>NC_071671.1:39430000-40055000 GCF_028554725.1 Zeugodacus cucurbitae | reverse complement strand
AGTAGATGTTAAGAAAAAAATGGTAAAAAATTTAAAATCAGAAGAGCCAACTTATAAACTACAAAACAATCGCAAAATAAAAAAATTAAGTGACTTAGGCAATTCGGATTTAAGCGAATTTGTATCCAAAAGAACTTTAACATTTTTTACGAAGTACAAGTTGTCAACCAACTTTTTGTATTTGGATCCAGAGTCTTGCGAAACAAACGAGGAATTCCAAAATGGTCGCACAATATGCCACAAATTGCTTGTTACTAATGATACAGCGGAAAGAGGTATTAAATTTATAAAGGATTTCAATACTATTCTTACAAATAAAGAAGAAGAAAAACAGTTCCTCCTTCAAGTTGTTGAAGAATACAAAAAAAATATAAGTCCTATAAAAAATCAGAATTAATTTAAGTTTTAATATTTCTAGATGTATTAAATAAATTGATATGAACAAAAATATTTCCTTGAAGTAGTAGTTTTATGTTAATATAATGAAAAAAATTGGAGAAAAATAATACACTAAAAGAAAAATTGATTCTTGAATACATAAAACTTGTTTTTTCCTATAGGAAGGCAATTTTCTTGAAGAACAACAAAGCAGCGGGGGCCGATAGATTACCGGCAGAACGATTCAAATACGGCGGCGAAGAACTGATAAGGTGCATGCATCAGCTTCTTTGCAGAATATGGTCGGAAGAAAGCATGCCTGACGATTGGAATCTCAGTGTGCTCTGCCCAATCCATAAAAAGGGAGATCCCACAATCTGCGCCAATTACCGTGGGATCAGCCTCCTAAATATCGCATACAAGGTTCTATCGAGCGTATTGTGTGAAAGACTAAAGCCCACCGTCAACAAACTGATTGGACCTTATCAGTGTGGCTTTAGACCTGGAAAATCGACAACTGACCAGATATTCACCATGCGCCAAATCTTGGAAAAGACCCGAGAAAAGAGGATCGACACACACCACCTTTTTGTCGATTTTAAAGCTGCTTTCGACAGCACGAAAAGGAGTTGCCTTTACGCCGCGATGTCTGAATTTGGTATCCCCGCAAAACTAATACGGCTGTGTAAATTGACGTTGAGCAACACCAAAAGCTCCGTCATGATTGGGAAGGACCTCTCCGAGCCGTTCGATACCAAACGAGGTTTCAGACAAGGTGACTCACTATCGTGCGACTTCTTTAACCTAATGCTGGAAAAAATTATAAGAGCTGCAGAGCTAAACCGAGAAGGTACAATCTTCTACAAGAGTGTACAGCTCCTGGCGTACGCCGATGATATTGATATCATCGGAAGCAACAACCGCGCCGTTTGTTCTGCTTTTTCCCGCATGGATAAGGAGGCGAAGCGAATGGGTCTGGAGGTGAATGAGGACAAGACGAAATATCTCCTGTCATCAAACAAACAGTCGGCGCATTCGCGTCTTGGCTCCCACGTCACTGTTGACAGTCATAACTTCGAGGTCGTAGATAATTTCGTATACCTGGGAACCAGCATCAACAACACGAACAATGTCAGCCTCGAAATCCAGCGCAGAATAACTCTTGCCAACAGGTGCTACTTTGGACTGAGTAGGCAATTGAACAGTAAAGTCCTCTCTCGACGAACCAAAATCAAGCTCTACAAGTCACTTATCATTCCCGTCCTGCTTTACGGTGCAGAAGCTTGGACGATGTCAACATCAGATGAGACGACACTAGGAGTTTTCGAGAGGAAAATTTTGCGCAAGATTTATGGTCCTCAGAACATTGGCAACGGCGAATACCGCAGACGATGGAACGATGAGCTGTACGAGTTATACGACGACATTGACATAGTTCAGCGAATAAAAAGACAGCGGCTACGCTGGCTAGGTCATGTTGTCCGAATGGACGAAAACACTCCAGCCCTGAAAGTGTTCGATGCAGTACCCGCCGGAGGAAGCCGAGGAAGGGGAAGGCCTCCACTCCGTTGGAGGGACCAGGTGGAGAGCGACCTGGTTACACTTGGGATCTCCAACTGGCGCCGAACTGCAAAGGAGAGAGACAGGTGGCGCACTATCGTCGATTCGGCTATAACCGGCTAAACGGTTGCAACACCAATCACATACATAAGGCAATTTTTAATTTAAAAACGTTTCCGCGCCGTCTTCCCATCATCCGATTGTCCCCAAATTTTTTTTTAAACATTTTTACATAAAAAGGAAAAAAAATAACCCATTCTGTAAACATAGAATAAATTTTGAATTTTAAGGACAGGTCTAATAAACATATAACTTTTTACATACTTGCTTGTTTGCAGTCAAGTATACATAGGCTCTTGCCTATGTAGTAACTATTGTATGTATTATGCCCTCATTATGTAAACTTGCCAGCTTGCATATTTACATGTGACATAGCAAAACCATAAAATACCTCCTATGTCAATAAAACATACATATACATATACCAATATGTATGCCCTATATGTATACTTATTTGCACAAGCCCCGCTGAGAAATCTGAACAAAAGCTACAATAGTCAATATTGTCAGCGAAGCGTTTGACATAAGTATGCTCCTGTTTGACAACTAAAAGACATTCAATGCTTTGTGAGAAAAATGGAATAGTAATCATATCGAATTAACTGTGACGGTGAAGTGATCCAAGTAATCAGAGTGCTCCTGTTTATGAATCTTCATGTACCCAGCGTCCCTGCCGCCAATAACCATGGGTGCGACGTGTAAATTGGCATTTAGTGCCTTTGTTGGTGTAGTCTTCAGCGCGCCGCTGATTGCAACGAGTGTCGCTCTTTAGACAAGCTACTGCTGTTTAGCGAATGCAACACTTCCGAGCGCCCTCCACTAAACGGCAACGACGTAGAACATTATCGACTTAATAATAGTCTCATAGAGCCATAAAACCACTGTTGGTGAGAGACCCTAACCTTTCGAAATAGCTCTTCCACAGCAGTATAGTACTACCGAAGCATTTCTCAATCTCACTTCAACGTTTAGCTTCCCCGAGAGCTTCCATCTAGGATAAGTCTCACATTATCCACGCGTTGCAGACTGGAGGTTCCAGTGAGGTGAGAGGTCTTTGTGAACAATTCGAGTTCCTTTTCTGGCTAAGCCCTAGGTAGCTTCCTAAATACCGTCAATTATATATATAATTTAACAAAAATATTAATTTATTTAATTTCTATATGACAGTACCAATCCAGTTTTCCTCTTCAAAATTAGAGATATACGTATTGATCTGATCTTTTATGAATTTCCATTTTCAATTCAGTTCTTAGTTATTGGTATAAACATTTCGGTCTTTAAGCTGTTTCGAAGTTCTCCGACTTGGATTTGTTGTTACCTTGAAATTGGTGTCATATCATGTGACCTCTCCTATTCATAACATATGATGGCTCCAAAAATTTATAAGGCTTTCCAACTGGGTATTTACTCTGGAAATTGAAAATGTAAGTACATATGCAATGCATTATGTACGAGTATGTACATACATATACATATGTATATTGGATGCAAATACATATAGTCATATTACTTTCTGTATGTGAATGTACATATGTATGTGATATTTTTGATATCGAACTATCGATATGTTTTGATGCCATTTTACATGCTGTAAATTCTCATTACACTTACCTGATCCATATATGTATGTTTTATAATAATTATATGCCGATTTGCTCAAATGCAGATACATACATATTTATTTATGTTTTAGCAAGTTTGAAGCATATTTAG
Organism: Zeugodacus cucurbitae; assembly: GCF_028554725.1. Taxonomy (NCBI): domain Eukaryota; kingdom Metazoa; phylum Arthropoda; class Insecta; order Diptera; family Tephritidae; genus Zeugodacus; species Zeugodacus cucurbitae. The sequence goes on along the minus strand of NC_071671.1, from coordinate 40,051,289 downwards.
CAAAATTATCTTCATATCTGATGCGAATAAATATATCTTATTATATGTACATAGTACATAAATAGTATAGATGTAAATACGAGGGCTGTCTTTTATATGCTTTTTATGCCCTAGCCATTTAAGTAAGTATTTTAATAATTAAATGCTTCTAAAGGGGTTTTCCATAACAGCCCTACAAAAGTTTAACAAAAACAAAAACGGTTTGCGATATCAATGAAATCCCTTATTCCCCTGTCAAAATACATTCGATGCCATTATGTGGGAACTCAATATCGTTTGCATGGCCATCACGGCACGCTTGCAGAAGTCCAGACACTGAACCCACTTTTCGATGGTTTTCAAGCATAAATACGCTGATATTACATTGCATTTTTCTTTATAACCGCCTTTAGTAAGTGTATAACGATCGGGACTGCATGATGGATAGACTATTAAGTCAGTCAAACTATTTTTTTCACGATCATTATGGAATTGTTTAAGCCTCACGATTGTTGTAGAAATACTTAATGATAATATCCGGAAGTTCCCCTCTAAATATTCTTATTTTCTCCTCGACTGCCCGATTTTTCACATATCAGTCGTAGGTCATTTGGATTTAACTTTGAATGACCATCAATAGATTCATGGAATCGTGTCATACCGTTTATTTTGTCCATGTTATGGAGATTTTATGGGCAGATGTCAATTACCAAAACTATCTGTTTTTTTTCGTGGATTTGAACAAGGTTCATGCCGTTAGACCTTATGCGTAGCTCCGGAAATGTCAGAAAAGATTGATATCGCTTGTTGGAAATTTGGTGCTGATAACAGAAGAGGGGAATATTTTTTAAGCTGACGAATACATATTTTGCTCAATTTTAAATATGCATTTACACATTTGTATTTAATATTTATAAATTCAAATTAAATCGGTAGAATTTTTCATCAAACTTGGAAACTTGTTCTCTGATTTAGACGGGGATACTATAGGTATGTGTGCTTTGCATAGCGTCGCATATTAAGTAAGTCCGTAAGTTAGGCAAGCCGCACGGTTGTCTACGAATTATGGAGGCAGCCAGCCGGTCAGCAATGAAGCCAAGGCATGTCGTCAAGTTGCACAACGTGCTACAGTTCGGCCGTCACAACGCAAGTGCACAAAGTAATTATACATAGGCGTACATAACATATCAAATGTGTGTGTATATGTATGCACATAACAGTACATAGCGATATGAACAAACTCACTTTAGCTTACTTAGGCTGGGCGACGTGGCCAATAATCGAGGGTGAAACATTGCACAAACAGCGCTAGTTGGAACACATATACATACATACCATGTACATAAGTATAATTTATGATATGTACACACGTATGTATTTGTTTATAATTTTATGCAGTACAATCACTTGCATATAATAAATATATACATATGTACATATGTATATGCCATCAATGTGTGCACGAATGTATACTCGTGAAATATCATAAAAGTTTCTATGTACATAGGAGTATATGTCTGTGATATATTTTATATACGCATATACATGTGTACATATGTATGTGTCCATCTAAGAATTGCATGTTGCATTTTATGCAACACTTGCACAATTTCATGTAATCCAAATTATATGATTTTATTCAACGCAAATATATGAGTACAACAGTAATAACAACAAGACAACAAACACCTGAGGCGATAACAACAATTGTTGACCAGCAACTACTATGAGAATACTGTTAATAAAGCAAAAAACATGATGACGGCAATGAGTACAACAACAACAAGTAAGGAAAGGCTAAATTCGGGTGCAACCAAACATTTTATACTCTCGCAATTTATTTCTTTAACTTTATTTATATTATATAATACACAATTTGACCCACATATTCGTCATATATATTGTATAAAGTCCATTGAAAGTTGGAAATCATAATATTAGGTTAGAAGCACCGAGGTCCTCGTGTTCGATATATGGGGCCTTAAAAACCTATGGTCCGATTTCGGCGATTTTTAGAATGGGGCTGCCACACTATAAACGTAGTATATGTGCAAAGTTCTGCACCGATATCTTCACTAGTGCTTACTTTATATATTGTAAAGTAAACGATTCAGATCGTCTTCAAAGTTCTGGTATGTAGGAAGTAGGTGTGGTTGTGAATCGATTTGGCCTATTTTCACAACATATAATTGGGAAGCTAGGAAGACATTATGAACATTTATTATTTCATTGAAATTGGTAGAGTAGTTTCGGAGATATGGTTTTTTACCCATAAGTGGGCGACGCCAAGCGGGTTCGGATTTGAACTCCACTCGTTTAGTTTTGGGTGTTACAAACAACCGTCATGTGAACAAAACTATAATACTCTCTAGCAACTTTGTTGATAGTGTATAAACATACTGATACCTGAGAGATATATCGAAATTTTCGGTGAAAAGTTACCATGGGGCACTGAGTTCTTCATATTCGATATCCGGGGCTTTGAAAACTTATAGTCCGATTTCGACAATTTTCCATAAATGATGTCACAGCTCAAATATAGTATTTGTGAAAAGTTTTATTTCGCTATCTTCATTGGTTCAAAATTGAGTTATATGGAAAGTTGTCGTGGTTGTGAACCGATTTCATCTATCTATCCATCACACGTATTATCAGAGTGTAAAGAAAATATTTTATACCGAATTTCATTCGAATCGGTCGAGTAGTTCCTGAGATATGGTTTTTGACCCATAAGTGGGCGATGCCACGCCCATTTTCCATTTTGTAAAAAATCTGAGTGCAGCTTCCTTCTGCTATTATTGTGAAATTTAGTGTTTCTGACGTTTTTCGTTAGTGAGTTAACCCACTTTTAGTAATTTTCAACCTAACATTTGTATGGGAGGTGGGCGTGGTTATTATCCGATTTCAACTATTTTCATGGTGTGTGGTGGGGTACGTAAGAGAACCGACTGCAGAAAGTTTGGTTTATATAGCTTTATTGGTTTGCGAGTTATATATAAATAACCGATTTGTGGGCGGGCCACGCCTACTTCCCCAAAAAAACTACACCCAAATATGCCCCTTCCTAGTGAAATCCTTTATTCCAAATTTTACTTTTATAACTTTATTTATGGCTTAGTTATGACACTTTATGTGTTTATGGTTTTCGCCATTTTGTGGGCGTGGCAATGGTCCGATTTCGCCCATTTTCGAAAGCAACCCTCTCACTACCCCAAGGAAAATGTGTTCCAAGTTTCATTAAGATATCGTAATTTTTACTCAAGTTACAGCTTGCACAGACGGACAGACGGACGGACGGACAGACATCCGGATTTCGAATATATTCGCAACACTGATCACTTTGGTATATATGACTCTATATCTAACTCGTCTAGTTTTAGGTGTTACAAACAACCGTTATGTGAACAAAAATATTATACTCTCGTAGCAACTTTGTTGCGAGAGTATAAAAATAGCAACTAATATAGAAACTAAGGATGGCTATGTTGCGGTCGAAAATGACTCGTTATATACCCGCAGTACATTAAGGAATCAAAAAAACATTTCAGTAATTTTTATCGCGTATATATTTACGAGTATTTCTTCTTAAGGAGTGAGCGTGAGTAATTATATTTCTAGGGGAAGCTATCATAAACTACTGTACATTATTGTCTTCGATTCGCCAAGCTTTAGAAAGAGGCGAACGAATCGAACAGACTATACCACATGTTGAAATGATTCTTTCTGTGCAAAATAACATCTTCTTAACCTTTGGTTTTGAGTACCGTCTATGCCTTATTTCTATAAACAATTAGTTTTATTTCAAGTCTTCAAGTCTTAAGTCTTTCAAATCTCTAAGAAACTTCTTTTTATTTTCATTTTCAAAGGAAAAACAGGAAAAAATAAAACTTGGTAGCATTGTCAACTTGATTTTGACAAGAGATCGATTCTCGAAGATAGCGAGCTGAGAATGGGAATAGAAGACGGTTAATATCTAGTAAGTTTCCGAAGTTTTTATCTTCAACATATCACAATCTTTCCTTCATACAACTTTGATCCACCAGTCTGAAATAATATGTATGTATGAAATTAAATTCTCACTTGCAAACTGTTGTGCCTGGGTATTAAAGTTACTGCTAAGAAGCAGTCAACCCACATTCAGACTCATTCACAAATATGACCATGGCACCTGATCAAATGCAATAAATATCACACAAAATTACAACTGACACATGCATGCTTTGTGCATTGCGCGTGCAAACCTGCTCACACCAATTCGCAAAGACCGCAGAATATTATACACATAACACAACAATAACATACATACACACGTGTGTTTAAATAGGGTATTCGTGAGCCAAACTTTAAGGGTTAATGATATTTTAATAAATCTCTTCAGTTAAGACCGATTTGATTATAGCTAAGTATGTATGTTTGTCTAAGCTAGAGATTGTTTTGTTAACTTAAGTAAACATTGAGTTGCTTTCTATGTACCTGTGGCTCTAGAATTTTATTTTAAATGGATAAATTCGACAAAATAGAGGGTTTAAAAAATAGTATACCAATACGAGTATTATATCAGTATATACATGATATTCTTAATATTAGTAGCAATTTTCTAAGAATTTAAAACGAAATTAGTCCGTACACGTCTCACCTGGGAGGATCTCGACCTCAACCTGTCGATAAGATGAAGTACATGGGCCTTATTCTGTAGATCAAACATTGAAGAAAGAGTGAAGAAGGCATCGGTTGCCTTATATTTTTGAAGAGGAGCTATTGGGTAGAGGTGAAACCGTGTTGAGGCCAATACTGTACTAAGAACTACACCGACTGTTGATTACGACTGCCGACTGCCGCGGTAGTGGTTATTCAACTCTGACAGCCTGGGTATATTAAAGGTTCCAAAAAGGGACATTCTGAAATTCTCGATCACTTGGACTGCATCCCTGGGAATCTGGACTACTGGGTTGTGGAGTCTAATTCAAGCGGAAGAGGCTGCCATAGCGGTATGGTTTGGAACTGTAGAGCCGATGATCGTTGAGGGACTCGGTCATCAATTTTGAGGAGTTTGCATCACAAAAGTGATTGCGACTTTAGCTGTTCAAATGAGATCTTCTGTGGCACAAAGATCCGCCCTTTAATATAATCTAACGTTACTTAGTCCGTAAACCCAGATATACAGTTTTCAGGTTACAGGTAATATATGGATAAGAATGCCATTCGTTTAGTCATTATATTCGCTATCTATCATGTTCAATTCTAATATTCCTTCCTTCTTTTATACTAGTTCGCAGCAATTATACAAGAAATCGTAGTCTATATATATATATATATATAAGTGGTATTTGACATTTTCTGGGAAAACTGAACTTTTCGGTGTGCCGCTACACGCATGCACTGCATCATTTTACCGCGATAGTTCTGTCGCAAAGTTAAGTAAAACTAGAGATGAGGTCATTGTGCTATCTTGGATAACCGTTCGAGACTGAAGATGTATCTATCGATTGGAACCGGCTCCCCCACGCCGAAAAAAGACTTTTGATCTGCTTGGTTCTCCCGTGTCGCTAATGCTAAGTATCGATCTTTCATCAACGGTGTCACAGATCCTTTTAGGAGTGAGATGGTTTCATCACCGTGATTGTGTTAGTACTCCTCACATTCCAAAGCTTTATAGCATTAATTTTACTGTTATTATTATTTGTTGTTGTTGCTAATAGGGTCATCGTGCGGAGGTACTAATGGGTCGGAAGCAATCTCTCTGGAAAGATACAAATATACGTATCTCAAAAACTCGTATTAACATTTCGTGGACTTATGACTTCTATATGATAGAACACATATTACTCACTTTTCAATAGTTGAATTGAATTGCCTCAACTAAATCTAAAGTATGTGATTACTAATTTAAAAAAGTTGGTCTTTAAAACAGTTTAAATAAAGCAACTACAACAATGTGCACAGTGAAATTTATACCACAGCACAGAAATATAATTAATCCATTAGAAAGCAGCGATGCGCAACTGAAAATCTGGGTATTTTTCTACCGAACAGCCAAGCATCACGCTCAAATGCGAACTCAAAGCCACAAATACACCACGTTGTGTTTGTGTTTACATATGTATGGGGGTTTGCACGCTGGAATATGTTATTTTGCACAAATTTCCCTGCAAATTTTGTGATGCATTGAAAATTGTGCAAATGTTTCATTAAAAGTAATTTTTCTTTTCAAATTTTCTCGTGCATCCACCAGGCAAGGCGATCGCTCCCCTCAGCGCTGGCGACGGAGAAAAGTGTAGCGAATGCAGCAGCAGCAACGAGTGCACGCACAGCATCGCCTCAGTTGGTTACATATACATTGGAAATGTATAATGCATATGTGTGCGTGTTGCGTTGTTACTTGCTGCTTGCCGCTTGTTGCATGTGGCGACTGCAATGCTGGCTGCGGCAAGTGCGTTCAATGGCACAGCGCTGACGCTGCACTTTTTACGCTTGAATTAGAACGCCGTGGCTGACGCTGGTAAATTTCATTTTTCAGTTCCACGCGACGGCAGAAACGAGGCTGCACCAATTACGGAGACAGCAGTGGCGGTGTGGCCGCGACGACAATTTCAGGGCCTATCAATGCGTATCAAAATCCCCTGATTTCAGTTGTGACGCACGGTGCATGCAACAGCGACGAATTTCAATTGAAATTTCAGCTAAAAATAATAATTTAAAGGTACAAGCACTATGTTCATGGTTCGATTGAAAATTGTCTGCCTTCATTGTGCTGCCATATGGTTGCAAAAGTGTACACGGAGGCAACATATTGATAATTTGCGCTTAATTCTTGCCTCTCAACATGCGCCATTCGCATATGGCTGCAGATACTAAATACAACCAAAGTCAAAGGAATTATTTATGAGCTTTTCTTTGCCGTTTTAATCTATATAGACTGCGTCTACCATTTGAAATAATGCTTTAAAAAAAAAAAAATAACACACAGCGAAGATTCTTTACTTTGTGTAGCGACCCACGTTGCCGTCGATTGCATACCAAATGACTTTGAAGAATATTAACTTTGATATGAATAGTAACGAGTATGCAAGGCATAAAGCGGCATCTAACACTTTTGAAGCTACGCACGACCGTTAGAAATTATACAAAAGAAACAAGTTCAACAAGTAGGGAAGCGTAAGGTCACGTACCGGACAGTGTTTTATATTAGTGGAGAGTAGTAAGATACCTATAATATTTCCCAGCATCTCTTTGATTTAAATGTCTTAGTATTAGTAGCCTTCGTTTCGCCATTTCTTAGCCAGCTGTCTTTAGGTGCTGCTGCTGCTCAAAAAATAAAATTAGTTGAATATAAGTGAGATACCCGCTGTCCTCAATGCTAACAAGTTTTGTTTTACAGATTTTAGTGCAGTTTCACTATTCTAAATGGTTCAAATGACAAATTAATGTCAAAACAAGTAAGGAAGGGCTAACTTTGGGTGTCACCGAACATTTTATACTCTCGCAATTTATTCAATTAATTATACACTTATAGTAGGTATATGGGAGCTAGGGGAAGTTATGACCCGATTTCTCTAATTTTTGGCACGGAGACATATTATTAGAAGAAAAATATTCCCTCCGAATTTCTTCAAAATATCTGAGAGTCTCACCTATATTTTCGGTAAAAAAAAATATTAGAATCACTGAGGTCCTCATTTTCGATCTATGGAGTCTTGGAAACTTGTGGTCCGATTTCGGCGATTTTTAGAAGGGCGATGCCACACTTAACTAGTACTTACTTTATATATTGTAAAGTAAACGATTCTGATCGATTTCAAAGTTCTGGTATATGGGAAGTAGGCGTGGTTCTGAACCGATTTGGACTATTTTCATAACATATCATTGGGAAGCCAGGAAGACATTATGAACCTAATTTCATTGAAATTGGTCAAGTAGTTTCGGAGATATGGTTTTTTACCCATAAGTGGGTGGAACCATGTCCATTTAAAATTATGTATACTATTTTGAGTGCCGCTCTTTTTTATCATTCTTATAATGAAATTTAAAATTTCTGGTGGTTTTCCCTACTGAATTAAAGCATTTTTAGTAGTTTTCAACATAACCCTTGTATGGGAGGTGGTCGTGGTTATAATCCGATTTCCTCCATTTTTAGATTGTAAAAGAAACGAATCTTGAAAGTTTCCTTGATATAGCTTTAGTAGTTTACGAGATATGTACAAGAAACTTAGTATGGAGCGGGGCTAAGCCCACTTCCAAAAAAAATGCATCCTAATATGCCCCTTCCAAGTGCGATCCTTTGTACCAAATTTCACTTTCATAGGTTAATTTATGGCTTAGTTATAGCTCTTTATATATTTTCGGTTATCTCCATTTTGTGGGCGTTGCACTGGTCCGATTTCGCCCATCTTCGAACTTAACAGTATTATGGTGCCAAGAAATAAGTGTGCCAAGTTTCATCAATATATCTCAATGTTTACTGAAATTACAGCTTGTACGGACGGACGGACAGACAGACATCTATATTTGAACTTTACTCGTCACCCTGATCATTTTGATATATATAACCCTATATCTAATTCGTTTAGATTTAGGACTTAAAACCAACCGTTATGTGAACAAAACTTGAATACTCTTTTTAGCAACTTTGTTGCGAGAGTATAAAAATAGTTCATTTTATTGATTTGAAAAACTCATTTAAGACATCAACTTAAGACAATTAAATAATTGTTTAAATAAAACGCATGACATGGACGCTGTGCGTTGGGGTTATATATATATATAAATGATCAGGATGACAAGTGGATTTGAAATCCGGATGTCTGTCCGTCCGTCTGTGCATCTGTCCGTCTGTCTGTCTGTCTGTCTGTCCGTCTGTCCGTCTGTCCGTCTGTCCGTGCAAGCGATAACTTGAGTAAAAATTAAGATATCTTAATGAAACTTGGAACACATATTCCTTGGCACCCTGAGGAGGTTGCTTTCGAAAATGGGCAAAATCGGTCCACTGCCACGCCCACAAAATGGCGGAAACCGAAAACCTATACAGTGTCATAACTAAGCCATAAATAAAGTTATTAAAAACATGGAACACAGGATCGGATTGGGGAGGGGCACATTTGGATGTAATTTTGTTGGAGAAGTGCGCGTGGCCTCGCCCTCAAATAGGTTTTTTGTATTTATCTCGCAAATCAATAAAGCTATATAAACCAAACTTTCTGCAGTCGTTTCTTTTAGTCACTTCTTTATGCAGTCCAAAAATGAAAGAAATCGGATAATAACCACGCCCAGATCCCATACAAAGTTTAGGTTGAAAATTACTAAAAGTGGGTTAACTCGCTAAGAAAAAAGTCAGAAACACTAAATTTCACATAAGCATTGGCAGACAGAAGCTGCACTCAGATTTTTTTACAAAATGGAAAGTGGGCATGGCATCGCCCACTTATGGGTCAAAAACCATATCTCAGAAACTTCTCGACCGATTTCAATGAAACTTGGGTTGTAATAGTTTTCTTACATCCCAATGATATGTTGTGAAAATAGTCCAAATCGGTTCACAACAACGCCTACTTCCTATATACCAGAACTTTGAAGACGATCTGAATTGTTTACTTTACAATATATAAAGTAAGCACTACTGAAGATATCGGTGCAGAACTTTACACAAATACTACGTTTATAGTGTGGCAGCCCCATTCTAAAAATCGCCGAAATCGGACCATAGGTTTTCAAGAGTTACCAACTTTCAATGGACTTTATGCAATATATATGACGAATATGTGGGTCAAATTATGTATTATATATTATTAATAAAGTTAAATAAATTGCGGGAGTATAAAATGTTCGGTTACACCCGAACTTAGCCCTTCCTTACTTGTTTTTTTTTTTTTAATTCAAATGAAGTTTCTTCATATGACTGATTTTTGAAATTTCTTTTAAAAATTTATTATTAATTAGCGATATTTGTAAGTCACATAGAATTTATTTTTCCTCTCTTACTTTGAGTTATTATCTTATTATTAGATGTGCTCTGGGTACAATAATAATAAAAAGAAAAAATGAGACGCCTAAACAAAGTATAGCAATAATAGCACAGGGTTGCCAAAACGGTTTAATATGAATACTTCTTAAAACTCTTAGTTAACCTCATTATGTCATAACTTTTTTTATAAAACAATTTCATCAAAATCAATCACCAATTGACATTAATGCCAACTACTGAAATCATGATAAATTACCGATCCAAATAGGGTTAGATCACCGAAAGGACAGTCGTTGGACGCATAAAATCCAGGTCAATTCCGCAGAATTGGCTGTCATGAGAATTCATTCTCGATGACACTATCATTGTCTCTAATAACACTTAAAGGCTGGCCGATACGTTTTAATTTATTCTTAGAATAGACATAAATTTATTTAGAATTTATTTATTATTATTATTATTATTATTATTATTATTATTATTTTATTTAGAATCTCTTATACTCTTATATTATGATAGTTTCGTTTTGAGGGTGTTTGATACAATAGACTGTGACGTGATGAACGAAAGAAGGATTCAACAATTAATATGAAAGTTTGATATTTAGTTTCTTTTATATCGCTGCGTATCGCAGTCTTGTTGTTTGTGTTAATGTTACAACATACTCAAAAATTGGAAACACTTTATGAAAACCTAAAATAATTGAGCTTAGAAAAGATTGGGTTGATCCACTGCTTTATTTTTATAGCAATTTATTATGTTAAGAGTTCTTGTTTTTATCTTATCTTGTTTTATACTTTCACTTCTGCAATTTGTTGTTGTGAGGATTTCGAAAAAAATGGTATAAATATATATATCAAAATATATATCAATTAAAAATAGTATTAGCATTACTGACCTTGGCAACCTTAAAAAATAATGAAATCAAAATAAAATGCCAGAAAACAGTTCTATGCAGTGCGAGAAGACGCAACGCTTTCAATATGAATTGCAACACGTTTAGAAACATATGGACACATTCTAAAAATAAAAAGTTGAGTTGAGAAAAAGTTGTCTATGTAAATATCTATCAGCATGTTGATCAAAAACGAAAAACTAAATTCGAAGAGGCGAACGGAACGTGAATTATCAACGGAGCATGTCTTTTCGCCCACCCACGATGCCACCCCTCGCCTTAACCCTCCACGCTGGCGCTAACGTCAGGCAGCATTGTGTTTCACCATTTAAGGCTGTTACTCCTTTTACGGCAACAGCTTCAGCATCAGCTTCGGTGGCAGCACAAAACTTTTCATCATTACAATTTAAATTCAAATGCGTCTTACCGCACGCCACCACACCCCTGCACCTTGCCACCCATTTTGTTTGGCGACAGCTGTTTGCGAGATTGCCGACTGACTGTTAATGCTTTGCCTTTACTTTGCTGTTGCTTTTATTGTTTTTGTATTCGCATGCATTTGTTGTTGTAGCGATTGGTTAGCTTCGTCAATGCTGCTTTCAGCATGTCTTAACGCAAAATCCTTTTATGCTGGAATTTCAATTTTGAAGCTTTAAACGCAAAAGTTGATTATTTCGCATGGCAGCTCGGAGAGCGAAAGAAGGCCGGCGCTGCGTATATTGAGAGCAGGACCAGAGAAGACAACGCAAGCTGGGAGTAGGAAGTATTTGCTGGCAGCAGAATAAGGTTATGTGGCATGCATGAATGCCTCCAGTAGACGTGGCAAGCTGTTCGAGCCGAATGGGTTGGGTAAGAGCAGCAATAGACACTGACAACCGGGCTGGCTGCAACATCTGAACCGTCAGCAACGCCTCCGTTTTCTCATTGGATTTTCCTCATTTGCCACGCCAGGCACATGAGCGCAACATCGCTTGGGTGCCTTTTGGTTTACAATCCGTCGTTTGGTCCGTTTTTTGTGTCTTTTGTAGTTGTTGCTAATTCTCGATGTCGTAAATGTCATTGCTGCTTCTTTGCTTATCTGTTGCTAAAGTTACAGGAAAATCTCCTTCGTGTCACATTGTTACCGTTACATGACCTTATCACTGCTACGAATTCTTCTCATGGATCACTCCTTAGAATATTATTTGAGTTAAGCAGTAGACGTGTGATTAATTCCTCAAGTATCGAAAACTTGTCTAGAGTTATGTTAGATCTTTCACTACGATTTGCCCTGTTTTTAAAACAGATCTTTTGGTTGAAGATGATGCTTAAAATGTAAAATGTATGCTAGTTAACCGACATGTTTATTCCCGGTTCTTAGCCGGTTCTTTGTACTTTTCTCGAATGCCACATAAATCAATGTTCTGACTTTTATTTTTCTGATTTCGTTAAAGCTTCAAATATGATTTCTTCTGTTAACCTTATAAAACACATTTATGATTCATATTTGAGTGAACCAATTATTCCTCGCGAAAATATATATTATTATTTTTGCATTAAATTGAAGGTTGAATGATCCGATTTATGTCAAATATGTACAGTTATATTCGACAACTTGTTTGGGATACTGGCGACACTTTGTCCAACCTCACTGCTAGTATACCCGTTCTCCTTCCGACTGCCTGAGTCTTTTAATCATCTGTTGCCGCTACAACTAGAAGGTCGCGTCTAATTGAGGATCACTTGATCCAGTTTCTTCGTCTAATTGAGGATCACATGATTCAGTCATCCATTTATCAGCTCACTCAGCAGCCGGATCAATCCTGAAAAGCCTTGTCCCAAATCTAAAATTTAGATAAATAGTATAACTAAATCACCTAAAAAAAGTTTAATAATTACATAGATGTGCCCAATATCGGTAGTGAAGACAAAAGTCTCGAAATATTTAGTGGGTCTGCGTCATGCCACTTCCGAATCACTGTCCTTCTATATTCTTCTGATGAATGCGAATACAATTTAATGTTTTTTACTTTTGTTTAAGAAAGTGGATTACCCCAACAATAAAATACTTCTGTTTGCCATCTAAGGAGATTTTCACAGTTAAATCCGCATTTAAGGCAGAAACGCAACTGAGATGGACATCACTGGCAGTTCGCACTCATTAAAGGCTTTAAAGTCCATAAACTTGCCGCTTACGAATATTTCGGCGGGCTGCAGCTGATGAGAATCTTATCGAGCCCCACATAAACCAAACTACATAACATTCGTCTCATTCTTTAACACCTCTACCGCCACCACCACCCCAAGCGCTATGGAACGAGGTATAATAATCGTATGTTAGGACGTGCCTTCAGTCTTATCAGCAACGAAGCACTGGTGTGCTTACCAAAAGTGAAAAATACGAAACGCGAAAGGCGAAAAGCAACAACAAGAAGCGATGGCAACTGAAAGTCTGCAACACACAACCCACACAGAGTAATTTAAAATGCTTTAATGTGAAAAATGCCGACTTTGCCGAATTTGTCGCACTCAGCTGTGCTGGCGCTTAATCGCTGCTCTGGACTTGAGCGCACACATCAGCCATAAAAAGCAAAAATGTTGCCAGCTAGCGCAAGTTGCCCAAGTTGCTTGCCTCAACGCTATCGGAGATTATACATACGAGTGTATGTATGTATGCGAGTGCTGTCCTGAAGACGGGGATGAAGCGACTGGACTGGAGATGTGAGCACTCGCGCGCGAATACAAACGTATATATGCGCACCGCGAACACCCTAGAGCTGCAGCAACACCATCGCGCGACCTACCACCCATTTCCTTGGCTGAAGTGGAGGTAAACTAATACGTAGCGACTTGACATTCGGCGCAGTGCTACCCCAAAAGTAGCAACAACAACAATAACGATGAAATGTGTGCTGTGAGCATTGTGTTGCAACAACAACACCAACATATCCTCCGAGTTATTTTAGAACAATAGCAAATACAACGTCCAATGAGTCCAAAACTTTTGCTGGCCAAGCGAAAAAGACACACACACACCTTTGTACATAAATACATACACATGTACCTTCAACGAAAAAAAACAACAAAAAATACAAATTATCTCATACAAATACCCAACCGAATGAGCTAAAAAATTAAAACAGATAAGAATGAACAAGTAAGGGCTGGCGTTTTCCATTTCGCAGAGTTAACTATTGATTTTTTAAATTTTTGTAAAGAAATGCTTCTCTCAAGCACCTTAATGTTTCAGCTGTGTAAACTTTTCCTCAACAATCTAGATTCTAGAAGTGAATAGCACTAAAATTAAAACTATGGGTTTTGTAGTGAGATCTAGTCGTGTGATTGAAATACCACATAAGAAAATGTTCACTAATAACGATAAAAATAAAGATAATGCAAACAGCGCTTGGAGCTATCCAATTATAATAAATACGAACTTTTGCCTCGATATGTGGCAAAAGTGGAAATATGGATCCTTTATTTGACTCCGGAGTCCAATCGACAGACATCCGTGTAGACAATACCCGACGAAACGCATCCAAATTTCGGAAAGAAGCAATAATATGTTGGGAAAATTATCGACGCTGCATTTTAGGATTATTTTTTTTTTTTGTTGTTATTTTTAAATCGTTTTTGATAACATTGCTTATAAGAAATAATCATATTCAAGTACTTTAATTTTCGGCTTGAATGGCTTAAATACTAGAAGAAATAAGGAAAAATATTTCGGCTCGCTAGCCTTCGACAAAACAAAAGCAGCAGAACAGTTAAGGTTAAAGCTAACGTCGAAAAGCAAAGATATTTATACAGGGTGTCTAGAAAGTATTTACCACACATGGTTTTAAATGAAATAATTTTTTTTTTTTTTATTTTTTTGTTTTTTTTTTTTGTTTTTACAATTGTACCTAGTATACAATGAGTAAATACTAACAACAATTCAATTGTAATAACTTAAAAATAATAATTAAAAGCTAAATGTTAGAAAAATAATTCATTTGCTGCTACATTTGCCTTGCTAAGTCTGAAGGCCTCTTCGTTCCAGTCGGTTTTCTCGTTCAGCAGTACCGATGAGTCTGGATGCCTCTTCATTTACATGCTATATAAGCCTCATTTCGTGAGTCTTTGCAAGTTTGGTTATTTCGTTCACTACTGAATTCACACCAAGATCACGGTGAAGGTCAGCAGATCTAATATACCAAGGAGCATTAACTATACTTCTTAGTACCTTATTTTGGAAGCGCTGAATGCAGGCAATACAGTTTTGAGTTGAGCAACCCCATAGTTGAGCTCCATAGGCCCAAATAGGCTTTAGTACTTGATTATATATAAACAGTTTGTTTGCGATTGAAAGCGTGGATCTCCTACCGACCAGATGGTAAAACCTAGCAAATTTTAAATCAAGCTCGCACCTTTTTTTCTTGACATGCTCTTTCCAGCGAAGCTTTGCATCTAGGGTGATTCCTAGGTACTGAGCATTATTGTGATGTGGTATAGAAGTACCATTTATATAAATGGGATGGTATGATTGTTTTTTTAAAGTAAAGTCTACGTGCATTGATTTGGAATCGTTTAATTTAATGCCCCACTTGGAAGCCCATTTAGTAATTGCATTGTAAATGAAATAAATTACCCTCTCGAAGTTTGCACTATGGACAGAATACACTGCAGAAAGTTTTGTTGCAGAATGAAAAGAAGGATCTAAATCGATTTAAAAGATCGTTAAAAGTCTACAATCACACCTTCATGTAGAGGTTTTCAAAACTTTAAGGTACCAAGACAAGTTACTGATGCTGCTTTGTACTGCACAATCGTGAGTAATACTTGAACATGAAGAGGCATTACTTTTGCTAACTTCCATTAGCTATAATTATACTTTAGAGTAGAAATCATTATTGGGATTGAGAAGTCTATTCTAACTAGAAATTATACTATATTTTACTTACATCAAATATTGTTATTCGAAATAAATGTGAGTTGCTAATGAAAATGAAAGTATAAACAATTTTTGATGATCTCGTACACGAGTATAACATCATATTGGGTTACATTCAATTATAAATAAATTAATTCTTATACAGGAAAGTCTAAAACTCTTCATCATAAATTCGTCCAGGTATTGAGTAAATCATTTCTAGCAAACTACTCGGAAAAATTAAACGATTCGCGAAATAAAACTAGGAAGAGTATGGTGACAGATTTGTAAGAGGCAACTTAGTGCTTTGCTCTATATTAAATTAAAATTATGAATTCAATTTCATCCATAAGAGAAAATTATAAGTGCCGGTTATCGATTTATAAAAAAATTATAAAATATTTATTAGTTTTTTTTGAGATTTTAGAGCATGTCAGCTGACATATTCTGTGGGTTAATAGTAAGAACATAATAGCTGCATAAATGATTGTAAGGTGAGTTTTACTCGTAAATGCCTGACCTCTAATTTCAATGCAAATATTTATACTAACTTAAGGTTATCTTGTTTTTTGAAAATTCGTATAAAAAATTAAAGAAAGGCTTTAAATGATTAAACTAAACTTTGAATAAGCGTTTTGAGTGACCCATTTGAGCCACCCTATACATGAGGTGGTGAAACATATCGAAAACAAAAGAATAGGAGGGAACCAAGTTTGTGTAGCTAAACACACACCATTTCGTCTTATAAACATATATATGTACATCTATGTATGTGCATGGCCACGAATGTGAAGAAGAATAGCGCATTCTCATACGAGTTCCAGAAATTGAGTGAAAAAGCAGTGTGCGGCTGGTTGGGAGGTGTTCAGCACGCCAAACTAGGCAAATTGCAAGTGAAGCAAAGAGTTGAGTTCGAAATAAATTCGCTGGTGCAGGCAAAAGAAAACACACTATAAATAAACAAACAAAAAATAAGAGGAAAAAGCGGAGCGAAGGCAGCGGGAAAAGTGTTGGCAACAACAACGAGCCCCATGGTGTCGGCGTTTAGATATATGTAGCTATGCATGTGTGTTCGTGCCTAGAAGGGAGCAAAGCACAATCGTGCCAAACTCAATACTCGAATAAAAATAACAACTTACATACATACACACACGTACATACTTATAAGCACGCGTACGTTCACACACAGTCACACAAAGAATTTCTAGAATATCCTGCGCAGGGCAACGAAGTTAAAGCACACACAGCTAGGGATGCAAACGATGTATCGATGTTTTTGAAACATCGATGTTTTCGTCAAAAAGCATCGATGTCTCGAATCTAAAAACATCGATGCATCGATGTCACTTTCAACGATGTTTTATGTCGATGTTTTATATAAAAATTGTTCTTCACACCTTCACACTTTTTCGGGTATTAACCCGAAACCCTCTATTTGGATACGCTTAATTACATTGAAATTAGATTTTTGTAAAATACGGAGAATTCGTTAAGAGAATGTGCGCTTGGACCTGCGGTTACTTTTATGATATATTTATACAAATTACTTCATTTTAAAGATGCTAGGGCTAAAGGAAATACATTGTTTTTGTTAATTTGTTTTGTCATAGAAAATTAATCGCGCTGATACAACGGAATCTTCGGATGAGTGTGAAACAGAATACTCGTTTGATGTTTGGAACCAGAATAAACATTTGGTCACCAAAAGGTGAAATGTAAGCTGTCAAATTTATTTACAATTACAGGGACGGAAGGTTGAAGAGAAAGTGTATCTCGGCTGTTACCCCTACCAATCAAAAGCCAATAGAGTTTGGGTTGACATGAATACTGTGTTTCCGGAGTTGTATAAATAGGCTTATTAATATTTACACATTGTAGCCTCTTCAGTGCCGAGTAAACGACTGTTTTCTAAACCCAGGGCAACTATTACGCAGGTGTAAAATCGAAAAGAAATGACAGTGAAAAAACTTTCCATGTCGTTGTTTTGAAATTCTGTTATTTATTGAGAAAAAACTTTAACAGACATATAATGCTAAGTAAAATAAAATGTATCAACTTAAGGCGTACTACATTTCATTTATTTATGCTTCTGCTTCTGTATCCCTCAGCTTTTCACACTAAATTTAAAATAAGTTCAAAAAGTTCAAAAATACATCGATGTTTCGATGTATCGATGTTTTAATGGCCGATGTTTTTGATTTCGATGGGTTTTGAAGAAACATCGATATATCGAACCATCGATGTTTCATTTTACGATGTTTGCATCCCTACACACAGCGCGAGCTTTAAGAATTTAATGTGAAACATTTCTTGCAAATTCATGAGCTGCCATTTGAGGCGCTAGAATAGGAAAGTTGGACGAGTAGAAGGAGAAGTTGCGTTTGTACGCGGATGGATTTTTATAATTCGATAATATCTAGTTATTACTATGTTTTTAAAGAAGAATTTTTGATGTCAAATAAAAAAAAACGAACGAAGATAAGATGAAGTCAAATCCTTGAGATGGCACGAATCAACGTATGGAAAAAGTCAGTCGAGCTCTAAAACTTTCTTTACCCTTTTCAGGTGATGAGCGAATTATCATTAATAATATCATAGCTTATTCTTTGAATTGTTCAGAATTGACCCCGATATACTAAAAATATGATTCCATTGCTGAAAGAATGTTGTTGTCAAAAACCAAAGTTCGGCTCTCTATTTTATGTGTATGTCAAAGTATGTAATAGTATCCTTAGACGTGATTCTTAAAGAGTTTCGCACGCTACTGTGGTGTTTTTATTTTATCTAAGGAGTCTAATATTAGATTAACTAACAAATCCTGAAATGATTCAAAATCGTTACTTGTCCAATACACAACCTCCTTAAAACTTCACGATTTTTGGAGTCTCCACTAATTAAGTTAAGATTATCCGTTAGACGAATATTCTGAAGCGATATTTTCTTGATCATAATTACTTCACAAAAATACATATGTACTTGGTTTTCATATAACCATATCTTCACTCGGATATTTGAGCAAAGTGCAGAAATCCTGTTACACGTATTTAATGTAAACAAGTAAGGAAGGACTAAGTTCGGATGTAACCGAAAATTTTATACTCTCGCAATTTATTTGTTTAATTTTATTAATATAACAAATAATGTGATTCACATATTCGGCATATATATGGTATGAAGTCCATTGAAGGTTTGAAAACCCTAATATTAAGTATATGGGAGTTAGGTGAAGTTATGACCCGATTTTACGTATTTTAGGCACGGAGACATATTATTAAAAGAAAGATATTCCCACTGAGGTCTTATGTTCGATATATGGGGCCTTGAAAATCTATGGTCCGATTTCGGCGATTTTTAGAAGGGCGATGCCACACTATAAATGTAGTATTTGTGCAAAATTTTGTTCCGCTATCTTCACTAGTGCTTACTTTATATATTGTAAAGTAAACAATTCAGATCGTCTTCAAAGTTCTGGTATATAGGAAGTAGGCGTTGTTGTGAACCGATTTGGCCTATTTTCACAACATGTGATTGGGATGCAAGGAAAATATTACAAACCGAATTTCATTGAAATTGGTCGAGTAGTTTCGGAGATATGGTCAATCCGTATAATAATATGTGTATACTCACATATGGTTTTAAAGGCAAAAACTTGAAACTAATCAGCAAGCTGGATAGCCTTATCTTAAAAAATCGAATCGACAAAATAACGCCACGGTTAGTTAAGTTAAAAATAAAGCATTGAGAACGTATAAGGTGTGCTGAATAATAATTGTAGGAACTCAATTGTAAAAACTTTCTTTCATGTACATTGAAATCTTTGTGTGCTGTTTATCAATGAGTTGCACAGTTATCAACAGCCTTTGAACAAACGAGTCCACCATTCTATCTCACAATCATTTATCCTTTCACGTGCGAGAATTCTCTTTCTCAAGCCTTCTTTCCATACGTACGTGCGCCAATGCAAACCTCATTGCAACCGTACAATACATATGTACATATATACACGTACTTATATTCGCACATAATTACATATTTCGTAACACAATTTCAGCTAGTCAATTTTTATGAGCAAAGTTTTTCTTTGTGCTCGAGGCCTGCCGCCAAAGCAAACTTGCCGCACTGGCAGCAACACCCAGCCACACAGAGAAACAACCATTCATGACGACGACGTCTCGCCTCTGCTCGACACCTCTAAACACCCCGATACAAAGGAGCTCGGCGAAATTTTTGGTAACAAGGTAATGCTTACCCGCCAAAGAAGCCTCACTTGCACACTCGGATGCATATACAACATTAAATGTTACCACCAAGCAGCATCGGGAGGTGGAGTAGGAAGCAAGTTGGTGAATAACGGCACACTACAGACCACATGAATGGGGGGCAAGGGCGAAAAGGCAAGGCGATCAAAGAAAAGCATTTGTGGCAGCGACGGCGGAGAATACATGGCGATAAGCGTTGCCGATAAGAAGGGTGCGCTTATAGACAGACAACAGGAAAATACACACTCACACATCCACCGCACATTTGCGATGTACATACACTCACAGCTATATAAGATAGCCAGATAACCCAGTAGAAAAATAACGATTGTTAACGAATACTCATCTAGATAATGACATTAGTAAAAGAAATTAAAACGAAAAATTTAGTGAATGATTTTAATAATTACATATCCTTTCATATATACTTTCCGATACCCTGTTTTGATGTGAATCGTATTCCATAAATGCGTTCTGCTTCGATAAGAACAAAGGGCAGTCAAAAATATCAAGGTCTGGGTTATACGGCGGTTAAGGCAAAAATACCCAGCCACTATTTTCCAAATGGTTTTAACCGGTATTGCAACATGAAACCAAGTATTGTCATGATCGAAGATTATTGACTCGAGTCTATTCTCAAATTCTGTGAATTTTTCGGCAATCGCACACTTAAATTTGATGAGGTGTTATTGGTAGTGTTACTCATTAATGGTTTCACTTGGTTTTAGAAGCTCATAATAGAACACGGCCTTCCATTGACATCATGGATATGTGCCTTAGCAATTGATTTTGCTTGTTGGCCAGGCTTCATATATGAGTTTCGTTGAGGGTTATCAAAATGGAGCCTCCATTTTTCATCACCAGTCGCAATCCTATGAAAAAATACTTAATTAATGCTTTGAGTTTCTCATCTTAAAATTTTTTGGGATGTCCTTCCTCTTCCAAGCCAAAATCAACACTTTTAATTCATTTAAGCCACTTTTGGCACATTCGCTCAGCTAGAGAATGTCCACCATCAAGTTCCATTAAAATACGATGACTTTCGGCTGAAGTATTTTTCATATTAAATTAATGAAAAAATCTTATAACCGCACTAATGTAGTTATAGACCCAACACAAAACTTCCAAAATCCAAGAGATGGAAATAAGTCTTTGGTTGAGGATGTTAGAGGTCACCATAAGTTAGGGAGTAGGATCTCAAAGCAGTTGTTAAAAATTAATCAATTATTTGGAATCATTGAACTATTTGAAGGTGATAAATACATTTTTTAGATGCATTTTTTTGTATAATATGAAAGTTGTAATGATAATACTTTAAGGTTCAATGAGATCCATAAACACTCTTGTACGAAGTCAACTTTGTTTTTTTTTCGCATTTATTTTTTTCAGGGAGCAGCGCTCAAGGATAGCGAACAGACGAAATGCGAATCGAAGACGGTTTGTTAATATTTTTGCTAAGTGGCTTGACTAAGCTAACAACAATTGTGAAAAAGTTCGCTGTTAACTTCGACGGGGAAATTTTATCATCTAAAGGTCCTATTTTTTATAGATCAAAAGAGTTATTTCAGATGAATTCAATTAACTTCCTCTTCTAGATGATTATTTTGAAAATTTAGTATTAAAATCCATCGTATTATTAAAACCTGTACTAATAAAGACGCACTCATTTCCTTTTTCCATTCCTCATTTCATGAATTTAGAAACTAAAAGTTTTTCCTAAAATAATGTTATTTTTATTTAGAGCAAATTTACATATACTATTTTTTAAACCAATTATTTTAACTTGATCTTCTTCGCGACATTATTATTCGTCACAATTAGGGATGGCAAAAAATTTTGTTTAATCGATTAAATAATCAAATGATTAATTGCAAGATTTTAAAAAATAATTGCAATTAATTGCAATTAATGTAAAAAAATCGATTAATCGATTAATTCCAATGTTTGCAACTTTGCGTAAAAATAAAACCAATAAAATATAGGAGACTATATTCTTATTTCAGACATTCAAATTGTGTTCGTATATACACAAAAAGAAAAACGGAAATAAAATTAAAAAATCGTATTAAAAATTCATTTGTCTTAGCATAAAGGAATATATATTCATTGAAGTCAAGCAAATTTAGAAGTCTGTTCAACCAAGTTTGAAGAAAAAGCAACGTATTGTATTGTATTGTTGTCAAATGATTGCGTATTTCGGTCGCAGTTGCACCAGTTGAGAAAAGCCGCTCAGCTGGTACTGAGGTACCAAGTAGATGACAATACTTTTTTGAAAGTCCGTACAGTTTGGGTAAACGGTTTTCATTTCTTCCCAAGCCTAAATAGTGTTTCGACTTAGTTCTAATACCTGACAATTCAAATAAAAGCTCAATTCATCTTGTGGAGATGTAAAATCGTTGTCCTTCCTCCTTCTTTTGTGCACTAGAGTGCACAAAATGGTGTCAGTGTCATCATCACTTAGGGAAACATTGTCTTTACTCCTAGATTGCAGAGTCTAATTTGTACACATATATTTATATATAACTAGAAGAAATTTAAAATATAATACCGATTGCTCCAACTTACCACCAATTTCCAGGCTACAGTTGCATGCTTTAATTTTAAATGCTGCAACATATTTGATATGTTATTAGAAAATTTTAAATTTTTGCAGCAAAATTGACATTTAACGTAGTTATTGCTTATTTTATTAAAAAAATGTCCACACTTCGCTTTTAACTGGCGCCATTGCTCTTCAAACAACTTAACGTAAAATGCGTTTGACTTAACTGTATGTTTACACCGTTTGCAATTTCGACCCTTGTAGCTAACTTAGATGAACATAAAATGTATTAAATTTCAAAATGCTGTTTGCGATTATTTTGCAATTACTCGAGTAATAGTCGAGTAATTTGAAAAGGTGTTTCGATGCAATTAAATCGTAAATTGAATGAAAATAATCGATTAATTTAATCAAATGATTAATCGTTGCCATCCCTAGTCACAATAATAATATAATATATTCCGGAGTTCTCGCAACTCCATTATTTCGTTATAGAGTACAGTTATTTTTTTGCCAATATTGGAGTAAAGTTCTGGTGTATATTATACTTACATATGTATGTAAGTATGTAAAAAAAAAAATAGTAAGTATAAATATCCGTTAACGCAAAATTGGAAAACGTAATCTAAATTATAATTATGGAGACTCCTACTATGGAGTTATTCCAATGCCTCCCAAAATTAACTACAAGGTAACTTTAATTTTCGGTGTTCGGTGTAAGAGTAAGGTGTTGGACCGAGTGGGATCAGCATGCTTACATTGTGATTTGTGTGTGCGTTCATTGTGTTTTTTAGTTTTTTTTCGTTTCGAAATTTTAACATTTTTTGAGAAATTCCAATGACGACGATGCCGACACCAACATGGCGGAGGCAACAAGACAGGCAGGCGGAATTTGGACAACAGCAGTGCTAACAACGTGCGAGCGCACATGGCGGCTACGAAAACAGAATGGCTTGGCAGGAAAGCTTAGAGGAACAGCAAACGACGGCGCACATACACATAGTGCACTTTCACACTGGTCAACTCTTGTTTCAAATTCTCGCGCGATTCTCTTTTGCTGTCGCCAATTGCATTCACACGAGGAATTTGTGTTCGACAAATCTGTTCGTGTTTTTCTCTCATTCCCTTTCATATAATTTTCTCAACTTCTTATACGCATCGTTTTCAAACAAAAATTATATTTCATTAACTAATTTTTATCGTTATCCTCTATTTTCTAAAATATTTTAATTATATTATGCATACTTCTACCATGTATTTGCAAATTACATATTATTTACCATATATAAATTATAAAATTAAAATTTTCAAATATAATATATTGTGTACATAAATTTTGAAATGTGCTCAAATGCAACACTGTTACGTAGCATCGAACTGTTACGAATAAGAACATAAAGCGTGTTGCCGAACACATCAGACGCGATTCTCCTCTCTTCGTCGCCCCCTCTCCTATAAACTAAGAATTGCCGCAACAGGAGTTGACCCGTGTGAAAGTGCACATACAGACACACACATCCACATACATTTTACATATATACATGTGAAGGCAAGCGCGACAGGACTCGTCTGAATGTTGGGAAAGGCGGCACACAGATATTTTGTCAGAAAATTTCTCACATACACCCCCACGCATATGGAACGCTGCGTCAGTGTGTGAATGACAAGAGTGACGAGCTCGTGCAACAGGACAACCATAGACTTGGCTGCAGCGCTTCACGCGACGGAAGAATGGAGCTGAAGCGCCAACGCAACGGCCACTTGCTGTTGCACCATCAACATTAGCAATAGCAATAGCAAAACAACGGCACCAGCTCCGACGGCACAAAGCGAAAGAAACTCAACTGAAAATTGAAAGTTGCTGCAAACTGAAACGAACAGCGAACCAACGAAACAATTTGTAATTTATCTGCGAGCAGGCAAAGCAAACCAACCGACGGACAAAAAATAACAGTAGCAACAACACCAACAATGCCAGCATCAGTATAAAGAACATTGAAGACCAAGAGCACAGAGTGCCATAAAGAAAGGCAGACAAAGCGCACAACAGTGACACAAGCCGACACACACACATACATATATATGTATATAAGCCAATATATAAGCACACATACACACATACAGTAATATATTCGAGATACGTCAACAAATGTTGCTTTGTGTACCGATTCCACCGCACTGGTCCCATGTCTGTCACTTTGACTTTGTTGGCTGACTACTTTAATTTTTGCCTACTACCCTCAAACTTTAAGCTTAAACACTGAGTTGCTGATTGTGCTGAGCGTGTGTAAGACTAAACGCTTGTATTTCGTTCGCTTTAAGTCAAATTTAATAGCTTAAATAGATCATATCGTTGCTTCTGCAAAGTAATGAAAGTCGCAAATGAAATAGTAGTTATGCAGCTGTATATATGTATATATGTATGTGTATATAAGTATATATGTACATATGTAGCTTTGTTCACCAAGAAAGGGTTGCTTACTTATGTGAATGCAAAACTTCACCCTCAACATCTCAGAAGCTTTAAATTTGATAAATGTTCACTGATATTGGTTGCCTCATCAATTACTTAACGCGAATACCAATTCTACGTGTATGTGTGTATTTGACTGTGTTTATGTGTGTGTGTTAGTGGAGGAGTAACTTTTAGCAAGTATTAGGTGAAATCATGCATAATGTTATTGGTTTATAATACAAAGTTATTGCTAATGAATGCTCAGCAGTTGACGGCTTGTCCGAAACTACCATTCACGACCATCAGATGTGAAATCAAATGAAAGGTTGCGTATACGAGGTGGCTGCGGCCACTGCTTGAAACTATGTACTTTACTAAAATGCAACTTTAAGAATTTAATGTAAAATTCATACTCTTGGACATACTCATACACATGGATGATGAGATATTTCCTGGTTTTCAATATTTTCGCTATCATGCTATAATATATCCAAGATTATTTGCTGACACAATTTATCTTAAGATAACGGATATAATTTATAAGGCATATAGCCCAACGAAAGCCTGCAAATCCTAATATTAAGGGGTTAGCTGTAGTCAGAGACACGAAAAAATGAAAAATTTCAGTAAATTTTTTTGCTATTAAATCATGTTATTTAACAAAAGTAATAAAATGACAACATTCATTCTGTAATGTCTGACTTGAAGTCACTAAAATTTGAAAATAAAAATTATAATTTCCAGCTGTTTGTGTTGACTCAGTTCCGAAAAAAAGGTCCTTGCGGTGACTATCATAATTCCTTGGAGATTCACCTAAAATCAATCGGACAAGGAGATTTAGTTTTATAAATAGATAATCCTAGTCCTGATCGAAACTTTTTTTTTTTTAATTAACAAAATGGCGGCCTCCTGAAAATGTTTTCTAGATTTTCGGGAAAAAATCAACAGTTAATCGAAAAATAAAAAAAGCCCCGATCAGGCCCAGGATTATTATATATTCTAGGAGCTGTATAAATTTTATTAAAATCTACTGAGGGATTCTCGCGTTACAGTTGTCACCAGTTCAAAAAACATAGTTTTGAGGAAACGCATTTAAAGTTCCATACTAGCGTTTTGGAGTGCCCGAGCGCTCTTTGTTATTTGTCGAATAACTCGAAAAGTAATTATCAACTTAAAATTTTCAGAGCAAGTTTTTAAGATATTACAATTAAAATCCTGACTACCCCTAACCCCTTAAATATATGTGACCCGATTTTACCCACTTTTGGCACAGTGACAGAAGAATAAGGATCCCATTGAATTTCTATAAAGAGAAATTTTTGGTAAAAAATTAGCCACAGACAGTGAGGTCCTCAAGTTTGATACTTGGGGCCACGGAATGTTAAAAAGTGATTTCGAACATTTTTAGGGAAGCGGTTATACTATTTCAATGTAGTATTAATGCAGAGTTTTATTCCAATATTTTCATTGTAAAGTGAAGTAAACGCATTAGATCGAATTCAAAAATGTGTTATATTGGAAGTATGCGTGTTTGTGAAACTATTTCGCCCATTTTCAGGATGGTTAGGAAATAATGTGTACCAAATCTATTTGAAATTGTTGGTGTATTTAATTATAGATGCCCTTTCTTTACATAGCAACATTTCAATTCCAAGGAGATATCTTAATTTTTATTCAAGTTATCACTTGCACGGATGTTTGCTTCTTCTTTGATTTGTGTTGTGCTCTTTGATTTTCTCCGACCATAAGGAAATCAATAATTTGTAACAGCTTTTAGGAGACAGAAATAGTTTTCCCAAAATCGAGACGAGAGTGAATGCTTTAAATATGTTGTTGATTGGAACAAGTTTGGTTATCGGGTCCAGTGTATTGGTACATATGTTACCACTACAACAAAACGACCACCATTGGTATAAAAAATTCTCTATATTCTATATGTATGCACTTTGCCGTTGCTTTGTCGTTTTGATACCCTCACCTGAGAACTATTTCCAGAAAGTTGAGATTCTAGCAATAAATATAGCCTATGTTAGTCGGGGTGAATGTAACTTTCCAATGGTTATAGAATTATTTGCACAGTTTATTTAATAAAAATATTAGTGCGTTTCAAGATAAGCAATGTTTATTAATTATTTTGAAGCCTATGGTTTCATCATTATTTCATACAACTCCTATTCAAAAACTATTTACTTTTTTATTATATGTATGTGGGAATAAGTTTTATAATTTCTGCTTATTGGTCATTTTGTGAATAGACCATCGTGTTAAAATTCTTCCCATACACAAAGCTTCAAAGCTTACTGCCGAGCTTTTAGAGAGCCTTTAGCTGTTTGAAATTCGAAGCGCCACCGTGGTCCAACGGTGTTAATCTACGGTTGGTTATACAGACTCTAGAGGATCCTTTTCCCAAATGAGACACACATTTAATTTTTAATTAATGTTTAGTTTATAATAAAGTTACTCATATATTTAAAATTATAATTACAATTTTCATAACGGTTTTTTTTATTTTATTTTATATGATACAATAGTTGCTTCTTAATCTTACTTTGGAACAAAATTCACTAATTAATATTTTATACTTTGTTATTTTAGATTGTATTTTTGAGAACGTGTCCGAACGAACAACGAAACCCATACATATACTTATTTGAACGTAGGTATATAAATGCCGAGAAACATTGTTATTGTAATGGTGGTTGTAAATGAAATAATTTTAACGAACATTTCTTAAAGAAATACCAAACTATACCAACTCATTTTCTTACAATTTCTGTTGTAATTCGTTTATTTTTTAAGACTAATGTTTACTGTTAATGCTATGTAAAACACACGCATATATCTATGTATATGAGAATATAAAATGCGTTCACTTAAAACGCCGGCAAAATTCATTTCGGTTCTACTAAGTTTTATTGGAGAAAAGTGTAGGTGCGAGGAAGTGTCTAAAAAACGGTTTTTCAAATATTTTCGATTTTTCAAATTTACCGTCATGCCGCAGAAACTTGCCGTTTTTATGAATGTGTGTGTGTGTGTGGAAGAGAACCGTTGCTTAAAAACAACAACATTAATGTTTTCCTCAATATGAGCGTTTTTATCCATTTTTTTAATTTTTGGTTTTTGAATATCGGCTGCTTTGAAGGCTATTGTTTTATGTTTTATGATTTCAATATATATTACCTTATTGGTTGTTGCACACACATACAGTGCATTGGTTTCAAAATCGGTTCGATATAAAATACTTGATTTATTGGTTTACAAAACTTAATGCTATTTTAGAAAAGGCAAAATTCCATTAGAAAAATGTCAATACAAAATTCCATAACGCGCACACACTACCATATACATACATATAAATGTACTGTTACAAATACAAAATTGTGTGGTTTTTGTAAAAAAAAAATCACTATTTCCTCAGGCCATCAGTAACGGCGTTGTTCGTTGTTTTTGTATATGTGTTTTTTTTTTTTAATTTTTGTTGTAGAAGGTGCATTTTACGACAATTTGTTCGTTTAATTCGAAACAAAGTTAAATAATTTAAACAATTATAATATCAAATTATGTTTGAGTTTATGTTATAATTTTAAGTAGAGAATCTTTCCAAGGTCACTTCATGCTTGCAAAAACTATTAAAATGTGACGCAACGCTGCTTGAACAAATTTCTTAAAACGCTGCGTTAAGCTAGTTGACAACTCAAAAAGTAAAAACAAAACCGAAAGAAGCCAATTTAGAAGCTTACATAATCACATTATAAACAAATGACGCTTCGCTTGGTGTAACTTTAAGCACAAACAAAGTTTGACTGCTGACGTCTATTATATTAGGCAATACGAAATTTTCAACCAAACAAAATTTATTTATTTATGCATGCACACATGCATATGTACATTGATGTGCCGTGTTTGCCTTTTAAATAAATTAACGACCGCAAGTAAAAATAGTCAACATAAATGCTAACAACTTAACGCTTATTTAAAGGAAATAATTTTTTAAATACAAAAAAAAATCTAGTTACACTTTTTTTTTATTCATATATGTATGTATGTATTGATAAAATATATTTAACATGTATTCGCTTTGCAATCACTGTGACGAAATAATAATAATACTAATAAGATTTAATACAAATTTATAAAATCGCACATTTTCGCATATTTTAAACTTAATATTTAACTTTATAAACTAAAATAAAAAAATCCGCTAAGCAGCACGACGCATATGGGGGTTACATAACAATGCCTTAAATGGAAAACTTAAGTTTTCCCATCTGCATTACATATGAATAATCAGTCTTTTGTATTTAAAAGAAAATATTTACGCTCTTTCTCAATTAGCTTACTAAATACGCTTTGTTCGAGTGATGTTAAATGAACGCACGTGCATGTACATATGTATATTTGTATGTTTATGTTTGCAAATGGCTTTTGCCGAAATACACTTATAAAGAAACAGCTGCACATTTTAAAACTGTTGTTGAAATATGTGAAAATTCAATAAGCGAATTTATTTACTTTGTTGTCGTCTTTAAGTATTTTTTAAATTTTAGACAGCTATAGATTACGTAAAACCAATGAGTTCAAGTTAAGAAAATGAAATTTTAATTAAATAAATTTTGAATATTTATAATGTTTTTTTTTTGCTTTTTACAAAAAACCTACTTTCCAAATTATAAATATACTATTTCATATAAAACATTATACATTTATTTTGTTTACATTTTAACTAAATTTAAACTATTATTTATTTATTATTTCATTCATGTTGACATGATCAAACGGCATTTATGTTATTATAAATATAAATACATAATAGAAATTATTTGTTGTTATACGTTTAACAAATAGTTAAGTTTCTCAGCTTTTGCACATAGTCAATGATTTTAGATTTTCAACATTAATTACAACTTAATTATTACAATAAAACATAAAACAAATCTAGCATATTTTTATATTATTTACAATAGTCGTACAAAGTTGCACAAGGACTCTGATAACTGCTTAGTTTAGTTGTGTTTAACGACTTAGTTTTACATAATTATTGATAGATCATTTACTTATGCATGCAATTTACATTGATTTTTCACAGGTGAACTGTGAACTAAATACTAAACAAATTAGAATATGTTTGTGGAATATTCGTTTTTTCTTACAGAATTTCGATTATTTAAAACCTATGTCTAACTTTACAATAATACAGTCAAATTAAAAACAAAAAACAAAAGAACAGTAGTAACAAAGCTTAGTGGCTTATCTTCAATAACATATAGATACGTTGTAATACACTTGGAATTGCAAACATATAGACAACTAGTAGTTTTATTTCATGTGAGAAGTGCAATCGTGCAATTTGTTGGAGGTTGATGAGTAGTTTAAACTGCTGTGGTTGTGTTGCTAGTTGTTTAGTTTCTGGCATGTATTGGTTATTTTTATAAATATTTGATTTAATTTTTTTTTGCCTTTTAACTTTAGTTATTTAAGCACATTACTATTTGAGTGTGTAAAAATGTCTGGGCTATAACTCCTAGTCTGAGAACTGAAGGCAGTGTTGCTGCACAGAATGACACGCATTTTAGTAGGCTGCTTTAGCCCTCTTAGACTGTGCTACAGTATAAATCTTATACGCTCTGCATTTGCAAATGATCAAACGAAAGTTGTTGGCGTACAAAATGTTACAACAAACAAAACCATGCTCCGTCTACCTGGCACGTTTCAATAGTGGCTAAATGTGCCCAGCAACAATCGTATGTAAATCGCATAAAAATGTCGTCATACTATGCTACATATATTTATTTATATCCTTGATTAGCTAAAACCGTGTTTGTCCTAGTTACAATTACTGTGTCAATCCTCATGCGTTTATTGAATTAAGTGTTATTTTACTATTTGAATTTAATTGTTGCCGTTTCGGTGTGTTCGCGTACGAAATTTAACTCCGTGAGTCATTGCTTTCGCTAAAGCTTTGTTCACTGGACTCACGTCGGCTGCCCACCGGTTTGGGTTTAT
Organism: Zeugodacus cucurbitae; assembly: GCF_028554725.1. NCBI lineage: Eukaryota > Metazoa > Arthropoda > Insecta > Diptera > Tephritidae > Zeugodacus > Zeugodacus cucurbitae. The sequence goes on along the minus strand of NC_071671.1, from coordinate 40,020,307 downwards.
ATTCGGTAATGAACACTGTCACCGAGTTCACAGTGACTTCGCGCGTTTGTGCCGTCGATCTATCGACGTTCTTCAAACGGGCCGGATACTTTTTATGCTTGTTCTTATCATGTCCTGCTCCGTGCCGTGAGCCCGAGGCGGATTTCGTACCGTTTGGCATGGTGCCTGATGCGCCGGGTAAGGTGGCAGCTTGTTGTGCGACAAGTGCTGAGTTTAGTCGAGGCTTACGTGTGGAAGTTCCTGCAATAGTAATTTCATTACTAGAGGCTTATAGAGATTCGAAAGATCTTTTTAGAATACTTATTATATTATATATCATTTTTTTTTTCTTTTAATCTAAAACCACAAATATATTGTGCTAATAATGAACCTTTCATTTAAAAATATTGCATCTGCCGAATATGCATATATACATACATATGTATATAGATACCTATGCATTAATACATATACGTATTAATTTTCAATAAAACATTTTATGCTCTTTCTTGTTTTCTTTATACTGGTGGAAATATTTTCGCAAGAATTTATACCTGGATATTAATATGCATACATATGTACATACATATGGAAGTATGTATGTATATGTGAATATTTTTTTATATGTATTACCACTACTGCAATCTAGTTTTATCTAACAAATTTATACCCATCATAAAATTATTACTGTAAAAATAGCAATATAAACAAACAAAAAGCAGTCGAGAAGGCTGTCATAGTTGATTATTAAAATTAATGTTTTTGATTGGATTCCTTTTCATTCTAATCATTATCCAATCTGTTTTTGACTCATTCGCGTCTACAGCAATAAACGTTGCATAAAAATCACGAAATGTTCTGCCCCTTGGACACCGCCTCTATAACAGAAGCTTGTCAGATATGATAAAGCAAATTTGCTGGCCATGAAAACTGTATACATACATATATGTACAACGATATCAACATATGCACATATGTGCACAATATGATTGATAACATCAGTAAAATATTGAGCTTGTGCGAATGCAAAAATAGAAAACAGACAGAACACAAGAATTCAATGGAGATAGGAGATAATGCATACTCAACTCAATTTGTTTTTGCTTACGATTTTTCGCATTTGATAATATAACGAACACCCGGCATCACACAACAATCCAAACGACCTAGTTGCTCTTTGAACATATACATAGATAACCTCATTCCTACAGTGAAAACAAAAAATGCTTAATTGTATATCTGGCCACCGCCTGTGTGCGCGGCCTACATAGCCAACGATTGGCCTCAGCCTCATTTCTCAGCTTCTCATTACTTCTGTAAACATACTATATATCGCACCGCTGCATGGGTTTAGTAGGTACACAAAAGTATTTACGCACATTTGTATAGTTACACTCTTGTAAATATTAACAAATTAACCAAAAATGCGGATATACTTACAATTATTATTATTAATTTGTTTCGTTGAAAATGATTTATGCGGTATATACTATATTGAACTCAAATATATTTATATCGTGATGCACACACACACTCCAACAGAGATAGTTCGTAATCGTAAAGGGGTCACTCACCTTTCCGCACGTCGCACATACGGCATTTAAATGCCTCAGCTGTATTCCTGTACGTACAGACGCTGCAGTCCCAGAAATTCTCCTCGATCGCTTTGGATTGTCGCTTCTGTCTTCTTACTGGAGATTTCTTGTGATCCATAATCTTAGATCGCTGCCGTTTATATGAAAGACGTTCCTGCCTTCGCGGCTGGTGCTGCTTCAGCTCCTCCACCGCTTCAACAAATATTGCTACTAACCCTCCTTGTGCAAAATAATGTTTTTCAAGATGTGGCTTAAGTAAAGCTCACCACAAAATGCAAATCTTACAAATTCTCCAATTAGATGCGTTGTACACAAGTTTTCACTTTTATAGAAATCTTAAATCACTTTTTTTAGTTTGGAAATAACTTTATTGTCCTAACTTTACGAAGATTTTACAGCAGCCATGAAATTCGTTTCGATTTTCCTCTTAACACACACATAAATTGAGAAATTCGCTAAAAGTGGCGAACAAAAGTGGAAAATATGCATCTTCCGATTTGAGAAACTGGTGAGAATGTCAAATACTGTCATTTGCGCAGTGCTGCCAGAAGTCGTATATATGCTGATTTTGCCTCCATCAGCAATGAAAATATGAAATGGCCATTACCCACTAGATGGCGCGAAAAATAGCCAGAATTATGCAGCGCTTTAAATCTTCGTTAATGTAATAGATTTTTAGTAGTCAGGCGGAAGATCAAATCATATTAAATTTTAGTCGAATAGTTATAAGGCATTTCACACATCAACTTTTAGTTGGATGATTGATAACATATACACACACTATAGCAATTGCTGTATGTACTGAACTAATTTCAAAGATATTTAAAAATAAAAAAAGCAAAAGCAAATAATATAGATTGACGCCTGGCCTCGTCTTCTGCCATTTATATGTTTGATGTACATATATTATATGCCGAAAATATTATATTGACTAATATACTACTCCCGATTCCTATTAAATTAGTTTAGTAGAATCCCGTTGTTGTTCCTGTTTTTTTGGGCTTTGTTTTTATTATGAATTAGCAGACCCGGCCATTGTTGTTGTGGCTAAATATATTAAATTAGTAAGTTTTTCAATATAGTAAAAAAATTCTTACGCATAAAGACGAAAACGTTGTAACCGATAAATTTGATAATGATTAGTGTTCCTTATTGTATATCTGTATTAAGCGCAAAACAACATAGTTTGTTAAACTATGTATTTATTAATCTTATATTGAGGTATGCAACAAATGAGTAAATTACAAAGTTGGCTCAATCTTGGCTTCGATGACGATATTGATTTGTTTCTTCATAGCTAGCCTTATTCCATTGCAAAGTCAAGGTATAAAATTCTCTTATTATTATCTTCTTCGCAATTTTTCTATATTCACGTATTTTCTAATTTCTGGCCTTCCACGAATATTTAAAAGACTAAAATTAGACAGATCGGTTTGTTCATTCTCGACTTTTTGCGAGACTAACGAACCGCAATTAATTTTTATATCTACAGATAACAAATTGTTTGTATGGCAGATTCTCTCCGTCCTTTTACTTCAAAGAATTTTTTAAAAAAAGAATTAGCGAAATCGGTTCATCTGTTCTCGAGTTATGCGCTTAGCAACACATTTAGCGATTCATTTCTATATTATAGACTAGCGGTCCGTACCGGCTTCACACGGGTGGACATTATTCATTGACATTAACTCCTCTCCCGTTAAGTCATTTATTTTGATAATGATTAATACCATAGTACATATACATTTATGACGGAAATTTTATAGCGATGATATATAAACATATATGTATGTACATTTTTTACTTAAAAAAAACACTTATTGTGACATAACTATAATTGTTACACATATTCTGTTTGTCATCTCATCAATAGCTTCCGCAGCGCAAACGACAAAAGAAGTTTTAACGCACTTTTTTACGCCTTGGATTACGTTAGTTGAGTATTAATAAGAATCCATAATCTTTTCAAGCAATAAATATAGCCCATGTTACTTAGGGTGAATGTAGGTGAAATAATTTTTGAAATCGACCCAGTAGTTTTTGAGTTTATTCAGTACAAACATTCATACAAATCTTTCCTTTTTATAATAGTAATATAGATAATAAAAGATGGTTAACATAAATTCAAAAGAATTAGCATTTTTAATTCATATTACTGATCTTCCTATACGAGTACAACCGATATGTATAATATAAAGGGATTCATAGAGAGAAATAACTGAAAGTGGTCGGAGTCCGATAGCACCCAAGCTGTGTTGTTGTTGGAACGACGAACGATCCGAAGAGGTGTCCGAGTTATTTTAGTCCGCAATTTATTCTGCACCCTTTGGTGGACAAGGTCAAAAGATGTGTCACAGATGGCTTCGCAAAATCACCAACAACAACGCGTCAGTTACTTTCGGCAGCGGAGATGTCCAGGATGTCAGCTGGAAGCCAAAGACCTCCAAATCCATTGGCCCAGACGGAATAAAGACTTTAATGTTAAAACACCTAGACTCAACGCGAGTAAGCTTTCTCGACAAGTTACTCAATATGTATGTCGTTGACTACTCTTAAAATACTCGAAATGTGGAAAACCGAAAGAGTGTATGTTCGCCGGGATGCAGTAGGACAGAAAGATACAGACGTGTCAAAACACTGCGCTCCGGACATCCCGTTGCCTCCTGTTGAAACCTGATGACCATTTACAGCATGAGGCCATTATGCTCCCGGTTAAGGATAAGATTAGTTTCTGCTGGAGTTCTTTCGAAAAAATCATTCCTGCAGTCATCTGCTTAAAGCAGAATCGCCCCTAGGTAGGGATGCAAACATCGTGAAATGAAACGCAACATCGCATGACACATCAGAATTTCAAAACAACGATATGGAAAATTTTTTCACTGCCATTTCTTTTCCATTTTACTTCTGCGTGATAGTTGCCCTGGGTTTAGAAAACAGTCGTTTACTCGGCACTGAAGAGGCTACAATGTGTAAATATTAATAAGCCTATTTATACAACTCCGGAAACACAGTATTCATGTCAACCCAAACTCTATTGGCTTCTGATTGGTAGGGGTAACAGCCGAGATACACTTTCTCTTCAACCTTCCGTCCCTGTAATTGTAAATAAATTTGACAGCTTGGATTTCACCTTTTGGTGACCAAATGTTTATTCTGGTTCCAAACATCAAACGAGTATTCTGTTTCACACTCATCCGAAGATTCCGTTGTATCAGCGCGATTAATTTTCTATGAAACAAAAAAAAAGTATTTCCTTTAGCCCTAGCATCTTTAAAATGAAGTAATTTGAATCTCTGATCGAACGCAGTAGCATTCGCCAGAATTATGTAAATTGTATAAATAAATCATAAAAGTAACCGCAGGTCCAAGCGCACATTCCCTTAACGAATTCTCCGTATTTTACAAAAATATAATTCCAATGTAATAAAGCGTATCAAAATGGAGGGTTTCGGGTTAATACCCGAAAAAGTGTGTCACACCTTCACAGTAAAATTTTTATATAAAACATCGACATAAAACATCGTTGAACAGTCTTCGACTATCTCTCTTATTGAGCGGACGTGTTTTCTAGACTGCGATCTTCTTTTCCCTGTGTTTCGCTTTCGTAATCTATCGTGCATATATAAAAGTACACGTGCTTTAATTACTTTGATACGTTGGCAGTGAATAAAAACAGTGAACTCGTGTTTAATTTGTGTTAAAGATGGCTCCAGGGCCCCCTAATCTTGGGGACAATAGGTTTGCTTTGCTTGCCTCTAGTCCCAACCCAAAAAGGAAAAAACTGTCATATAAACCTTTCGAAAACTTTCCAGAACTTTCCCAAGTGAAAAAAGACAACCCTAAGTTTGTTACAGTATCTGCATCAGATGCAAACAAAACTCTTTCTAAATACTCTTGTTTCGCTGTAAACAAAAGCTTAGAAACCTTAAGCAAAGATATTTTATCAATCACTGAATTACGAGATGGTAACTTGTTTTTACTTGCTAAAAGCCAAAAAATCCCAGAAAAATTTCTAACAACAAAAAAACTACACGGTATTTGTGATATCACTGTGAAATTACATGACAATTTGAATTGTTCTAAAGGTACAATTTATGCTCCATTCCTGAACGATGTCTCAGAACAAGAAATTATTGATAATTTAAAAGGTCAGGGTGTTACATCTATTTACAAATTTACAAAAACCGTGGAAGGTATTCAAAAACCTAGTGGAGTGGTCCTTCTTTCATTTGACCTCTACAAACTTCCAGAGAAAATCGAAATCACATGGCGTACAATGCGGATTAGAGCTTACTACCCAAATCCCATGAGGTGCAAAAATTGCCAACGTTTAGGTCACACAACTAAACGCTGCAATAACAATTCAGTCTGTGACACTTGCAATCTCCCTCCACATCTTCCTTCACCATGTAACCGCACCTATTGTGCAAATTGTTCTGGCGATCATCCTTCCTTTTCACGCACTTGTCCTAAATACCTACAATCAAAAAATATTCTAAAAATAAAAACAGAAAGAAAATGCACAATGCGCGAAGCAATAAGACTGCATAAGGAACAATTACCCCCTACACCCACAAACACTTCTTTCGCAGCTATAACAAAAGATAACTCAAGCAAAAATATAACTAATGTGATTAACCATCAACTACCTTTTTCCCCCAAAATACCCTCTACAGACATTGCACAAAAATCCTCATCAAATGATCTTTCCCTATCACAAAATCCAAAAATGAACAAAACCCACTTTGTAAATACTAATACCATCCCAAACACTCCAAATGAAATTACGAAAGAAACAAATAGAAGCACTCAAAGTTTAACACTTCCTGAATCAAACTCAATGCAAATAAGTACTCCACTCAATCCTAACATATCCATAACCGGTTTTCTAAACAGCCAAACTCATTCTCGCACTACAGACAAATATTATCTCTCTCCACCTAATTACACTGCCAATACTTCACCTCACGCAAATATCACTTCTGAAGATGATGATCAATAACTTCCACAATTTTCTCTCTCCCTATATTCTCTCCTTTTATCACTAAGTTATGTTTAAATTATTGCAATGGAATATGAATGCTTTCTACAACAACTACATCGATCTAGAAGTTCTCATTAAAGAGCAAATACCAAGTGTCATATCATTACAAGAGACACACCTCCCCTTTAACATATCAGCTTCTGTTCCTAAACAATACGCTGCCTATTTTTCGAACTTACCACAAAACCGCACAAGCAAACAAGGAATTGCTACCCTAATAAAAAAGGATATCCCACACAAACTTAAACCCGCAAATTTTAATATTGCTACAATAGCAGTGGAAATTTTTATTGGATTTAAGTTAACCATCTTAACAATATATATTCCACCACATCAAAATTTCAATACTAAAGAATTACGTGATATAATCCAACTGAAATTTCTCAATGTTTTTTGAGATATGAAAAGGTTTGGGGGTGCGCGAATTAAATAAAACTCCAATTACCTGTGTCGCGAAAAGTAAATTATTCCGTGAAATTAAAGATAGCGTGCGTTCAGTTCAACGTATATTTTACGAGAGAGCTCTTTATTCTCTTTTTTGTGATCACTTAGTCTAAAACTTAAAGTAACGGTATTATAAATATGTATTTTAAAGGGGTAAGTATAATTTTGGCGCAATTTCATTAAATGAAGTAATAGATTAAGGTAAGTAATAGAATAATGTAATATAAATGTATTATTAGGGTAAGTATGATTTTTATAATTCAATAATTTAATTCAATTTCTTATATGCCAATACAATTCATTTTCTTATTTTAAGTTTTAGGTTTTTACAATTATGTGTATATATGTCGCTTGACGCAACACCGGCCACCTTGACAGGATCAGGTTCCTTCAACATCCATTGGAAGCAAGGCCAGTTTGTGGATGGGGCGCTTAATTGTGCCCGTCTTCGTTGCCACGTCTGCGACTCGCACCTTGCCGTCTTGCCCTTCGACGGTTGCGACGACGCGTCCGAGGACCCACTGCTGTGGTGGCACGTTGTCCTCGTGGACGAGTACGAGGTCGTTGAGCTGCATGTTGCGTGTGGGGTGCAGCCACTTGTTCCGCTCCTGAAGGCCCGTCAGATATACTTTGGACCACTGTCGCCAAAACTGTTGCTTGAGACAGCAAACAAGTTGCCATCTCTCGCAACAACGAACTGGGTCCACTGGCACCTTCTCTGGGGGTAGTGCTCGCAGGGAGCACCCAATCAGTAGATGCGCTGGGGTGAACGCTTCGCCGTCGTTGGGGTCCTGGCTCAACGGTGTTAGGGGCCGAGAGTTGAGTATGGCCTCCACTTCGGCCAACAGTGTTGCTAGCTCCTCTGCGGTGAGTAGCGCGTTGCCTGTTACGCGAACGATGTGGTGCTTGGCGGACTTCACCGCGGCTTCCCATAATCCTCCGAAGTGCGGCGCCCTCGGTGGTATAAAGATGAACTTGAACCCTTCGTCTGCGGCGAATCTCTTCAATTCTGGAGCCTGGGCCAGAAATGCTTCTGTCAGCTCGCGCAGCTTGCGGTCGGCGCCGACGAAATTGGTGGCGTTGTCGCTGAATATCTTCGTCGGCATTCCTCGGCGTCCAATGAACCTTTTTAGGGCGAAAATGAAAGAATTAGAAGAAAGGTCCGAAACTACTTCTAAATGTACTGCTTTTGAAGTGAAGCAAACGAAAACTGCAATATATGTTTTGACGGGGGGTCGACCGCGTATTTTTAAAGTTGTATATATCGGACCACAAAAATCTACGCCACATATGAGAAAGGGTCGTAGTGCTCGAAGTCTTTCGGCTGGCAAATTTCCCATAATTTGGTTTTGCAACTTCGGCTTGTAATGAAAACAATGTATACAGTTTCTTACGGTTCTACTGCAAGCTTCTCGGGCATTAATTAGCCATATGCGTTCTCGAAGAAGCGCAACCAACGCTTTAGCCCCAGCGTGGTGATTTCGAATGTGCAGGTACCGTAAATATGTTATAACGAAGTGCGAATTTTTATTTAGTAATAGCGGAAATTTGGCTTCGTATGGGAGAGGTGCATTTAATAGGCGACCTCCTACTCGGATTAATTTAAACGAAAGCGATAAATCCGAGTATTCATGCAAAAATGGATTGAGTTTTTGCAAGTTTGCGGGTAGGGTGGTACCTTTATGCAATTTTTGAATAACATCCGAAAACTCTGAATGTTGGACCACCTGTGCAATTTTTAAAAAACTCAAGTTCAATTCATCTGAAGTCAGATCCTTGCCCATGGAGGATTTTGATGGTCGTCTGATCCATCGTAATATATATGCGACCACGCGAAGCAATTTTTTATGAGAAGAGACTTTTTCAATAAGATTCAATATTGAATTTTTCTCAGTGGTCGAAATTAGTGTGAATGTATTTTTCTTCTTCTCTAATGCTTCGTCTTCTGGTGAGAGCTGGAAGTGGGTATTGATTGGCCATAATGCAGGGTCTTCTAGGAGGAACTGTGGACCGCCAAACCATATCGAATTATTCAATTCATCCACGTTACAACCCCGAGACACTTGATCCGCAGGATTTTGTTTTGTTGGCACATGCCGCCAATGTACTTTGTCAGTCAACTCTTGGATTTCGGACACTCTATTTGCGACGAAGGTTTGTAATGAGGATGGATGCGTTTTGATCCAATGTAAAACAATTTCAGAGTCTGTCCAAAATGTAATATTTTCGAAATGTCGACTCAACATAGGCGCTACTCTTGACAATAATTTCGAAAGAAGATGTGCTGCCGAGAGCTCGAGACGCGGAAGAGACTTGGTCTTCAGCGGAGCCACTCTAGACTTTGCAGTAAGCAGCATACATTTAATACCACTAGCAGATTGGCTTCGTATATATATACAGCATCCATATGCCCTTATTGAGGCATCGGCGAAGCCATGTATTTGGCAGATGGCACTCGACTCTACGTTTACATAACGAGGAATGCTGATTGATGAGAGCTGCAGTAGGTTGGCTTTGAAGTTCTGCCAGCTAGTGTCAAGGCGCAATGGAATCGACTCATCCCAATCCAGTTTTTGAATCCAAAGCTCTTGCAATAAGATTTTTGCTTTGGTAACTAGAGGGGCTAGTAATCCAAGAGGATCAAAAAGGCGAGCAGAAACTGATAATATGTTTCGTTTAGTGGCTCGAAGATCATTAAAATTGTCATCTAAGACAAATCGAAACAAATCCTCTTTCGGCAACCAATGGATTCCTAACGTTTTAGTGGAATTGTTGTCATTGAAGCTTAATGACTTTTCAGTGTAATCACTGTCGAAAAATTTAGGGTGGTTCGAAAACCATTTCGTTAGGGTGAATCCAGCCGAGTCTAATATTTTAATTACCTCACTTCTTAAAAGATCTAGAGACTCAAAATTTTCGGATCCTGTTAATAAGTCATCAACATAAAAGTCTCTTTTAATGGCCAATGAACCGAGTGAATATTTAATTGTATTGGCATCGCTGATCATTTGCAAACACCGTGTTGCGAGAAATGGAGCAGGCGCAGTGCCGTAAGTGACGGTGTTAAGTCGAAAAATTTGTATTTGCTCTGAAGGATGCTCTCTCCACACTATGAGTTGACAATTTCTGTCTTCTTCATGCATAATAATTTGACGGTACATTTTAGTAATGTCCGCTGTTAGTGCATACTTATGTAAGCGAAAACGTAGAAGAGTTGAGTATAACTCTTCTTGGATGGTTGGACCTACCATCAAAAGTTCATTCAATGCTACTTGAGATGAAGATCGGCTCGAAGACAACAACACGTAATTTGGTTGTAGTGCTTTCGGGCCTTAAAACGCATTGATGCGGAATGAAGTAGTGTGGCTCACTCGGGATCTTATTGTTTGTTGGGCTCATGTGTCCCAGTGCTCTGTATTCATTCATAAAGTCCAGATACATTTTACGAAGTTCTGGATCTTTTAATGTCCTTCTCTCCAGGGCCTGAAACCGCCGAACTGCGGTTTCATATGAGTGACCGAGTAACTTACGGTCAGCTTTAAAGGGCATTCTGACTTGAAGCCGTCCTGATGGTAATACTTGAGTTGTATTAACGAAAAAATTTTCACACTCTTGTTGCTCTGGTGTGAATCTATTGCCATTTGATTCTGAAGGTAATTCTTCTAAAGCCCAAAATTTTTGGACTACTGAATCTATTGACGTTAAGTCTTCTTCAGCTTGGCATAATGTGCTTTGTATTTTGGGAGGAGAACTAAAATTGCTGGCGTATTTGCCAGATACAATCCACCCTAATAGCGTCTTTTGAAAAGTTGGTTGATTAGGACCATTTTTAATTTGGCCAACAGCTAAAAGCTCGAAAAATATTTCTGCACCCAATAGAATGTCAACTTTTTTAGATTTATGGAATTCTGGATCCGCCAATTCAATATTGTGCGGAATTTTCCAGTCATTAACATTAATGTTATGGTCTGGATGATTAGCCGAAATGCTACGCATTATCCAGAATTCCGCCGAAAATTCATAGTTATTTACCCGCGACTTAACAAACGCGCTTAATTTCGCCCCCACTTTCGTATTGGAATTGCCGATTCCAATTACGCTCAATATTTTATGTTGGCGTCGAATCCGCAACTTCTGCGCCAAGTCCTCCGTCATAAAGTTGACCTGGGATCCTGAGTCCAGCAACGCTCTGGCAGGCAGGTACTCTCCACAACTGGTCCTCACTTGGATGACTGCTGTTGCCAACATGACCCGATCCGGCATACTCGCTGTATGCATGGCATGAGTGGTTGATGGCTGCGGATGAGGTGCAGCGGGGAAGGAAACCGGATACTGATGCAACAATGTGTGATGCGATCGATTGCATACACGACATCGATCCGCTCTGCACTTGGATACAGTATGCCCCTTACGCAAGCAATTTATGCATAAGGGCACCGATTTCACAAACTCGAACCTCTGCTGCACCGGAAGCGTCTTGAAAGTGGGGCAGGCAGTTAAGTAGTGGTCCTTTGATTTGCACTGCTGACAAAGAGGCTGCCTCGTATTAGCTGCAACTAGCGCCGATTTGGTCCTATCCATATGTTGTTGTTTCCCATGGCTCGCATTGGCTGTTGGTATGGGCTTCGTCCTTGAATGTGAGGCTCCTTCCGCTGATAATTGCTGGTATCGTCTATTTAAGGTGGCTTCGCAGTCCTTCCACAGTGGCAGCTTGTCGTAGTCCAGCTGTTCTTCCCATTTGGATCGGGTGGCAGAATCGACCTTTGTCATCACTATGTGTATAATTATCGCGTTTGTTATCTGCTTCTCATCGCCCAGCGATAGCAATGAGTCGTATACTGCAGACACTTCGTCAATCATTGATCGCAATGACGGCGCGGATGGCTTTGGGATGGTTGGCAGCTCAAAAAGTTTAGATATTGTATTGAAAAATATCAAACATTTATTATCATAAACTTTTTTGAGACTTGCCAACGCTTTCGGGTAATTTTCATCCGACATTTGGAACGCTTTCACTGTTCCCAAAGCCTCACCAGATAAACAATTAATCAAATGGTTAAATTTTTCAATATCTGGGATATTTGGATCATTATGAACCAAACTCTCAAACAAGCTCATGAAATTTTTAAATTCGGAATATTCTCCCTTGAATTTCGGCAGATTCATTTTTGGAAGACGTGAGCTGTGAGAAGCTACGAATGATGTTTCGGCAATTGACGTTCTATGTTTTGATAAAATTGATTTAATTAGGGATTTCGTTTCTACGATTATATCCTCTAACTCCCCTCGGGCCATGTCATCTTCATCAATCTCTTCAATTTTAGATTGGCATTTCATTAATTTTTTACTATGTGAATTCAAGATGTCGAGCCGACATTCTAATTTAATAGGATCAAGTGACATAGTTTTTTCGAGAAGGCCCGTTTTAATGCGCAAAATGCTACTTTTCGCAACCGTTCTTTGACGTCTTAACGACTTTAAGTCCGTCAACTCCTTAGTTGGAGACAGGTTAGCGATAGTTGGCTTTGGCTTGCTCATTTTGCTTTGTTTGAATTAAAATTCACGAAAAAGAAAATTTGGCAACAGAATAAGTTCTGAAAATATTGGGAATCAATTCACGAAAACGAAAAAAAATATCGATTCCCAAATAAAAAAGCCAAATCGAAAATAATGCAAAATGAGCAATAGCACAATAGAATTAATTTGATGTACGAAAATCGATAAAATTGCGAAAAACCGACCGATAAATTGTGAAAAATGATTTGGAAAAATTGCGAAAAAAAACTAATAATTTTAATTTTATATATTTTATTTCTTTATTTAATAAATAATTTATTGCTTTATATATAAGCTACCGCAATCCCAAAATCCCTTATTGTTTCACTTCAACTTTGTACATTTAGATATAAATATACGTGGGGTTCAAATATATAATATGTATATATGTATATATTGTTATATGTGTATGTATTTAAGTCAATATAGTGAAAAAGGGAGAGCCAAAAACTGAAAGTGTGCACTTTTTTATTTATTGGAATTTTCTTTTGTTTGCACCACTTTCAATAATCCGCACTCGTTACCTGTTGTGAATGCGTAGGCGGTTTGCCTGCGTTCACTTCCCTTTGGCAGATGATGCAGCGGCAGCTCATTCCCACGAAGCGTAAGTAGTGTTGTAGATGCAGCGTCGGTGGCCGGTGTAGCAGCAGCGATGACGTTGGCGTAGCAGTGGTGAATGTAGCAGCAGTGATGACGTTGGCGTTAAAGTCGCAGCGGCGATGGTGGTGACGTAGTAGCAGCAGCAAGGATGATGGCGCAGCAGCAGCAGCGAGGATGGATGATGACGTAGGGTTTTTTTTAAACGGTGTTGTATCTCTACACCGGCACTTTTTCCTTAACGGATTTAGCGGCACCGGATATTTTAGCGGTTTCAGAGTTTACGGCACTAAAAGCGGTATTTTATAAAAAATATATATGCTTGTATGTCGTATAGATTTATATATATATTTTTTTGTTACACTTTAGCCGATTATTTAGGACACTCACTGTACCTTTTCTCTTTTCGCACGTTTTTTGGTTACACTCTTTTGTTTAGTTGTCACTTTGAGCACTTGTACATAGGTAGCTCTTTGTTTCTATTTTTTGTAGGTTTAGGAAGTAGAGGTAAGTATATAGTACTAGCATATGCACATTTCAATTTCAGCACACAGTTCTTTTTAGGTATAGGTAAGTATTTTTATTATATTCTTTATAATTGTTGTTCTTATTTATTTCATTTTATTTTCTTTTTCAGGTATTAGGTAAACGCCGGTAAGTATGTAGAGTACACGTACATATGTTTGTACGTATATTCAAACAAATTTTTTGCTCACTCCACTCGTTTATATGTAAGTATGTATATATGTATATTTTTATAGCATATAATTATCCTTATTCGTTTCTTTCTTTCTCTTTATAGACGTGTTTATATATTTGTCACCGTGTTTAACAATTATCTCGCTGGGTGTACTTACATATGTAGACACAAACACCTGTATTTTTTTTTTTTTTGTTTTATATGTACATTTTGCCACCGTACACTTTATTCACATATATATGTATTAATAACTTTGCATATCATTACTGCACTGCACTATCGACACATGCACTTTATATACCGATTATGTATATACACATGTATATATTTGTACTTTAGTCGTTTTAGGTTTAATTATGTTCACCACACTTCTCACACTTCACTATGTAGCAAATTGTTTGCTATTTACTTTGTGCATTATTATATTTTAATCTCTTATGTTTTTTATGTTTAGTTTATATGTTCAATTTTTATTTTATGTAAATTATTTTTTCACCATCACTTTCACTGAGCCGAAAGCCGAAAACCGAGAACCGAACGGAATTTAACACAGGTAATTGGTACGAGAACGAGAAATTTAGTAATTTTTTTTTTGCACTTTTTAAGTGTATTTTAGTTTCAATTTTTTAATTAACGCACAAGTCCCTGCTCGGGCGCCATGAAATTTCTCAATGTTTTTTGAGATACGAAAAGGTTTGGGGTGCGCGAATTAAATAAAACTCCAATTACCTGTGTCGCGAAAAGTAAATTATTCCGTGAAATTAAAGATAGCGTGCGTTCAGTTCAACGTATATTTTACGAGAGAGCTCTTTATTCTCTTTTTTGTGATCACTTAGTCTAAAACTTAAAGTAACGGTATTATAAATATGTATTTTAAAGGGGTAAGTATAATTTTGGCGCAATTTCATTAAATGAAGTAATAGATTAAGGTAAGTAATAGAATAATGTAATATAAATGTATTATTAGGGTAAGTATGATTTTTATAATTCAATAATTTAATTCAATTTCTTATATGCCAATACAATTCATTTTCTTATTTTAAGTTTTAGGTTTTTACAATTATGTGTATATATGTCGCTTGACGCAACACCAACATTTTCAAACACCCGTAATTATACTTGGTGATTTCAATGCCTGGAGTCCTCTTTGGGGTTCTACATGTACAAACCAAAGAGGCAAAATCCTAGAAGATATTATATTAGTGGAAAATTTAACAATTTTAAACGACGGTTCTCCTACACACTTTTCAACACATAATTCGTTTACGAATGTAGACCTTGTTCTTTGTTCTTCTAATATTGCCCCTAAATTAAATAGCCAAACATTATCTTATTTATATAACAGTGATCATTTTCCCATTGTTACTCATTTATCGACACCTTTATCGAATAAAGGTTCGGCGAAGCCCAAATTCCTATTAAACAAGGCTGACTGGTTAAAATTTCAACAACTCTGCGAGAGTTATTCTGCTGAATATACTTCAGTCGACAATATAAATAAAGAAACAGCTATCATTACTAAAATAATAAGAAAAGCCGCTCACTTCGCGATCCCCCAAAACGGTAAAAAAATGTTTAAGAGTCTTGTGCCATATTGGTCTACTGAGCTTTCGAAACTCAGAGAAAAAAAACAGTTACTTTGGGTAATGTACAAAAGATCCCGCTCTATCCACAATCTGATAGCATATAAAAAAGCGAATGCTTTATTTCGTAAAAATGCCAAAGAATCTAAAAGAGCTTGCCTACAAAAACTTGCTGAATCTATTACCCCGTTAACAAACCCCAAGAAACTATGGGCTGACATAAAAATGCTCTCTGGCTCTTATTCTCCAGTCAATCTTAAATGTATAAATAGCCCGAATGGTCCCATTTTCGACTCAAAAGACATAGCTAATCATATCGCCTCTGTTTGGTCTGATTACTCTAGTGACTCGAACTTTCACACCTCATTTATATCAAATAAAAAAGAATTCCTCAGCAGAAGGTACAAGAAAAACAACTTATCCCTAGATATTACCGAATCTGAGATAACCGTCGCTGAATTCGATTATACTCTTGAATCAATGTCAGGTCACATCCCCGGTGCAGACAGAATCTCATATCCCATGTTGAAAAATTCACCCCCAAGCATTAAAAATAGAATCATTAAATTGTACAACAATATTATTTATCAAGGTATCTATCCCCAAAGCTGGAAAAATGCAATGGTAATTGCCATTCCTAAATCCGATAGTCCTTCTACTGAGGTGCTTGGGTACAGGCCTATATCACTACTCTGCTGCATTGGTAAATTATTAGAAAAAATTATATCGAAACGAATCTCGCGATTCGCTTTAAGCAAAAACCTGCTCAGTCCAAACCAAGTAGCATTTAAAGAAGGGCAAGGTACTATGGACGCTTTACTATATTTCGAAGATTTCGCCAAAACGGCTTTAACAAAAAGAAATCATGTATCCACTTTGAGTTTGGATTTCGAAAAAGCCTTCGACAGAGTCGGTGCTCACATAATTTTACAACAACTTCAGCAATGGCAGATTGGTGAAAAAATATTTAATTTTGTTAGATCATTCTTAGTCAATCGTAAAATCAATGCCAAAATTAACAACACTTTTTCGAATACGTACAACATGTACAACAGGTTCCGCAAGGATCACCATTATCTGTTATACTATTCGTAATCACATTTAACGAAATTAGTTCTATAATTTCTAAACATAATTCTATATCCCATATCATTTATGCTGATGATGTACTGCTTTTTTCCAAAGAAAAAAATTTAAATTATGTCAAATAAACTTTTTTAAACATTCTAACTGAAATATCTAATTGGTCCAATTGTTCAGGTGCAAATATCTCTATAAATAAATGCAAATTATTTCATATTTGTAGGAAACACAAATGTAATAGTCTAAATTTAGTATATAATAATGTAAATATTGTAAATACTACTAGCCTTAAATTTTTAGGTTTAATATTTGATAAAAGACTTACTTTCAAAGATCATTGTGTACATCTTCGTAAACAACTAGCTGCTAGGCTTAATATAATTAAGTATTTATCATCCAAACACTGTCTAATACATATCTCATCGCTTATCAACATCACAAGAGCTTTAATTTTATCTAAGATAGATTATGGTCTTCCTATCTACGGCAATTGTGCGAAAAGCAATATAAAACAAATCTGTGCACCATATCATGCAACTGTAAGAAGAAGTATTCGAGCATTTCCAACTTCACCCATAAAATTCATGTTAACAGAAGCTGGCCTTCCATCTGTTGAAGAAAGGGTTACACATACTACCCACAAACTTATTTCAAAGCTACTGTTGTGCAATAATATGATCTTACATGAGATAGTAAAAACTAAATGGACCGATGTGGCATACTACAATGGTTCTTCCACGATATCTAGATGCATCAAACTGGCTAAAGATTTAGACATCGCATCTGCACCCGTAGTAAAATCCAATACATTTACACCATCATGGATGCTAAAAGAATCATCGTTCGAGTTACATCTCCAAGATCATCAAAAAAAAGAACACTAACTCGCGGGTTTACCAAAGTTTATTCAAAGAACTCTTAGTGCAACATTATGTAGATTGGAAACTTATTTTTACCGACGCTTCTAAAAACGAATTCCACACGTCTTTTGCTATTATTGACGACATTGGCAACACGTTAAAGGTTGTGCAGTTACCCAATTACTGTTCAGTATATACTGCTGAGGCAGCAGCCATATATAATGCAGTAACTCTTGCTCAAGGCTGCAATATAAAAATATTAATTTGCACAGATAGCAAATCAACGATCTCTGCTCTGCAGAATACGTCCAACAAGTCCTACCTCATTTCGCAAATTCGAGACATACTTATTGGTAACATAAATATAAAAATTGTGTGGGTCCCAGGACACGCTGGCATTACCGGTAATGAACGTGCCGATCAGATTGCTAATTCGCTACAAAACAGCCATTGATTATGTTTGAATATATCGAAAAAAAAAATGATATACTTCGTCTAATCAGACGAAAAATCAGCAAAAAATTTTAAAATATAATGCTTGGAAAAATGAGGTACATCATTACGCCTTCTGCAACGAAGATGGGAAAAAAGCTATTTATCCACCCTCAGGACGCTGTCACGACATCAAGGTTTTTGTACGTCTTCGCTTAGGCCATACAGCAATAACACATTCTCATTTATTTACTGGTCACAGATTACAATCTTGCCCATACTGCAACTCATCTTCCTTTTCCACAACTCACTTATTAGAAGTTTATCCCTATTTTAACTTAACTAGAACCATTATATTTCATAATACTAAAGCTCTTGATCTTTTAAAATCGACATCTATTCAAAATATTACTAAGATATCTGAATTTTTATCTCGTACAAATTTAAAAAAGTTTATTTAAGATATTCTGTCCTTTTCTAAATTTATTTATAACATATACTTTTATTGCGTAAAAATATTGATTGTAAATAACTTTAATACGATAGAATACAACTTTTATTATTTAAGCCTAACTTAATTGTAACCGCGAGCTGAAAGCCTCTGCAGCTAGTGCTCCTTAAATTTTGTATAATAATAATTGTATTATTATTTTTCATTTAATAAATAAATAAAAACATCGTTGAAAGTGACATCGATAGACCCGGACATGCCAAACACACATATGAAACATACTAACCGGTAGTGAAATGTGACGAAATGCAGCGTTTCCACGAAGTTTGGTTGACAAAGTCAGTTCATCCTAAAACTGTGCTAATATTCTCGATCAAATGCGGATATTTTAATATTTTCCACATTTCCTAAGTAAAACTGTACATTCAGGGTACATATCCTCTAATGGAACTAATTACTGTTGAATGAAACGCGTTTTGATTTAAATATCATTTTAAATATATTTTATTTGTAGGCAGTTTCTGAAGAACATTTTAATGACATTTATATATAATGAACATGTTAAATAATCATTTCGTTATTCTTCTATATAATCAATTACATGTCGGTACTGTCTGTTGCGCCGGTTGCTGTTGTTGTTCATGTTACGGTTATTACATGTTTGTTGTTGTAACAAATACTTTCATTTCCTTTTCAACTGTGTTGTTTATGGGTGTGTGTGTCTGTGATTTGTTTACTTTTATCTCATTTTTTATTTTTTCTCGTGTCTTTAGGTGTTCAAGTTGTTTGTTCATTTTCACTGTTAAGTTATTTGTTATATTCATTTGTTTTCCATTTAATTTGTTTTTTTTTTTTTTTAATTTTTTTCTCCTTTGTCTATTACATAATTTAATGTTAATTTATTTATTATTACTTAACTATGTATATATATATATATATGTATAAGTATTTATTTAATAATTTATTTATTTACTTTTATTTGTTTGCTTAAAAAACATTATTTTATTTATATTTTTTATTAATAATATATATATATATATATATATACTATATATGTGTATGTATATATACTTCTTTAAATAGTATTTATTTATGGTTCTATAGTTTATAATAGTATTTATTAATATCGTAGATCACCGAATTTGTTAAAAAATTTGTTTACAGAAAAATTTGCTGCTATATTATTTGTATTATAATTTAAACCTCCTCGGGTATTACCATTATCTTTAAATTTAATTTAAATTTTTTCTTTTTTCCATTTTCATTTTTCTATTGTTCTTTGTATCAATCATTTTTTCATTTGAATCATTATAGAATTTGTATTGCATACATATACATGAGTATATGTAATTTTCTGCTGACCATGAGTGTAATCTTTTGGTATTTTATTTTACTTAGTATTAATATTTAAGTTTTGTTTTTATTGTTATTTTAATTTGTTAGTATTCGCTATTTTTACCATACATGTATATGTGTGTAGGTGTGTGTGAGTGTGTGTGTGTGTGGGTATGTATACTTATTTATGCGTGGTTATTGCATTCGCATTTACTTTTGTTTGTATGTATCGAAAGTATCTATATTTGTATATTTACTCATTAATTTATGTTTTTGTTGCTATTGTTTTAGTTTCGTTTTCGGTTATGCATGTACAGGTGAGTACACCACCAGAAAAGTCACCACAACGCATCTACATCCATCATCGACATCGGTCTCCACACACTCAATAAATTTATTTGACTAATTTTCAATTCATACGAATTGCTGCTATAATTTGTGTAACATACATAGTTATTGGTTTTTGTTTTTGTTTATATATTTAATTTTGTTTTTTACTATATCTGATAGCCACTTTGAATGAGGTAAAAAATTAGTTAGTTTTGTTTAAAAACGCATCAATGAAACTCAAACACGAATGTAAATCTAATTGGCTTTTTCATTTCATTAAGTGTGAATATATATCGTAATTTATCTGCAATAACGGTAACTATTTTTATGAATTTAAATTTAAATACTCGTCTTCGCAATTCTTGAATTTTACAATTTTTCTAAAAAAACGCTTGCTGGTTTTTGTTTTGTTTTTTGTTATTGTTGTAATTGCTGTTACATTTAATAAATACATACGAACAATTCAACAACGGACATACAAATATGTATGACGCTGTTTAAATATAATACTTTAAGCTTCATCTTTAATTGTTTCACATTTTTGAGGTTATATTACTTTTATGATAATTAAATATTTAAAAATTGAAAGAAAATTTATGATTTTCATTTCAAAAACGAAATAATTTCATAAACTACGTTATTATGTTGCTATTTGATAATAATATATAGAATAAATGAAAGCATTTAAGTACACTCAGATAATAGCAAATTGTTTTCATTTGTATGGGGTTTGAGGAACAGAAAACTGAGTGAGAGTAGCATCGTCTTTGTTATATCTCTGTTATTACATAATTTTTCGGTTTTTATTAAGGGTTACGGCGGGAATTCGCTTAAACACAACGATTTAAATCAGTACCTGAATCGAACACTTTATATGTCTTCTACATTTTCTATTTACTGGGTACGGCTGATAAGTTTCAGTGCAAAGGCTTAATTAGACATTTATTAAATTTATGCTCAATTATAATCACATTGTCGCAGGAAAAGGCCTTCAATCAATTAATGTATATTCAATTTAAAACTAGAAAGTTGCCAGTTAACTCCAAATGCTAGAGAACTAAGTACTTGAATCGCTTCACATCAATGGGCATCAATTTCCAGCAGAAGGTTTGTATGAAAGTGACTGAAACGCAATTATCATTGGTAATATGTGTATGTATTCAAAGAGAATAAATATGGTTTCTGATTAGATTTGATTTCCTATGCCATTTGCTTAAATTTTGAGATGGAGCTATTTGTTTCGTCTGTCGTTAACGGTTTCACCGATATAATGGTTCTTTCCAACAGTGCATTATTTGTCATCAGTGATGAATATCTTTGGGTTCTTAAAATTTCATATTAAAAAGTTTGAAACTATTTAAATCTGTCATTTTATCAAGAATATAATTTTACAAATATATTACCGGCTTTAGTGAATAACAATAGAACCCCTTACTTGTTAAAATGAGTCAATTAGCTGAGACAATTAAGAAATGGTGTTCATATAGCTTCAACAATTAGTATTTTGATAGCTGTCGAAAAGGTGATTTCGTTTTAGAAATTTTAAATTTTAAATGGAAATATAGACTTTTTGATTATAATGTTTTATAAAAAGAAATATATTAATTAACTAATCACTTCCTTGTATGGCAAATTAAGAACAATTATGAATTAAATTGCAGCAATTAAAGTGTGTCTCGATAAGTACTCAAAACTGTATTAAAAAAAAGAGACAGAAACTTATCAGCCGCCTTTTGTGAAATCTTCAAACCATAGAAAAAAAATATAATTAAGTGTAAATTGTCAAAAAAAAAAAAAATTAATAATTGCGCTCATTTATGTATTTGTTGCATTGCTCGTTTACAGTAGTACATACAATGAAGATTTGTGACTTAGTTACATTAAGCTACGGATATGTAGAGTTTTTGCGATTATGAGAGTTTTACTCTCCTAAATTGTATGTGTGTATGTATTTGAGAGTGTGTGTCTGTGTATATGCTTGATAGAGAAGCAGCAAATTTTCTAGAGTGTTCAATTTGCTTTTAACCATGAGTATGTTTGTTGGATTGTATCTTTTGTAAATGTATATTGTCTTCGCCAAAGATTGCTTTCCTTGTCTCAATTACACGCGTACACATTCTTAACTAACAATATGCATACGTGTATGTATTGTATCTAAGTCCTACTCATGCACATACATACATACTGCCGTAAGGATATGAATATATGAGTGCACTTAATAATTGTTATGCTTTATGTGAGAGGATGTTGCATATTCATTTTGTTGTTGTTGTGTTACATGTAAGTATAGTGCATATGTACGGTTATAGTTAGGTTAATCGTAACAAGCTTTGTGATTGC
This sequence comes from Zeugodacus cucurbitae, assembly GCF_028554725.1. NCBI lineage: Eukaryota > Metazoa > Arthropoda > Insecta > Diptera > Tephritidae > Zeugodacus > Zeugodacus cucurbitae. The sequence goes on along the minus strand of NC_071671.1, from coordinate 39,997,981 downwards.
CTTGTTAATCAGTAAAGAGAAACAATAATACGATATAAAACCGTTTAACATACTTTCAGGAGCAATTAGAGATTCATTGCATTTATTTCAAATCAATGAGGTTATACTTACAGAAAAAAGAAAGAAATTATAAAATAAAATTTAAATAGATAAAATGTGTGCTTTCCGCTCCAATGTTCAATCTAGCAAAGGATTATGCTTACTGCCGCTCATAAATACGAGTATTTGTTACTCTTTAATTTGTAGTTGTTGTAATGCATAATTAGTATTATTGTATTTTGAATTCATTTTGTATCAGTTTAGTATAGAATAAGGCATAACTCGTGTTTGTTGTTGTGTATTGTGTGTCACTTGGGTAACTTCATCTTCACAGTTCCATACTAGATTAGACGAATTTTAGCTAATGAGTGTCACTCTAAACGCCTGCTACATACATAACTATATAGTTTTCTTGTCACTTGACTAACAAAAGTATTTTTGCATTAAATATGTTTATATACGTGTGTATGTATGTAAGTTTCTAAGCATGAAGTTTGTAAGGCCTTTCAGACAATTTTGCAGTCTAACTGATTTCCATACATATACATGTGTGTGTACGCCACGCATGCGCTCAAATATTTATGCTATGCTACAAATTACATACCTAAAAGTAGAATAAGTATAATTTTGCTAATTCTTCTTCAAGTTCTCTAATTATTTGCGGATTGCTTTGCTAAATTGTCGCTAAATTTATTATGTTCGGCGTGCTTTGGGTGTGTTGGTGTGTGCGGTTTTGTTGTATATTTCGTATATATGTATGAATATGTTTAATTGGGACTTAAGAATAGTTTTTGCGCTTGACTGAAATGCGTTCTTTTTTTCAATAAATGCTAGATCTCTTTCGCATCTTTCTTTTATTTACATATATAATTGTTAATTCAATTCAAACCTAAATTACTTAATTAGCATACAAACTGTTGGCCGCTATGCTATGCTAAGCTTATTTAGTGCCGCTCAATACATACCTATATCATTAGCGTCCACTTTCAGTGCCACTATCAATACAATTTTACACACATACAAATCTTTGTTTATATGGACATTTTTGCTTCCCTCATAAACACCTCCAAGCACATTCATTACTACCCTCCATTCAAAGGTTGCCACACCTTGAGTATATCTATTCGCTTCTATGCTTCCTCTTCTGTAAGCATTGGTATAATTTTTTTATTCAAATTAATTGATATGGCTTATTTTAACCGCAGTGTATTTGTATTGCACAATAAACTAAATGGCAATGCTCCGCCCCCTCGGCAATCAGACAGGCTATGCAGGATATGTAACGGTAACCAAATAAAAAGTGTGTAAATCAATTAGATGAGAAATGAAAAAATGTAATCAAATGCGCTCATTAAATTAGGCTTTTATTCGCTATAAATACATGGCAGACGAAATTAAGTTACTTGTATATACATTGTTGATTATTATTGATAAGTTATTTGCAACATGGCAGTGATCTTAGATTTTAATTTTTTTCCTCTTTCAAAACTTACATATATGCATTTAGTTAAACGAAACACTCGATAGCATTAATTATGTAAAGCAATTTAACAAACTTCGTGAGAATTTACCAATACAGTTAGTTTAACAACAAAGTGATGTATGCAGTGTACACATAATTATGTACATAACGGATCAAATGCGAATTTTCATTAGGTGTTTCATTTTATAAGCAATCTGATAGGTCCAAATCGTAGATTATGCTACCGAAGGATGTTTCTATTTATAAGTTGAGGTTATGTTTTAGACTCTTGAATCATTTACATCATACCTAGATGTTGGTTTGTGTTTTTTTTTTTGATCACCACGACAAATGAAGTGTCCCACAAGCTTTAAGCTTTTCCGAATGGCAAATAGATTTTATTAGAAGCTTTTTTGCAGGAAAATATATTGTTCAGAAACAAAGCTTAATATCAGATCTTGAGTACGAAACTCTTATCAACATATCGTCTTTATAATTTCTATCGTAATTCGCCTGAACATCTACAGAGAATTATTCTTACTATTCTTAAATTAATGAGTTGATTCTTGCTTTTAAATGAAGAAATTTTAGCTTGAAAGTGAAATTGATTTTCGGTGAAATGCAATTCGGGGGAATATTTTTCATGTAAAAGTCGGATTATATATTTAAGCAAACATTAAAGATGACAACTCTCATGCTGTAAAATTTCTCCTTTATGCCGTTTACGAGAAATTAGTCAGCTCTTTTTTTATCAGTGCCAAAGTTCTTTCGGAGAAAGTTTGCTTTCCTTTTGACTGTATATTGAATCCCTTGAAATTGTTACAGTTTCTAAAATCTTAATTTCTTAATTTTTTCTTCTTAAATTATTTTAGTCCGAGTAGTGATTACAATCCTTTCATTTGCAGAACAACGAATTAACAATGCTTGTATGTTCTCTGAGACATAATTTTCCCACTTTCTGTCTCTTATCTAGTCATTTCAGGAAACTGAGATTTTCAGATCAAAGGGATCATAACTAATTGGTATTGAAATTATACCATATTGCAGGAATTTATTTCAAACTCTTTTATATATAGTTTATGTTCTGGCAGCACATATCACAACTCGGAACAATAGTCCACCTCCCAAGTAATAAATTGAATCATATCTGTTACAGCAAAAGCTGAAAAATGGTGTATGCTATAAGAAGAACATGTACTATTCTCTTAAACATCAATAGGTCCTGACCATAAGGTCTTATATTCTGATCTAAAAGCATTGTTCAACAAACAAAGGTTACACTCCTCGCGGTTATTTTTTTCATTCAAAAGTGTTCTCCTTTGACAGTTAATTCTTTTCTTTGTTATTTGAACATTTTTTATAACTGTCATAAATACTCTGATTTGATATTATTTTCGGGGTAATTAAAACAGGAAGAGAAATTGACAGCAATAAGACATATCCTACGTCTAAGAACATGCTTCTAATAACATTTTTGGGAGCATCCGAACTGTCATTCAGCCATTCTTTCCCGATTTTAATGATCCTCTGACATAATGAACAAAATCTTCCTATGGAACATTATTGGATAGTCTTATATTATAAACCATGCGGAGCTTTATACTACATTTGATCCGTTAAGTGTGTTCGCACCTCCACATACACACTTTTGTATACAGTTGAACTTCCATAACTCGTGCTCTTGAATTTCATACAAATTACCTTCCATAACTCGGAAGTCTCTCTAACTCGAAGTTTTTTGTGGATTATGGTGATTCGAGAATGGGAAGTTCAACTGTCTTTGGAAATATATATGCAGTATGATAACTATGATTTTTTATTAGTCAAATGAAAATTGAATTCCGGCACGAATAAACGAAGAAAGTAGGATGTGTTCTGTTAGATTGTTCCTTAACGGTTCCTTTTACTATACACCAATATCGTACTCTTGATTATGTATTTATTATTATAGTATTAGTAGTATTATTATTGTTATTATATTTATTTTTACTATAGTTTTAATTACGTTGTTATTGTTATTATTTGTTGTTATTTTGCTTTTGCAATATGTTTATGTCATCATTTGAGGCTGTGTGTTTGTGATGATGACTGTGGGCTATGCAGGATATTTTTTTATTCTATAAGTATGTATGTATATTATTATTCAACACTATACTATTTACATATATATACAGATTATGACTGAGCTTGAGATATTTTGCATAATATTCATATTTATTTATACGAGAGTGAAGCAAGAAATTTACACAATATGTATGTGTATGTGTATGTGAAGCGAACAAAGTAAACATATAGAAATCGAGTGGTTCTAATGACATCTGTGGGATAATAGACAGACAGTTGATAAACATTTAATTTAATTTGGAAAGTTAAATTTTCTTGATTTATCTAGCCGAAGTGGCTTTAAATATATGAAAGAGACGTTTGACAAACGGGTTCGATTTGGACTTGCAACTTGTGTGTTGTACACACATGCAGCTATTTAACGGTTAATTACTTCTAGTATGATATTATATAATCGAATATATGTATGTGTGTTTGTATGTACGAGTAACTGCAGCCGAATACGATATTTGAATTCATTGAAAAGAGGCAAGTATTTAGTTAATTGGTTAGTGAATTGTACATACATACATATATATATTGTACGTTATATGGGTAATATTGTACGTTTGTGAGTGTGAGTTAGTCATTCTATGCTCGTTTGGGTTTACATACACATATACAAATATGGAACACGCTGTGAATGAATGTACGTAGTTGAAAAGTACAGTTACTTGTGGTAGGTACGTTTACAGTAACTATTGACTGGTTGTTTTCTGTGATACATATTTCGAACAGCGTATTTGTAATTATTGTTGCAGTATGTATTGTTGTAAGAGTGTGCCTCCAATGAAGTAAATCGGTATTAAATTTGTTTAAAGGTACTTTTAATTAATATTGCTGAACAAACTATTTATATTTAGCGGTATATTTATAGATATTATTTACGAGTATGAATAGTTTTTAGTTTAGAGCTATATTTTGTTATTTTTTATTGTTTTTATAATATATGTATATAACCATATTATATGTATGTATGTATATATATAAATGTATATTGCTAGATTTATTTATATTATATTTAATATGCAAATATGTATGTATGTATATGTATGACTTAATTGTTTAACGAAGTTTGTGACATGGCCTCTTGGTCCACTAATACACTATGGTATTGTTTCAATTTGTATTTGTATTTGTAAATTTTTTAATTTTTTTAATTTTGTATATTTTATTAAGTTATTTAAAATAAAAGTTGCTTTTTTGTGTTTTGTTTTTTTTTTTTTTTTGCTACAATTTCTTCTAATATTTACATAATTAATTTTAATATTATATTGTTTTTCACTTTTTTAATAAACTAACTATAACTCTGCATATATGTAGTATATTTAATATTATTTCCATTGTTTTTTGTTTTTTATTTATTTATTTTTCTAATATGTATATATTTATATTTACTAACTGTCACGTCTATTTTGCTACACATATTTTCCAATACTCCTTCTCCGGCATTCATATTTAAGTTAGAAACATACCTACATATTCATATATGTCATGTATTTTTCATTCTCTATAAATCTGCTACATTTGTGTTCTCACCAACAATTTTTTTACGCTTATTTTGCTTTCAAACCTGTAACTGTCCGCCTTTTCTAAACACACAGTGCACATTTTTAGTATCACTCATAGCGAATGCACCGTTACACACATCAATTTTGCGCTGAAAATCTTCCATATTCGTTCAAATACTGGCGCGCTGGACTCTCCAACTGCTCACCGTTCTTCTCCAACGCTAGTTTGCCAAATTGTTGTTTTAATTGGATGGTCCAAGAATACGTGTGTTTGTATGTATGTGTTTGTGACGGATATGTCTGTCCACTTGTCGTGTAAATCGTAGAGAAGCATCCGTTTGTAATTAGTATGAAGAGTAATGATTACAGTAGTACTTTGTTCACAATATTTAACATTAATCTGCGTATATTTTGTTTTTGTTTACAAGAAAACAATAATTAGAAAAAGACAGCGTTCAGCAAAAGTTGAGTAAAAAAGATTTCCAATACTTCTTTTCCATTGTTCATTATTATAATGAAATCAATACTGAGGTTACTGGTAGTTAAATGTACAGTGTAATAATGAAAAGTTCTGTTGCTTCTCGTATTTGTTTGTTTTCAAGTTATCAAGTAATACTCTTTAGAAAAAGCTCTTCAAGAATCCAGCTGGTCCAGCCTGAAAAAGAGAAATATCGAATTAAATTGAAGGTCACAAAGTAATTTTTTTAGAAATATAAACAAGTAAGGAAGGTCTAATTTGGGGTGTAACCGAACATTTTCTGCCCTCACAATTTATTTATTTAATTGTATTAATATAACACACAATTTGACCCTTGGCCCTTCACAATTTGAGCTTGGTAAAGTTATGACCCGATTTCACTCATTTTTGGCACGGAGTCGTATTATTCGAAGACAAATATTCGCTCAGAATTTCTTCAAAATACAGTGGAACTTCTCTAACTCGAATCACCATAATCCACAAAAAAACTTCGAGTTAGAGAGACTTCGAGTTATAGAATTTTCATTAAAATAAAAAAAATTTCAAAAAGGCGTAAAATATAGGTTTATACCCAGCCTTATTTATTTACATTGTATAAAGTTGTATTTGAACTCCACTCGTCACCCTGATCACTTTAGTATATATATCTATATCTAACTCGTTTAGTTTTGGAACAAAACTATTATACTCTCGTAGCAACTTTGTTGCGAGTAAGAAATTCATTTAGAAAAGTGGACAAAGTTATACAGTTAAAGTAGTATCGTTTCCTTAGGTTATCCGATAACTGTAGTCCTACAAAACGCCTAAAAATAGTTGCTGAATTTTATAAGAAGCTCTAATATAACAGCATTACACTGTGTAATATCGCTGATAGTCCCTTACCCGGTACAGTCCTTATTATATACGTATATCAACATGTTAAATGGTTGCAGCAGGGCAAATGGAAGTTCTCAAATAAGATAGCGGAGGTCGTACCGTAGGAACGATTTATTCCAATTTTAATGATGATCCTACTATATTACCTGATATATTCGAACCTAATTTCATAGGGGAGTCCGATTCTACCTTAATAAACCCGGAAGGAACGTATTGTACCGCAAAGAGAGCAGCGTTTGCAACGAGCTCTATGAAAGCCAGCACGAAGTCAGGAGCTAAGTGTGGTCTAAATGCTGGCCAACAACAACATCGCCAGTCGGAGCTAAGAGTGAGGTTGTTGGTGCATCAACCAAAGAATGGCCTACCTTTAATGTCGAAGAGCCATCGAAGGCGAAGTATGCAGAGAAAAGTCGCGCTGCATACTTACTCAGAAGGATGGATACAACTGTAACCACCAACAAAGGAGGAGCTCACAAAAGAGCTTTAGGAATCCTTAGAGTATGCGAAAGCGGTTCTACCCAATTTCAGGATGGAACCGCCAGCAGGTGCGACAAAGAGACAGAGGTCAGCTGAAGAGGCTAAGCAGTCAGCTAAACGGTCAAAAGCAAATGGTGAGATGCCCAACAAATCGTTTACGGATGTGGCCCGGAACCGTATGAGGGAGATCCCGAAGGCAGAATCTAAAGTGAAGTGTTGAAAATAGTTAACTGCCTTCCTTAATAATAACGGCAGACGCAAATTACTGCCAAAAAATTCTCATGTGCATTTAATTTCTATGGCGCATACCGAAATAAAGCGGCGACAACGCTGAGCGGTTGAAAAATTCGATTTTAATAGAGCGTTCCGAAGTAAAGTTGGCTTCGAAAAACGAAGTTTCTCTGTACAATAATATTTCACAACAACAATTCAAGTAAACATGTTGATATTTGAAGTAAAGTTGCCGCTTTTATTTAGGGATAGCGCGTCGACGTTAACGCTGAGCGGTAAAAAACGTTCCACACAACGTTTTTATTTAGGGAAGGCAGTAAGAAATAGTTAAGAATTTTCTAGAAATCGGATTCCTTTTGAAATCGATGGTTAATTTAGTCTGATATGAGGCTCATATGAATCCAGTTGATTTGACAGTGATTTACGGAAGAAAGATTATATAGATGAGCAGAAGAAGATCATCTGTGTATAATTATTAAATAAAAATAGTATTCGATAAAGCTTTGTAGGATCTAAATTGCGTATTAAATACGGACGGTTATTGGAGGTTTGAATATCCTCAGCATATTCTTCATCAAAAAGTGATCTTTAAACTGCATGCAAATTAAATATATTCAATAAATGTGAAGTCCGAAAGTGTGTAAACTTACATCTTGTTGCTGCTGCGTTTGTGCTTGTTTCACTTTTGCTTGAGCGATCTTTAAGGCTCTGCAAGTGGAAAAAAAGAAAATAATAATAATTTAATGGAACATTTAAAAAGTGTGATAATCCGCTACGTACTGTTGTAAGTCCATAATGGTTTTCTCCTTGGCATTCTGTTCCTCTTGCGACATTTGCACCAGTTGAAGTAATCGTTCGCATTCGGTGGTTGCCTTTTTGTGCTCCTCCTTGGTGTTTTGCAGTTCCTTAACGCAGCTGTGAGGGATAGAAGAAAAGATCGTTAATTACAAATACACCGTTGTAAATACATTTTGTTCTTTGTTGGCAACTTACCCTTCTAGTTGTCGCTGTGTGTCCATGAGTTTCTTGTTAAGCTCGCCGGCTGCCGCAGCACCGCCACCCTGCGTTTGCAGCGACTTCTCCAACTGATCCATTTGCTCCTTTCGCTTGCGTAACTGCACATCGAAATCGGCCATTTTCTTCTCTTTCTCCTCGATATCCTTGCGTTTGGCTTCGATCTGCTTGCGCTGCTCTTCGATGATCTTGCGCTCGCTTTCCGTGGCCTTGGCTTGGTTGTCGATCTGCTTGCGCACTTCCTCCAATTGTTTCTGTTGTTGCTCCAATTGTTGACGCTGCACATCGGTGGCGGCTGCACCGGAAGTGCCCGCCTGCTGTAGTTGTTGTACTTGTTGTTGCAACATTTGCACCTGTTGCTGCAGCTGTTGCACTTGTTGTTGGGCAGTTTGCAATTGTTTCGATTGCTCCTGGTTTGAAAGCTAAATGTTTATGGATTAAGAACGGCTGCAGGTTTCCATTTCAGCGGGATTACTCACCTGGCTCTTCTCCAGTTCCTGTACCAGTAACTCCAGCTGTTGTTGGAAACGGTCGCGTTCAGTGCAGGCGGACTGCAGTTCACCTTTCACCTTCTCCAGCTCCTTCGTTACTTCTTGAGCATTACCGGACACTTGTTGTTGCTGTTGTTGTTGTTGTTGTTGTTGTTGCTGTTGTGCTATCTGCTGTTGCATCTTCTGCATTTGTTGATGCTGCTCCTTAATGTGCTGATCCATCAACTGTAAAATAGATTAATTAGTACTGACTCTGCACAGTGGGCGGGGTAAGAGATTAGAGCTTCATTTGTTTACTTGTATGCGTTTATGCATTTCTTGTGCGGCTTTATCGGCCATTTCTGCGCGATTCTTCTCAGCTTCGAGCACCTTGCGCCACTGCTCGACCTCCTCCCGATTGGCGCCACTCGCGCCCGCTGCGGCACTAGCGGCCTGTAGTGCTTTGTCGGATTCTTGTAACTTTTGTTGCAACACCTGTATCTCCTGTTGCATGGCTTGTAGCTCGGCAGGCGCCGCGGGTGATACCGGATGACCATTGCGCATTTTGCGGTTCTCTTCACGCGCTTTTTGCAATTCGGTTTCGGCATTTTGCAACTCCTTTTGGAAATTCATCAATATCTCTTGGCTCTTCTCGAGCTGTAACACCAATTGCTCCCGTTCGATGGCCAATTGCTTGCAATCGGCTTCCAATTTCTGCATGTGCTTTTCGAGTTGTGGATGCGGTTTGTCTGCGCCATTGCGTGCTGATTGGCGTAGTGACTCCTTCTCGGCCTCTGCCTTCTCGAGACGATCGTGCAGGCGGCCGAGTTCGGCAGACATGCGTTCGAATTCGATGCGCGTGGATTCGTTCGCTTCCTGCTGTTTGGCTAAATGCATCTGCGCCTTCTCCAACTCCTTGGCGAGGCGGCCCGCTTCGAGTTCGGTGGCATCGCGCGATTGCAGCGCCTTCTCGAGTCGATCGCGTAATCGATCGATCTCTTGGCGCTCGCCCGCCGACATCGATGCGCGCACCGACTCGCCAGGGCTGATGGCCGATTGTTGCTGCAGACGCAATCGCTCCACCTCCTTTAGCAGTTTCTCGTGCTTGTCACGTGCCTTCTCGCGCTCAATATGCGCCCGCTCCAACTCGCTACGTTGTTTCTCTTGATTGGCAAGTAGCTTAGCAACCTCGCCCTTCGACAATTCCAGTTGCAGGGTGGTCTCATGCAGTTTGGATTCCATGTTTTGAATTTCATTCTCAATCTTTTCATACTTGTCTTTGTATTTTTCAAAGGATTCGGATTCATATTGGGACTTGCCACGAATCGTTTCGAGTTCCATAAGGGTTTTGTCCAGTTTTTCACGGAGACGCTCATTTTCTTCCTTAAGGCGACGGGTCTCACGTCCAAATGTATCGGTATCCTGAAGTTTACGTAACTCCACTTGACTCTTCTCATAGCGATCGCGCATTTTCTCTAATTCAACAGCATAGTGCGCAGCTTCCTCCTTTGCCGCTTCCACACTGGCGCTGGCTTTGGTTTGTGCGGCATGTGCGCGCTCCAGTTCGTATGTGACACGTTCCAACTCGGATTGCAAGTGTTCTTTTTCACCTTGCGATCGTCGCAAATCGGTCTGTATCTTATCGAAACGTTCACGATTATGCTCGAGCTCAACACGTGCATTGTCTTCGCTTTCCTTGGCTCTGCTCAGTTGCAGCGCGGCGCGATCACAGGCTTCCTGTAAACGAGTGCTCTCCTCTTGTAATTTGCGCAGATCCTCACGCGCCTTGGACGCAGCCAAAGAGGAACGTTCTGCTTCGACTTCTAAACGTGCACGATCTGCTTCGGCAGTATCACAACGTGACTGTAGTCGATAAATTTCATTTTGCGCGCGATCGTACTTCTCAAGCATCTTCTCAAATTCTTTATTGGAGGTGTCTTTCTCATCGATGAGCTTCTGACTAGCATACAGTGCTTTGTCTAGTTTCTCTTTAAGTATCTCCACCTCGGTAACAGCGTCGTCACGCTCCATCTGCAAAGAGAATCATTAGCGCAAACAAAAATTACCACAATTTTCAGTCTTCTAGAGGACTTTTCCAGTTGTGTAAATGATGCATAAATGTTTACTAATAACGCTTGACTAATGTTAGAACACAATTTACAAACAGCCAATTGGAAATCTTAACGCATGCGAATCGAAATTAAAATTAAAAGCTCATAAATTTAAGCATTTTTGAAGCCAATTCGTACAATGCGCATAATATGTATGGTATGTATGTATGCATATGTAGTATGTAGGGAGCTGAGAGTGGTTCTTATTACAACCCTGTCGAGAATTCGTATCGTGGAATGTGCAATTGAATGAAATGAAAATCACGATATAATACCTATCAACTCTTTATGTGAAGATAAAGACGGAGCTTATTAAGTTAAATTCCAAAATTTCATGTCCATAATCAACGAATCTGCTGTTTCATTTAGGGTGACTCACGATACGATGATACGAGCCGCAGAAATTATTAGAGAAGGTACAATCTTCTCTAAGAGTGTACAGTTGCTGGCGTACGCCGATGATATTGATAACATCCGATCCATTAATTCTGATTTTCCAAGACTAGATAAGGAAGCAAAGTGAATGCGTCTGGTGGTGAATGAAGTCAAGACGAAATATCTCCTGTCAAACAAACAGTCAGCGTATTTGCGTCTGGCTCCCACATCACTGTTGACAGTCATAACTTTGAAGTCGTAGATATTTTCGTCTATCTTGGAAACAGTATTAATACCTAAACCAATGTCAGCCTCGAAATCCGACGCAGAATCACTCTTGTCAACAGGAGCCTACTACAGAGTAGGCAATTGAAAATTAAAGTCCTCTCTCGATGAACAACAACCAAACCCTACAAGTCCCTCATCATTCCCGTGCTACTTTATGGCGCAGAAGAGTGTCAACATCCGATGAGACGGCACTTAGAGTTTTCGAGAGAGAGGTTTTGCGCAAGATTTATAGTCCTCAGAACATTGGCAACGCCGAATACCGCAGACGACGGAACGATGAGCTATACGACGACATTGACATAGTTCAGCGAATAAAAAGACAGCGGATACGCTGGCTAGGTCAAATGGAAAAATTGCTGTCGCGCTGTTTTTAACTCGGCTATAACCGCATAAGCGGTATCTACGCTAATAAAGAGAATTACTGAAATATTTGAGAGCTCGAAACAGGGCGTATGTAGAAGACACCAGCTACCGGTATGGAGTGAGTGCAATGCTGTGCTGAATGTATATGTGCATGTGTAACTGTGTGCGTTTGTTGTTCTTGTATGGCATTACCTGCAATTTTTGTTGTATGGCGTGCGACTTTTCATAACGCTCCTTGAGCACTTCCAAATCGGTTTGCATTGCCTCCTTATCGCGCGCCGCTTTCATCAGTAAGGTTTGCGATGACTCGGAGCGTTCTTTGAGTGTTTCCAACTCATCGGAGAACTGATCCCGCTCTTTTTGTATACGTGCTAGTTGCATCTAATTTAGTGTTTTATTTTTTATAAAATATTGCATGTACATATATGTATGTATATAATAGGCATATTGTATATACATTAACAACATTAAGTTTACTCCATACACATACATATACATAGCATAGGTATTTGGTAGTTGTCATAAGAGGGCGGTTATAGTTGTAGTATATTAGTTAGTAAATACATACTACACATATTCTAGTATATACATAGTTGTTATTATTAGACTTTTAGTAGAGAGTTTAGATTCAATAGTATTGAATCTATAAGGGAACGCGTCGAAAGTGATTATATATTTAGTTACAACGTCTATGCGGATGTGTGTATGTGTGTAAGTTTGTTGGTTGGCAATGCATACCTGAGTCTTCTCTAGTTTCTCGCGTATGCGATCTGTGTCGAGCGTAAGGGTTTCGCGTTCCTTTTGCATACGCGCCGCCTGCCCCAGCGCCTTGTCCAGCTGCGACTGTAAGTTGTCATAGTCGTAGGTAAGCTTCTCTTTTTCGAGTACCAAGCGTCTGTTTTCAGCTACCGATTTGTCGAGTTTCTCCTGCAAGTGATCGACCTCATTCTGGGCTTTATCCAATGAGTTCTGCAGTTTCTCCTGCTGCAGTTGTGCTTTGCCCAGTGTGGCCTGAGTTCGCTCCATCTCTTCCTTCATCTTCTCCACTTCCGAGAAGGCCTAAGAGGAAGTTAGTTAGTATTAAGTTCGAGCAAAAACACATTTTAAAATTTTATGAAGATGAATGTATGAAACGTGTATTATCAATAAAACCAGCATTTAATGAAATACATGTTGTTATTGATCTAAATTTCTAAAGATACCATTTTAAACAAGTTAATAATCTGTTTGAACCTTTAATAATATCCCTTGTTATCTAGTATTAGTAGATAAATTTTTCAGGCTAAACTACATCGTTGAAATCAACAATGTTCTAAAATACATCTTGCCTATCCAGAGGCCAAACACCATTTAGAGAGAAAAATTATTTCAAACGTTACGAAATGACGAAGCCACTGCTCTATCAAAGCTTGTAGCTTGTAGACGATATATTAAACTAGAATCAGTATTTAAAAACATCAAAAGGTAGATTGGAGAAACTATTCCTAAACTTTATCAAAATTTAATTTTAATTTTATAGTCCCTTATATCGAAATACTCTTTCTCTTCAGAAGTCCAGTAGTTATTTAATTAGCCCTCATAATTTGTACATAACTCATAATTTGGAGTCAAATTGATGAATACTTACGCGATCTCGATCGGCATGTATGCGTGACACACCGCCCTGCACCTTCTCCAGCTCCTGGCGCAGGCTCTCTTGTTCACCTTGTGCATTCTCGAGCTTCGCTTTAAGGCGATACACTTCACCTTGACTCTTCTCGAGCTTCTCCTGCAACGCGGTCGCCTCTTCACGAGCACGCTCCGCATCCGACTGAAACGCGTAGAGGGGGAGAGGAAAATAAAAATATAAAATTATATTTATTAATTTTACATTGAAATTATGCTAGGTACTATGACATGACAATTGCACAAGAGGATTTTTCGAACAACTACTAGAATTTACTTCGATCTTACTAAAATGTTGAAAAATAAGAGAAACGAATCAAAGAGATTGGTGTGATAATGTCAAAAATATTGTTTGGATGACTTATATAGTAAATAGTCAAGAATGATAGAAATAGAGATTATGACAGTTTGATAGTAAACTGATTTAGCTTGTGACGAAATAAGGAAACTGCTTTACAATTACTATGTAGCTTGACAGTTCATTTCGTTTATGACTAAGCGCGTCGCAATCTTGATATCTCTATCATTCTTGGCAAACAGTTATGTACGCTAATGGAAACATAGAACGTGGAAAGCGCCACAACAAATGCATTCGGTGACAGCGAAATGAAACGGACACGAGCAATGTAATGACGTAGAAACGAGTGACTTTAGGCATTTGTTTTGATTCTTTACAATATGTACAGAGGTGCGCGTGCGTGCGTTTCATGATTTCTTTTTATTTTGTATTCTATTTGTTTTTGGAAAGGTGATATGACACGATTACAATTGAGAGCGAAATAAAAAATGCAATAATTTCATTTAATATATGTACGAGTATGCGCGATTATTTTACATGTTCACAAGTGGTATGCGATGACAACGATTTGCTTCAAATAAACTCAATACTCACAACAGATTATCCAAGCTAAATAAACATGATCCATACTGCGTTTCGATTAACATATACTTTCAATACTTAGCAAGCTTTAGCTGCACTGGAACAATCAATTCGAACGCGTCTGTGGTTTGTTTGTGTTTCTCAAAGCTAACACTTTACATTAAAATAGCTGTACATACAACAATGTATGCGTATATAATATGATAGTTCCCAAAAAATGTATAATAATACTATTTTCATTGGATTTTAAACCATTTTAAATGAAGTTAAATATACAGAAAACTTTTATTTCACATAAGATTAAGTTTTTTATTTCAAATCAGTCGGATTATTCTCTAAAATTTTGAGGATTAAATGGGAGTTAGCAAACGGAGTTAACTGAGATAACTCCCGAATTACTCCTGTTGAAAGCAGTTAATCCTTATTAACGCCGCCGTCTGTCAGAGGTATTACGCCTGAACAACGTTTACAAATTGTTCAATTTTATTACGAAAATTCTGGCCTACTGAGCGTACTATTCGCAACACTATCACCCATTTTGAGACCCAGTATAGACCACGTCCAACACGCAGTGAAGAAAATATAGCTCTCTGTAGCTGAGAGTGTTCATGAAGACCGTGGAGAGTCGATTCGGCGTCATTCGCAGCAACTCGAACTGAAAGTATACAAAATACAGTGCAAGAACTGAAACCGCTCGACCCTCCCAAGCGACATTACTTCGCTCTACGGGTTCTTGAAAAGTTCCAAGAAGATCCGACATTTTCGAGCCCAATTCTGCCCATTTCTGGCTCAATGGCTATCGCGCCATGGTTACCGCCTATTTGATGCCTGAAATCAAATCTTGTAATTTCGTCGACATTTGGTTTCAACAAGTCGGCGCCGCTCCCCACACATCGCATCAATTAATGGATTTATTGAGAGAACACTTCGGTGAGCAGATTATTACACGTTTTGGACCGGTCGATTGGCTACCAAGATCGTGTGATATCACACCGTTAGACTTTTTCCTGTTTTACCAACAGTTACATTACAAGAATACAAGTTTGGCGCTAGCGTTTAAAAAGGCGCTGCATTTAAAGTTTGAAGTTGATAAATTTTTACAAATCTCGAAATTTTGGGAAATTAGGAAAATTAACTCTATGCTCATTTCAGCTAAGAATGAAAAATTATCGGAAAGCCGGAAAAGTAGGAAAACCTGAAAAATCGAAAATATACTCATTTTATTAGAGAATTTCAATAGGGACATGATTCGATGGTCGGAAAATCGCTAAAAATTATGGGAAAGCCGGAAAAGTAGGAAAACCCGAAAATTCGGAAATATACTCAATTTAGTAGAGAATTTCACTAGGTACTTCCTTCGAATATAGTTTCTACTTCATGTCCATTCAAAAAGTGCCCACATTGCTTTGATAAACTTGATTTTTTATGTACAATTTTTATTGTCGAGAGCGCACCTAAAAATGCTCACCCAAAAAAGTGCCCAACGCGCCATAAGTTCAAGTTTTCACTTCTTCCTGCACTCCCGGAGTGCAACCCCACTAGGTTATTTTTACCCCTTACTTTCGTTATCATATTTTTCAAAAATCGTAGGTCACTGTATAGGAAATACCTTCAACCTAATAACATTCCTCAATATTTTT
Source organism: Zeugodacus cucurbitae (assembly GCF_028554725.1). Taxonomy (NCBI): domain Eukaryota; kingdom Metazoa; phylum Arthropoda; class Insecta; order Diptera; family Tephritidae; genus Zeugodacus; species Zeugodacus cucurbitae. Next base: position 39,981,998 of record NC_071671.1, on the reverse strand, counting down.
ATTTCAGATACTCATTAACTCCGAAGACAGCACATAGTTAGCTAAGGTATTAAGCTCAGTTAAAATAGCTCGATAAATTACATTCAAATGTTTCTATATTTAATATTTATTTACAGTGTTTACATGGCGCTCAAATTAATTGTTCCACTTAAGCATTAGCAAAGAAGTTTGGCAAAAATTGAAATAACCAAAGCGTCTAAGGCAAATTTAATTACTTTCGCATTTTGAATATGCATTGTATAAATATGCGCAAAAGTTAAGCATAATTATTTAATAAAGGAAGGTTAGTTTCATAAATTATTTGCGAAAATAGTTTTGAACAAAATAACGGTTAGTAAGTGTGATTTAGACAGAATGCATGAGAACATCAGATGGATGTACATATGTATGTAATATGTATAGTATGTACGAGTATGCAGGAATTTCGCCAAGTTTCAACGACACGATGACATGTCTATAATACGAATCATATTATACGAATTAATAGGAATGTACGAACGTTTCGAATAGACTATTATGGTTGTATTTATAAGTATGCTGCATGTTAATTAACGAGTATGACATGTATTTAGACTATATGTATATATGTATGTATGGTATGTATAGAATGTAAATTGATATACTCAAAAACGAGGATTTTGAAACTTTGGATACTTGTTGTTTGCGATTTTGGAAGCAATTACTCACAAAACGTTTATCTGTATCGCCCTATAATACGAGATACGAGTAGATACGAGTATGAACGTAAGCGTAACACGGTTATTTGAATTGTTTGAAAATAACCATTAGAGAGAATTAGTTAAGTTTACATAATTAGTATTTAGTAGTTAAGAGTAGTATGTTAAGTAGCAATAGCAATAGTAGTTAGCACTAGAGCAATAGTAGACAAATATTAATACTTTTTTTTTCTAAATTTTATGAAATACTTTATGCATTGAATAATTGTACTTATGTGTGTGTATATATTATGTATGAGTGTGTGTGTGTGTGAATGAATCTAATGATTTCGGGTATAAATCGGGTTGTGAGAATGAATCTCTGAGATCACAACTTTTGTCAAATTTTTTAACACTTTCTTTATGCGAGATGTACCGAGTCGTATGCAGGAAGACTTTGAGCTCACTGGCGGGTAAACTATACCAAGTCTTTAAAGGTGGCCGCTGTGATACAGCTTAGTTCTCTTTTGCTCAAAATAAGAAGTTTTTTGGTTTGTCCATTATGAACAACACGGAAAGTGTTCCAAGATCTGAGAAGTTCCCCTGGCATCCATTGCTTTTGGCAGAGCTTGAGTGAACTGAAAGATCTAGGCAGTTTACGGCAACAGCGTTCCCAGCTGGTGATATTAATTGAGTTTTCTCCTGCTAGTCTATTGATTTTCTTTTTCATGATCTAACACAGCGACGTTTCGTGTTGGCGCAGCGGATAACCTTAATTGCTACTTTGCTATATACGAAAAAGTTGATGGACTTGTTGGTTAGGCTGCATGCCCACTTAGCGCCTTCCCTTGGTCTGACAATCTCAGCTTAAAAGACCGACATGTAGTCGTTTAGTTTGATGCTGTTTTCTGTATGTGGGTTTTTACAGAAGAATATATACATTTCACCATTGGTACTATCGATAATTGTATCGTTGGCCCATTATTCTACTGGTTACATTTATTTACTCAACAGTCTCAATTTCCCGGTCACAACCTATTCCGAGTTCTGTGACAAAATCTAGTATGATACCATGACTCCATTGGTACAGAGTTTGGGTCCAGTGTCCCAAGATCTTTAGCCGACTAGCTGTGAGTGCTGCAGCACACTTCACTTGAAAGTATAATGCCCAGATATCTAGTATAACCTCTCGAGGCCTTGTGAAAGTAGTTTTCATATCACCGGTTATCCCTAGCAAACAGACCCGGTGAACCTGTTCCAGCGGTTTCATCCGGCACTTTTTCATGAGTACTTTCAACCAAACTATTTCACCTTATGTTAGTATCGGTCGAATAACACTTGTATACCATTTGGGATCAAAGACCCCACTTTGTGACAATGGCTCTACTGCAGGATTTCCATATTTAGAGAGATTTGGAAACGCTGCACTGTTTGTTCTCTCAAGCTTAGTTTATTATCTAGGATAACTCCAAGATAGTTGTTCTAGAGGAGCTAGAGACATTGAATCGTGGGATTTTCGTATTTCTCGTATAAAGACCTTAAGAGGGTAGTATATAGCGGAAGGGGTAGGAGTAATTAATACCGAAATCGAAATAGTATTTTATCGAAAAATGCAAAACTTTATAAAACTCAATTGAAATGAATCAGCATAACATGTTTAAGTAACACGAGAATCGGACCCATTTAGGTGAGTTAGTCCATTAGTGAACTTGAACTGCTCCACATTATATGCATAAAAATATTATGATAAAAAAATTTTTGTGAAATCGTCCCAGCTCTGGGAAAGTTCTTTCGTATACCATTAAAGCACTTCGGCAAAACCACACGATGCATCTCTGCTTCTTGACTTATTCGGTATTATGATCTTTTGACATAAGCTGTAAAGCCGACGGTGATTTATTTGATTGTGGTGTGTACTTGATTGAGGATGCATGTATTTAATTACACTCCATTCACTTTCGAGCTATATATGTAGGTACCTAGTATGCATGTTTGCTGTGCATGAATCCGATTAAAACGACATACATAGGTGAGTATGTTGTATGGAGCTTTTGAATACTTTCGCTGATAACTGCGACGTGTAACACACTAGCTGAAGTGTACAATGTGAGTAAACATTTTGATGTCAAATTTGTTTATGTTTTTAGTATTAGTTTTTGTTGTTGTACGGAATAATTGATTTCAATTACACTTAGGTGCGATATGTATATGTAAATATATTTATATATGTAAAAATAACTATGAACTGAAAATCAAAAAGCATTTTGCTTATCATATCAATCAATTGTATCAATTATTGTAGTAAACGAGTATTTTTCATAATAAGTACAATCAAATCAAATCAAATATTAACACCACTTTCAAGTAAAACTCTTTTGAATTAAAAATTTCACTTCGATGAAGTCTAATGTGTGTAAGTGTTTGTGTGAATATACATTATACGAATATATTATACGATATAACAGTTAGAGTTATTTATATACTGATTATATAGGTTTATACGTATGTATACTATGTATGTATGTGTGTGTGTGTGAATGTAAATATGTTCGTGTAGTTTTAGTGAAAAATATTTCAAAAGAATGCAATTGCTGATACCGTTAAATTATATATGTGTGTATGCAGTTGCATATAGAGTACCGTAAATAAATGTATGTTTTCGTACCTGTGTGACGCGGAGCTCAGCCTGTGTTCGCCTCAGTTCCGCGGCTGCCTTGTCGGCGCGCTCTTGTGCTCGGTCCAATTCTTGAGAAGTAGTCATTGTTGTGCGGCCAAATGTTGTCTATATTGCGCAGGAACGAAGATAATAACATTATTATAATTAGCGTAAATTTATTTATAATAATGCTAATGTATATGTAAGTACGAATGTGCAATGGTCCATTAAGGAATAGGATGCGTGCAACAGTCTATACAGCAGAGAATCTTGTCTTTCTTTATAAAAAATGTAGTTGACAACAATGCATTTACAACACAACATTTATGAGGTATATACCATGTATTCGTAAGTGTGTGCGTGTGTACGTGTGTTCGTGTTTATGTACATAATTATTTACAAAGGTATATTGTAGGCGTTTGTACTGTATTTATAGCTTTATGATGATTTCACTGCACATTTTGCCGCTATAAATTGTACTTTATTGCAGTAAAAGCACTTTGCGCCTAAAAGCAGGCCATCGATTTTTGAAAAATTTACCAATATTTGTTTACTTCCGTTTTGTATATATTTTTATCTACAAAAGTATTTTCTGTACAGTATTTGGACATTCAAAAGAGTATCTACATTTCAGCACACGAAAACTGGTCTATATCGAAACAGTTTGAGTTATATAAATTGTATTCTGCGACCGACACAAAGAAGTATACCCTTATTAAAATAAATTAATTCAGTAAGTATATAGTAGTAATGAGCGATATTGCTCTTTTTAAATCACTGTGATTTTATATTGCTATTGCGATCGCAACAAAAAACGAATTTGTGAGCATTTGTATTCCACATTTAGTTTTTAATTTCTAACATTTTTATATTTATTAATTTCAACAATAACCCCAATTTACCTGCTTTTGTAATCACAATCAACTAATTAAAACATTTTGGGTACATTTAACTGCTTTCGTAATCACCGTACCCAAATTATCGAAATCCCAACAAAAATTGCTCCTGTGATCATTGAACTGTTATTGCTACTCAACTTGAATTGCTACAGTCACCCAACCTGTTATTGCTACAGAACTGCTGCTGCTATTGCTACAGTGATCGTATTAGAATTACTGAACTGTTAAAGGTACTGTGATCGAACTCACATAATTGAACTGTCATTGCGATTGTAATGCTGTTAACAACAATTGATCGCAGTTGCTATATGCCATTTTTCAATCACAGTAAAAAAACACCGGGAGTGAAATACCGCTTGTCACTAATAGATACACTAGATTTACCAGGAGATAAGAAATCGCCTATAATGATACACCCAAAGTGACTATCTTACACTGTGCTTATTCTCTAAACAAAGGCTTGAAAAACTTGGTTTCATAACCAGAAATTGCTGAGGATATATCATTTTTAATTGATTCTAAAAACCAGAGTCGATAGAGCTAGTACAGTTTCAGCTATCACGCTTAACTAAGAAATGAAATTTGACAACTTTTTCCCGCGAAAAATTCCGAGCTGAATAGCAGGAAGATATTTTATAAATTTTCAAAAGATTCGTTTGTGAAATTATTGATATCTTGTAAAACCTATAAATACTTGTTAGAGAGTAATTTATTAGAAAATAATGGAACTGCGCAGCTTTTCTGAAGCTTTAAAACTATTATTGTCTGCCCTATATTAATCCAAATACTCCTTGTAGGATGCTTAAGTTGTTCCTTCATCGTGTCTAAGTCGCAGTCATTTTTCAAAAGTGTGAATTTTTCCCGATTGAATTTACCTCTACATCATGCTGTGATGTCGTATAATTATTGACAGTTATGCACATGAAAAGGTTGGTTTGAATCGTGTAAATGTAGCGGGCCACCAATGCTTGGTTCATTCAAATGAAGCGATCGAGCTTTATGTTTTCGAAATGATGTAGTTCTTGTGGTAAATATATATTGAGACTGTCACTTACCGATAAGCGTCCTGACTCGAGCATTAATTTTTGTACGGACTGAAAAGTATTTGAATATTAATACATAAAAAAGTCAAATACTTCTTTTAGCTGTGCTTTTAGTGGACTATATATGAATGTACGAATGAAGCGCTTATGTTTGTGGCATCCGGAATCTGAGAACTTAGCGAAAACTAAAGTGCTTGGGATTTGGAGAACCGTTTGAACGCTTAAGGCTTTCAGTAACTAGCGATTGTTAGCTGATTATATAGATACTCTGTTAAATGTTACTGTGAGTTCTTTTAATAGACAACATATAAGCTTAATTCTAATGATGGAGGATTTGATTACAGAGCATGGTTGGACTTGAATGTCTTTCGTTGTTGTTTCGGGGTTTTAAAAAATTTATGGGACACTTTTTCGATATTCTGGATAAAGATAAATATATATATCGCTGTCGAGAGATAGATATTTTAATTGAATGAAATTATATTTCAAGGTGAACTATTTTCAAAGCTTTCCAAAGAATATATATTAGTAATATGTAAATAAAATGTTTACTGCTTTCTATGGCTTTGTTTACATTAGAAATGTTCGATGGGATCTTGCAAGAAATATTTGTAGGGATTCTCACATAATCTCCATTTTTAAACTTGTCTAATGAGATTTTCATGAACTTGATTTAAGGGTCTTGGGAGGACTTTTTATTAGCTCGATTGAAAATCTACAACTGTGGACTTGTCTAATGACATTTGCGTTAAATATGTGTTGCACTTCTTCCAGAACTTGTTATTGATAAGAAAAAGAAACGTATACTTTTCAGCGTGAATCTAAATCCTAAAATTAAATGAGTTTTGTAACCTCATAAAGAGACGGCGGTAAGGATAGAATCCACGATCATAAGATAGTCCAAATAAATAATTAAGTGCTTATGGAATTTGTCGCCATGACTTCAATATTTCCTGGTTAAACCGAAGATAAAGTAAGCGACAGTCTAAAGAGTGTAATGTCACAAAGATTTCTCCAAATTTTAGTTGCTTCTGTGAATCCATATCCATCACTATATGAGATCTACGATTACATTACAAAATATGATTTATTTTTACGCGGTCTTCCTTTTTATTTTATGTCGCGTTTCGTTCTGTAAAAGTTAAAGACCGTTGCGTATAGTGTATTTGTGTATGAGTGTTATGTGTATTTGGAATTTAGCACTCTGTCCGATACATTAACTTTCAGATGCCAGGATATTGAGGTGCAACACGACGTTTATATTTTTTGTATAAATATCAATAATTTGTATATAATTTCGGCAAAGATTAAATAGTTCACATAGAGGTTAGTATTAGAGTAGATCCCTATTTGGTTAGTATACGAACAAATTCGAAACTTTTACTCATCAAAACAACAGAACTATTTGTAAATACTTTTAGCAACTACAAGTTCTTTATATACAGTGCAATTAAGCGTGAAAACGTATCAGGCTCGTAAATGCTCTTATAAGTCTCCCGTCGTAAGCGCTACGCATATTCAACTCACGAGCTCTAATCGCAAATCAGCGAGTGAAATTGTAGTCACTCCTGATCAGCGATTTTACACGCGACTTGCTATTCGCCACACGAGCACTTACGAAGTCTGATACGATTGGTAGCGTGATTGTTAACGGTTTTCTTAAACTGTAATGCTATTCGTGAGCTAATGTTAATTAAAAATGATGATTTTTTAGGGATTTCATAGAAAAAAATCTTACTTTATGTAGTGTGGTCTGTTCTTCTAGCTGCAGCTATTATGGTGGTAGTTATAGTAGTAGGTGGTAATAGTAGTAGAACATAGTTGTAGATACATAGGTACATAGGTGGTTGAGTGGAGTAAATGTGTACATGTAAATAATAATAATAGCACAGTAAAATATGTTAATGCTTCAAAAACACACATGTAATATATAAGAATATGTATAAGTAAGTAAATTGAGTACTAAAGGTATTTAAATATATATGCAGGTAGTATTGATTTCATATCTTCATAATAATTTAACACCTGAGTAATTATCATAGTTATAGTAAATAGTTGATATCATTAGATTTGGTAGTAGGTTAAGTATGCATTTATATAGTTAGACTAGTATTTGTTTTTTGGGGATAAAAAACATCGAACGTATATTTATATCGCATATACAATACATAATTGTAGTTAATTTTACGTTTGTAGAATTCAAGAGCAAGAAAGAGCACTTAAACGGTCATATTAAACGGCTTGAGTGTATACTTCAATACATTCCAGTACCTGTGAACGTTCCAGATCGTGTTTCAAGCGTTCATTCTCCAATTCCAGACGGGCGATACGTTGTTTGGTGGACTCCCAATCGGCATTGCTGCGTCCCATCTCGCAGGTGGCCTTCTCCAGCTCCGCCTTCGATTTGCCCAATTCACTTTGTGACGCCTCCAATTTGATCTCCAAGCGTTCACGTTCGGTGACAGCACGCTCCAGGCGTGTATTCAATTTCTCCACTTCACTCTCGAGTGCACGCAACTTGATTTTATAATCGGCAATTTCACGCTCATGTAATTCGCGCTCCTCTTGCTTTTCATGTTCGGCACGATCTCGCTGTTCTCGCAGTTGGGCCATTTGTTTCTCTTTGTCACCAATGGCTTCTTCGAGACTTGTGAGAGCGCCCTCGGAGCTACTATGATGAGCCTGCATTGCCGACAGACGTGCCCGCGCCATATCCACCTGGTTATCCTTCTCCTTGAGCAGATCCTCGAGATTCTCAATCTGATGGGTATCGCATAAAAACAAGGTACAAAACAAATAAACGAACAAACGAAAGCAACGCAAGTGTCAAAAAACCAATGGGAAATAAAAGTAAAGAAAAAAATTAATTTTTCATTAGTTTATTTTGCAAATTTTGTTTGTTTAACAAAATTGAAGTGTAGTAGTTTAACAAATTATGTTATGTAATCAAGTAGCTTAGAGTTCAGTGTATGTTTGAGTTGAGGTGAGTAGTGAAGTGGCTGTAGAGCGTGGTTGTGGTGTTGTTGTTGTTGTGGTATATGTTTCTGTATTATAGTGCACCTTTCGCTGTAACACGTTGATTTTGCGATCTTTAATCTCCATGTGATCCTTCAATTCGGTGAGTTCACTAGTCAGACGATTCCGTTCCTGTACCGTTTGTAGTGTGCCTTGTGTCTTCTTCTCAATCAAGCGATTCTTCTCCTCCAGGCGGGCGCGCAACTCCTCAACATCAGTCTGCAGCATATTGTAGTGCTCCTCCTTGGCACATAGCGACTCCTTCAGAACCGCTATGTGCCGCTGATAGTCCTAGAAATTTTACAAACATGATTTTGTACAAAATTTATTGGAATTATGATTTTGCAAAGATATTAGGTTATGTTCACACCAGCCTAACCCTTAAGTGATAGCTACATAAATGATAATAATCGTTATTTTAAAAATTGTGGTTTTGTTTAATATGACAAAGCAAAAGTTGATTCAACTCCTTTTTATATTACTGTAGAACGATAAATGAATATATCTCAATAGTTCCACGAGAGAGTTTATAGACAATTCTTATGATTGATCTTTTATCTAAAAATCTAGGTTACAATCTTAGATTGAAAAAGTATATAATAAAAATGGGCGACCTTTACATTCCGGTATTAATTGTGGTAATCTTTATTTTATATTATTTATTATATTTGATTACTGCAAATTTGTCAATATCTACTTCTATACTATCTTATTAGAATATATACTTGTAATTCTTTTCATATATCACCGATCTACTAAATAACCTTCACCAAAGGTGCTTTTGTGAACACAGCCTTATATACAGAACTTATAAAAAAATATTTATAACCGATCTTTTACCTGATGTTGCTCTTCCAAAGTTTTCATTTTGGCCGCCATCGCCAATATTTCTTGATCCCTTCTTTGTATTTCAAGACGGAATTCGTCCAACTTAAATGCCAATCAAGGTAGAATTTGGAAAAAATAAATTGCATTACATTAGCATTACTCTTATACAATGAGTTAATATGTGTGTTTGTTGCTAAAAAGAGACAACGCTAAGGTACTTTAACGTTGAATGGCGATGAGAAGAATTTTGTAGAATGCAACGCCGAAGCGTCATGACGTGTGAAATCGATGAAAAGGTTTTGAATATTTAATGTTAGAGTGGCAGAAAGATAGTGCGTGAGAGTGAGAGAGAGTAATGAATATGTCACGCGAAATTTTGTAGCTTGAATGAGAGGCGAAGTACATGTAATTTATGGAAAGTAATGAAATATTTGAGATTGGCTATGACTCTCTATGCATTTATGAGTTTGTGTATTATTTTTTTTTTTTTGGCTTGAACGCTGTATTATGAGTGCAGGTTCTTGGAGAAGAGTTTACAAACATTTCATTTATGTATTTGCTTCAAGGTTAACAAAAGTGCCCTTGTGCTCTTTACAATATCCAATTGTGTAAATCCGAAATCTTCGGTTTGTCTCTTTGGAATACGGAAATGATTCTTTACTACATGGCTATTTTATTTTCGAAACGAAGTGTGTTAATGGTGGAATGTGTGTGACTGATAGCTTCAAAATTGCTGAAGCATGTGTGTTTTTCGAAAATCATAAACTTTGTGTTGGTGTAGTGGTACTACATACAGAGAGTAAGCTTTGCCAAAATGTATGAAATTTTTATTTAAGTTTTTTTTATTCTTTTATTTTTATTATATTTCAATAAAGTTCGAAGATTATTTATAATATTGTTTTGTTGTTGTTTATTAGCAATTTTAATTACAATTTTCGTTTCATTTTCATTTTCGTTTTGCTTTTTCTTTGTTTTAACTCAGCTTATATGTATATGTATGCATAGCACGTATAGGAGTATAAGTATATTATAAATACTGCCTTGGATTACAATGTAATAATTAATAAATGCTTCAGTTAGTTACTTTGAAAATGACACAGGAATCACTACGCGATATTGGCTATATAGAGACAATTGTGATTTTTGTTAAGTACTACAAAGAAATCGAGAATTCTTTATCAGAAAATAAAGAGAAAAATTCGTTATTGTTGTTATTGCTTTTAAGTAGACGTACTATATATCTCTAACGGTAAAATAGAGTGCGTGGGAAGTACCGTTATATATTTTTTCAATGGTTTTTTTTTTATTTTAGATGAAAAAACTACATACATGTATGTATATTTTGCATTAACAGGATAGCGTGAACGTGTGAAAAAATAATTTCAAATTTTCTTCGAAATAAAGAAACTTACGAAAAAATATTCAATATTTAATCGGAAGGTGTACACTCAGAAAAGCTTCTAATTACACGATTCATCCCCAATATTAAAGATTAGTGTTAAAGCAACCAAATCAACTACTGAAATGAATGGCAGATAAGGAAGCTTAAACGTTCAAAGGCTGAAACTAAAGAAAAATCAACCTCTAAATAAGTTGTGAAAAGAAATACGCCCAATTTTTGTACGAGCACCCGCAAATTGCAGTTTTTAACGCCAAATAGGAATGCAAATAAATCTAATCGCAAACTAAAAAATGTATTTCATTTTGTTTTAAAGAACTATATGGTTCTTTCTACAATAAAAATTATGAAGTTGTGTTGTGTCCTTTAATAGGTTATTTAGAGGCAAATTGTTTAAAGTATGTTGTACAAAACTTTGTAGATCTAACCCAAAATCCTATGGATAATATTTGTTATCAAATGTTAGAGAGTAGTGAATTGAACAGAGAAGATTGGCAGCAATTATAGCGTAATCTTGAGGTAACGAAGCCTCAAATACATTCATTTTATTCATCCCTTGCCTTAGTAAAGCGTCTATGCCTTACAACTTCTATAAGAAATTGATTTTAATTTAAATCTTTAGTTATTGAAAGAAATAAGGAATTGCTCTATATTTAATAGCATGGTTTTGTTATTTTTGGCAGTTATTTCAATGTGCCCTTTACAATGGAAAACTTCTATAAAATTCGTTCATTCAAACTAGGAACATTTAAGAAAGCGGTTATACCACTTTAGTGGTACCCTCTTATACGAAATTCAACTAAACAAAGCACTTGCAAATTTTTTGACAAGAGAGTAGCACCCAACGGTTTCCAACATGCAAATCGAACAAACAACTGACTCGACAAAAATCCCGACAGCAAAAGCAGTATATATATATATCCGATACCTGATAAAACACAGTCCAAATGTTGAGAATGCGCATTCTGAGAACACAATTCTGACTATTAGGTGTCTTTATATAGCGAATATCGCGTGTTGTGAAAAACTCATTTGTTAAATCTGCGATTTGTGTACTCACATAGAGCTGGTAATCATTACTTTGTGTATCGAAACTTATTTTAAGATTATAGACATTAGCTATGCGTTTATTTGTAATTCCACCATATTTATGTATGTATGTATATATTATGTATATATATGTATGTATATACAACTTTGTATTAACTTGATTTTTATTTATTTATTGTGTAGATAGTTTCACATTTCGGCATCATCTTATGGCAATCAATATCAGCTATGTAAATTTGCTATTACACATGTACATACATATGTATGTATGCATGTATACGTATGTACGTATATATTATATAAGTATGAATCATTGTATATGCTAATCAAAAAAAATAACAGTCAGCTTATACGTAAATAGTAATCGGTACCGCTGCGGATACTTTTCTTTAAATGCAAGTTTTTCTGTCTGTATGTATGTATGTATGTACGTATGTACTTGTAAGTATACGAATACACTGATTTATTGGCTAGTCTGAGCTTTTAACGAGTACGAGTATTATTGTATTATATATTAGATATATTTGTATGCGAATGGTTTTTATTTTTATTTTTACTTTTTGCAAACATTTGTATGTATGTATGTATGTATATTTTCCTAAGTTTTTATTCGTTTGGGTAAATTGCCGATTTCGTTAACAAGTTGCCTTTCATCCAATTGTCTAGATTATAAAATTTTTAGTTAAGTTCCATCTTCTACACTTACGAGTTTCGAAGAGTTAGATATCGTTGAATATCGTTGCTAATAGTATGAACTTAGTGAATTTTAAAAGTGGTTGGAAGAAGGTTTGTTTGGGACTTTGTTGCAGCATTTTTTAGAATTTTTTCGAATTACTTTGCTCGACATGGAATTGTTTTTTCACAAAATTTTAAGTAATTAATATGATTAACTTGTTTAAAGCAATTTTTGTCATATTTGTTTTTATAATTTCAAAAATTCGAAATAAACTTATAGGTAATACTTAATTAAAACCAATTAAGATTACCTAAACTTTATTTAAAGAATCGAATTTTTGGGGAGTGCAATATAATACACCCGTCCAGTGAAATCTAGAACACATACTATAAATTACAGTCATATCAATTTGCAATTTTTCATATAGGAAGCTGACTGAAACGGATTCAATGAATATTGTATTCTGGTGTAATGGCAGCTCAATACATTTTCGAGTGTTGGCAGGGTAATTTTCATTAGATTGGAAATCGCACTGAAATTTCAATAGAATTTAACCTCACTTTTAAAATTGCGCTCTCTTTAAACTCAACTGACACTGAATCTACCATTTATCTTTTCTCCCTTCTTGTAAGGTGATTGACGAAATCAAACCATTAATAAATTCGTAGATTGAAAAGTAATGACAGATAGTCCAAGTATCCAGAAGGGAGTGCATGATCCATGGTCTCAAAGTCAAAGAGAATTGTACGAACAGAAATGAATCTGTTTGGAGATATCCGGTTTAGTAGTAAAATTATTAGAGAGAGGAGATATCGAGATCGAAATTTATAGTCATTTTCTGACAAATCTCTGATCGATATAGCATCAGTTTCGTTTCTGACAACTTCCAGAACACGCTGACATTACTATACCATTCATTTAAATAAATATAAAATATACAAGTCCTCAGGAGAGGCGAATCGAACAAAAAACTCGTATAAATAAAAGAGACAGTTGTTATCAGTACATACAGATTAGCATACAGATTAGCACTTTATTGAGGTATTCTTTCAACCCAGTAAAAGTGTTCTGTAGAAATTTATTTCGAGAACTCGGTTGATAACTATTTTGACCAACAATACTGTAAGTTAAGTCTCAACACTTTACAACAAATTCTCAAAAATGCTGCAAAGTAACTCAGGCTGGGTTTGGGAGGGTTAAAAATATGTATTTTCTCCTTTAAAATTTAAGTCACGCACGAACTTGTTTTTTCAGCTTTCAGCACAAGTAATACATATACATATCTATATAGTATTTAATAAGGGCAGTAAAGTGTCTTAATTATTATAGCAGGGGCTTATGGTACGCATACTATATTTATGCTTTACCTATATTTGGTTTAAGAGTAATTAGTTTTATATATATTTAATTGGAAGTAAAATACTTTGATTAGTTAAACAATTTTCATGAATAATACATTATGCATCGTAACAAGCAGCAATAAATTGTAAATTTTGTTATTTGAAGTTATCGAACATATGCTCGCTATTTTCCACACAATCTAATTACTTAATTACTAAACATTACATGTTAATACCATATTTGTATGCCAGTTCTACGTACATATGTTCATATTTCTTTTAATTTTGCGTTAAATGCCTACCTTTATACATAATACATATTTTATTTTGAGTTTATTTTTGTTTTTCAATATTTTTGAGTTTTACTTCAAATACATCAACGTCTGCATTGCATTATGAACAACATTACATTACTTTTTGTAATTGACCTTCATTACTAATCACACTCTAGCTGGGGAAAAAATTTGTATTTGCTGCAAATTGAATGATTTTTTTCTTTTTATTTTTGTTTCAATGCATAATTAATTATTAAATGCTCACTTATTTGTAAAAGGAAGTTTTTTGTTTCTTGCGTAAATTTAGTGCCGATAAATCTAAGTAAAGAAATTTCTATTCAGAACTGTCACTATTTGCTTTGTAATGAAAGAGTGAGTTTAGAAATCAATTAGAAGTTCGAGTTATGGATTTATTATTAAACACGAATATTAAAAAATTGCTGTGGATATAAAAATTTTCGTCAAATGTTGTTCGCTCTTCAAAGGGACCAACAGTAAGTGGTTTTCAACCGCTATTCATGAAACCAGTATTCAGAAGAGCCTATTACAGAGGGCCGATCACAAAATTTTCAACAATTTTAGTATGACCTTAAATTTTAGTTGATCTAGATGGCTGATATTTTAAAGATAGACATCAAAGGAAAGTACCTATGTATGTCCAATAATAGTATGCCTAATTATTTGGGCATCGAATTATTTTTGAAACCACCGTGTCTTCGAGGTTTGGTTTCAAGCAGCATTTTTGCGTTCTTAAACCTCAAGAGTAGGGTGTGAAAGATATTAGACAATATACCTCTTAGAAGCAGGTTTTATTTTTCACAGCATCAACAAGAGCCATCTCTCCCAAATTATCAACTTAAATTCATAGAAAATAAAATTGTTCTAGTGATAACTGCGCTAAAGTAGCGTGATTACATGAAACTTGTATATTTTCGCAGCGTTTAATGACAGTTCCAAAGTTTATATATTTTTTTTGGTATTCTAATGATCTAATGTATTAATAATGTATGATCTAATGTATAAATAAGTAATGTTTCTCACATAATTTAAATATTAATTATTTTGATTCAATTTTAAATTGTAATATGGTTCTTAGTTAAATTTAAAAGATTTTTTTTTTTTAATTTTGCTTCTGTAATTTTATTTTGCAGAAAGTAGTCTATAAAGTAATGCTTTAAGTAAAATGTCATTTCTTTCGCAATGGAAAGTGGTGAATTAAAATTCTCTCTTAAGCTAAACATCAAAAGTAACAATCTTCCAATTGAACAAGAAAAGTATTTAACATTTTGTAATATATTTTCATATTTGTTTCTCTATATTCATATATACAGTCTTAATGGGTTTGCTTTGCTTTGCGTTATTTGGTGCAGTGTAGCGTTTCTGCTTTGAATTCATCAAGCATTTGCTTATTTTAATTCTCTTTTAATTTTGTGTGTTGCTTGCAGCGCGATTTGCCGGGCAGTTAAACGCAATTATTAGCAAAAGTCTTTACTTAATAATTTATTTCACTTGTTTTTAGTTTTTGAAATATCTCAAACTTTTTTTGTTTTTGCTTTTAATTTTGTGAAAATTGTCCTGAGTTTTCTGCAACGGCTTCAATTCAACTAATTCTCATTTTCTCTTTTTTTACAGTTTTACAGTTTTACAGTAATATTTTCCCTTTCTCTGTCACTTCAATATACATACATATAATTAAGTATATAATTCATTATTAATTAAATAAAAGTAATAAATGCTGGTGGACTTTGTAATCAAGTAAATTTTGCGAATAAATTCCCCTTTGTACAACAATAAATTGGAAAAAATTATTTGTACACACTTTAACTAAGTACATGCTTATAACAAATTTGCAATAAGTTCAGTAATTACATTATAATAGTAAAGATTTGCTAAGCATTCTTTTACAGTTATGCCTCTTATATTTAGACATATTTATACTTACATATGTAAGTTTGTAATACACGAAAATGGCATGGCACATCGAATTGGTGTTTTACTCTTTTCATCGGTTTTCATTGCTCTTTTTTCTCTTTTTTCTCTGTTTTCTACTAATTTCTTTTATTTAATATATTTCTTTTAATTCAATTAAACTAATGTTTACTAATTTTGCTTATGAGTTAGTTTAGTTTCTTATGCTATTATAAATTCTCTAAATTAAAAGGAAGGAAATGAAAAAGTATCTCAAAGCTTTCAAAAATCATGCGCATACGACACAGAGTATATTTTTTTTGTATATATTTTGTTACAGCTGATACTCAAATATTACTTTTTTTGTATATCAAAATTGACGTTTAACAGTTAGTTATATATTTGTCTTCCTTCTCTAAATTTTCAAGCTGTACTTGAATCTCGAAATTTCGAATACTCTCTAAAATATGATGAACATGTGAACCGAAAGGAGTATATAAAAGTCGGAAGGGTCTATTGATAAGAGAGGGCACTTTTCTGAACATATTCGCGAACTTGACTCATATTGACTCATATCGATCTCATGGTTTAGTATATTAAAACTGCCTTTTATCAGCCAACTGTGGAATACTAGTTAAGATATATAAATTCTGTACTGCTTTGTTTCTTGAAAACTATCTAAATAACCCCATTTTGACTCAGAGATAAGTAGACTTTCTTGAAAAATGTTGTTGATGTAGTTCACTACGGCAAATATTGGTATCTAAAGTTTTAGGAACAACAGGAATCTGTACATTCTTTTTATGAGACTTATGAGATTATCATCTAGTTATCATTTCTTAGGTTAGGGCTTGATTAAGTTAATAAATTAAGACCTAAACCCTACAATAAATATAATAAATATTATTGAAGTTGATCACATAAACTAGTGCAGCACTAAGTACAATATTCTCTCTTGATGGTTTTAGAACAATTTCTTACTGCATCAGCTGTAGTAAGTACCTATATTTTGAATACTTGTGGCACACTAAACAGATTTACGTTGACATTGAGCCTACGAGTATTAACCCTTATTAACTGCTTACAAATTTTATACGCCATTTAGACTTCTTGGCCGTTTATTTTACCTAGATGTACGTCTGTAAATATGCATTTTTATTACATTATCTATACATTAGCTAAATATTTGCCATAACGACTAAATGCCTGCGTTAGCACCATTTTTACGAGTATACGGAGTACACACTAGAGAGTACGTGTACGAGTATAAGTGTGAATAATGAGTATTCTACTACATACATTGCATAATATTGAATATTTTTTTTACTTTAGTTTAGTTAGATTTAACACTTTGTATGCGATTGGCCTTCGTTTTCGCAGCGAATTTTATAGGATTATATGGTTGTATGGCCGTATGTAATGCAATTGTAAGTAAGTACGAGTATATATATGTACGAGTATGCGCATGATATGTGAAAACACTTCGATTCATATTATTGTTTATTATCCATTTTGTACGTTTTATATACGAGCAATATACGTACTCCTGTGATGTTAGTCGCATGTTGTTGCCTTGAGAGCTGTAGAGTAGTACGACGGGCTCAGTACACAAACAAATCAACTAATTATCTAACTAACTAACTAACGGACTCACTAAACTGACTAAGTGACTAACCAAACGTCTCCTAATTGGCGGCTAGAAGGAAGGGATTGGACTCAATTTCGTTTTGCTTTAGTATAATCGTGTTTGTGTGAAAATGCTGTAGGTGTGGTGTGCGCGCAGGACACGCCACCGCGTCGGAGCGTCAGTGTCTAAAGCACTCTTCAGCAGCCCAGCGGAGTCTATCATAATCGGAGTCACACAACTCTAAGCGTCTGGTTTCTATTTCTGAACACGCACAACAGTGTTTGTTTATTTGTGTGTATGTCTGTGTGTGTTAAGCGTATATGGATGTACCTACATATGAGGGGAGTGTCTCCCAGTTTCGTTCGCGCTCCATTTGACGGTGAGCAGTCAAATGCCCAATGCGTAAATGCAAGCAGCCGCCTTCTCGCCGCGCGCTGTGTTGACACTTCACCCATTCCTTATGTTCAATTATTTTTTATTATTAGTGCTAAATCTAAGCTTTCTTTATTTTTTTGTAGTTGCACAGCAAGCGTGTATTTGATTTTGCTAAGAGCGAGTGCTATGGAAATTTTGATTTCTGCCAATCTACGAATTTTGCTAGTGTCTCTAAAGGTATTTACTAATTCTTCTCACTTCAAAATTTTGCTAATTTTCATTCTCGCATAATTCCAAGTGTTTTCGAAAAAAATTTCGAATCAAATGTTTTTTTTTTTTTTGTTTTCGCTTCAATTTCGCACTCATCCATTGTGTTTCTGATTTTTTGGCAGCACTGGTTAATACTGCACGCGTTTGCTGTTTGGCTTGCTAATTGCTTGGTGGTAACTTAACCTTAGGAGTCTAGTGATAGCGTATCTACGTCAAATTTGAAACTTACTTGTCGTTTATGCTCGGATGGCAGTTTCGGATAGTCTAAATCTAGTTTCGAATATGGCGACATGTGTTGGTGATGATGGTATGGAGTGCTTGTATGGCTTAATGGGGCAGATGTTGTGGGATGATGATGGTGGTGGTGCAATTGCTGTTGGCTTAAGTGACTGAGGTGTTGCTGCTGCTGCTGTTGTTGTTGGTGGTGATGATGCTGATATGACGGCGTTGTATGTAGGCTATCGTATGCGGACGCAGCTGCAACGCCCGCCGCGCCAGTCGCCACACCGCCAACGCCACCAACGCCACCGCCTGCACTGAGACCAGCGCGCCCAGTCAGCCCCGCGTCGTCCAGCGCGCTGCTGGTGAGTGTCGCCGCGAATGGTCCACTCGTTTCGCGTAACGCCGCTAGTGGATGCGTTTGCATGTGATGCTGCTGCTGGTGCACGTGGTACTGATGCAACGGATTCAGCTGCTGCTGTACCGAGTGGTGGATGTGCGCCGACGGGTGCTGGGCGCCGAGCGGCAGCTGGTGTGCATAATGTTGGGTGCCCGCAAATTGCTGTTGCAAATTGTAGGCAAGCGGATGCGTATGCGTATGCGGTGCCTGTGTGGCGTACTGATAATACTGCGATATAGCCGGATTGGAGGCGTGCAGCGATGGCATTAGATTGCGTTGCTGCAACAACGAACTCATGCTATATGGCAAATCGGTCTGACTGAATATGGACTGAGAGAATGGATTCGCATAACTACTACTACCACCAATACCACTAACACCACCTGAAGTGTATTTGCTCGGATAGTTCAAGTAATTTAAATTTGACACTGAGTAGGCCGGCCGCAATAGCCTTCCGCCCAAATGGCCACCGGTGGCCGCTTGTTGAGCGGCTACTGCCGCCGCCGCTGCTGCTGATTGTTGGGCCGCTGCCGCTGTGGCCGCCGCCGACGACGGGGCATACTGTTGGAAGTACATGTTCGGCTGCGATGAAAAACTCGCCGACATCTGCATGAGGTTGTCGTTAAGGTATGGCGGCGATGTATCGCCCGGATGCAAGGTCGGGTAGCTAGATATAATGCGTCCAGGATAATGTGAGAGCGGTGTAACCGGCTGTGTGGCCTGTTGCATGCGCGCATGTTGATTAAGTATCTGGGAGGAGCGCGAAATGGATTTGTGCGCCTCATTCAACAGATTCACTATATTCGAAGAGGAGGACTGCTGCATTTGTGGCGCATATAGTCCATAGTAATCGTTCATCATCGAGGCCGATGGCAGACCGGCGATGCTGTAACGGCGTCGTCGTATCGGCGATGGATGCTGACCGTAGAGGCCAGCGGCGACAGAACTGCCCAGGGTCGGTTCGTATAGATAACCGGCAGCCGAAGCGGTGGGGCCGAACATGTCGTAGGTGCTCGGTGGTGGTGGCGGCGGACCAACACCGAGACCGTAGCCGGTAGGCGCGTAATACTGACCGATTATGTCGGGTAGTGGCGGACTTCCAGTCGGGCCGTATGTGCCGTACATCTGAAATGGGCGATTTGAAAGAGTTTTTGCTTGGGTAGTTTGCTTGTTTCTTGTTTGTTTGTTAGGGTGTTTGATTGATTGGCTTGATTAGATGATTGCTTTTTTGTTTGTTTGATAGATATTTTGCTTGGCTGTTTAGATTCATTTGTTGGGCTAATGGGAAAGTAGAGTGTGTCTTTCATTGCATTTTATTTTATTTTATTTTATATTTCTGCTTGGTTGGTCTTTATGTCTGTATTAGTACTGGGTGAGTGTAGTCGACAGCATTATTTGACGTTGTTGTTGTTCTAAAGAGCTGTTTAACTCACACTTTTCGGTTTTAGCGCGCAATATGAGAAATATATATATGTAGTCTATATATCTAAATATATATATGTGTATATATATATATATATATATATGTGATAGTTATTATAAATGTGTATGTATTAACTTTTTTCGCATATTCGAACATTCGAACAAACACTTGCGCCAAACAAAATCATAACTACAATAACAATTTTCAATTACTTGCACACTAAATTAACTGCATACTAATTAATTGTTAATTGTTCTGTACTGGTACTGGTACTGGTAATGGTATTGGTAATTGTACTGTAATTTTTGTAATACTTTTGTAATTTGTACGATTTTTTCTCAATTCCTTTATATAAAACTAGTTCTTTTCGTTTACTCTTTGCATCATATTCATCACCAAAATTTTAGATTTTAAGCGAACACTTATGGACTACTGGCCCCATTAACTTTCTTGTAATGCTCTTCATGCTTATGTATTTGAAGTAAACAATTTAAATATATAATCAATGGACAGCGTCATTTTTTAAATTTTGTTCTCTTTTTTTCGTAAAATTATTTGATATATTTGCGTTCAAAATATAATAATGTAATTGACTGTTTTTCATTACAATACGGCTGTTTGACAGCTCAGTCTTATTGTTGTTGCATTCAATGTTGTATTTCGTATTATTTGTTGTTGCTATTTACATAATTGTTTGTTAATTGACGGAATTTCGCTTTATCACGAGAGTCGCAGCTAAAATACAAACACTAACTTTAAGCAAGAAACTAATTTTAAATACTTCTTAATTTACAATAATTTTGTTTTTGTATTTTTGCCTTAAATTTTAGGTATTTACACTTAAAGCAACGTTGTGGGGGTACGTTAAGATTTAGCGGATTAATGTATTTTACAAAATTAATTTGAGTGAATTTAGGTTGTTTCAGTTTTTATTTGGCAAGCTTCGCTCTGCTTCCGCTGCTCAGTGTAGCAGCTGTGGTTGGTGTGGGTTAAACGAAAAACAAAAATCTTTCTTGGTTTGCTGCTTGCTGCATCTTTGTGTAGAGCGTAAGTAACTGTTTCTTTATTCAGATAATGCGATTTTGTATCGAACTCTGTAGTGGTTTTGTGTGTATTTGTACAAGTAAAGCGCTTTTTCAATAAAAATTGACCTTAAACTCAAGCCTGACGGCCGAACGATGAGTTAGAGTGGGTGTTCATGTGTGAATGTGTGTGTGTGTAGTATGCGCCAATAAATGCTCGATAGTGGCTCGTATGGTAGGTGTGTGATTGTGTGAATGGGTTCGGATAAAAGTGATAATGCCTGCGCGCTTAACACACAAACGGTTAATTGCTACCACACTGTCATACTGTACAGCCGTGGGCGTTGAATTGGTGACATGATGTGTTTTGTACGTAAGGAGTATCTTCAACAGTGTTTGGCAAAGTTTAGATGCATATAGAGTAAACGTGCAAAATATGTGTGTGTGTTTATGGCGGTTGAGTACAATAAACAAATACAATGTTATGGAAAAATTACATTCGAAATATTCCAAAAAAGATAGCGAGTTTAGAAAGTGAACAAATCGAGATAGAGTTAGAGTTAGAGGTAGAAACAAACACAGCGACAGCCTGCGACATAGATACAACAAATAAGCGCGTTTGTAACAGACATAAGCAAATTTAAGTAAATATTTGAAAAAAAATATCCAAATTAAATGTATGTGATTATGCGTAGACAGATGAGTTTGGCTAAGTGTATGAAATCGTTTTGTGGCTTGTGGCTTATCAACTCCAAATGGCAGTTTACTCTTATATGTGAGGTGCGTGATTTTGATTTTATACTTGCTTACTAATGTTTGTAAGAGTATTTGAAACATTTTTCGAAATAAATAATAAAAATTTAAAAATGTGAAGATATTGAAACTGTCATATTCAGAAATTTTAGATTTACTGTTATTAATTCTAGGGTTGCATTTGGTTTACGTAAAAACTGTTTGTATAATCTCTCAGTTACTAAATGTTTTGAGATAAAGTTATGAGTGTAAGAGATAAGCAGTTCTTAGTACTTTTAGGTCGCCAGGGTTGCACTTTGCGAATACACTCGTGACTAAGTGAGTGGAAATAGCCAAATTATGAGTCAATAAAAGAGCTCAAATGACGTTTTACTATTTAATGAAACACAGACTTGCTAATTAACAGCATAACAGTTAGCTAATAACCTAACTTGACGTAAGACAACCCTTGACAGCGTAAGAGATAATGTTGCGTTGACCAATAACAGCATAATGGTTGCGAATTGTGGGATTGAATTGCGTTTGAGTAACTGATTGGTTGTATGATTGACTGTATGTTTGTATGTCTAGCAGGCTGGCCTAGCGCGCTAACGACAACAGTACTGTGTACGACTTCTAATTTCTGGCATTAGTTTTAGAGTTTTCGCAAAAAAACAACTTACACTGGTTATTGATAACTGATTGCAAATTTTTCCGATTTTTTAATATTTTTGTGTTTAACTTGCTTTTGAATTATTGAAATTTACAGCATAATTTTTGAATTGAGTTTCTTCGTTTGTTTTGTGCCAACATATCGTTAATTATGTAAATATATTGAGTTATATATTCATATACATAAAAAGTCATATATACAAAACCAAAAAGTAATATATATATATATTGTAGATATTTATATTTTTATGTACTTTTAGTAACTTGAAAAAACTGCAGTTCAAAAGTGAATGTGAAATTAGCTTGGAGTTTGGAAAATATTTTACAAGTATACGGTATTTGTGTGAAATGTGATTTTCCGGCAATTGACAACTGGCCCAGCACGCGCCGCTTTTAACATTTGTGGCAAATTTTTTCAATATTTTATCGTTCAGCGTTCATCGGTTAACGTTTTGTACCGTCTTTTTTGGCGCGTTCGACTACTTTTTGAATTCCATTTCAGCAGTTTAAATTTATACTAATAAGTAATATTTTCATGTACGAACATAAGTAATACATTATGTATAAATACTGTCGCTTGTTTTGTTAGTATTCCAGTTACCAGCTATAGATTGGGTATACAAGTGAATTGTCTATTCGAACATAGAGAAACGGCGCATACGCATAGTGATTTTCAAGTATTGATTCCATTCAGCAAAAAGTATTATATTACAAAAGCATATTGTAAACAGCATCGATTATCAAATAGTATTTATTAATAATTAAATGGAAAATATATTAACTGTACATGTTGCTAGTGTGTCATAATGCTCAATTTCGATTTCGATTTGGTTGTTTCTTCAAGTGAATGAGGGTTTCAATTGCAAATTACTTCAAACAAAATTCAAAATTATCATTACCTAAAATTTTACTTTTGTTTTTCTGTATATACTTAGAAATTTTTTATTATTATTTTATTTTTTGTTTTTGTTTAGCTATTTTTGCTGATTTCGCATATCACGTAAGAACAACAATAAAAGAATAATATGTAATCAATTGTTTATGGAAAAAAATAGTGCCGGCACATTGAAAGTTACACCGTGCGTGCACACAGTGCCAATTAATTGGAGCCATTAACCATCGATAAGTTTTCGTGAAAAATCTAACTTTTGGCAATAAAATGACAAAAGAATTACTCATTTCGTTCGTTCGTGCTTTTTTCTTCGCTTGTTTCTCTCCTCTTTTCTGTTAATTTTACTACAAAATCCTTATTCATCGTTTTAAGTGGTGCTAGTAGCGATTTGTTGTTGCTTTTATTAAAGTTATTTCATTTTAACGTTTTGTTAGTTTGTTTTGTTGTTAGCTCGTTAGTTGGTGGCGCTTCATGTCCTTATTTGTGTTGTCGTTGCTGTCGGTAATCTCTCGCTAATCGAAACAACACACTGTATTTGTTTGTATGTATGTGCATGTAGCTGTTCGTACAATGTACAGTTTTATTATTTACATCACAATATTACTTTTTGATTATGCAAACATAGTAAGTAGAATTTTGTAGGAATTCAAAAAATCATTGCAATAGTTCAAAAGTTCAAAGGCAACAATGCATTACAAAGTAAAATCGTCTCAATCAAATACAAATATTACTTAAACTCAAAGCAAATGTATGGAAATGTTCAAATAACGAAAACAAGCTTAATCAACAGCATAGCGCATTAGGAATCGAATGAAGCAATGCTAGTAAAAGTCAATTGAGCTCAATGTAATATTTTCTAAAAATTCAAGGAATGCACATTTCATTCAATGAAGCACGGAAACGGAAAATAACCGAAAATCTATAAATCAAGTGTAATAAAAAATTCTATTTTGTAATATTAATAATATATTGTAAATTAAACTATGAATAAGATCCTCACGAAATTAATAATATTGCTCCAATCAAAAAATCTTAATTTTTCAGAAGGCTACCTCGAACGATTGGCTAATTTGAAAATTTTGAAAACATTATCTAAAGTCTAGAAACAAAATAGTTATTTCTACTACCGTGTGATATTTGTTTGTGTTACTATTTAGTTTACGTCATGAAAACATAATAAATCCTTTTTCGGCTTGTTGAAAGAATCGTTTAATTTAAGGGGTTACATCTAGTTTGAAATTCCTTCCTTTAATTGCACTTCAGAGATATAGTGGTCATCGCAAAACGCCTTGTTTGGGAGGGGATCTGCTCTAGTAGCTTCAAAAACTGTGTTTTATAAATAAAAAATATTCAAAATATTCAATACTCTTCAAAGCTACCATAATATGTATACAAATTGTTATAATAATAAATTTAGAAGTTTTCTCAGGAAAACTGTTGAAAAACCTAATTTTTTAGGGGTCTTAACTAGATGTAGTCCCTTAATAAATGTGTTTAGTTGTTTCGAAGAATTGACTTAAAATGTCTTCTTTCAAATGGTTGAAAGCTGATGTAGTACGTAGCTTTTAAGTCAGCTTCGAACAATATCTCCATTGCCTAACCGTACATCTCGTTTGGTCTTTCAAAAGGTCAAAGTTAAAGGCGGAATATTAGATCAGTTTGCGGTTTTTTAAAACCTACAAAAATCCAAACATAGTTCAACATTTGGCGAAATGGATTATTTGTGTTATATTTTTAAACAGTTTACAAATTGCTAATGAGCCCTTTCTCACTAAAAAGTTAATGTGAAGAATTGGAATTAGTTTATATAAGTTATAATGTTGCTCTCTTTAGCTGAGTTTGCACTTACATCTATGGTTCCATGTCATTAGTTGCGTATGGAGGCAGATTTTAAAAGTTTGCACGTTGTGTCTGAGGATAACTAGTCTGTTAAAATATGTTTCTTTATTTTACGACCTGAAAGTTTGGTCGTTGAAATTTGTGGAAGAACTCTCTGCTAAGTTTCGGTATTGTGGGAAAATATTGTTTTCCTGCGCTACGTTCACTTACGAATGGTTCTGCTGCAGAGGCCTTGTGAGTAAGATCAACGATTTTGATCAAGATGTTCGTATTTTGACTTTCCATTTATACTTTTCTGTATACATCTGATGCATTCTTTTCATAGTTAGATTACATTTTATTGGTAGAATATCTTTTATATTTTACTAAATGTTTTATTAAATATAATTCTGGAGCTATTAAAGGATATTTAAGTTTAATTTAAGATTCTCAAAAATCAAATATTATTTCTACTAAATATATTTAAAAGCTATAAACATTAGTCTCACATATCATATGTAATAAAAGCACGCAATTCGAACACTACTTGTCTCAGTTACCTAGTTTTTGGTTAACTTTGATTAACTATGATTTACATTCGATTAGCAAGAACGGAACTCTGAAATAATTCTTCTGTCATTTCTGATACATTTACTCATAACAGTATCAGTGTTTATGCTCATACATATATGGAGTTCTAGAATACATATTATAACTAAATTTTCCACACAAATATTTTAATATCAACACATTTTCAATTGCATGCAAAGCAAGGTTAAAGCAAAATAACGCACACACACAGATGCATTGGGATGAGGAATTTTCGATATTAACGAATGATTTGGAAAGGAAACACTGATAACCTAGAAAATAAATCAAAACAAATGGGGCAACGCATAATAAGATATCGGATGGAATGAAAGAAATATGAAAGCTGGAATACTAATGGAGTGTAAAAGTCGCAAACGAATCGATGACTGCGATTGTGTGGAGCGGTCGGTAGCGTCCCGACTGCCCGTAATGATTCCGCACGAGCACATGTGAGCTCGTTGCTTGATAACAAATGATAAATTAAAGATTTCACAAATGTCGAAATGGCCTCAAGGTTGAGTTGTACATACTTGTGTGTATGTATGACCTATTGTGAGTTAATTAGTAACTGTGTATGTGGACGCGTGCGAACGCCGAAGAACGACGGATATTAAGTGTATGGCAAACGAATAATTGACGCTGAATTAAGTAAGTGGCGAGACGCAGCAGGAGAATTGAACTTTCAGGACTTAAAACGATAGCAATCACGCATACAAATGCGGAGCAGAATCCAACAGCTCAAATCCATTTTGGCGAAAAAGTCGATGCTTGCGTAACTACCAAGCCACCGAGACATCAACTCAACAGTCGCAGTCGAGCTGTCTGACAGCACGCTGGAAGGAGGTCAGGAGAAAAGCAACGCTGTGGGTAGACGACGTTTTGCAGACGTCAAGGCGCCTACGGGCGGCGAGGTGCAAGCTTTGAGCCGAAAGACAGCGCTGTCCGGCCGCACACTCATCAAGAGCCAAAAAGCAAAGTCGGCGCGCGTACAAAGTGAAAGAGCGCCGCCATGACAGCCAGTGACAGTTATATATAGGTATAGAGATGATGAGAGAGCGAAAAGAGAGCAAAGCAAAATGAGCGCACATTTCGCATTTGAACCGTTTTTCGCCAACAACTCTTAAGCAAAGCTGTTAAAATTCTGCCACTATTCACTATGCTGATGCTTTCGCCTACCAGATGTGGGGTGGTGGTGGTGGTGGGTGGCTCTAGTGGTGACTACTGTTATTTGTCCTCGGACAAGTTCTACTTTTCGGTGCCAACTTCTCTAATCAGGCACACCGCAAAACGCAACAACAATAACACATACACTCGCATCCCCTTTGCGGGGTTTGCGGTTCCCCACGACAATGAAGACATAAATAGAAAGAAACTTTTTGGTTATCTTCTTGTGTAGTTCTCTGCGTCTTCTTCTGTTTGGAATTTCTGTGTCATTCTCGTATGATAACACAGCGGCAGAGAAGCTAAAATAAAACCTCGAGACAGTTACAGGGGCAATGGCGGCGGCACACAATTATTGCTGAGGCGACAAAGCTGCCAACAGCACATTCCATACATAAGTACATATACAAATACAACTGTGTGCGTGCGCGTGTGCGAATAGTCGAAAAACAATGAAAAAACTGCCAAAAGAATGGGTGAAAAGTAGTTCAAGAAGAAGCTGGTAGAGCTACGGCCAGCCTAGGCCATTAGTAGTTACAGTTAGTGCTCGCTGAGGGTTGTGCGAGATGTGCAGGTTGCGTGTGTGAGCGCCACTGCAGAGGCAGAGTTAAAAATAAGCCAACAATTATTGCAATGTATCTGCGTATCAACAGCTCTGAGTGCTTGCGCCAAGGTTGAGCGTGCCCAGCACCACACACACATACCCACACATATATGTATGTATATTTTTTACATGGATATTTGTGTGTGTTTCCATGTATTTTAAACATTTTATAATTATGTCGCCTTTTTCGGGGTACGTTCACTAATTCACTATTTTTAATCAACGCCAAATTTAAGGCAGTTCAAGATTATGTAATCAGACGAGGGTTTTTTCTCGTTGTTAGATCTGGATTAGTAATGAATCAAAGTATCGAACGAGGTCTGAAAGAAATAATTCTTTACATTGGGGGAGTCTTCTACCATGCCTTCATAGCAGATATATATGGCGATCCTGATCTTGAGCTTGCTGACTGTATTCTCAAGACTATAGAGGTGTATATCTGCATTATTAATTACATCAAGATACTTCATCTAGTGTGGATGTCTGATTAACAACCAGTCCTAGATCAGAGCATAAGATATCCATTGTACTCCATATTGCCTGGAAAAAGAAAAGAAACTCATTTGTTAACTGAGGTCGGTTCTACGTAACTGGAACGGATCCGGATTCGACTAAGGACTGTAAAATCGGCGGCATTCCTCCCAAATATTTGGGAAGTATTTATACGGCTACAACAACAACAACAAACATTGTCTGAAATCGACTGAGTCACATTAAGAGAATTGTAATAGACTCAAAGCGCTTTCTCGATACATGAGAGTATCTTGATCCATGTCAACAACTTTTTGACATTATAAAGGACCGATTTTTGCAAATGTCCAGTGTTGAGTTAACTAACATAACCCCAATCTATTAACAATACAAATTATATTTAATATTGATGATATTTAAAGAACACACCTGATGTATTTAGTTCATTTAGAAGGATAATCATTGATTTTTACTAAAAGTTTTGCTTGTAAAACTAAATGTCATTAAGAAAGCTCATAAGTGTACACTTGTATATATACGTATATAGTATATGTGAACGTTAATATTGCTTAGGCCTTTTGCTGTAATTATTCAAACACATTTGCATGCACATATCCATATACTTATACATGTATATGTGATGTAAATATGTGTTTCATGTGGGCATAAAAAATAATAAATTAGCATGTGTTTGCCTACTCACAGTTGGAGCTCTTGCTCATAAATAGAAACATAAGCATGTACATGAGATCAAACACCAACACTGTCAGATGAATATGTACGAGTGAGCAGCAAGGATATCGGTAAAAATGCGTATTCAACTAAATACACGCGCAGAGACCTTATTACAAGTGAAACAAGTGACGTTTATGAAGTGCACCAGCTTAGCATGTGATATTTTATGTTGCGGAATGTTTATGGTACATAAATACACATGCACCTATGTATGTATATATGTATGTACGTACTTTCCAAACGAATGTAGTTAAAAGTTAAGACCTAAACAGTTGGTGGGTGCTGAGTGTCAGTGAGCCGCCTCCGCCTGCCACCCATGTTGGCTTGCTAACTGCTTGATTGGCTGCTTGACTCATGCTTGAAGCAAACAGTGATTTCGTGCGTGTGTGTGTGTACAGTGAATTTGTACGTTATCTTGTGCGACACTGTCGTGCGCTTTGGTTTCTTCTACACACACGGCGCTGTAATTATGGGAGGTGGGGGAGTGTGACGTGTTCTTTCGCCAAGTCAAAATATTTTTTTGCAATTCCTTTATTGTTTCTAGCTGTACACCCCTACCTCTCTCCAGTCTAACGCATAACCAACCGACTTGTTTTTATTGTTTAAATACATTAGCACAGCATACATATGTAAATATGTCGGTGTGCATGTACGTGTTATGTTACTCTATGCTCATGCTATGCTTATGGACTTGTCCCCTTTTTACTGAAGTCTCGGCCACGTGTGGGTATTTTTAACATTCTTGCACTGTATGACACTGGATGGCTGGCGGTAAATGTCGTCATTGTATGCCGTCAACATTAGGGTAGTATATAAAAGCGCCACCCGAGAGAGCCGACCTTCGTGATCCCAGTTCACACTCTTTAGGGTTCAGAATACATTTCAATTAAATTGGAATTATGATTACGAAACAAAGTTAACTGGTCTGATCTTTTGCTTTCAACGTTTTCTATCTAAATACTTGGCTTGCAAAACTTGGAGATCTAGTGTACTTCCCGGATTTTTATTTCTCAGTACGAATCTTTGACGAGCGAGTACCCCTTTAAACTGAGTAAATATTCAAATAGTAAAGTATTTTCTGGACGATTAAAGAAGGCTCTCCAAAAACTTCCCATAATTTTCGTCCAGAAGTTGACGACGTTCGAGTTAATCTGATAACGAGCTTCACGAATTCCGAGAGGAGTTCTCTGAAACTACTAACAAATAACAAGCGCGCTGAGGTAATCTAGTTGAAAATCAGAAAAAGGATTCCAGCATATTCGAGACAACTCCATAAAAATTTCGTTCCACAGACAGTGCCGGGGGAGAAGATTTTCACAACAGAAACTTAAAAACTCACTCTTCTCTACAATTTTGGATTTTACTCGTTCGTGTTTCGATCGCTCCACCCACCGAGTAAACGTTGTGGCTGTGGTTCGCAATAGTACATTGTAGAGTATATAAAAGCTTACATCCTTTTAGCACAAAAGTATCAGAGTACACAATAAAAAAACACAAAACCTTCAAGAGACAAGGAGGACAATAAAAAGTAATACAACGAATTATAGCAGAGTAAGTGCGGGAGAAATTAGTAAAGCCAGCACACACAGTTTGTTGATTGTTGAGTTGAGTCGTGTGCGTACGGAATTTGCAAGGAATTCGTGACCATCGTTTTTTGTTGTTGTAGCGCACTTTTTTTTGTAATTCATTAACAGACTGTGGATATTGTTTGCAAGGCTTCTCTTGTTCAAGGCTACGTGTGCTGGGTACACTTGTGGGATCTTTTCAGGAGTTCAAGTACATTTGGCTTTCACATGACGCAGGCCAGCAGGAAACGTGGAGAATTCTACTTATTAGTTAGCATAAAATTATTAATTTGCATAAAATGTTCATACGTTCGTATAGAAATCGATATGTAAATGGGAACACCAGAGGAAGCACCTGAAAATTCATCACAAGATGTTAACTAGAGCCTATAGTGAACGAAAAGTAAAAGACTCGTTGAGATTAGTAAATGAGAACTCTTCTCAAGACAGTTTGAGCTCGAATGTAGTCGTTGAAAACATCCCTAGATAACCTTTCTTGATGTGGAACTCAATCCCAGGAACATCTTAGGTATTGCCACAATATGTCGACCACATTCGATAACCTACAGATCAAATATCTGACTTCATAAAACTAGATATGAAACAATTTTCACAGAAACGAAATAAACGTATTCTTGAATTCTCCATCAGTTTGAGAGACAAACATCTAAATACAAATAATATTCAAAAATACGCAGTGTGGAAGTCTTGAACTTTTATTTGCCACTAAAATTGTATTCCATATACCATATTAATTGGAAAACTAACGACATATATCCAACTATTCAAATCGGCATTTAGACGAGTTGAAAAAAACATATATGTACATGGGTTACATTATATATATTGTGAAGACTCTTAAATTCAATATTCTTTGCATACGAATCAACATCGATTCACTTGAAAAGAGGTGAATTTAAATTTATCTGTTATGATCCCTTTTATTGATTATCCTGTTTTACTTGAGCGGGCAAGCTTTAATGTTCAAAAAACTCTTATGTTTTGATTTATTATGATTTACGTCGTAATGCTTAGAACAGGAAAATATACCAAATACCCCATCTTTCCCGTTGAATAACTTTAACCCATTAAGTTGGTTAGAAGACCTTACGAAAAGTCGAATATCAGAACCCATTTTACATTTTCATATTTGGAAAACAAAAAGAATGTTTCAAGTAAAAAAGAGACGACAATGACAGCCAAGCAAACTATTCAGAATTGATTTCCATTGATTTTGTTTTAAGAGGTTATTTGGAATGAAAATATATCTCGAAACCTCGGACCATTAACGAGTTCAAGCTCATTCGTGCCGAAATTATCGCTAAACCGTCCGAGTACTCGGAAAAGTAATGGAAAACATAAAAAAGCAGTCGTTTGACAGTCCATATTTATAATCTATACTACTATTATAAAGAGGAAAGATTTGTATGTATGTTTGTAATGAGTAAACTCAAAAGCTACTGTGCCGATTTCAAAAACTCTTTCACCATTGGAAAGCTACATTCACGCCGAGTAACATTGGCTATATTTATAGCTAGAATCTCAACTTTTTGGAAATAGTTCCCAAGTGAGAGTATCAAAAATAATCCGTGATGGAGAATCTTAACCTGAAACTGAAAATCGTCTTGCAAGTTATTCTCTTCGCATCGCAATCGCGTGCTAGATAGTCGAGTAAAGAGCGCTCGCAGCTGCTTGCTGAACAGAATTTCAGAACCTCCCAAGTACGCGCTTGAGAGTCGACAACGGAGCGTGTGCAGCGTCTTGAAGAACAAAATATTAGAAATATACAAGCTCGCACTAGGGCGTCGAACTCTGAGCGTTCCCAACGCCTTCATAATCTGAGAGAAAGACAACGGACAACAAATACTAGAGGTTTTAGCTCATTACAAATAAAATATAATTTCATGTTCGAATTTTCCATTTTCATTTTACTTTTTTAATAAACCCATGCAAGAAGCGTGAAAGAACATATATATGAATGAGGTAGTATGTATAAGTGTGTAAAAACTTATAACTTTTGAAATGTTTGTTTAAACCCGTGCGAAGCCGGAGCGGTCTGCTAGTATGATATATGAAAGTAAGTAGAGGAATTTGGTGAACAGGTCTAAAAAATCTATACAGTTTTACGGGATTAAACACCAACAAATTATTTAATTTCGTTTTTCACGAGTATTTTGAAGAAGGCGTGTAGGACACTAAAATTGACATTGAGTTATGTGAGTGAAATCTAAATGGTGAGCATTTCCTACAGGAAGCTAAAATCAGAACTCTTTTATTTGTGACAAAATATAATATACCGTATTTGTGAAATGCACTTTATTATAAATTTGAAATGCTATGCCTAGTTTTCACTAGAGCGCGAAAGAAACCCACAGGCATAAAATGTATGTATGTATGTGTGTGTCTGCAGACTAATTATTCGATTTTCTGACTACCCTCTTCCTCTGTGTGATTTGCGATATATGAGGAGGTGTTTACATACGCATTAGTATGTATAAATGTATATGTTTATGTTGTTGTTTGCAAATAGCAGTAAGTTAGTTAACAACTGACTTATGCATAGGCATATGAACTCTGGAAAAATATGAAAAAAATCATTTTCTGCTAGCATTTTCAGATTGTGGCATGTGGCATGCAAATATTGTCGTTTCCCTCATTATTGATTTATTGGCGTTGTGTTGGCATGCTGTTTTGCTGTTTTGCTGTTTATCAATAATTATATGTACGAGTATGTACACATATATGTTTGGGTTTCATTAGAGTGGTAGTGTTGTTGTGGTGGATTTTGTTGTTTAGTGGTATTGGTGTTGGCTTGCAGTTACTGTTGCTGTTATTATTATTATTGTTATAATATTCAATTTT
The DNA here is from genome assembly GCF_028554725.1 of Zeugodacus cucurbitae. NCBI lineage: Eukaryota > Metazoa > Arthropoda > Insecta > Diptera > Tephritidae > Zeugodacus > Zeugodacus cucurbitae. The sequence continues at coordinate 39,948,814 of NC_071671.1, read as the reverse complement.
AAAGCGTTATGCCTTTGTAAGTGCTTGCATTTGTGGTTAATTGATTGATTGACTCTTTGACTGTTTGACTGTTTGATGCTTTCTATGCGATGCGTGAGCAAAATTTGTTAGATGAGCGATGGCAGATGAATTGCGCTTGCTTGTACATCATAAATTGTTGATGAATGCAAATTGCAATTGTTATTGTTGTTTTTTTTTGTTAACAGTATTATATGGACGCAGTCGCCGCTTGCGCTGTACACCTGCGACTGTGCTGCATTCAATACTACCTTATAGTAGACGTAGGCATTGTCCATAAGTTAACTGGAGACGTGCGGTGTGTGTGTGAAATGCCTAGCAGAGGTTTCTCTGCGTTTCCCGCCCCGCAGCAGAGCAGAGCGTGTGGCTGGCTAGTGAAACGCTCGTTAGTGGTTGTTAACGATGGCGATAACCAAAACTATGGTTTTGGTGTTTTCGGTGTGTAGTGTTGGAAGGTGAGCGCAAGTTGATCACTTATCCTATTTTTAGCTTAAACGTTTCTAAAGCAATTCCTGCTTTTGGTGCTAGCTTCTATATAAGTTTAGCTGGCAAATATTGCTACGTAAACATACGTGTATATATGTATATGTGTGTGTGTGTGAGTCTATCGTTGTTGGCACGAATGCAGTGAAGTGGCAGTAAATGTGCTGCTCGAGTGAGCAGCAAGCCAATTTTGTAACACTTTTGGCTTTGTGAGCACTGGTACTTGCTTTGGTTGTCGCTTTTGGCGCGCTTTCTAGCCTCTAATGCGCCTTTAGGTTTCCTTTACTCCTTTCCTTACTCCTAAGTAGACGCGCCTACTGGGAGTAGTACGTTAATGGGTGCAACACGGCGTATGCGCAACTTTTGTTGCACGTCGCCTCAAAGCCTTACTCTAGCGCCCACTTTTACTATGTTTTTCGCTTACTCTACGTTTGTTCGCCGTTTCGTTGATATATTGTTGTGTGTTATTTAATACGCCTATTGTCTTGTTTAGCTGCGATTTTCTTTGTTTGCTTTGTTTTCCTTTGCGCTTTTTGTGTTGTTGTGCTGCGCTATGCAAGTATTGCTTTTGTGTTTCAGTGTAGTTCGGGGTTATTTGATAGCTTGGCGCTAATATTTCCCACTGTCCATAACTTCAACTTTTGCTGCAACACACACAGACACACGTTTAAGGTGGCAAGTGTGTCGATTTATATTTGCGATTGAGCAGCTAGTCGCTTTGCTTTGCTTTTATTTGTTTTTATTTTTCTCCGGCCACTTCCTAGATTTTGCCAACTTAATAACGCAATGGTTCAAATTACAAGATTTTCCTAGTTGGCTCTCTTCTTCTCCCCCTGCAACGTCCCTACGGTCGCTGCCGCACTGCACTGCCGCTGTTGCTCGTTCGCAGTCTGTCCGTCCCTCTGTGGCCGCGTTTAGTCGCCTTTGCCCTAACGCTATACCAGCTTATTGTTGCTGTTTGCTTTATTTCTGCTGCTGTTGCTGGTTCAGTTGGAATTTCTCCCGATTTCGTTGTCGCCGTTATTGCCGTGTTATTGTTGCCACACAGTGCTTGTTTTTGTTTTTTTGTGCTGTTTTTATTGTTGTTGGAGCTGTTGATGTCGCCAGAGTTGTTTTTGTATTTGCGTTTCCAGCCTCTTGGCTCGTTTGTCTCGCTTCGTTTCGCAGTGTTTTTTGTTGTTTTTTTATTTTCTCTGCTTTTTTTAGAAATTATCGATTTTACTTTATGTCACTAAAACAAAAGAAAACACAATTCACATGCATTTCCTCTACGATTTCAACAGCCCAGCATAGATTTTGCGTATTTCTTTGAATAATTTTTTCTTATTTTCTATTTTATATTCAACACTTATTTGGCGTGGGAAATTGCTTTTCGTTGCGTTTGCGAGTTGGCAGCGCGTGTGGTCAGTAGTAGCAGTAGCTTTTCTACTATTACTGTAATTTGCAAATGTGTGAAAAGGCACAGTAATTGAACGGGACGCTTTTCAAGGACTCGATTTTTTCCGCACGTACGCACACACACAAGCGCACGACCGCGACCGCCACCGACTATTGTAAGCGAACTGGCGAATCCACTTTAACTCACGCAAAACGAATTAATTGAGGCGCGTCGATTTTTTTCGGGTTTTCGGTGCTCTAGTGGCGACGCGCTAGAAATCCGCAAAGTATTTAACGCTTGGCGTTTTCACTTTCGATTTATGCCGTTTTGCGTACAGTGCGAACTCCACTCGTTCAAGGCTCTTCAGCAGCGATTTGCCCACACGCTTGGCTCGCTTTTCTCGAATACAACTCGTAGGCAGCTATGAATTTTCCCGTTTGCTTAATTCGCGTAACGCGCTCCGCAACCGCGCGCGCGTGCCCTGCGTCTCTATAGTCGGTCACTGCGTGTTGGCCGCCTGCCTGTCTGCCGGACCGCGCTCCAAAACGGATTATATTTTTATTGCACAAAATCACTGAAATTTCACTTAAATATATATATATGTATATATATATAAGCGCGAGTGTGTGTGCATTTAATGGTGTAGGCGAGGAGCGTGTCGACCGAACTGCGCCTTGATGTAATCGCTTTGATATCCGTTTTGCGTCTTTTAGCCTCAACGTTGCGTACACAACTGCCCGCACCAGCTCGGAGTAAAGCTTTTCGGAGCGTAGTTAACGTCATTGCACTGCGCCGCGAAATGCATTCGCCAATAATGCTGATACACTGCATATACGCTCGTGTGTAGGTAGTGCAAAAAAGCTCTCTCGCATACTTTCTGTGCTTTACGCTCTTCCCATTGACCGTTCGTTTCCTTTAATTTTACGTCAATGGAGGCTCTCTCAAGTTTAGTCCGCCGCTCCTACTCCCTACTAGACACTCTCTCTCTCTTTCCTCTTTTGTGTGCGCGCTCTCCTACATTCGGCTGAGCTTTTCTCTTGTGCCAGCAGCGAAGGAAGTAACACGAAGCGCTTAAAAGCTTATACTACGCTTAGGCCAACAACTAACAACCAGCAAGCACCAAGCAGTAAGCCCATCTTTGTAGCTCGGATTTCGGCTTTATTGATTTGTCCGCTTTGTATACTTGACACTATGCGTTCACGCGTGGAAAAATGTCGCTGCGTGAGTGTGTGCGCCTAACTGTGTTACTGTTGCTGCACTCGCTGGGCATTGTTTTTGTTTTGGAATTTGCTTTTTCTCGCTTTTTGACCGCTGCTATCCTTGTGCTCATTTGCTCTCGTACACACGTTTGTTGTTTGTGTTTGCTTTGGCAAGAAATAAAACCGTTGATTTTACGTTTACGACTTTTTCATATGTGAGTGTGAGTGTGTGTTGTGTTATATTTCACTTGTGTGGTCCGCTGGACAATTCTACAACCGACGCATGCAAGCGCGTGCCAAAACAATATTTCTAAGCACCATAAAAACAAATTTATTTATTTTGTTTAATGAGTTAAAGTTGCTATGAATATCCACAGCGCATTTATGCGCTCACATCTTTAGACGATGAGCCAAATTTGAGGCTGCCAATTTAAGGAAGTGCAACGGTAGCGAATTTCTTTGAAATCACGTTTTTAACAAGTCGCTTTAACTTGAGTTGTCTTATTTGATTGTCAAAAGATAATTTAATGATAAACCAAGTGTGTTTACGCACTCGAGATGGGTTCAAACTTTTAGACAAGCGGTCTTACTGTGTATACCTATTGTGTTTGGAGTCGCTGAATTCGTATCAGAGGTCCATTTAACCCCTGAAGATCGCTGTTTCAGAACATAACCCCAAAAAAACAAATATAGCGGACAGTTTTTATAAAAATCCACCGGATTCGCTTGATACTCGTTAAATTGATAAGGATTAATAATTATCACATTGGCGAGTATCACATAATTGACTGAAAAATCTAAATGACGTAGATACTAACTACCTTTATACTAACAACAAACTATATACGTTAATAAGTCCTTAATATTGTTTTAAACGAAATTTTTGATTTTAATAAAAAAAAATCATTCTTATTAAACTCAATACCTAAGCAATTGTCTATATATTTTTCTGTAACTCCATTATTTACATGTTAAGATAGCCTAACGGTCTACTTTTGTAGAACGTACACCTTAAGCGGGGTCTTACTGTTTTCCAAATTTCTTTGGATCCACCTTTGGTCTAGAGAAATAAAGGTAAATTATATAAAATGAGCTACGCTTTATAGAAGGGTTCATGCCATAAAAAAGTGTTAGGAGGGATGATGATAAAATTGTATCTAGACGAAGCAAAAAGATACTCTACTTCTTAAGCGTATCACTCCGCAAAAGATATGAATTTTGTTTTAAATAATTTTCATTTCAACCAACCCCCTAACATCCTGTATTTTAGATTAGCCAAATTGTCATATTTGTTAGATTATCCCATATTTACCACAATAACTATTTCTTACCTTTCAAAACTATTCACTAAGCAAAGATGTATTATATCTATCACTTAGCGCCAGTTTTAAGTTCTTTTCATTTAAATAAATTGTCTTTGTGTCTCAACTATCACCTGCAGCACAATTTCAGATATAACTGTCATGGAACTTTTCAATCGCTTTCATACGCAAATGTTCACGCTAATTGCTAACTCCCGGCGAATCAATTTCAACAACTCAAATCATTAAGTTTACGGCACCTTTTTATGGCTAAGTGCATGCTTATGGAAGCAATCTCGGCGCTTCAAACGAGCGGAGCGATGATTACCACTTATGAGCGCCAATTTTCGCCGTTTCAAGTACGAGTAAGTGTTTGGCAAAGTTTACTGCACAGCCCTGATAGAGCCATCAAACGCGATATCCTTGATTCACCGTTATAGAGAAGCATTTACAGCGCGCGAGCCATGCCGCCCAGCCAGTGCACGGAAAGAGTTACACTAATTTCGCGCTACTGCAAGCGGCGTTGAAAGATCATTCGCGCTGCCAAAGTGCCGTGGCTATGCAAATGAGCGTGCGCCGAGTGTATGTGTGCGTATGCAACGCTTATGTAAATGCAGCGAGGAACAATGTACTTTCATGTAATTGCAGCTGCATATATTCGTACGTTATCTGTAAGCGTAAAGGTGGGCGCGCTCTTGTGCTTATGCGTGTGCGTGTGCGGTTGAGGGCGGAACTCGACAACTGCAAGCGGTAGTTGAGCTTATCCCCGGGCGCACTGCACGTGAGGAAGACGCAACTGACTGTCGATAAATCAATAGTTTGACATTTAAATTTAAATTGCTTGCCAGCGCCTGGCGTCCACCTCGGCGCTTTCGTAACCAAGTCGGTGAGCTCACACACACCCACACACATATATTTATTCGTTGTATGCAAATGTGGCAAGTGTTTGCATTTCTACCTCTTTTCTGTTTAAGTTGCTTTAGCGTTGACTTGCTTGTTGCCATCGAAGGTGGGTGATTGCATAGGTGGTTGAGTGTCCGCTTGCTATACGAGTTTGTTGCATTTCATTTATTTGCATGTTTATTCACAGTTACCATTACTTTTGCGCAATTTACTGTATTGCTGCTGCCGCCGGCTGCTTTTTTGTTGCATGTTGCAAGTGAGTGGTGTCTAATGTGGCACATTGTTTGGCGGTGCTTTATTCAACCGCCACATCACTACAATCGTGTAGCAGCGAATGCAATCATTATTATTTGTCGTTTTTTCACAATTTGTGCTGTGCCACTCAGCTCGCACTAGCGGCCCTGCCGCTTCCACATGCGCAACATACGCAGACAGGCATTGTGTTCAGCGTTTTGTTATGCAAATTGCGAACACTCGGTGCGGATAAATGTGCGAAGAAATGTCTGCTTTTAGTTGCATGCACGACTGATGTGACGTAAGCCATGTGGCATGTGGCGTGTGGCATGTGGCAAGTTGAACTTCATTCACTTTGTATGTAACGCTTAAATTTTACTTCAATTCCAGGCACTTCAAGCGACACAACTTCACAACGCGCTGCAGGCAAGCCGCCACCATCACACACATACACTTACGCGCGCGTAGACATAATTACGAGCGTCGCAATTTTTTAATAAATGAGAATTGCGGTGAATTGTAAGTCGAAGAAAGCACTACCTCACAGTCACACACTGCAGCGTACGCCAAGCAAGAGCGATGCCTGCCGTGCGTCCCACCTGGCGTATGAGCAACTTTACTGACACTCACTTATGGCAGCTGCTGCAGGAATTTGTGGGCGTCTGTGCCTTTGGCTTGCAATGTAATTAGACGTGCTCAAAAAATTTGCGGCGCAAGCAAACGCACGCACACACAGACACCATGCCACGTGAGCATTTCTTGGTGTAATTATAGGCTTGTTTGCATAATTTTTTCTACTTCCCTTCATTTGTGGCACACGCAGGCACTCGCAGCTTCACTGCCACTGAAATGAATGCTTTATGATGCAGTCTGCGGCCACCGCTGTGCCCCTGCAACTTCACTCATCAAACACACACACACACATCTGCGCTTATTGTCGCCAGAGTGGCGTGTACTTCAATGTTGGCGCCAGATCGTGTAATTATTTTACATGAGCCAATCCCCTCGCTCCCTCCCCATTCGAAAACTCCTATATCACAACGCATTTGAGCCCCGCCTTGTCTGCGCTTTGTGGTTTTTTGCTAGTGTTGCATGCCTCAATGTTAACTGAAGTTTATAACAAACTTTAGAACCTTTAATTGCAGTTAACTCGACTCCGTACATGTGTTTATATAAGTGCGTGCGTGTGCGTCTGCGTGTACGTAATTTTATGGACGCTTGTGTTGACTTTGGAGAATGCCATAAGTGCTGATTAAAATCCTACAAATAAAAGCACACATTAACTCTGCTCCCCGCTGTAGCTGCTGCGCCTGCGGTGGAGTGTCACTTGCCAATGAGTTGAATAAGCTCGACACTTTATTAATAACAATTGTGTGTACTCGGCTACTTTGTACTTTGTGCATGAATTCTAATGTCAATGTCTAGTTTACTGCGGCTTTTTTGGGAATTCCAGTTATGAAAAGTTCATAACTTTGTGAATGTCAAATGCACATTGGCTATAGTATCGGAAGAGATAAAATAGTTTTCGATTAGATTTATAGCATTAGAGAAATATTAGAAAACTGTAAATTATATACCAGATGAGATCAACATCTCATTTGCTTGCATTTAATACGTTCCTTTTAATCAACTGGTTCAGTAATCCTTGATTTTCATAGCAATCCACATAATGCCACCATTGCCAGAGGTTTTTAGAAAAAATTATATCGACGAACAATTATCGAATGTACTGACTATAACTCCCTGCGATTGTTTAGATAAAGCCGGTCCACTCAAAAAGCCGGTCTGGGGAACACTTCTAGTAGTCAAGAGGAAGTAACCGAAACAAATCAAAGATAGTTTATTGTACTCAGCGGAGAAGGAAATGAAAGTGGAGAAAAGTGATTCTCATTAAACTTGATTTTTTTATTTTGTGAATATATTTCTAATCGTATACAATGGGTGCTGTCTTTAAAAAATAATCAGCCTTATTGTGAATTTCTCGAACTCGTGGTCAGTGAGCTTAAAGCTAGTCTTGCCATTATCCTACGCGGCCATACAACTTCCGGCTATGTCCACGGATGCTATATACAGTAAAAAATTAAGTTCCAACGTCGATGTGGTCCGAAGCACTTATTTACTTATGAGAGCCGCTCTTTGAACGCTTAACAGTTTTTTTGCAAGTGAAGCCTTTCAAGCGGTTTCCATCACTCAAGGATCCCATGGGACATTATTGATTATTATTATTAATATTGAGCCTGGTTCTCCGCTAAAGATTTTGTGAATTTTTTTGGTTTCTTATGAACATAAATAACATTTGGTGATCCGCCATCTTTGATTCAATTAAATAAAAATTTACTTTTATTTTGCGACAAGGGCATTTTTCAATCCAACATTTTCTATGTCAAATAGTACTATTAATTAGGCAGAAGTACAAAGTTGGAAGAGATGTAAATATAACACATATCGAATATATTGAAATTTCCACCAAGGTAGTAATCTGAAGTACACCAAAGTGTCATGCTTTTTTATATCAAATCATTACTAAATACAAGGATGAACATTGTCTGGGCCCTTCAAAAATTGGACCACTCTCTGAGCTTTTAAATGTTTTTTATGTTTATATTCAATGAAAGCTTCATAGTTTTACACTATCGGTTTATTTAATTAACAGGTTAACAAAAATAAATTCAACAAGTAAGGAAGGGCTAAGTTCGTTACACCCGAACATATTATACTTTCGCAATTTATCTTTTTTAATTTTATTAATATAACCCCGATTTCACCCATTTTTGGCACGGAGAATTATTATTAGAAGAAAAATTCCCTATAAATGTCTTCAATATATCTGAGAGACTTACATATATTTTTGGTAAGAAAGCAGTGAGATTAGAAGCACTGAGATCCTCATGTTCGATATATTGGGCTTTGAAAACCTATAATCCGATTTCGTCGTTTTTTGGACTGTATAAGGTAGTACCTAAAAGAAACTAGTCTAGACCTGGGTTGATATAGCTTTAGTAGTTTACGAGATATGTACAAAAAACTAAGTAGGGGCGGGGTCACGCCTACTTCCCCAAATATGCCCCTTTATCCCACCAAATTTTACTTTCATAGCTTTATTTATGGCTTAGTTATGGCAATTTATGTGTTTTCGGTTTTCGCCATTTTGTGGGCGTGGCATATTTCACCCATCTTCGAAACAACCTTCCAATGGTGCCAAGATACACGTGTACCAAATTTTATCAATGTACCTTAATTTTTACTCAAGTTACAGCTTGCACAGATGGACGGACGGATGGACAGACAGACATCCGGATTTGAGCTCCACTCGTCACCCTGATCACTGTGGTATGTATAACTCTATATCTTTAGTATTGGAAGTTATATACAACCGGGATGTGAACTATATTACTCTCTTTGCAGCATGTTGCGAGAGTATATAACGGCATATGCACATATGCCTTCGGGTATACTATACACATGTGGTTGTAGTCGTGGGCAAGGTCGCACATAGCAGTCTCGTCATTGTAAATATGCCTAATTTTGTACCACTTTGCGATAGACCGCCCCTAACATAAGGCACTTCGCTGCTGGCTGTTAATGCATTCAAACATATGGTTTCTGAATATACACATATGCCAATATATATATACATATATGTGATAGTGTTTGTGTATGAAATGGCAACTGTGCGAATGACGGCGCACTTTATGTGTTGACAAAGTAAAGCAATTTGTTTGCTTTGTGTATGAATTGTAAATTCAATTTATTTTCGGTTTTGTAATCCCACCGGCTGACACACATCCAACCACCACACTGTTGCCCACCAATAGGCGCGCAGCGGCAGCCAACTCAAAGCACCCCGACTGCCTGCAACAAACGTTCGGTCGGTTTGGTGGATTGAAGGTGCGCCGACAATTGCATGTTGGCAAAAAGTTCAAGTTAAATGGAGCTAAATTATTTTTCTTTTCAACTTTGTCACTACTTTTATTTACAGTGCGAACTTAAATCGAAATGGCTGCAACACGAAAAGGCACACACAACCAAGTGCACTGGCTGAGTTTGTTGTTGTGCTTAGTTTATATTGGTGTGTATTTGTGAGGCGAGCAATTGATGTTTGCTATGACGAGGTCTAGGGGGCGTTGGAGCTGGCGGGGTTTAATATGATTTGTGATTTGTTGTTTTGAAACCTGAACTCATTCATTATTAATTTTGACCTACAAAAGACACACACACACATATGAAAGTACATAAATTGTGCCAAACAAACGCTGACAAGCGGTGTGTGCGCCTGTATGTATGCAATGGTGAGTGTGAGTGCATGAATGAACGGAGCCATTTAAATCTAATTAATTGACTGCCTACCTGCATTAGTGTTTTCACTTCTACAACAAACAGCACTCTTCACTGTCATAAATATTTCCAGCAAATGGACTATCCTACCATTATATGTAGGCCTCACTTGTTCATTTTGTATATGTCTAATATTGTATATATTTATGTGTGTGTTGGTATGGGCGCAATTGCTCACGGCAAGGCCTTGTTATTTATGAAATTGTTAATGGGCGTGAAATGATCACACACAACCACATACACACATACAGCGGCGCATTCCAAAGCGGCTAAAAGCGAACTGTGAAACAAGCTATTTACAAAACGTACTTATTGCCGAGCGTTAACAAGTTACCAATGCTCAAGGACCCGACAATTTGCGCCAACACTAATCACATAGCACACAATTGACGTTAATTAAGCGTGTTGGAATTGTTTTCATTTCTGTTTTTGTTTTAGCCCTGTAAATCCTTTCTTGTATTGCTTTTTTGTTTTCGTTCAAGCTTACTGGTTGACTGCGTTTCATTCAATTTGTTTTCGTTTTGCTTACATTATTATTTTGTATAGCGTCAGCGCACTTACCCCCTTCTCTTCATTGGCGAATTTCTTAATCTCCTTTTCCAAATCAACCTGGTTCGTCGAGGGTCAGACGACGGTTAGATATAAATGAAAATTAATTTGTTATGAATATTTTTGCATTATCTAGTTAAGTAAGTTATTCTGACCTTTTCTATTGACTACGTGGAATTGTGGGAAATTTTTTGAGTGCTAAGCAAATGACTTGTTGTTGTAGATTGTGTAATATATAGCAAAGGGACTCATTAAATAATATAATGGTAAGTTGGATTATATCTTTTACGGTTTTTATAATTTATTTAGTGGCATAGAAGGTGGTTTTGGAGGGTTGTAATTTCGATTTCGAATAAAAAATATAAGTATGAAATAAATAATTAATATTTAAATTTTATCAGTTCTTAGTTCATTTTTTTATAACTTTTAGGGCTATGGTTAATATTTTATTGTAACCGACTGACGATATCATGTGTGCCTTTATCCTCCCCGAAACACATATTTTGAAACGCGAAACGAAAATTTCGGAAAAAATTTTCCACGATTAGGATCACAAAAGATATCTTAGCTTAATACGCACTTCTTCATGTTTTTGAAAATTTTTAAGAAATTTATTAAAAGGTGCAAGATCGAAAAATATATTCCTTCGATAGCCTATTTAGACAACTGGATTTTAGTTCACTAGCACGAGTTGAGATGAGATTTTACTTTATTGTACTTTAGATTCTCTAAATTTCAAACTTCATCTATAGAGACGTCAGCTACTCTTGGGCGAAACCAACTTAGTAACCAATGGAAGTAAATATATGGCTCGTGAGAGGAGATTTGAAATGCAATTCGGAAAATTAACTGTTTGTTTTTATCTTTAAAACTATTTTAGAGTAAACACCTGTATAAAGAGGAGAGACCTATTTTCGCATATAGTGCATTAGAATGGGAGCCAGTCTGACCAATGTTGGATGTTGCTATAATAATAAGAATAACAGCTTTGCTTCTTCAAAAGACGAATGCCTGCTAATGTTATATTTCCTCAAGACGAGATAAGTTTTTATTTGACTTGCCTAGTTTTAGACTAGAAACAAAATCTTTCCGAGGCATTTAAAGAAATGAATGAAAACAACCAAGAAGCTTTTAAATTTTACTTTACTTTTTTTTACAATGTTACTTGACACAAAAATTTTAAATTAATTATTTTATATACGGTTTTGATCAATAAAATAATTTGAAATTAAGTAATTTCATTATTTTAACATTAAAAACAAAAATAATCGTAAGAGACAATTAATCGATTAATACCTTGAAATTAGTTGAAATTAATTAATTGGCATCCCTTGCTATAAATATGAACACAACATTGATATCGCTATGTAATCATTACTGATGTTCTTCGGTTCTTCGTTATTTGAAGGTTAAACGAAAACACACAACTTGCGCTTCTGGCAGAAAAATATATTCACATATATTCACAATATCCACAGCCATTGACTTAATTCTAATATATTGATTAAAATATTTTAGTTGATCACAATAATTCTGGGTCTCTTTTCCTAAACAACTGACTCAAATTTATTTTTAATTCTACAAACGAGCATTAAACGTAAACATTACTTAAGCCAAGCAAAATTACGAGTGACATAGTAATAATTAAAACTAAAAATATGTACAAATTAAGTGGTACATAAGATGAGCGTACATGGCGTATGCGCAACCAACCAGGCCAACCACACAAACTACACAATCGCGAATGGGTGTTTGTCAAGGCGTATGAGCGACAAAACGACACATTTGTATTTTCGCAATTTGCTGACTGACAGCGTAAGGCTGCGTATATGCACAACGAAACAGATTGAAAATAGAAAATGTACTACATGTATGTATTTGGCACAAAAAGAACAACTAATGTAATAATAACAACAAATAGCGTGAGAAATGAGAATCGACATCAACATTAACACAAAGCGATGCTCAGTTTGGGCGGACGACGGCAAAAATCACCGAAAATAGTGCCAAAAGCAGCGACAGCACCACACTAAAATGCCAACACCAATAGCAACAATAACAACAAGAGCTTTGCAACAATTTTATATTATTATTGTGCTCGCTTTAATCCCCGCTGCCGCCGCCAAGACCGCGCTCAACCGCGCCACCGTCACTGCCGTTTTCGTGCCATTTAGTTATATCCGTTCACACGCGCGCCACGCCGCATCCCTCACCACGTTGCCCAAGAACAATAGAAAGCGTACGCCAAGCTGTGCGTATAATTCGCGCATTGTGTGCCGCAATGGATTCAAGGACATGTTAAATTGTACATCCACATCGATGGGTGCGTGTGTGTGTGTGTGCTATCAAATTGTGGAGGACGCATTGTGGGTGAAAGTTTGATATGCTTGACTGCGACTGCTCAGTATTCGCTCGAAGTTTGAAGTGAGCAGCGGGGACTAAGGCTGCGTGCGAATGCCAGAGGCAAGGCGGGCTGTGCGGTGCGATACCATACCACGTAAAGTACAAGACTTTTGCGTTATTGTGTTTACTTGTGGATAGTAGAGGCGGGGCGCGTGCGCCTCAATGGCTATTACAGCGTGGTGGCTCGGCTAGCTTGGTGCCAACAAGCCTGGCATGCTCTTGGACACTTTGTTGGCGCACACATTCTACTCGCACATTCCGCAACAGCAGCAAATAAAATATACACACTTTTTCGCATTTGGCACAAATTATAAGTTATACATTTATGGTTATGCGCAATTATTTATGTGCAGAGTAGGCGCTACTCTGCGTTTTGTGGGTCGTTAAGTAGCGCCAAATAGGCTCAGGCAGACGTTGGTCTCGTCTGTGCTCCGTTTCTACAGGCGCAGCATTAGAAATTTTGAACAATGTTTTATGCGCAAATTAAATTAAATATAGACAGAAGAAGTAAAGCACTTACACTTTCTTGTTTCCTTTGCGCCGGAGGTTCAAAGGTGGTGCCATGACTAAGCGTAGTATCGCCTGGGCAGACTTGCTTAATTTTGCTTTGTATTAGAAATGTTCAGCTAGAAATCTAGCGGATGTGCTGGGATGAGAGTGCGTGCAAAGAGCGCTGGGTAATTGGCAACGGAGGCAACAATAAAGTGGCAAATTTGTAAGGCGCTTAATCACGATTACAATCAAACAAAATATGCGTAATTACAATTGCAACTTTGGTTTTCTATGTTTCCTTAGTGTGAAATGGGAACTGGATTTAGTGAAGAGGCGCAAAAGTCGACCAACAAACCAGTGTACTTCAGAGTAAAACAATATTCGGAAATTTTTCATACTTTCGTTGACCCATCGTCATCCACTTCTAATCGAAACCTCTGAGTTTATAATATGGTATCGGATATGTTTGTATTTAGTAAGTAGCGTACAAAATACAGCTTGTGCGAAAAATGAAGCCGCTCAACCTTTCCAAGCAACAACGAGTCAAGTTCTGTTCAGCGGCGATGACGTAAACAAGGAAAATTTTTGCAGTTGGGACGAAGAGCAACCTGAAGAGATTGAAGAGCTGCCATTTCATACAGAAAAAACAACGATTTGATGATGTTTGTGATTAAATCATCGGTCCATATTTCTTCAATAATCGGTCCATATTTCTTCAAAAACGTAATCGTCAATGGCGACAACAACAACCGTTGTTGCGTCATGATAACCACCTATTTGACGCCTGAAATTAAATTTTTCATTGGGTTTCAGCAAGACGGCGAGACTTCCTACACATCGCATCAATCAATGAATTTATTGAGAGAACACTTCGATGAGCAGTTAATTTCTCGTTTTAAGGTCAATTGGACACCAAGATCTGATCTGATATCCCACCGTTAGACTTTTTCCTTTGGGAATATGTAAAGTCTAAATCTATACGGACAACACCGCTTCGGTTTAAGCCTTGGAGCAATAATCGAACGAAATACTCGAACGAGACATCGAAAATTGGAATCAACGGATAAGTGTAACAGACCTGCTTAAAAGCGACTGCAAATAGCATGAAAGTTTAAGCAGATCTCTTGAAAGTGTCTTTAATATTTGTTCCTTTTCAATTGATTAAACCTTTCATCCATATTTAGTATATACAATTAAAATTTGTTTTCAGGAATAATCGTTGCTAAGCGCTTTAATCCCTTAAGGGGCTATACCAGTGTGACATTTTCAAAAAATCATTTTTTTTTTATTTTTTGCTAATTCGATAGTTTATACTTTCAAAAATATCTTGTATCTTGAATAGTTTTTGAATGGCAGCGTTCTAAAGAGCGACCGCTCGCAGGAATAAGCCTTTATAGTCGAAACTTTAAACGCGTATTTCTCGAAACGACATTTTTCAAAATTGCTGACATCATAACTACACGAGAAATTGACCGATCGACTAGAATCGAATTAAAAGTAAATACTCTTGAATATATTTACTATACAATGAATGTTTGAAATTAATTTTAACTAATTTAATTTTAAAAAAAATTATAGGTCATTGTATAGGAAATACTTTCAACTTTAACGACCTTTTTGATTTCTTTTGTTTCAGCTACTCATTCGGCCGGAATCATGTAAGCAGTTGGGGAACTTTTTTTTGGCACCTCCCAAGACATCACATAACTCCATTAATTTTCAATATTTGTGAAAGAAAAAATCTTAAAATATAGCTGAAAATATACCTTATTATGTCCAAAAAACTTCGAAACATTTGATCGAGTGCTTTCTTTAAAAAATCCACGAAAATCGTCTAATTTTTCATGGGTATCTCGGTTGCATTGGCTGCGCGAAAGTCCTTCGACAAACCAAGGCATGAACATATCCCAATACATCATACACACAAATACGTATGTACAAATATGTATGTATATAGTGAATCGCTTGACTGATTTTAGTGCCTCAATTTTTTTTTTAACCGAATTTTATTACTTCACTATTCCCTTTCATTGAGTACACGAAATGCCACTGCGTGTGGAATTATTGGTTCCGTGATGGTTTAGCGACACACAAAACACTTTGATGTGGCGAAAAAGGAAACGGTACGCAGTGCGCGACTTGGCGCCACCTTAGAAAGCCAAAACAACGGTTTTGCATGCGAATTGGATTATTTCACAACTCACAGACTGTACGAGCGCTCGGACAAAGGGTTGAAGTGCAAGTGGAAGAGAGACTGGGAAGCGGGCAACAAAATTAACGGAAAAGTTTATATAGTATGTACATAAAAATGTATGTATGTATGGTAAGATGTGATGTGTCGTCGAGGACATTAAGTACGGCGCGACGCGTGAGTCCACACGCTGCGCCTTAAAAGGAATTTTATTAAGACACACTCTTGGTTATGTGCGAGCATCGTGTCTAACACGCAACAGGAGGGGCAACAAAGCAGATAAAATTGTTACACGCAGCTGGTGAGCCTTAACGAGCAACGCCTTATTGGCAATAATTCTCCAAACTGCATTGTTGCAACGAAGTTTAAGACAACCTATAAAGTAGTCGCCAAAGAAGCTGGTGCCCAGTACTCGCACTTTTCTTACAGTTGTTGTTGCTTGTTCGTAAAATGCAATTACAGGCTACTCGCTTTTACACAATCTCATACCGACATTATAGCCGCGAGGGCAATAAATCCGCCGCTGCATAAAGCTATATTCTATTACCAAGCAATTATTAGTGACCTCATTTTTAGGGGTTTTCATTTTCTTCGGTTGTTTTTGGCTATCATATTTTCCTGCCACACTCGGTGTGCCGCTGCTCTTCACTCAGCAGCAAGTGTGTCCAGCTGACAGTCATCACGAAAAGCAACGGGATATGAGTACGCAATCCCCTTAACTCATGTCAAAGTGCGTCGCTTGCTTAGGCAGAGCGTCCATGAATGGTTATGCACTAACCAACACACACGTCACGTCACATCTCAACTTGTATACTTGAGTAAATTAAATTTACCTACTATTGTGCTGCCACATGATAAATAAAACAATAAAGTGCAATATTTAATGCAATAAGAAATCAATCTATTCCCACTCTGACTTGCTGACAAACTGAGACTTGCTGCGCTTACCTTCGCTCTAATAGCTTCCTAAGGATAGATTTGCAAAGTCAAAAGTGCAGCATGACTTTTGTAATAAAAGAGATTCATTTATAAGGTATGATTGGACGAAAATCCACTTGGTATTACTCCTAAAAACTATAAGATTCGTGCTGAGAATCCGTCCAAAACTTGGAATCCCAAAGAGACACTGAAACTTTTTATATAAAACATATATGATACCCGTTGTTTATAAAAACAAGGAGGCTCTCTCTTACGATTTCAGTTTTATTGTTTTTGTTTTTGAGATAATGTTTTGATGGAGAACAATAAATAAATTGATTGGCATATATAGAGAAAGGATAAATTAGGCATCTCAGGGTCAGCGCACCAAAGCGAATACTTTTTTTGAAATTTGGCTATTGAATCCGGCTGGTATGATGAGGAGTGTCGTCTCGCAGGGAAAACAGACTGCCTACCTACTATGTTGCGATCGACCACAACACATGTGGGATCGGAAAGATACCGAGAGTTGAAGAGGAGTTGAAAAGATGCGGCGACCAGCAGAAGATCTCAAGACCGGAGCATACTCTTGTAGAACTCCCAAAGTTGATCTAGCGATTTAGCCCAGAGTATACTGAATTTGTAGAGGGTCTTTAAGTTCAAAATCAGAAGATGGCGAACCAAATTACCCAATCATTGTCGATGAAAGAGATGTTCCATTGCCCGACCATGAAGAAATTTGCAAAGTAAACGCTTGAAGAACAACAATGCGGTAGTGCAGGTCAAGCATTTCAAATGCGGCGGCAATGAACATAATATTAATTGGCAACGGCGAATACCGCTGACGATGGAACGATATCCTGTATGAGTTATACGACGACATTGACATAGCGAATAAAAAGATAGCGGCTACGCTGGCTGGGTCATATTGTCCGAATGAACGAAAACACTCCAGCGAATGCGCGCTGTTGATTACTCGGCAATAACCGCCTAAGCGGGGTCTATGCCAGTAAGAAAGAAGAATACTCTATTTTATTTATTGCACGTTTCAAAGATGTGACTAACCTAAAATAACTCTTTAGATACTTATTTATATGAAACTTGTTTAATCAACTTTTATTTCGTCAAATTTGGAACTAATTAGAAGTAACATTTTGTAGACATTATTCATATCTCAACCCAACAAGAGCAAGCAACACAGAACTTCTACATATCTGGAATAAATATCGCTTAGACGACACACTCGAGTAACAGTACTCAACATGACTTATCGTTGAAATCAGGTGTACACATTTATGCTTTATATGTGGTCTTTCTGGAATTAACAAAAAATATTAAATATCCTCAAGGAGCTTCTTGTTTCTCTACTAAAACCGTTATAAACCACACAAAGCTCTTCCTTCATCACGGGAAATTTGTTAATACTCCAATTCTAGCAAGAATAAATTAGAAATTTCCATATTCTTCAAATATATTTTAATCCACGTGGAAATGCCGTGCAATAAACCAAGCTGTTATAAATAGAAACACGGATAAAAACCAAACAACAACAACTACTACTGAGGGGGTATATGCATAATAAGTGAGATTATATGGCGAAGGAGATATTAAAAAGCAAAGAAACCGTAAGAATCGAGCGAAAATTTAAACAAAAAGCGTTGAATTTAAAAAGTGAGGGAAAAGTGAAGAAAAAATAATAAAGGACAACTAAAAACTCGGCAAAGAATGCAACAGAGAGTGCGAAACGATGCAATAAGCAACACAGTAATAACAATAACGATAACTGTTACAAAACAGGCTAAAAAGTAATGGGAAGACGGAGGACTGTTGTCTTATGAATATGTATATTTGTTCGTATGTATGTACGCTTATACGAGCCTTTTTGAGCAAAAGTACATATAGAGAATAAGGTTTCGCTGTAGTCACAACTATCAAGGATTCTGGAATCAGGCGCAGGGAATGCAAGAGATGCGCTTCACTCACTTTAAATGCATATGGATGCAACGGTAAAACTACAAACATAGATAAAGATGCTTTGGTTGTTTGCGAAACCGTATTACTTAACTGCTTTGTTGTTTTTGCTTTTCGCCTTTCAGTGATAGCGGACGAGTATGACGCTGAGGATACACGGACAAGGAAATCTATCAAATTGAATTGTGTTGTTATGCAGATGAACACAGAACTTGTGGAACTTGTACAAGGGAAATCTAGTAGTTAGATACTTGAAGAGAAAGTTGATTGAAACAGAGCAAAAACAAAAAAAAAAACGGCAAAAACGCACGAAGTAATCATGTAGCGTCAGCGATAACCAGCGATAACAAAAAGGAAAACGTAATAATTTGAAATGAAAAATATATTGCAAACAAGAGTTTCTGTATGTGTATGTGTGTGTGCGTTAAGAAACTGTTAATAAGGAACGAATATACTAAGAAGAGGTACAACAAACACGAAAAAGCAAATATGTGAGATTGTGTGTGTTATTGTTGTTGTTGTGTGCTTTTATATAGAAAGTGGAACAGTTCACTGCGCATTGCAGCGCCAAAGGTAAACTATAGACCTACTTCTGTGTACGTGTATGGCAGTGTGTGAGTTTATGCAACGGCGAGTACTAGATGACTACTCGGAGCTAGGGATTTTAGAGAAATTAAAATTTTTCTACTATCAATACACACACATGTAGAAAATATTTATTTATTTGTTTGTTGGCTCATTACTTGCTATTGAACAACCTAGCGAAGGGAGGGGGCAGGGGTTCACAAACTATTGCACACATATAACGCTACCAAGTATGTATGTATGTGCGCTAGTGGGTTAAGCGTGTAATACTTTTCGGAAAAATTTCAATTTTTTGTTCTTGTATTTTTCTTTTCGTTAAGCGCTAAATACACTTTTAGATGCAAGTTAAAGCAGCAACAAACACGAAAGTAATACTAAACAAAATGAAGGTTAAAAACTGATAATTATGATAATGTGATGAGTAGATTGCTAAGCAAGTGTTCTAAAAAAAACAACAACAAAATGTGTATTTACTTATGTATGCGCAGAATACTTAATTGTAATGATGTAAATATAAGTTTTTCTTTGCATATTCATACCAACAAAAACAACGTTTCTTTGATGGTAGATGAGCACATGATGATCGCATGAGTAGTGAAGCATGAGTTAAAAATGTATTCACTTCACTTTGGATGCGTTGCAGGAATTGCATAATGAGATTTGTCAACAAATAGCTGTTGTTATACACTAAATAACAGCGCATTTGCATATATGTATATATGTATATATTATATAAGTAAAGAGCATGTAATTAGAAAAATATAGTGAACTGCGTAGCAAATTTCTAAAGTACTAACGAATAAACGAGAAGTTCGAGTTTCATCACACGAACAGAAACAAAGACGAAAAGAAAAACATTTTGTGAATTTGTGTGTGTGTGTTCGTTAATAATTTTAAAGCCAAGTTAAACATTTATTATTATTATTATTACGATTACGATTATTTAGTTCTTCAATTTGTGAATTCAAACACCGCTCAATAAAAAAATGAAAACGTTTAACTAATTCTCGGGAGACACAACTGAAGAACCAATATTTAAAAGGCTAGTTTAAAGGATTTTTTATTGTGATTTCTTTGCATTCAAAAGCTGTTTCACGACGCCTGTTGTGTCTGCTAGCCTTTGGTTCGACATTCATTTTTTTCTCAATGTGTGCTTATTTTAGAATCATTCGAAATTTTCATTAGATCGTATTTAAATCTTTGTTTTGTATTTCTTTTACTAAAAGCATTTGTCGATTTTTTATAACATTTTTATGAATATACGTTTCGCTGATAATTTTGAAGAAAGTAACTTAAACAGCAATTACCTGTTTTTGGGCCATGGCTTGCATTTGCTGGAACATCTGTCGCTCCTCCTCTTTACCTGCAAATCGGTTGAAATGTTCAAAGAGAATAAGAGAGTGTGTGTGTTGTTGTTTTAAGTTGATATAATACCCTAGACTGCTTAGAAATTTTTCGGCCACTCACTTCTCCATCTAACCTATTTCTTATTTTATTCATATCATATTCTGTGCCTTGAGATGTGTAAGGTTGAAAGATGGATCCTTGCGAAAACGGTCACGAGGAAACCCATCAGTGTTTCCATCTTGCCTTTCGCTATGCAACTTTGATTTAGCACCCGACAGGGTTTTAGCCAAACCACTTTTATGTCCATTGGGTAGTGTCCTCTAATGATTCCTATCATTGCGGCAATTGGAAGTTTGTTATGAGCAAGAACTTTTACGATCTACTCTGGTTCAGATGGATCTCTCAGATGTCTTGACAAAACATTCCTCAATACTGATTAAAAGCTTGTACTCTCTTTCTGTCTTTTCTGAGTTCGAGAAATAAGTATAATATTTCAAACTTATATTCTTTGGGAACCTCAAGAACGCGCAGTTCTTAGAAAATCGCCGGATGCAGAATTTATTTAAACCACAGAATTCCAACGAATGCCTTATGCTATTGGTGACAATGATTTGCAGGACACATTGACATTTCTGGAAGCAGCGAAGCATGTGAACTAGCCAGACTGGGCACCACCTTACAATTATATTCAGATAAAGAGAAAATATAAATGCCTCAGGCCACGTGCAGTATTATGTCGACAAATATGCTGTAGATATAGCTGAATATAGGTGGAAACAATCACTGACTTCCTCAACTAGCAAACAAACATGATCTGAATAGCATAAGAGCCACACAAGACGATTATTGAAGTTTAGAAGGAATGGCATAAGAACTCTCGTGAAAGATACACCAACAGACTGGGGATGTCATACAATGATTACTGTAGAAGCTACCAAGAAGTGTAAGAAGTATAGACTATAGCACATCTACTATTCGAATGCAAGGCTTGGTGTAGAAAAATCATAGCAACTATCTGGTGATCTAGACCACAATATGGAGAGAACATAATAGTATAAGGGATCTTTAGTCACGGTAGTTCACAATGGGCCTCCTAAGGGCCTAAGTGCGTCACCTAACTTAACCTAAACAACGAATTTAAACAGACTATGTAAATACCACTGCATTGAAAAATAAATTTTCTTTTTTACACAAAAAGTACATTACAAATTAATTCTGTGTAACAGTGTTTTAAACCATCTAACTGTTTTGATATCTAACCTAACTTAGGTTTCTCGTTTCTATCTAACTATAAATATTTGGTATGATTAATCTTTCTAGTATAAGATTCAAGGCACTTGGTACTCACCCATTCCCTTAGTTTGCAACATTTCTAATAATTTCTTGATACTTTCATCGCGCGCAATGAGCGTTTGCTTTTGTGTTTCCACGCGACACTCAAGATCCTTAATTGTCTCACGTAATATACTGATCTCGCGCTGCAAATGATCATTCTCCGCGTACAAAGCCTCCATTTGTTGTTGCATTTCAATGTTAGGCTGTCGCATACGCATGCGCAACTCCTCCTCCAATTGACGCACCAACATTGCTTGTTTCTGAGGAAAAAAGAAAATTAAGAAGACAAAAAGTTCAAGATCAGTGACACATAGGAGACAAAGCAAGGCTTGTTAAGTCTTATAAATACAACAACTACTACTATTAGTATACCATATACAATATAATGAGTATTTGAGAGTAATGTGTCTTACTTGATTTTCCGTGCTCAGCAACTTTAGCTGGTCATTAATCAAACTGTATTTGGCGCTCTCTTCCTTACGCAGCGCTCGCTCTTTCTTCAACTCCGGCGACCAAAAGGTCTTTATGCTGTGCATCGAACTGCCCAATTTTTGATTTGTCAGTTCTAATTCACGCTTAAGTTGACCTAATTCGCGCTGCAGATCTGTATTCTGATGCTGTAGATCGCCCAGATACGCTCGATCCGATGTTGGTAAGCCCGTTTGGTAACCTGAAATAATTGCAATCATAAAGATTCGTCGTTGTTAATATATATTTATATATTATTTATATATACATATAGTTGTGAGACTAGCTTTGGAGGTCTTCGTCATCTATTGTTTACACGTTAGAAGAAGTTGGGAGACTGCCACACTTTCAAGTACTTACCTATAGGATTAGGACTTTGTCTCGCCGAACGTCCATACAACTCGTCCTCCAAATACAATCCCCTCTCGAGAGACCTATCACGTGAGCGATCGCGTGGCTCGCGTATTGGTATAAACTCACGATCGTGTGGATCAACCAAGCCACCGCGATCCAGCGACTGGTAACGCGTTCCTAAGTGAAAGAAAATTGTAAAAACATTCTGGTTAGTATTCTGGTTAGTAAGAAAAATTTCGTCTATATTTGAAGTTAGAGCTAACTGAAGGTTAACCATTAACCCTTAATTAAAACTACCAAAAAATTTCAAGGGTAAAACATGTCCAATACACTTACTCGGATAATCCATGGCGTGTGACATCGGCGGTCTGCTGGCACTCCGACTCCGATGGTGGCCTGCACCGGCTGGACTTGTTGGCTCATCCATGTCTCTATAGTATGGACTGCCCATTGCTGTAATTCACACAATTATGACGATGATAATAATGAGGGTGATGTGGCTAAGGGATGTGATACGTGAGAGTAGAGAGAAAAGTGATTGTGAGAGGATTATGGATGTGGTTGGTCATGGTCGGTGGTCGTTGGTCGTTGGTTAGTGGTTAGTAGTAAGCGGTGTTATTTGCTGGTGTTCACTGGTAGGGAATTCACTTTGTTTGGCTTATTTGGGTGGTTTGGGAGTGTGGAACTAGGTAACGTATCAAAATAAACAGTGCATTGGGGATTTATCGCATTTTTCTGGAATTGCTGGTACGTGTCAAAGCATTTAAATGATCGCTTTCAAAATATTAAAATATTTTAATGTGTGTGTGTGAAAGTAATAAACCAAATTAAAATTTTAAAGGCTAAATGAAAATCATATGCAAATATAAGTACTTGACAACGCTATTAAGTATGCACGCGTATGAGTATGTTGTTGCTGGTTGATGAAATTTTGCAACAAAACAAGAGGCTTTTAATTAATGGGAAATACTGGAAATACTAACGGAGCAATGAAAGAAAAATAGGCCACTAAAAGTTCTCTCTATACAGTTTTTACAGTTTAACTAATTGGAAAAAGCGGTAAGTGTGTATGTGAGTGTTTGTGTGTGGGCTTTGGCCCATGTGATAGGCGTGCATTGAACTCTTCACGTACTGAGAGCGTTATTTTCAAATTTAATGAAAGGGTATGGCTGTGTATGCGAGTATGCTCCAACGTGCGTGTTTGCCTACGGAAAACTACCGGTTTGACCTCCCTCTGGATATTTAAATTATTGGCCAGGGATTGCTGTGCATGCAATGAACAACATTGTTTCGAACGTCAGTGCGATGGAATTAGCTCCTAATAGAGCATTAAACATAAACAGTTATTTTATTGTTTTGTTAGAGGCGTCCGCTGGCTCTAAAAGACCTCCCGCGCACAATGAGGACTAGCCTGAAGCTTGAGCATTCAGCCTCTAACTTTACTGCTAGTTGACTATGCAGCGTCACTCAGAAATCCTCTAAAATATTGAGTAATTAATTGAGTTACCTTTTTTATTGTCGATGTATGATACCTAAACCGTTTATTTGCCTGATTTCCGATTATTACAGATCTTTATTTGAAACGCATAGGTCTTGATTAAGGTCTTGTTGTTCTCGATTGTCTGTTACTCAAATTCAGAGACAAATCGAATTATTAAACAAGTATAATGAATATTGTTTAAGATTTATGAACTTTCTGTAGAATTGAGAATTTTTCATAAACTGTTGAGAGTCATTGAGAATCGCATAGTGATAGTGATTCTATTTGCCTTTCAGAGGCTAGAATATTGACTCTAAAGCTGATGAGAATCATCTATAAAATCTAATATTACCATATTTGAATTTTTTTCGTGTTTGAGCCGACCTCAAATTTGATTATAGTCCGGCTTTGGTTATTCGGTAACTTATTCACGTACAAATTCTTTTCGATTATTGTTACAGAATAGTTAAGTAATAGATACTTCTAGATAAGAAAGAGTTAATGTTTCTCTTTAAAATAAGATTAGTATGTTATTTATCTAATAGCCCTTTCGCCAAGCCAAATTAATTTAATACAATAAGATTATAATTGATAAATCAGGTTTTGCCTGTTACATAGTCAGTTGCACACAGCAGGCTACTCGATTAACGAACAGCTGTCATCCAATTTTGTTTTTGCTATTCATAAGAAGTTGGTAAGTTGCATCAGCTGATTACTATTTTATCAATAAACGCGTATGTATTCGATTAAAAATTAATGTAGTAAAGTTAGATTTTTCTTTTGTATGATAAATCGATCTACATCTGCGCTTTAATCGTGCAAATCGAGCCGGTTAGTTGATTAATTAGCTCCTGTGCGAAAAGGCTATAACTTGGATCACTTAAGAGTCAGACTAAATGCATTTTTATCAGTATATCGAAACTAATGAATGACTGAATAATGCAATGAATGACTGGGTTGACATATGTATGTATTAAACTAACCATAATTGTAATCCAGTTTGCCGCCTTAATTTATTACGACACAACGAAGGAACAGTTATTTGAGTGTATGTCGACGTGTATGCGCCACGCCTTGCAGCAAACCAACGCGACGTCGCACCTTCTATCGGAAAGGAATTTTTGCTACTTCTAAACTACATTTGATAACAATAGACATATATTGCGTGAGTGTGTGTGAGTTCGCGTGTTCGTGTGTTAGTTAGCAACAAATTTTCACATAATTAATGAAATGAAAACGATAATGTATGCGCCAAGCGATGATAAATGCAACAGAAAAATGTTTCATGCGCATGCGTGATGTAAGATAAAATGAATATTAGGTTCAAGTTTGCAATCTTGTTTGTTATTCAAAGAACACAATATCATAAATTATAAGGTACGAGTTTAAGTTCATATACTATAATACAATAAATTATATGTATTTTAATTCGTAATATTTACTTAAACTTAAAAATAAACGACTGCGTAAACTCTTACGTAACTACGTAGCAATTATTCTATGTATGACTATTGTAAACAACAAAAATAATATAATTATAAATACCATAACAGATACTTCAATATTTTGCTGATGGCGGAAGTTCAGAGTGAAGTTGATTAAAATTAGCCTGGTAGAGACTTGAAACGAGAAGACTCTATCCATAGTCTTCTACTTTATGAATTTGTAGGTGTATCTCTAAATAGTTGTTGATGCTGAGTTGAGAATAGAGGATTATTGGCCGGATATAACTTCGGGGTATTTCGGTTAGGTACATTTTAGCATTTTACTTATATTTAAATTCATCCATCCATCTGAATCTGATTGGGTTCCAGCTATGTAAGCGAACAACAAAAGAATACCCAAGTCGGTTAAATTTTCCCTTAATGATCTTAACAAAACTGTTATTAATACAGCTGTAAACTTAATAGAACTGACTTCTAACTACACGATAAATATGCAATGGGTTCCTGGACATAGTAATATTCTAGGTAACTGCGAAGCAGATGAACTAGCCAGATTAGGCACAACCTTACAATTGTCTCCCAGAAAGGGGGTAATATACATGTCTTTGACCATCACAATGACTACTTTAGAAATTGCCAAGAAGTAGAAGAAGAGAAAAGAATCGCAACAATCGACAACATATCGGAGGTTGCACAATGGCAATCGCCAGAAACATATTCTAGGATTGTAAAAGATATAAAAGCACCACAGATAAGAAATTATTTATTTTTTTTTTAATATCATATGTTAGTGGCATTGTTAGTTTAAAGGGAAGTTAGTAATTGGATTTCGATTTTGTTGCTATTGAATTTTAGGCTTTACCTTGCATTACGATCAAGATTTGTTTCCAAGTTGGTCATTCAAACCACTTGTCAAAATATATTTAATTTGAATGCAATGAACAGATTGTAATTTCGAGATTAGCTGTTCTTATAGATAAAGGCAATTTAATTTTTTGCAGAAATTGATTGATATACTTTTATCATGAGATCGTGAAAGATTTATGCTACACTTTAAACACCGCTATCAGCAGATTTTATGGAAAAAGGCATAAATAAAAAAAAATTAGAGGAAATAAAACAGGCACTAAATTAATTGTTATAAGCTATACATTAATATTAATTTAATATTTTGAAAACTGTTGTCGTGCAATTTATAACTGTCAATGTCGCAAAGATATTTGCATTTTAGCGGTAAACATTAAGTAAAATATTTGAATTCCGTTATATTGAAACAACGTCACAAGCCAATTCCATGTGTCCCCTGCTGCACGTAAACAATTACGAATATACCATAAATACAGTTATTGTACATACATACATAAGAGGTTTGCATTATTTTTACGAGTTCATAAAATTTCCAATATAAATATGCATATTTTACGTTCATATATCTTCAATTCAACCATTGGCATGCCATGCCACGCGACGAGGTCAAATATGCAAAACACGGGCACACACACACACGCAGCATAGCGGAAATCACTTTTAATGTTCTTTAATAAATTTTGCATGTGTGCGTGTGTGCGTGTTCGTGTATATTGATTTATGGCCTCGCTGCAAAATCTCATCGCGCGTAAACGCAAACAACGCAATACGCAACTGAAAGCGTATGGAAAATATATGATAGTAAATATACATAAAATACATAATAACTCTTAATTTAGATGCTCAATTAAAATTTCAATCCAATTCACCACCAATTCTCTATACGTGCTCAATTGCTTTTTACCTATACTTCACAGCACGACCATAGAAGGGAAGGTACGCTTAATTTCTAGAGGGAAAAGACACCGCTAATCAAAAAATCTCCCGATAATGGAAATGTTGCCAATTTGGGGGTGATTCTGTTGCACCCAAAATAATTCAAACGCGATTTAAAATGGAAATTTAAATGGAGAAATCTTCTCTTGGCAGTGTGTCTATCTTCAGATCTGGGATATCAAGGGTCGAGATACCACAAAGCAAGAATTGAGAATCGTTTTGCAAACGTATAGCGTGTAATCCTTATGATGCTTCCCTAATCATGTGATTTAGATAGTGAACATTGTTTTCTTCAGACAGCAAGTTGATCTCAATAGTAATAGAGCTTTAAAAACATTGGGGCATTTCGATCAAATTTCTGAAATAAATTTTGTGTTCTTATTGAAAACCAATAAGATTTTATTAAAATCAAACCTTTCACTATAGTGGGAAACTCCTCACTAGATCGATCCAACTTCGATCAACACCTCGTTCAAAATTATACTGGAAACAGACAGCTCTTGTGATCATTACAGATGTCTGTTAAAAACTAAAGACATAAACTGGAATGATCTAGAACTGTAGAGACATAACTTAATATTTTTAAGTTGCAATCCATTTTCCTTTGGTGATAGTCCGGTAATCGTGTTATTAGTGATTTTACCGACTTCAAAGCGCTGTCAGTTGGGCACTTAGGAGTAGCATTTCGACACCTTTTTTGTGAGCAAAATATTGATGATATAGTATTTTGAAGCTGAGTCTAATAAGGACCTTTTTTAAATAGTCAAAATAATAAAATAAGGGGGTTTTCTTTTTCAAATAGAGCAATAGCATAAATGTCTTTTAGATCTACACGTAAAAACATGTTATACTACCTACATAGGAATCTTGGATCTTGAATTGTACTCAACTTCTGGTTACATTCGAAACCAGATATGTTTTCGAAATACATCTATTAGTTAAAGTTAAGAAGATTTTTTGTAAACTAAGAATCTTCAAAAAGAAAAGTTTAAGAGACTAGGCTTCTACGATTTGATGTATATTTTTGTAGCTATTGCTTTCGACTCTGTTTTTTGTCGAAAAGGTTAACCATTTAACTTCTCTGTGGAAATGTTGATTTAATATGAAAATAGCTCTGAAGAATTGGAAATCTATTAAAGTATAACTAAATTGTAGCCAATCATATCAGTGCCAATCATTTAATTATTAATGGAAATTATATATAGGTATATAACTTGAGAAAAGTTTCACAAATTATTTAATACCATGAAAAGGAGTGCCTACCTTACACGAAAGCTTAAGTGGTATAATCCAGAATATAATCAAGATTTCAAACAACTTTAATGTACTCTTCTACTCGATTCAATAGAGTCTATTGTATGGAACTCAACTAGATGGCTTTGTTATTGCTTTCACATGCAACGTTTTACAAACTGGAGTATCCTTCAAACCTAGCTAACAGAGCAGTGGCGAAAATATTGCCTCAGATTCAACTTGTAGATAAATCAATAAGATATACCAATCGATCTGTCGTGTCAGGTGCAAATTACGTAGCAACTTAACATAACACAACTTCTCCATATGCTATAGCTTAAGCTTTAATACTCTTAATACATATCTTAATAGTATACTAGGTGCAATTTAAAGGCTAGTTAAAAACAAATTTGCCTTGCGGTGCAGTCTTGCATAGTAACCCTGCTTCGATAAAATTATAATTGCTCTGTTTGCATTTTGTACTTGTCTCAACTCATATTCGTTATCAGCGGCTACAACTCAAAATACGAAAACATCCCAAATTATACATACACATATTTATGTAAGTTTAAGTAATAAACTAATAATTAAATTGCTTGAAAATATCACTTTTAATATTATTTGGTCTTCACCTAGGGGACTTCCACGTGCACCGTAGTCTCGTGATGGCGACCGATCTACAGTTGGCAATTCCGTGAGCCGCCTTGAGCGACCCGGGCTACGAACACCAGAGCTAGTTACAGGATTGTAATCGTCTCGTGACATAATCTGCCGCGGTCGGTCCGCGGATTCTCGCTCGCTTCACACTGCTCAGATTAGTGGCTCTCGGCTTCTAAGTGTTTTTCTTTGTGTTTTCCCTTAATTTCGTATACTTTTTTGTTTTCGTTTTCTCGCTGCTTCCCTCCGCTTTCTTCACATATACGAGTACGAGGACAATAGCAATTATATATATGTATATATGTGTGTGTATATGTACGAATATGTGCGATTAGTTTTTTTATAAGGCGACGCAAAAAGTAACTATATATGTAAATCTGCTTTAATAATTTGAAATTTTTTCGATTTCTTTCGCTTAATTCGTTAAGAAGTCTCAAAGAACTGATTCTAGTTTAAGCCCGATTGGGTGCTAAGTACAACGTTTAGAGGGAGATTTTGTAATTTTTATATGTTTTTTTATAATTTCTCTTGTTTGCTTCCTTTATGTTTTTATTATTATGCTTTTGTTTTTATTTTTGTTTTCTTTTTTCTTTGATATTGTATCTGTCACGTTTTTTAATCTGCAAATGTAACAAAAAGAAATAGGACAGCATGAACGAAAACGCAAACTTGTATTCTGCATTGTCTGCTAAAGCAAGCTAAAAGCTAATTAATATACAATGACAATGACATTTTAAGTAATCATCTAATGCGGTAATTAATTCCAAATAGCATAGCAATTATCGCGCGTGATTCCTTTTAGCATACCATATAATGGAGTAACGAGCAAATAAAGAAAAAAATCAAAACTAAGCAATACAACAACCCCCCAAGTCTTTATAACACACAAAATTGACGGATATATTAGTTGGTCTTTTAAAGAGGTCGTTGATAAGGACCTAATCACAATCACACTTATCATTTAAGCCATCAAGAGTCCCCCCACGAAATCTAAAATACCAGGATGAAAACTCTCTACATTTTGGGATGCGCATGGAATAATTTCCATTTTCATTGTCTTAAAAGATGTAGGCGAAGTACCTCCTGACATCATACAAATGATCTCAACGATTAGGAGACCACGTTACTGTAGACGGTTATAACATCGAGGTAGTAAAAGACTTCTATCTAGGTTCCAGCATAAACACCAATAACGACGTGAGCCACAAAATCAATCGGGTAATCACTCTTATCAACAAGTGCTACCACGGGCTCAGTAGGCAATTGAAAAGCTGAACCCTCTTTCGTAAAACCAAAGTAACGCTCTATAAGTCAGTCATCACACCCGTTCTGATATATGGTGCGGAAGTATGGACAATGACCAGCAACGATGAGCAGTCCTTAGAAGCTTTCGACTTCTGGTTGTAGTGCTAAATTGATGATGACAGTGTGTTAATATACATGTGCAGGTGCCACTATATATTGGTTGTCGGATATCACCTTTAATCGCTTCTTTGATAGAATTTAAGGACTTAAGAACGTATAAGCAGTGCTTCCAGAAATTACGTCGACTTTTATAGTGAAAGAAGCGGATAAGTGACGTACTGTCAAAATCAAAATCATTGGCTTTTGCTAACAAGTTAGATGTTACGTGATTTTAAATGACATCGATTGGCTAAGCGTTATAGAAAAGCCAATAGAACGCACTATCCTGTAATTCAAACAGATATGCAGCACTTATGGTGCCAGCCTGCACTAAAATGTTCTCTTAATCATGCGCAATAGTGTTGCACCATTTTCTTAGCTGGAGAAATATTTAAATCTGCGCAAAAATATTTTTGTATCCCTTTGTTTCAAGATGCAGCTATGCCTTACGTTTTATTTAATCAATTTAAATGTATTTCAAAGTAAAAACAACAAAAAATATATATTTGTATTGTCATTTTTGTTAAAAATGTCCTTGAAAAATGTCGTTTTTATCATTGTGAATAGTCTACATATGTAAAACAAAATTTGGCAGTACTCAGCAAGCGGCGATAGAATTTTTAAAAAGATATTCGCATACTCTTTAGTACGAATTCAACTCAGTTTATGGAAGATTTTAAGAAGGAAATTTTAGAGTTCCTGGTTGCTACGTGCTGTTTTAAAGGTAAGATCAAAGCAGTCTTTTATATTTGGTAAAACGATGAGCTTTAAGTTATTTATAACAGAACAAAAGTCTCAAGTACACTAATTGAGGCAACTCTTCGATGACCCTCTCTATTCCATGGTCACCGTAATTGGTTTAAAAATTAAATTTCCAATTATAGGCAAATTACTCTCAATTCATATAAATACCATAATTATAAAAGTTTAATTATACTCTCGCAACAAAAGTTGCTAAGAGAGTATTATAGTTTTGTCCACATAACGGTTGTTTGTAAGTCCTAAAACTAAACGAGTTAGATATAGGGTTATATATACCAAAGTGATCAGGGTGACGAGTAAAGTTCAAATCCGGATGTCTGTCTGTCCGTCCGTCCGTCCGTCCGTCTGTCCGTCCGTCCGTGCAAGCTGTAACTTGAGTAAAAATTGAGATATCTTAATGAAACTTGGAACACGTGTTCCTAGACACCATAAGAAGGATAAGATCGAAGATGGAATCGGACCACTGCCACGCCCACAAAATGGCGATAACCAAAAACACAAAAAGAGCTATAAATAAGCCAGAAATAAAGTTATGAAAATAAAATTTGGAACATAAGATCGCATTAGGGAGGGTCACATTTGAATGTAATTTGTTTGGAAAAAGATAGCGAAATAAAACTTTTCACAAATACTGTGTTTAAGCTCTGACATCACTTGTGGAAAAATTGTCAAAATCGAACCATGACTTTTCAAGGCCCCTTATATCAAACATGAAGAACTCAGTTCCTAAGGGTAATTTTGCACCGAAAATATACTTAGGTAAATCTCTAAATAAATTGCGGGAATATAAAATGTTCGGTTGCACCCGAACTTAGCCTTTACTTACTTGTTTTTATTTGTGAAATAAACAGTGGAAACTGCTATAAAAATCAGACCAGCAAAATATTACCATGGGTTAAAGGAAATTGATGTTTAGGACTTATTATTATTATTATTA
This sequence comes from Zeugodacus cucurbitae, assembly GCF_028554725.1. Taxonomy (NCBI): domain Eukaryota; kingdom Metazoa; phylum Arthropoda; class Insecta; order Diptera; family Tephritidae; genus Zeugodacus; species Zeugodacus cucurbitae. Next base: position 39,916,629 of record NC_071671.1, on the reverse strand, counting down.
TTTTTTTTTTGAAAATTATTTACCTCCGAAAAGCCAGTTTAGTTTCTTTATCAGTAAAACCAAAGATAAAATACTTTTATGTGTTTCATAAACTTTCATGAAAACGGAGGTCTAAAGCCAAACTTCGAAAAGGACAATGCGTACTTGCGAGTAGTTTTCAGTTAACAGTACGATTTGTGGCGATTTTATGTTTGCCAACAAACCCCACTTAAGTTGCTCTTGGCCAATAGAACCCTAAACCAAGCGCAAACAAGAACATTCCATAGCTATGTAAATTTATATGTATGTATTTGAACACATTTATAAAAAAATATAAAAATGAGTGTGTGCTTATTTCCAGAAAAGCGTTCAACTTTTATTATTTCCACTACTGCTTCCCTTACAAGTGGTGCCCACACGCGTTTAAAAACTAGCAAATCGCACAAGCAACGGGACAAACATAGACGTTTGGAATAAATATTTCCTTCGAATGTTGTTTTAAGCATCAACACACTGTTCTTTTTTCGCACGAGAAAGAGTAACGAAGCGCTACAACTTGCAATAAATTCTATACAAACGATTCCAAACACACAAACATTAATACTAAGTGAGACCACTGGAGCCAAGCCACATACGCCACAGCACCCACACACCGAAAAAAGCTTGGCTCTTGCTCGAGCAGGCTCTTTGCTGCCGGAACTCGCTTGTACCTGTGTATGTTTGTGTGCATGTGGTTGTTTTTGTTTTTTTTTTTTACTTTACTTCTATTGAAAGCTTTATGAATGAAAGTAAGGCAAAATACAAACAACAACAAAGCTACGCAACGAGCTATGAAATAACATAACTAACGCGTCCGCAAATACAAAACCGAAATTCATGGCGAACCAACAACGGCAAAACTCATATTTTGCAACACGAGAAACATCGAATATTGCCGCCCTAACGGTCAACAGCCAGCCCCCACCAAGCAGCTAGTGCGGCAAATTGTTTCCATTTGCTTGCTACTGGTCCCATAGGTGCCTGCTAGCTGCCGGCTTTCCAGCCATTTAAACGCCAAACCACCCACACCTCAATCGGTTGGATTTAAGTACATTCTAAGAATACGCTGCGATAACGGTGTTAGCGACGTCGGCGATAGCGTTGCGAGTTACGTACGTGTTTGGAAATAGCCTCGCGTGCAACTGCCACCTCAATGAAAATAATATAATATTTCGTACCTCCTCCCCGTGCTTTAACTTACACTGTGGTTTTCAAATGACTCCGCCATTAGGGAGTCGTTAGCTATTTTAGAAAATCAAAAATGTATCGTGTGTCACGATACATGCCTACTGTGCCTACTGTGTTACTAAATAAGTATATGAATATATTGAACCAGGTCAATAACCAAATTTGAGGATTACAAACATCCTTGTTGCTCGTTTATTCGAGTACCAGATTAGAAAATGAACTAAAACTATATGTTTAGTCGATATGAGAAGCCGTTATCCCTGCTTTTTGAAGGTACTGAACTCCGCGTATTCTAAATGATTTCACAAAACAATGAACAATTTTATAGTATCGCAATTTTATATTCGAGGAACTAAGAGGGAAGTTCGGTTGTTATCCAATAATTGAGAAACAAGCTAAGACTAAACTGAACTAGATTTAGTAATATTTTGAAAGCAAATTTTTCATCTTTGTATTCCATATGAAGCTTTTTCAGCAGTTTGGTGAGTTGGAGGTCCTTCCATTTGTCGGATAACATCATAGGTTGCGTAAGAACTCGTCCACGCATTCAGCGGAGAAGTTAGGGCCATTCACACAGATACATATTCCATATTTCATCTACTATAACAAGAATTTAAAGTTTAATACAAAAAGTGAAAAGTAGGATATCGTTCGTTAGGATTTTTTTATAGCATCTAAAAGCCTGAAATGGAATAAGCCTTCATCAGTATGTAAATTAAAACATAAGTTTCAACTGACTGAACCGCAGATAGTATTATGGAAGCCGTTCGGTTGTAAATACTAAAGTTCGGTTAAATATACAAATATAATATGTAATTCGAGAATAAAAAATGGATTTCGAAGACAAACGCGTTTGGATTATTTTTCTCGAAAATAGGGAAATAGGGAAAAGTATTTTCAAGATATATATATTTGAAGAAAGGATACTACAAGGAATATTTTCCGTACAACCCTGGCGGACAAACAAAATTATATATACCTATTGTAGTATTAATCCATTTTAGTTATGAAAAAGTGTGCCCTTTTTAGATATTAGATAACATACGCAATATAATGAAACGAAAATAAATAAAATAAACAGTTATTTTAATTTTGTAATATATTTTAGTACTCAGATTAACAAAATAACAAATACGCTGACGGGCTTTCGTGTGCTATTTGGATGGTACAAACCAAGAAGAGAGGGATGCAGAATAGACTCATGATGGCTTTAAGTAAGTCTCGGAGAGCGAACGCATTTCCCAGCAGAATTTATTTTATTTACAAATTCGCGTATTCAGCATATTCACTGCTTTGAATTGTCATGGTATATGCTGTCAACGGAATTCTACCAATTCCGTAAATTTTATGTTGCTCTACTTTTTATGCCAACATAAATTCACAACGTTGAGTGGCGTTTAATTCACTATTTGCAATCGCTTACCACTCTCTCGCTCTCCCTATATCTTATTTATTAAGCTCTACCACTCATTGCACTATTTCTTCTACACTTTTCATCTCTTTCGCTCAATTACTCCCGCTCTCTCGAGCGCACACATCATTATACGCCTTCAGCCTTTAGGCTGAAGTATAGCTTACAAACTACAGTCGACAGAAAGACAATAAACTTTTACAACTAAATCTCATTCCAAAAATAAAATACACTCATGCGCGGACACACTATGCTGTTCTCCCGCCATCCGGTTGCCACAAACACAGGTAAACAGAGCAGAAACTCGCACAATACATAAGCACAGAGGGATACTGAAGGGGCTGGCAGGTCACTAGTGTTGTTGTTTATGTTATTGTGCAACATAAACGTAAAATAAGGTTGAAATTTGAAATCAATAAAAATATTTTGCTGTACTAAAAATAGCGAAGCCGCTGACTACGCTGCCGCTGACTGTCAAAAGTTTATGCTACACACACACCGACTCACATTCACACACACACAACTCCCATTCCGTCGCATTCAAGCCAAGTAGAAAAGCATAACAAAGTTAATGTGCTCGTAGTGAGGCGGTAAATAGTGAAGGAATTTTATTTGTGCACGCTTTTATTACGCGCAGGCGTTGGGCTGAACTCAGGTGTTTGTCAATAAATAAATGGCATGAAAACCTTGTCGAATGTGCTGCCACTAGCGACCCTAATTTCCGTAGCATATGCATAGGGGCTGATGGGCTGCAGCGAAACGAATTCGAATGTCAACTTATTTATGCATGGCTGATGAGCGGGCGCATGTGTGTGTGTGTTTGTGTGTACAAGTGTGTATTGACGGCAGTATAATAGAAGTAATTTTCATTGTTGACGGACACTTGAGACCAAAGCTAATATGCCGCTTGATCCACACAACATTTACCGACAGTGTTCGATATGAATTTGTGTACACTTCTTCCTCAACAAATACACGATTCTGTGCTTCTATGTGCATATGTATTTAAACAAATGTGTGTGTGTGCGTTTGTACATATATTTTTTCTTGGAAAATTGCGTGCTGCATTTGATAGACAACTCTGCGTTGCGAGCCATGTGGGTCATGCCTTTTACATGCAAGCGTTTACGGTAATTATCTGTTCGTATATTAAATGCTCTGTGAAAGTCGTAATTGCTCAGAGTGCGGGAGTGTCTACGATTACTTGCCTTCCATTATTAATGTTCAAATGCGATGTTAAAATTGTTCTTCTAAATTGCTTCTGTATAATAAATTACTGTCTGTCTAAGAAAATTGTTTGCACTAAACTGTTGCGAAGCTAACGGTATTTAAATCAAGTGGAATTCAAATTTTTTGTGAAATTTGTGTTGGTTCAATAGTTTCGCACTAAAAATACAAAGCTTTAATAGAAATTCATTATTTAACGGTTATTATGAGGTGAAATTGATCCTAACACCTTTGCTAGATGTTTGGCCGATTGTCTCCTCCTAATTGTTGCTGCTATTTGGAAAATGCAAATGCAATCAAATCTGGAAGAAAGAAATTTTAGAAGAAGCTCTTTTCAGGTGGAAATTCACCCAAAGGTTCCCTATAGCTTATCTTTATATCTTTTTTAGGTAATATACACATTTATGGGGGTTTAGGGATGGTAGTACGCAAACCTCACAACTACTCCGAGGGTTTCTACCCCATACAATGAATTATTATTATTTTGATCTCGGTCCCTATTTATACCGAAACCTCTGAACATTTAAATCCTACTAATCCACTCCAACTCTTAGGTGTTGAATTTTTATATAAATAGTAGTCTTTGAGGCAAAAATAAGCTCATATTGACGGTGTGCCATTTAAATTAAAATAACTCCGAAATATCTGGAATGTATTGTCAAATATAAACTGCCCTTTTAAGATATATGAAGTTCTAACGTCAAGGACATCTTATAAATATTCCTTGGTAGCCCGAGACGGAAAAGTGAGAAAGTTGATATTGAAAAATCTTGCCCATATTTAACCTGGAAGTTTATTAAAACAGCAATAGAATCAGTAGAGTTGATCACTTGGCACACGTAGCGTACACGCTCAACGGTGAAGTGAGCAGGGTCGTTCAATGGACCATTGCGCTACACGCTAATACTATGCTAAGATAACTGGAAACAGTGAGAAATGGCGGTAACGGTACCTATGTAATATAACCCACCACCAAGGAATCTGCCCATAACAAAGCGGTAATCTTTGACAGAAAACTGACTGTAGAAGGAGCATAAGACAATAACTACCCACAAGCTTGAATGTTCTTAGATGAAGATTTCCGTGTTTATTATTTGCAAACGAAATTGTAATAAATGAAATTACGTACAATATAATGGAAACGCGCTCAATTGTCTGGAATATAAACTTAAAAGAGAGCCGTAAATGTACGATTAAACTTAACTTGCAAAACATCGTGTATGGAAATGAAATGTTCTGCTTCTGAAGCTTTCGAAATCGAACTAGGGTCGAACTCTTACACTCGGCATTTTGAACGAACAAACGATTTAACGCCAAACATTACGCTTAAGGCAAGCATTAATTGGCAAATCTACATATAGTTTAAAAAGCAGATATTTTGGATAAAATGTTCAATGCCTCGATGATAATGATATCACGAAGAGTCTCAATGTCATCAACTTCAAAGAATATACTGGTTTTCTTCTCAGAACTAATCTCAAACTTCCTCATGGAAATAAAATATACTAGCAACTCCGCCTCTTCTCGCCTCTAAGATTTTGGACAACATCGCCAAAACTGAAAATGTGACAATAAGGGGATATAAAAAATTATTTGAGAGAAACTGCGTCAATAAGCAGTAGTCCACTGAAGAAGAACACAGGGAAATAAATAAAAAATTGTCGAGAACATTCTTTGAAAATGATTTTTTTAATCAAATTATTAAACAATTATATAAATCAAGGGCTCTTTTTCATTTTTCTTACACCACAGTTTCGAATCGTTGTTTATTTTTGCGTATGAGGTTGTTCTTGTGTTGCAACAGAAGCCATAGTTAGATTTTGGTAATGCTGCATAGGTGACAGTCATTTTACGGGTCTAAAACGGGTTGAGTTTTAGAAAAATAAAAGAGATTATCACTCAAGGAAATGGTTCGACCTGATATTTTAAGTTAAATGTAAATAAAGTCAACGGAAGTTAAGTCAATAAAATAAAGATGGCTTTCTTCCACTCGAACTGAACCTAAACTTTTAAAACAATATTATTATGTATATAATTTCAGACAATAGTTATGTCAATAATATAGCACTTTATTTATTTGAATTATGGTAGCAATACATTTTAAAATACGGCAAATTGTGCACTTAAAAAGTTACGTTTCAACTCTTCATTTTTTAAGTTTTAATCAAGAAGAAAGTAAACTGTCTTTCATACGAACATTCCCAGCCCTAAGATAATATATACTAAGTTCTGTTCCTATATGTATATACTTTTATTCTGTATATACTCTGTTGGCAGTATAATCTTAATAAGTGTCTTCTAAGTAGTCACAGAGTTCAACCATACCGGATGCATCTTTAATACTTCGACACTAATGCTAAGCCCTAGAAAAAAATTTTATTGAAATTTTGTACCAAAAATGTCAAATATTGGTAACATAAACCTGAAATTACCTAACCTTCATAAATGGTAGAAATTATAGTAATTAATATGCAAATAAATCAGAACTAAATTTACAAGCTTTTCCGAAGAATGAAACTAATTAAAAAACTTTAACTTCGAACCGCTCGCACATTAAGGCTCCTCACTGCCTTTTGAGAAAACCGCATTTCAGATTATTTTTCCTCATTTCCTGACACATAAATATGAAGTCAACCGAGCATGTGCTTCATTCGGAATTCGAATAAATTAACTGTCCTTACGTTCGACTCTTGCTCGAAGAGACGCGACGCGACATTGCATGGAATTATCATTTATATTGGTCCTTCCAAGCGAGCAAACTACTTAAGCACTTACATGGCCACTGATGGTAGTGCGATATGCGAGTAGAGACACACACAAAGACAGTGTGTTCATACATACATACATATATAAATATAAACATACATACGATATCGTATGATATGCACATTCATACATACATATATACATATTTACATAGAAAGGTATGCGAATTGGATGTGAATGAATAAATTTGCATAGAAATTTCGCATTTGCCAAGTTTGCGAAATCAATTTGGCGTTTGCCGGCAATTTAACCTGCATAAATGCATGTAATTTAAGACATACCGTATGCATATGTACATACATACAGACATACATATAAACAAATGTAAGCAGATAAGGTAGCTAGCTGCAGGTCCGTTCACTTACCACTCTTGCTTAGCCGATGAATTTTGACTGCTTTCTCGGAACAACCGTTAACAGAAGAAAATTTCCAATTAACCGCCTACACGGCTCACCTCTGCTGCCCCTACACTGCGAGCGTGTAAAGAATGTCTTATTTCCTGCGTCTGCACGCCGTCGTTGCTGTCGCCTTCCTTTCTCTCTCCGGCCTTCACTGTCGATTCGCGGCGGTTTGCGTCCCGCTCGGTTGGGCAACAGGCAATCAAATTTTATGTTTGCCCTCAGTTAGTTATTCTATATTTGAATTACTAGATGCTCTAGTGGTGCGCTTGTGGGTGTACTCGGTTGACTTTTCGTGGCTGTGATAGTATACGTTTAGGCGTCGTTGCCACTAAGTGTGTTTAACACTGTTCGCTTGTTGCTTGTTGTTTGTCGTTTGATTGCTCGGTCAATTGGCTGTCGACCCAAACGTCGCTTTGCTGATTGTTTTAGTTGTTGTTTAGTTATTTAGTCGGTTGGTTTGATGAGTGTAGCTGTCGCCGCCGTTGCCGTTGCCGCTGTCGCTGTCGGTGATGAATTTCTTGGCTTATGATTTATACGTTTAGCTCCTAGCGATTTATTTACATGACGCTGCTGAGGTTGTTGACATTTGCGAAAAATTGTTTGGAACATTCGACATGGCGTTTGCATTTAGTGGATTATGGAAGTGAAGGGGAAGAAATCACATTTAATATTTTCTCAGACTATTAAGGAACACTTAATCTAGAACACGTTAATATGATTTTTAAAGGAGATATTCATTTTATGGTTGTGCAATTGGAATTGGTTCGGTAGACTTCTTCTTTACTGTAAACTTTTATGAAACAATTAATAAGTAGAAATGTGTTATGATTTGAAACTGTTATTTCTGTTTATGTTCTGAATTATTTATCTGCACTTTTCTCAAAATTTTGGTTTTTAAATGTAATTTCATATTGTTTTGGCAGTTCTGTTAATTCGTGCCACACCTCTAATCACTTTCACTACACTTTTCGGTTTTTATGTGTCTTGGCATACCTATTATTTTTCCTTCTTTTATTACTTTGGTGAATTTATTAATTGCGCTAGTGATTATTTGGCAATTAGTTTCAAACCATACCATACCTTCAAACCATACCTAAAAGTCACCATGTTCTTAGTAGCTGCATTGATTTTCACGCACTTTCAACTTCCTACTATTTTACAAAATAATTATCGCGCAAATTAAATTTTTTCAGTATAACGTATTTTGTTTTTATTTCATTGGACTGATGATTATGATTTTTAGACCACGTTAAAATATGTATTCATCAAGCGAACTCAGTAATGGTTTCATTCAAGATTGCTATAAATATATAGAGTAAGCCATATCTGCGCGTTCGGTTATCTATGTAATTGTTATACCTTGTAAGACTACCTATCTAAAACTTATATCAATCAAGGCTCGATCAACCAAATTCCTCTTTAATGATCTTTCATATTTCTTTTATCAAATCCAACAAAACTACGAACAAATAAATAAAGTGTGAAGAATATTTCACAAATTTTGCAGTGGACTTTTAAAATGATGGAAGGAATATTGAAAGAATCACCGTCGATATTCTAATTTGTATGCCCGGTCCATTGAAAGTTTGCGAACGATTTAACTTCAACACTTCATAGCCGAGATTTAGAAGATGATGATGGTAACCAATCCATTGTTATAGATAAGAACTATCTTCTTGATCAGATAGAGAAAGTGGAAGCAGAATCGATTTCTCTACCGACAGTGTTCCCTCATGACTACTCTTCACAGTTGTATTAAAATACGCTATTTTTTGAGCCGGAGAGAGATGATGTTCATTGTTAGAGAATAGCAATAACGAGTCCCCATTTCTATGGAACGTTTTTCTCATGTTCTCTAGACCATGTGTACTGCTATCTCAGCCTGATCGATAAGTTTTTTTATCGGATTCCAAATCAACTCAAATGACTTTATTAGCAAACAGTTACAAGACTCCTGGTGTTCAATTACGAATATAACTATGACATTCTTCATTGTAACATTGTTTATTCTAGAATTTGTGCTACCTACCGCCGTTTTGACCGTTTCATTAATTTGATTTGAAATTTGTAAACCTACGTAAAGAAGAGTATTTACATGGCAAGTAACATAATTATATCATGTTCCCATCAAACATTTGAAGTGATTAGATTACATTTAATCTCTTCATTAAATACCCTGTTCTCACTGCCGTTGGGGAATTATAAAACAGCTGTTTTCGATTCATTTACTATATAGAGTGTTGCTGCTATGAAACTATGAAATCCCAAATTATGAGTGTTTGAACTAAATAGAATTTGATTTAAACAATAATACGTGCATATAATAATTAATTTTTTGTTTCTCATAATAAAAACTAATTAATTTTTTATTGTCATTCATTTATTTTAGTATAAAATTGATTTTCTTTTTTTATCTATCTAGCAAGATGTCTAACTGATAATTCCCGCAAGTTTTCCTTTTCTTTACTTTCGCTAGTTGTGTTATTTTTGGTATTATTCTTCTTCCTGAAAGCAGGTAGCACATGCACTAACTATCTATAATGAACACTCTTCGTTGCTGACTGACTGGGGCTGTGACATTTTTTTTTTTTTGACAGTTTGTAGTAAAAATCAGCTGTGATTTAACAAATATGACCAACAGATTTCGCCAAATCAGAGTCGCATAAGGAGATTTTAAGTAGATCAGCTTCAAATCTCCTAGGTGAAGAGATTAACAAGTGTAATATTTGTATGGCGAAATCTTATTAAATCCAGTAGATTAGTGAAATAGTCTACTCAACGGCCTAAATCTCGCAATTAAGTGTCAATCGGAACATGGTATTAAAGGAGAGAAGGAAGCTCATTCGTAGCACTAGATCCGAATTTTCAGTTCTGTTTTCTACCGATCCCCCAGTGTCTTCCAAGCTCTTACAGCGAAACGGCTATATTTAAAATTCAATAAGACCTCATTTGATAAGAGAATCTAACACTTTACTAAACAAGGTACACTAGAAAAGAAATCGTCAACCGCAGTAGAGAGAACTTTCGATTATCCATTGCTGAATAGATTAGTACTAAAACCCTTACGGTGGAATGGCTCTTGACCTTAGTATAGGAAGTTGTGAGTTACTCTTCCATTCTTGATAAATCATTGCTGATGACACAATAGAGATGAAGTCACCGCCGTCTCACATCAATCAGCGATTTGTTAGTACGATATCGAATACACGAAATGACTAATCGAAATTGAATACATATATTTAAATGCGACCGAATCGAGTTTGTGTTCGAGTTTTTTATGTTTCGAAAATAACAGTTAGCAACTATTAGGTTGCAACGAATCACACAGTATCCGGCAAATAGTAGTATTCAGCAGCTAACAGTATACACCGTTATTAAGATGGTACTACCAGTTATGCCTACGCGCCAAACACCCACAACTAAGCGGTGAAAATAGCTTAAGGATCTGAAGGAGTCCAAACCAGAGAACTAACGAAGGAGCAGCGCTCAACTCAGAGCTGTGAGCACAAAACAAATGCACTCAACTTCGCTTTTATGCTCCTGTTACGATGCTCAGCTCCAATTGGAGCGCCGCTGCGCTGCGCATGCCGAACTCCTCACGTTGGCTCTTTGTAATGTTTGTATGTGTGCGTTGTTGTTGTTGTTTGTACGTGTTTGACAAGTAAGCAAGCAGGTATTTAGTGGTTACTCTGTAGCCGCTAAAATTATGCATAGATACATGAATGTATTACTGTGCGTTCTTAGGAGTTAGTGTGTGTGTGTATATGCGCAGCGTGACTCCGAGTCAATAGTTGCTCTCGTATGAATAGACTGTTAACGAAACGGTTTTATTTTTATAACTCTCCTACGCTTTTTACAGTTTTCTGTGTGTACATAAATTTATAGTAATTACATTTGTGTGCTCGTGCCTATGTATTTGCGTATGTACATGTGTGTGTGTGTGTGATTTTGCGCTGGTATATGTGTGTAAGTAAGGCAATGGTTATTGTGTCAGTTAGTAGGTTGATGTAATTTATAATAAAATTTCTGTTTGCCTTCAATCGATAAGCATCACACCTCCACGCTCCAATGGGCTAATACAATGAACCTGTGTCACTCTGCCCCCATTCACGACCTCAAACACCCCCACCCCTATCTACACGATGTATATATGTAAAATGTCCCCTTTGTCGCTATGTCGCTCAAGCAGAAGCCTAGTGGCTTAGTGTTTATAAGTAATGTTACTTTGACGTTGCATTTACGCTCGCTTGCCGCGCCGCAACTTGTGCTCGAACGCCTAAAATTATGCATGCACACGCATTTAATGAAATTCAACGAATACCAGTGTGTGTGCAGCGCTCATTTGTGTGTGTATGTGTGTGTGTTTCTTAACATACTAGCACAGTTTTGCTACGCCCTGGCTTTTGAGCTTTAACCGTTAGCTTGGCACACATATATCGCTGTATGCTTTAAGGAATTTAACGAAGTTAATTGAGGAATTTTATGTGTTTTTCGAGTATCTTTTGCCTCTTCTCACACAGCGCGCCCGTTTACCGTTTTCGGGAATTCTATTTTTAGACGCACAACATCACATGACTTCAGTTAGAATGGGTTAGAAAAAATAAGGTTTTACACGCATTCCGCTGCATGTGTGCGTGCGTGCGTGTATGTTGTTTTTGTCGGTGTAATGCATTTTTCACCATCACTATTCGTTGACTCGCACTCACTTTTCTGTACCCAGAAACTCCCTCTTGCCACTTTGGTTCGCTTTCGCACTCCACTGTAGTTTTCACATCACTTGCTTGGTCATTACACTGTCTTCTCTGTTATACCCAACAAAATTTTCACGTTCATACTTTTTCCTCCTCTTCTATTTTTTTTTGCTTTTTTCTAGTATTTTTTCTTGGCTTATTTTCAGAAGTTTTACTTGGTTTTCGGCAGTAACTTTTTGGTTAAAATTAGCTTTCAACACTTTTGATTTTATTTTTCTTTCCTTTTTCATATGTGTGTGTGTGTGTATGCGTTTTGTATAATTAATTAATGGTTATACCTTTGTTTAATATGTTGGTGGGTTGCACAATGCATTCGATTTGTTGCTAGACTGCGATATTTGGAATTTTCAACATTTGAACACAAATTTTGCTTGAATTTCTTAGATTCCCAACACTGCGGTATACACTTTTTCAGCAACTACTACCAATTTATATATACATTTTTCAGCTTGTTGGTGGCCCTCTGCACTGTGCCCGTCTTCTGCACCACTAGTTTTGGTATAATACAAAAAAATGTGCTATCAACCCAATTGTGCGGCACCGTTAGCCCGATTTGACGCCGTTTTCCAACTAACTACCCTTAAGAACTGAACGCGAATTCGATGAACCGCTACTGTTATACCCAAAAGTGCTGAAACGTCGTCGCCGCTACCGGTCGTCGCTGCCATTCGTATAGTTCGTATATCACGACGGAAAGCCCACTTGGTGAAAGCAACTTTGTATTGAGCAAAACTTTCCACTTCGTGCTTGGAGCACTCTATGTGCCAAGCACTCGTGATGTGGTGCTCGTTTGAGTCAAACACATCGATAACAAATCAGTTAGTTGCAATAACAACAATTCTGCTGAACAACAACATTTATGCACACACCTACGCCACATAGCTACACATGTATCTCAACCACCCTCAACCTCTTAACAGACTGTGTTGCAGAGCTCACCGAAATTATGCTACACACGAGTACTCGCACTCAGCACACAGAGCGTACGTTGCGCCGTTTGCCATGCGCTTCGTTTCTTTGGCTATGGCACTTGTAATCAATGAAATGTGGCGCCATCGTATTGCCGCAGGACATCAGGCGCTTGCGAGCTCTCACACCGCTCACACCGAAGCACGAAACAAAGCAAAGCAAAGTGGAAAAAGTGTTACTCTCACTCTCTCCGGCTTGCTTAATGTCTTTACTCACATGGCGCGCTTTTGTCAGCAGCGTGTGGGGCGCGGGGTGGTGTGTAGATATTTTGTTGTAAATAGTATGGGAATTCCATTAGAAATGAAAGAGCAAAGAAAAGAAAACGCACAGCGAATGGCAAATAGCAAATAGTAGTAACATGAAAGAAACTGCTTGTGTACAATTCCATTGGAAGTCGAACGAAATTGTTTCATGCTGGCAACATCCTCTATTGGGAAATGCAAAAGCTAAGGTATGCTAGAAAACTCTGATTAAAATAATTAGAATTTATTTTAATGAAGCGAGCATTGAATTTTTATTCGAAAATATACAAATTTTATTTGTGAGAAATTTTCTTGTACCATATTCCACACATTTGCTCAATAAATATTGTCGGAATTGTACAACACATAGCTTTGCAGAGTAACTTGTTACCGAAAATATCGGTAAATTTGGAGAATTATAATAAATTTAGTAGTCCTCTTAAAATCGGGGCAGTAAATAAAATTCTCTTGTTCTTGTCTTAAAGATATAGTAGAAACCCTGAATGTTTCGTGATCATTCAATCGTTCTCAAGTCGATATATCAGCCGAACTTAACTATTCCATTGTTGTAAGTAGTATTTGTTCGCTAACAATTGGATTTACTGTGCAGGACGCTAAAGTCTCTCGAATGCACAATATTACTATGCTGTTTGTCTGTTTGAATCAATAAGAAAACTATTTTCGAGTTTTAATACTGGGATGATAAAAAAGCAGTATTTGACATGAGATGCCCAGTATGCTTCTTAGCGTTTCCAATCACCAGCACTTGTAATTACCGATTGCAGGAAATATATCAGTAAAGCGACATATTTTATCCTATAAATTTGCAGTTATTTTCAAATCAAGGGTCCTAAAGGTAGACACCCTATGTGTAGGCGAAAGTATATAAATTTTTTCGATTTTGATTTCGTTTTTATTCGGTATGAAATACAAATTTCGCATACATTTATTTTCATTTTAAAAATTCATAAATAAATTAGCTTATCGAAATTAACATAAGTTCTTAAGTACATACAAATCTCCAAAAGAATACATCAAATCTTAATAGAAATATTAAGAGAACGAATAACCTACAACATACACACAGGGAATATCTTACAAAGAAACAAATAATTAACTTATAATGTATTTAACTATGAAACCTATAAAACCTAACCTAAAATGGTATTTATTTTAAGAATTTATTTACACGTGAACTCCTCGTAATTTTCCTCACACACGTCACAGACCACATCGCAGCACCAGACAAACTGACAACGACACTTTGCTCTTCGCCGTACTTGACGCGTATTGTAGCCACGCTCACAGCACAATAGATCACAGCTTTGAGGTCCAGTCAAGGTACGATTGCAAACACGACCAGTCGTGCCGAGTATGCCCAGTTTCACATTGCGTTCGCAATAATCCGGCGACTCTTGGAGATATACCAGCTCCATACGCTTTGGATCACGATCCTTCCTACCATACAAATAGTTGTAAAATCACAGCTGTTTCAGAAAGTGATTAGTAACTTACTTGCTTAATTCCGGTCCCATATACTTTGGATCACCGAAACGATGCTTCCTACTGGTAAAAAAAAAACAATCACAGTTACAGGTATTTCATAGTATGATCAATAACTTACTTGCTTAATACTAGTTTCAGTCCATTTTTGCCTCTAACGGCATGCACGCGTTTGGCTTTTTTGTATTTCCGCATAAGCACCTCGCCGATCTGACGAAACGATGGCAGACTCTTCCAACACGCCTTCATCGCACACGAACCGCTCATGCCATGACACTTACACTCCGTCTTCAGCAGATTCTTAACTAACTGGACAAATCAAAACGAAAAAATCGGAAGTTATGTAAAGTGATCTTTCAGCTCCGAAATGTTGGAATACTCACCCTTCGACCAACGCGATTATTATGCAGATTCATCAGAGTGCGCGCGTCACCTTCGATTTCGCGTGCGTCGAGAAACTTGCGTGTGAACTTCATGCCAAAGTCGACATCGGCCGAACAGCCGCCCCACTTCCACGATTGCGTGCCCATTTGCGAGCCGCTGGCGTCAAGATTGGCCGCATCCGCATGTCGCATACTGGTGGGTTTGTGACGCATGTCGCAGCCGCACAAAGATATATTGCCACGCGCGCATGCTGCCGTCACAGAGTGTGCCGCTCCGGCGCTGGCGATGGCATAAGTGAAAGCCGCCTCCGGGGAGCCTGCAAGTAATGTGGCAGTTTGAGACAGTGTTCCATATATACATATGTTAAGTGAGATGATTCTGGTTCTTACACAACTTACCGACAAACATGACGTGCGCGAAGACACCTTCCTGCCAGACTTGTGAGCAGTTCCAACGGTGCCCACGAAATTGATGCTGACACTCATGAGATCCCATCTGATGGCCTTCACCCAACGCGATCAGTGCATCTGGCGACTCACTGCACAGCTGCCGTTGTTGCGGTGTTAGACCTGGTATGCGGGAACAGAGTATTGCCGACGTAAAACTGGATACTAATCTAACAGAAATTAAAATAGAGAAACACGCAAATTATTTTCAAGCTTAGAAATTACTTAAGTACATATGTATGTACATATATTATATATGTAAAATCTATTAATGAGAAGTGGAAAACTATTTCATTATAGAATCTTTGGATGTGTTTCGTGATTACATTTTCCTTATATTAACAAGCAATAGAAGTGATTACATCGTTCGTCATAGTAACGGTAGCTTATGCCGAGTTAATTGGGTGTACTTGAGATATGAATTACATATAGGCTAACTATATTAAAAATATTTTTTTAAATTTAAACAGTTATTTAAAAAAAACTTCTACAATAGTTCAAAGTGATGTACTATATATCTGAAGCTATAACATTTGCACATCTTTCTGTATTCCAGTAAGACACCAAGCTTTTTCTCACATACTTCGATCTAATATTTTAAATAATTACAAAACTATGTATGTACATATATGTTTTCCTTTTCACAATACTCAGCGCATTCAATGTCAATAATATTAAAAGGCACTTAAAAGAGAAAAAATTGCAAACAATTTTGTTTTTGTAGCTTAAATATTACAGGCACTTAAGCGTGGAATTTTATATGTAAACTTAGAGCACTTAATCGGGGATCACTACGCTATTTTTTCTTCTTGCTTTCTGGCGCCAACTGGAAACACCAAGTAAAGCCAGGTCACTTTTCACTTGGTCTTTGAGTGGCCTCAACTTTTCATAAAATTTTCGAGCATCACCCATGTCGGCTAGCTTTCCAAGCTTTTCATACGCATTGCGGCCTCTTTCTTTTTACGTCTGAAAATGCGTCTCGCATACCTCTTCAGCTCTCGATATCTATCCCACCCCGGACGTGTTGTGGTCGATCGCAACGTTGCGAGGTAGGCAGCCTTTTTTCTCTCCACGGCGGAACGACAATTCTTATCGCACCAACTGGATTTTTGGCGTTGCCATAGACCAATTGTTTCAGCTGCAGCGGTATGCAATGAGTTTAAGATTCCGTTCTACAGCTCCCATATACCGAGATGCTGATGAGTAATCTCAGAGAGCAGGAGTGCAAGTCGAGTAGAAAATTTCTTGGCTGTCTGTTGCGATTGCAGCTCTTCGAGGTAGAACCTTCCTTGTGTGTGTTGGCGGGCGTTCTTTGCTGCATAGAGGCGTGTAAGTATCTTCGCTGCTACCAGAGAATGGTCCGAGTCAATATGTGGTCCTCGGAGCGTACGCACGTCTAAAACACAGGAGACATGTCTTCCGTCTATCACAACGTGATCGATTTGATTGCGAGTGTTTCGATCAGGGAATATCCACGTTGCTTGATTATTTTTCTTGTGCTACAGACTACCATACCATCAACCAGATGGACAGAGGCTCGCCTTCATATGGATGTCTGTTGGCTACCCAGGGGATACTTGGTCTAAAACCGGAAGTCGTGAGCTGCTTGAGTCGTATGCAAAGGAATCGTTCCTGGCCACTCCCAAGTGAATGGCAATCAGAAACTTTCCTCACGTATGTGAACTTCTACTTATGACCCCATCCATGTATTGGAGGAAATATATAGTATAATAGTCAGAAGGGACAAGGTCTGGGGTTTAAGGTGGTTTAAGCAAAATTTCTCAGCCATTACTGTATAAAAAGAAGAAGCTCTTGAAAAGTTCCAAGAAGATCCGACGTTTTCGAGCCACATTCTGTTCAGCGATGAGGCCCATTTCTGGGTCAATAAGTATATAAACAAGCAAAATTGCCACATTTGGGGAGAAGAGCAAACTGAAGAGATTCCAGAGCTGCCATTTCATCCAGAAAAAAACAACAGAGAATACTTCCGTGAGCAGATAATTTCAAGTTTTTTGACGGTCCATTGGACACCAAGATGGTGTGATATCACACCGTTTTCCTGTGAGTGTA
Organism: Zeugodacus cucurbitae; assembly: GCF_028554725.1. Lineage (NCBI taxonomy): Eukaryota > Metazoa > Arthropoda > Insecta > Diptera > Tephritidae > Zeugodacus > Zeugodacus cucurbitae. The sequence continues at coordinate 39,899,253 of NC_071671.1, read as the reverse complement.
TGGAAAGACTAAAGTCTATGCGGATAACCGACGCTTCGATTCAGACCTTAGGGAACCTCGAAATGGATCATCCTTTAGGTGCAATATATAAAAATATAATAATACAATACTCAGATTGTAACATTTCAAATTTTGTATATGTCCAGGTCGAAAATTTCGATTTATAGAAGGAAATTTGTATGATTCACCTCATTAAAACTATTCCGAAATCGGTTTACTAGTCTCTATATACCCAATTACAACTTAACTGTACGTTTAGACTTTATACCATGTGTATATGTATATCAGGGAGTGAAAGTAATATATAATAATATTGGAAGAGAATATTTTTCTTCGCATAATAAGGTTCGGTTATATTAATCGATAACTTGTTCATATACGATACTAGGTACAAGCCCAGCGGTGTTTGAATGTATTGAATAATTAGACGAATATCAACTGTCAAGGTCTATAGGCCTGTAGACTATAGGGATCTTATATCTTAATATACATTATGTATATTCACTATACAATTACAGTTATGGAAAGAGATAATAAGTCTATTAATCAAATGTAATGACTAGACAAACTCACATTTGACATAATTATGATTAGAATTGACTAATCCGAAGTGATGTAGCATTGTCTGTGGCGACTTGTATAGAAATCGGCACTTGCAACGTTTCAAACTAAAATACACCTACGCGAGTAAAAAATGATTTGTTTGTTTTGATCAAGTATTATATCCATAAACTCGTAAATCCAGTGGCTTGAGGCAAATAATTATTTTTGCAAGATATGAAAAAATAAATTCATATAAATACATGCATATGTGCGTATGTACATATTTGTACACAAAGAGCTTACTTATTAATATTTCATTGCATTTGTTTTTCATTTTTGAAAATATGGCGAACACGACTCATATGATTAAGTGTAATTATAATAATCTGAGCCACTAATCTCTATGTTTACAAAGTATAAATATGAGCAAATGCATGCACTCAAATGCACAAATAAAGATATGACACATTCACATACATACATACATACATACATACATACATACATAGATCTATACATATGTACAGACATATGAGCGCATATAAGCACGTATTACTATTTATTTGCGTATCGCTAAGTGAGTTTGCCGGAAAACGTTATGATTGGCTCATAAAATGGTTGTTGTTGTGTATATTTTTTGTTCCAAAGCATCTTGCCAATCTGACAACGAATAAATCAGAGCGAGCGTATTGATTGCAAATATCTGAAAGAGTTTAAATAACATCCATGCATATGAATATGTACATATATATGTTCAAGTATGTTCATATGCATTTGTTCAAGTAATATACCACATAACAAATCGATGCCGCGATGTCTAACTTGAGCTAAGTCTCGTCAACTTTTAACTGAAAATTTCTTTAATGGTTAGTAACGGAAGCGTTAATAATTATGATCAAATAAATCTCTGTAAAAAATCCTTGTATATTCCTAATACTCGTATATGGAATTAAAGGCGGAATCTTAATTAAGCTTGGTAACAACGTTAATCTTAGCATTAATGTACAGTTGAACTTCCCTAACTCGAATCACCATAATCCACAAAAGCGGGATTGTCCGCATAAACTTTGCATATACCCACAGGAAAACGAATAACGGTGTGATATCACACGAAATTATCTGCTCACCGAAGTGTCCTTTCAATAAATCCATTGATTGTTGCGATGTGTGGGAAGTCTTGTTGAAATCAAATGTCGCCGAGAGCATGAACATAATTTTTAGGCATCAAATAATCGATTATCATGGCGCGATTTTCGTGAACACTATATTTTCTTGTATGCGTGCTAAACGTGGTCTATTCGGTCGAATATTATTCAATAATGAATTCTCGGTCTAAAGATGGGTGGTGGTGTTGCAAATAGTACACTCAATAGGCCGATTATGTGACTCACGCGTGATCTGTCAAACTTTGCTATCGAAAAAAAGTACCTCTACTTGGATCATTTCGTAATGAAATACAGTAAATGTCGAGTTTAAAATATTCAAGTTATTTACTCCATTTTAAGCGTAAAGATTATAGAATATTAGCAATACACCACCGCTACTGTTGAATGCGGCGACACTGTAATCCGACATTTGTCTTTCGCATTATATTTGTACTTTTGATTGCTTATATTGATCTTAAGTATTGCTTCCGGCATCAATTTTATTGTAATTTACTTGTAATTAATTGTAATATTTTATTTTATGTTAATTTATTATTATTGCTCCTAATGCCTTTATGAGCACATATAGTATATTGGGTGTGCAGCTTTGAAATCGGCATTAAAGCTCTTAATTCGACAAATTGCTATACGTTTTGAGGAGCGCTGAAAGCAGCTTAATTACATATAGTGGCATTTTAACATAGATAAAAAGACAATTTTCTTTTCATATGCAATGCATGTCAACGAATCGACACATTTCAGTCTTCGTTGGAATAGTTTATAATTTCTCATTACAAATACATATTTCTATTAGCGTTTTGCCTGCAGGCAGACCAGGCCTTGACAAATGAAAAGGTGCGAAAATATTCTATGTATTTATATTTCAAATGTGCATGTAATGTCCAATTAAATTCTAGTTTATTCTAAAAGAAACCTGTCGAATCGAGCAAACTGGAATGATTATTATCGCAATTAAGGTTTTACAATTGTAGGAAAATGAATATTTACATAATTCTAATAATACAAATTCACACAACATTCCCAATACACTAATTTATAGAATAACTGTTGGAACACCTTAAAAATGCGGAGAGAAGTAAGCCAAAGTGAACGCTTTGATCTTATCCGCTTTAGAATTATATCCTTAATAAGGTAAAACAAGTAAGGAAAGGCTAAGTTCGGGTGTAACCGAACATTTTATATTGAAGAAATTTTATTAAGATATCGCGCAACTTTACCCATAAATTCGGCATAAAGTTTAATAGAATAACGAAAATCGTCATATATAGATATGAGGGCTGAGGTAATTCCTGAACCGATTTCATTCAATTTCACCAGCAAGGTACACTATATCTAATACTATACGCTCACTTAATTTTGCTAAGATATATCACATATTAACCAATACATATATGCGGAATAAAGCCCAACGAAACCGATTATTTGAAAAACCTATAATTAGGTATATGGGAGCTAGGAGATCTTATGACCCGATTTTAATAATTTTTGGAACAGAGACACACTATTGGAAGAAAACAATTTCCTCTGAATTACATTAAATTATCTGAGAGATGTACCTATATTTTCCGTTAAAATTTAACCTTAGGCCCTGAGTTCAACATGTTCGATATCTAGGGCCTTGAAAAGTTATAGTCCGTTTTCGACAATTTTTTCTGTAAAGTTTTGTTTTGCTATCTTCATTGGTTCCTAATGTATACATATATTATAAAGTGAAGGATTCAGATGGAATTCAAAATTGAGTTATAGAGGAAGTAGTCGTGATTGTGAACCGGCTTCGCTTTTAACCGTGTTGTCAGGGTGTCAAGAAAATATTATATACCGATTTTCATTGAAATAAGTCCTCTCTCGACGAACCAAAATTAAACTCTACCAGTCGCTCATTAATCCCGTCGTGATCTATGGCGCAAAGCGTGGACAGTGCAACACCCGATGAGACGACTCTTGGGATTTTCGAGAGAAAGGTTCCTATGAGAAAGGACTCCTCATAAATTTATTATATATATCTCGCAAACTACTAAAACTATATCAACCAAACTTTTTACAGTAATTTCACTTAGCCACATCATTGCAGCATGAAAATGAATGAACTCGGATTATAACCACGCCTACCATTCAGTAATTCAGTAAAGAAAAATGCCAGATAACCAAAATTGAATGATAAAGACGGTATAATCCTTTCGTTCACTTTACTAAATATGAATTAATCACCAGTGAAGACATCGGAACAAAATTTTGCACAAATATTACATTTGTAGTATGGCATCTAAAAATCTCCCGAATCGGACTATAACTACAGCTACAGAACCTGAAGACCTAAGTGTTTGTATCCAATTTTTTACCGAAAATATCGGTAAGTACTCATCATTTATTCTAGAGAAATGTAGAGGAGAGGAGAAGGAGGACCTTTTATAGTGTGCATTTGTACCAAAAATGGGTAAAATCGGATCAGCTTTTCTTCGCATCAATATCCATTGAAAAAGTCTTTTAAACCATCACATAAAAAATATGACTCACACGCTGTGACACAGTGGACGTGTTATTTGTATATCTCACAATTGCAACAAGTGGTTTAGCGGTACTCTATGTATATATACATATATTTGTATGTAGATGGACATAGTACATACGTAGGTAAACACCAACTTTACCCACATGGCTCTAAGCTTGTGTGCGAGTTATTGTCTTTCTCATTCTTTATCAGTCAAATACGAACGTGGGTTCATATCAGCTGATAAAGAAAACAAGTCGAACTCATGTTCAATGCATTTAACTGTATTTTAATTTCAAAATTCAACAAGTTAGCCCACAAATCATTTGAAAAATATTAATTCAATTTATAAAATTTGCCGAACGTTTGCAACGAAAGGCGATTTGTACATACATACGGCATTACATGATCATAAACATACATATTACATGTGTATGTATGTCAGGTAATATTGAGATCAAGAAAAAGCGACACAAAATCCCACACATGGTCACCCCAATACTCCACATTAGCACACTCTCGCACGAACTCACGACTCGTGATTTTATTGGAGATGTGGGCATTTTCGCAAATGCATTCATGCCTCAAACAGCGGTACATATGTAAGTACCATGTAGGTAATTATTGTCGGTATATGCGCATGAGTATGTGTGTACATGATGTCTTACAAGCCGTTTGCCGATCGCAATCGATGTCTCAGCGGTTGTTAACATTCTTGTAAATTATGTTGAATTACTGGACTGGCGCGCATTGTCAGCAGCTTGTATCAAAAACATACATTGCACACGTTCGTATGCGGTGCTATGTCGCCGGTAAATGCCCAGAGGCTTCGGGCCTTACGCGTACCTCACCACTTATGCACACACACCGAAAGCCACCGCATAAGATGGGAAGGCCATGAGCCACCGTGCTCACCGCAAGAAATAAAGTGCTTGCAATTAATATTACCAGCCTTAAGTAAACCGCTCTTTAAGGGGTTTCGCCCTACCTTCATGCCCGCGGAGGCCGTCCGCCTGCCGTGGTAGTTTGTGCGCGATGCTGCATGCCCTTACACGTTTATTCACATCGCTTTTGATTTACTTTTTACTTTATTTCATTTACTTTTATTTCATATTATTTGTTTGCTTCTTCGTTTTTTGCCTTTATTTTTGTGTTTTGCCGTTTTTGTTGCGGTTCACTTAAGCAAACTGCAGGCCAAGCGTGGCTGCCGCGCTACCGAGTTCAGTTGCAGCGGCCACTGCCGTATTATTGACCGTATTCATTATGTTTTTTAACCTGTCATTAAATAGCCCCGGGCCTGGCTCTTCCTTTTTCACCGTTCGGTCACTATTTCCTTGCCGTTTCCCCTGTTCACTTCCTCATTGTACTCTTCTTTTTGCCTTTGGAGCTGTTGATGGCACCGTGTTACCGCTGCATATTGCTGTTTACTGTCTGGCCTTGTTTCTTTCTTATTTGCTATCATTATATGCTCGCATCGGCTGTTCCTCATTGTTATTGCGCAAATTGGTAGTAAAGTAATAATTGGTTTAAGGTTTAATGCCAAATTCCATTTGCTGCCACTGTATAACGCATATAGGTACATATGTACTATGTACGATTACGTGAGTTGCAAGTACTGGGCAATGGGTTCGAATGCCCCTTGTAGCACCCTTCAAACTGTGACTGCGGTCAAGCTGACAATCGTTCCGCTCTATGGTCAATTCTGGCAAAATGAGAATATAATAGAAGGAGAAACGTAAGAAAAAACGCAAAACCGAAGGCACTAGTATCAGAAAACTCCTAGTGTCACAAAGAGTATCTGATTTATGTCAATAGCCAAATACAATTCGATTCATCAGTAGTCCTTAGAATATATTTTTACTGGAAATAACATTTTTCATGAGCTCCAACAAAAAATAACAAAAGTTTAATCGGTCTAGTGAGATATTTGAAAATAATTCAAATTTTAAATTCAGATATTTATACATATATGGGACTAATATCTAATATTGAGAGTCTAAAATCTGTCATTTTACGAGCACAACTTTGGTTACTTCGTTAATATAATTATTGTTAATAGAGGGCAATTTACAACCCTAGTTTTTGATCAAAGGTAGATATTAGATATTTATTTATTAACAATTTTATTAGTTGTAGATTGTACTCCACTGACTTAACTGAGATCCGGAGTATCGCAAATAAATCTCGGTCCGCCTTTCTAAGTCAACGTCCTAACGTTTCGCGCAAGCTTTATATTCTGCCGATTCAAACTTATCGAGTTAGACCAGGTTAGGTTAACTGCCCGTTGGACCCTTAAACTATTAATATTCGAACTACCCTGTGATCCTGATAACTGAATTAATAGTTTGATATGTGCAATCACCCCCACATCATCTAGGAAACCACGGCCGATAGTTTCGATTATTTTCCTATACGTCTCTTTGAACAAATCTCCATATCGTTGAAACTCTCAGCGCTGAAATTATGAACCTGCCGAGAAGCATATGCTCTATAAGTTTCACGAAGAATTTAGAGGCGTTCAGATCTTTAAGCGCGCTGATAACGGATTTAGGCTGAATTTTATTGAAAGCACCTTCTATATCAAAGAAGGTTATAAGAGTTTATTATTTTACTTCCAGGGCTTTTTTAATCCTGTTGCCACCAAGTTTAAAGCTGCTTCCTTGGATTTTCCCTTGGCTTACCGAGTTTATGATAGTAAAATTTCAGGGTGAATTCGTTATGATGACTCCAACCATAATACGGAGCTTTCTTTTACTTACTTTTAAGTCATAATTTTGCCTTCAAAAATATTCGAATATTATTAAAAATATCTATGCTCATATATTTGTATAATACAGCTGAATTAAAATTATTCGCCACATCCCAAAATTATCTTCCTGTTTCCATTACAATACGCCATTAAGTGGCAATTATTGTTTTCAAGTCATATTACCGATCAATTGACGATTAGTTCCTTCGTTATCTTATTATGAAGCACATTTATAATATCGGATGAATGATTGGTGTTGCGTGCGCCATTGCAATTGAAGCTCCCAGACAAGCACTGCGCTGTTGGCGCTGACGCTGACGTATACAGCACAGCAACTTTATAACTGTATTATCATTACGCAGCGTGACCGTCATGCCCTCAACGTTTTTGTCAAATTTAGGCGAGTAATTCTTCATTGCTACTTTTATCGCTGATGAGGAGACAATAGCAACCCGCCTGAATCCCCGAGCCCCCCATGACCATTACCGACTGCGAACAGACCAGACGAAATGCATGACTGGCCATTGTTATGGTATTTGGTGTTTGTCTGTCATTGTCTCTGACAGTCGTGAAAAGTGTTCCTGCTTTTCACTTATTTACAGTTATTCACCTTTTTGCCGTGTTTACTGCGATTCAGCGCTCTCGCCACCCACCCCTTGCCTATAGCCAATGCCAGTCGCCTCAGCATGAATTGCATGTCATGTCCATCATTCATCATACGTTGGCTCGCTTTTTCTGCAATATTATTTTTTTTTCAGTTTTAAGGCTTCGCATCGCGGCTTGTTGATAGTTAGTTGCCGACGTAGATGTCAACGCTGACACGGACGTGAATGTGAATGCGGACGCAAAGCAAAGCCTGTCATCATTAGTGGTGTTTTTACGCTCATATCCGTTCTTCTCACTTCACAGATTTCACCGTCCGGCCATCCATTGAGGTACCCCACATTCCTACCTACGGCATTTACAACAAAAACTCGCATAATATTTAATTGTTCAACGCCACAACTCAACTAGAACTCAACTCAACTCACATGCGCTGACAAATTCACAAATTCAATGAATAAAAACAAAAACAAACTGAAAACACAATAAATAATGGGAAATACATGTACTCGTATGCTTGTTGGCTCTCGTATATTCGTTGTGTAATGCATTTAATAAACAATTGGAAAATAAATAAATTGCAAAACAATGAACCGGCGCGCGTAAGCGTGAAATTGAAATTAAACCTTCGATGTCGGGCACATGGCTGGAAGCCTCTGGATAATGAGTCTCAATTGTTTTTTGGCGGAACGGAAGTCAACGAATATGCGTTTCCGAGCGAAACCCGATTAGAGTTGAAGTATAGACGCTAATTTAATGAATATTTTATAAAGTACTACGATATGGCGATATGCATATATGGTTCTAATCTTACTGCCCCTTTACGATCTCCTGCATTTTTAGTTAAGTTCAAGTTGATCAAGGTCATCAATACTTATATTTTGTGGAAACACAAAAACAGCAAGTAAGGAAGGGCTAAGTTCAGATGTCACCGAACATTTTATACTCTCGCAATTTATTTATTTAATTTTATTAATATAACAAACAATTTGACTCATATATTCGGCATATATATGGTGAAAGTTTGAAAACCCTAATATTAAGTATATGGGAGATAGGGAAAGTTGTGTTCACATACAATCAGACCATAACTTGTGAAAAAAATTTTGAAATCGGACTATTACTTTTCGATGCCCGGATATCGAACATGAAGAATTGAGTGCCTTAGGGTAATTTTTCACCGAAAATATCGGTAAATTTCTCAGATATCTTAATTTAATTCAGAGGGAATATTTTTCTTCTAATAGTGTGTTCCTGCTTATTATTAAAATCGGGTCATAACATACCCTAGCTCCCGAATCCCTAATTATAGACTTTTCAAAAATACGATTTCAGGAATTACCTCAGCCCTCATATACTATTGGCCTTTTTGTGGAATATATGGGTCAAACTATATCAATAAATTGCGAGAGTATAAAATTTTCGGTTGCACCCGAACTTAGCCTTTCCTTACTTGTGAAATAAAATTGAAAATATGAACATAAGTGGAAAAAGATTAATTATATTATGTCGTTGCTAACTGTGCGCCACCTTAGAGTTTAAAAAAAATATGATTTTGTAATTTTTAATTGAGGTCTGTATAATTTATCTATGTGTAATAAATTACTGAAACCAAAATCGGACTGGATGAGAATCTAATCTAAATTCGTTTTTAATAAATTGTTAATTTCATTGGAATCATTTTGTTGTGCTTATTTATCTGAATGCAATTTACGCTTAATGAGCTCACATAAACACTGCTTCATAGAATACACTTGAAAGCTTCGAATTTCATAAATACCAAGGTACTCACACGCATACACAAACAGCTCACATACACAATAGATCCATTTCAACTCTATGAGCACAGTAAACAAACAAATAAAGCAATTAGCGCAGACGCATCAAATGCTCACATAACCCCAAAGGGCACTTCAAATTTCACAGCGATGATTGAATGGACATCGAAACCAGAAATTCAACAATTTAATTGCCGTGATCATAACGCGTTTACAACCATTAAATTAAGTCATATGTAAATGACATTGCCGCCGTCTGCCCGGGTGCCAGCTGCTTGTGGAATTGAGGCGTTCAGCGAGTAGCGATCATTAAATATGGATTAAGAGAGGCTCACATAATTTACGCGTTCGCTGCTGATGACTATTTCATATAACAATTAAGCACGACACTCGACGGCGGCGACGTCCGTCTGCGTAATCGACCAGCCAACTAGCTGACAGTACGCGTGCGCACGCACACGTAAAGTGCTCAAGCAGGAGGGGGCCATTGAAAACGAGCTGGAAATCTTAACGTCCAAGTGGAGTGGCTAATATCCATAAAAAAGATGACTATTATATGGATTGAAGTGCGCAGGCGCGTTCTCATTCATAGGCCAGCCAATATGGAGGGGAGGATGGCACTCGCACTCGCACACTTATACGTGTCATTAACAGCGAGTTTGAGTCTTCAAATAATTTTAATGCGTGTAAAAACCATCAACAACAACACCGAAAACAATCACGCAATTCCACAGCACATTACAGCACTCGCCAGCAGCAACAATAACGAGCGGCTATTACAGTCGTATACACTCGCGGAACATGTGCCAATAATGCCAGGTAAAAATCCCACGACCAGCAATTACCGTCGATCGCTTCACACACACACACCCAGCTGCAAGCCCACGTAGGCAAGTGTGTGGCTTCAAAGCAGTGGAAGAATGCGCGCAGCTTTGCAACGTCCGGCCCACCGCAGCACAAATTGGTGTCCTCAGCTACGCCAACATATGGAATCACGGTGAGTCTGCGCTAAAACCACTACTGACCGCAACAATAACAACAACAGCAATCGAACAACCACCAGCACGAACAATTGCGCTCATGAACGGCACGCAAGCGTTTGGGTTGCTGTTATGGCTCAATGAGCGCTGGCCGCCTGCTGGTGTGGGGTGTATCCTGATGCCGGTCGCATTGGTCGGTAATTACTAACTAGCGCAGCCGCACATGGAAGCCGCGCTGACTGGGGCGATCGCGCCTGTCTTGTTGTCTAACAGCGGACATGCCAACATAAAAATCCGTATATTTAAGTCAGCACAACAAAGTGGCGCGCCTGCAAGCCAGGTCCATGTGTTTAGATTGTGTGTGTGTGTGTGAACGTTTTGTATCTTTATGGATCATGGAAAGTATGTGCGGTGCTTATGCCTTAAATCTATGTTTTTATTAGATACTTGTATCTCGCATTCAGCTGCCGCTACAAAACAAACGACGAGTGAAAGATTTCGAATGGGAAATGAGGTACACTCTCGAAAGTGAGGCGTGATGTTACCAAGAAAAACGAGGCGTGCGTGTATCCAGAATTCAGAAAATTGGGAATTTTGAGAAGTCGAAATTTTTTATGTTATGAATGTAGTTATGTTAGTTAGGGTTGCATAATTTGACATTTTGGAAGTCTTTTTTAAACTAAAGCTTCATCTATTATATTTTGCTTGCTTTTGATGTCAAATCGTCCCTTTATTAGATAATATTAATTATTAATAAGGTCGGAACTCTGGCCAAATATTGATTCCAGATAAGTGTCCTTTTTTATACAATATCTCACGAATACTTTCTTGAAAATATTAGTTTTTTACATTTTACAGTACAAATTAGTATGTTAATAATACCTTGATCTAGGAAGGCATGACTCAATATTACGCAATTTTACTACCGAACTAAGCTAAAAAAATATGTAGAGATGTTTTGCATTCAATCTGATATATGCGGTGCTAGGTTAAGCAAAAAGTATGTTATAGAGATATCTCCATTGGACGGGTCTGTACCGAGAGCTTACCTTATGAGGTTAGGTGGGTTACAAATGTTAAAGGTTAAAAAAGTAGGTATTTTTTTAAATTTTGCAATCAATTTAAAAAAAATTGTAAAATATTTCATTTAAACAGTTCAACATATCAAAGGTATATATTTAAACTGTATTTTGCGAAATTTTTATTTAAAATATCACACATCAAGGGATATTATCTAAAAAAATGCTCTGTGCTGTCCACGGCATTACTCATTATTGGTTCATCTAAAATCAATAAACCAAAAATATTTCGATAGTACATGGATAAATCTCATTATTGAACGAAGAAAAAAAATTTAAATTTAAAATTTAAAAAGTCACTTTTTTGGTAAAATTTTCGCCAAATATTGACCCGAAAAAATTAGTTGCAATAAAAATAAAAAAATCCTTCGTTCATTAACTAGATAATGTTATTTCAGAGATATGTGCAAAATTTTAATAAAATTTCTTCATAAATATTCGAGAAATCGTGTCCAGCGACTTAAAAGTTTTAGTTTTAAGTTAAACGCGTTTAAAGTTTTAAATTGAAACTGGCGTGGCCTGATAGGCGGAACTTCCAAGGGTCTATTTCTTATTTTTATTTTAAACATATTGTACTACTTAATAAGCCAAGCTTTTTTTAAATTGTGAAATTTTTAAATCCACCTAACCTCAAGCCTGATTTTACTCAGTGTAATATCCTCATGTATTTTATATAATAGATCTGACGATTTCTTGATCGCATGAAGCGCAAGAACTGAGTTCCTTGTATTTGTATACTACTCTTATGTCATATGTACATATGTCAATGGGAATAATATATTAATATCCTGATATTCAATATTCATATATGGTAAATTAGATTTATATCGATTTTCTATATAGGCCATGTCCTATCACCTTCCTTCATTAATCTTATTAATTTCCTTCTGTGGTTACTTGAAATCGAATTGTGAGGTGAGTTTATTCTAGTGATTTCAAGACAAAATAAAGAAAGTGTTGAGTTCCCCTTATATTTATGATACCTATTCGCCAGAATCTTAGGCTCTTCACGTAAACTTACTAATAAGTCTTGATATGTTAAGTTAAGAGTTAGATCACATTCATCTTCTTTAAGTCGCGGCTTTCTTCTTTAAACTCATAAATAAGCCCAGGAATGTCTTCAAAGCGATTAATTAGTATACCTTTTCGCGCAGTGCACTCTGTCGGCGGCGAAAAGGAGGAAGTCCATGGCAATGATAAAATCTGTTGCGGCACTTTATCATTCCACTAAAAATGTTTAACTTCTAAAATCCATTATTACGCTTGTTTGTTGCCTGTTTGTTTGGCGTTTACACACTTTTGTTTGCATTATAATTGCAATATCGCTCGCAGCAGAGCGTCCGGCCGTTGGAATTCGGCGCATCGATCGTTTCCTCTGACAAAACATTAGCCTACCAATCGGTTTTACGGCTATTCGTTATCGACGACGACGACGCTGATTCCTGTGCTGCGCTGCTCTGGTCGGTTTTGAGTTGTGAGCACATGCATTTTCATTTGAATTACATGCCTTTTCTGTTGTTGCAACAATAATAGCAACGACAATATGCCAAAGCGACCGGTAATCGGCGTAGAAGGCGCATGCGCAGCAACCAGCGGTGTGATAAATATCACTCGCTACAAAACGCCAAATGGTTGGCAACGAAAATTCAGTCAACAACAACAACATCACAAGCAGCTTTGTACAGACGTGCAGCCAGCATTTGTGGCAGCAACAGCTGTGTGGCAATGCGGATTCATTGCTTAGTTTCCTCGTGTTTCTTTGAGCAGCTTGTTCGCGATTAAATGGTCATATTGCGCAGAAATAGCTGAACAAAAGCCGAGACCACGAAATCCCAGTGGAAAAGTGAAGCTGCCCAGAAAGGAAAACTCCAACATGCAACGTCGTTCCGCTACCGCACTATGGGAACATCCACAAACACATACATATGTATATAAATTCATACGTTTGCGCTGTGTGAACTTTCGAGGAATGCTGCAATGGAATACCGTTTTTGTGTCTCAGTGTGTGTGTTTGTCTGAAAAGGTTGGTAACTTTAAATGCGCTTAGCTCCAAAGCTATCACTTTTTGCTCGTTTCCAGCGTCTGTGTAAGGTTAGTACGAGTAAATATGCGCATAACTTACCAATTTCGGTTGTAACAACAATAACAACAGTAACAACAAAAACAGCATTCCTCCAACTCTGTGTAAATTGGTTTTTATGCATTTCTGTTCGTGCATTTTGAAGGAATCACTCATTTATGCGCATCAGATAAATTGCCGGGCGCACACTAAAAGCTCCAAATGAGGCATTTAGTCCGACTGCGGTGTGGCTGCTGAACTATTGTTTACGATTTTGGTATGATTGGAGCTCAGTGCCCAGTTAGTGGTTGTACATGAAGGCACACTAAGGTGGGACAATAACTAATGATCATCAAATACTTAATGAAAGTTCCTGACAGTGTAAATCAATAGAAATAGATGCTATTATGCATACATATATGTTTTCAGTCCAAATTATAATGTTTATTTTTTGCACCATCACATAGTTTCGCTAAAATGTCGCCTGTTTTTATACTCTCGCAACAAAAGTTGCTAAGAGAGTATTATAGTTTTGTCCACATAACGGTTGTTTGTAAGTCCTAAAACTAAACGAGTTAGATATAAGGTTATATATACCAAAGTGATCAGGGTGACGAGTAAAGTTCAAATCCGGATGTCTGTCTGTCCGTCCGTGCAAGCTGTAACTTGAGTAAAAATTGAGATATCTTAATGAAACTTGGAACACGTGTTCCTTGGCACCATAAGAAGGTTAAGTTCGATGGGCGGAATCGGACCACTGACACGCCCACAAAATGGCGATAACCAAAAACACATAAAGAGCTATAACTAAGCCATAAATATAGTTATGAAAATAAAATTTGGAACATAAGATCGCATTAGGGAGGGGCACATTTGAATTTAATTGTTTTTGAAAAGTGGGAGTGACCCCGCCCCCAAATAGGTTTTTTGTATATAACTCGCAAACTAATTAAGCTATATAAACCAAACTTTCTGCAGTCGTTTCTTTTAGCCATTTCCTTATACAGTTCAAAAATGAAAGAAATCGGATAATAACCACGCCCACCTCCCATACAAAGGTTAGGTTGAAAATGACTAAAAGTTCGTTAACTCACTAACGAGAAACGTCAGAAACACCAAATTATATATAAGAAATGGCAGAAGAAAGCTGCACTGAGATTTTTTTACAAAATGGAAAAAGGGCGTGGCGTCACCCACTTATGGGTCAAAAACCATATCTCAAGAACTACTCGACAGATTTCAATGAAATTCGGTATATAATATTTTCTTGATACCCTGATGACACTGGTGGAATATGGGCGAAATCGGTTCTCAACTACGCTTACCCATATAACTCAATTTTGAATTCTTCTGATTCGTTCATTTTATAATGTATACATAAGGAACCGATAAAGATAGCGAAATAAAACCTTACACAAATACTGTATTTGAGCTGTGACATCACTTGTGGAAAAATTGTCAAAATCGAACCATGACTTTTCAAGGCCCCTGATTTCAAACATGAAGACCTCACTGCCAAGGGTAATTTTTCACCGAAAATATAGGTAAATCGCAAAATAAATTGCGAGAGTATAAAACGTTCGGTTGCACCCGAACTTAGCCTTTCCTTGCTTGTTTTGTTTTCTGTACGAAATCGATAATGACATTAGCCACTCCTTATAGCCGCGCTGTCGCTACTGATTTTGTTTAAATATTTGTTTCCTCAATTAAGCATTCAAACTCTTGTCGCCATAGAGCCATGACCTAAGCTTACCTTTAGCATTCTCAATAAAAATATATCAGCAACTTATTCGTCAAATAAATCAGGCTTTATGAAGATCTATAGCTGACTACATATTTTGGAAGTCTTGTAATATTCCCTATTTATTATACTGTAGTATCATTCCTTTTCTAAAGAAGTCAACTTGAAAATGATCCCTTCGCCAACTATTATTAGGAAATTTAACTATTACAAGTCTATCTAATTTTCTGCCACGCGGTTCATACACAGCCAGGTTATTATAATAAAAAAATAAAAAAATGTATTTCAACTTAGTATAAAGTTTTAAAGTTCCTCCCTATTGAACATTATTGAGATATATACATATGCAAGTATATACGTATGTAGTTTTAAAATTATGCCAGATATTTCACTTAACGTCCCCACGCCAATTTCGCTTCCTGACAGTGAATGTAGTAGTACAAGTATACATATATATATGGTAACAACTACTTCATAGTAAATTCTGACTTGATTAAACATCTCTTTGGCAAAAAGGATTATAATTTTTGAATTTTTAACTTTACGGCTGTTAAAAACTTGATAAATATCTTTTTTGTAGGCTTTCATTTCATAGGAATACTCTCCAAATTTCCATAAAGTCTTTTCAAAATCCCCTCATCATAATCAAATTTTATTGCTTACACACTTGCAACTGTGAAAATTACATCCGCCGTCTTCGTTGCGCTTTGGAGAATGGCAAATCGAACAAACAACTGGCATTACCCTCGTATATGTACAATAAATTATATAGAGTAGCAAAAGGAATGTATATATATTATTTTACTTTTCCAGTAAAATTTTATGGACAAAGGGTCATAGCACAACATAGCTACTAGAGAAACATTACTGAATACCATATTTTCCTGAATTACTTACATTTTTCGCTACCATTCAATTTACAGCTTCAACTCTCTTACGGAAGGTCATGCCCACGTTGGAATACAGATATTTGCTTAACGAGTAAAAGCAAGTAACTAACGAACGACATCTTCGTATGCACCCAAACAACAAGGCATATTCAATTTCTTAGGAGTTCATTATTGGCATATCTCATCCGTGGACATGCACCACCATAGAAGCTGTGACCGCTGTTGCTCCCCAGCCTCATTACCCGCCCATTCATAGCACCAGGCGCAGTCGTAGCGACATCAACTAACAGTCAGCTTTCGATTCGGTCCGATATCAGGCGATTGCATGCGATGCCTAATGCCACTGCAGCTGCGTCCAGTTGCCAATATTGCTGATGTGCAGTTGTTACAACTATGTATTATTAATGTTTAGTTGTTGTTGTTTTATTGTACGTGGCATAGCAATTTTACGAGCATTGTTAGTGCTGCCGCAACAGAGAAGAAAAGAAAGATGAATTGTGTGCATCCAGCGAGTACATTTCCTGATAGCAACAACAGCAAAAAAAAAGAATAAACCGCGACAACAAACAGCGCATGCGTCCATTGTAAGGCAACAAGCAACGCCCATTTGAGCCGCAACTTACAGCCATCGAGCCACGAACAATTGCCCTGCATTCCATGTAACCTTTTCGGCTCTTACTCCGGCTACCAAATGCCTTAAATATCAGTGTCTCTAGCTGGACGGCTGCCTGACGAGTTGACGAACAGTTGGACGACATTCGCCGACATTTGGACACGACAACTGCCGTATACCGCAACTCGCGGGTAGGATGAATGGCAGAGCAACAGATTTATACAAAAAAAAAAATATTGAAATAAAACAACAAACACTAGTTGAGGGCCTTTCGCTGTCTGTGCTATTTTTAAAGCAGCACGTTGCCTAGTTAGAGCTACCCACTGACTCCGGTGGAACCGTTCCTTTTACCTCAGCCGCTACGACCGCATTAGCCTCGTTATTGTTGTTATTGTTACAAGCGTTACTAGGTTTACTAAAATATCTTTTGTTGTTTTCCTTTTGCTGGCGCTTTTCTGGTAATTCTATGGTCCTGTCTTCATTGCTCATACATCTTCGAGCCTTTTCTTCCTTTGAGGAGAAAACAATGTATTTTTATAAATACATAGTTTTGCTGCTTAAAAGGCAACTTGCTCCCCATTTAAGTTATAACCATTTAGCATTTCCATCATCACCAGTCGTAACTGGCGCTGTCGCCTTCACCGCCGTCATCGTGGTTGCTGTCGTGACCGCTGTCGTCAGTGATCTTGATCGCTATTTCAATGCTCGCCGTGTCTTTGCCCTTGCGTCTTATGTCAGCCGTGTGTCAGCCTTGTGCGCGGAATTCTTAGCGCAGGAATTCAGATAAGTGTGGTAATTAAAACAATGTAGCCAACTTTTAGTCTTTCCCATAAAGCAGTTTTACATATTTTATTACTTCACTTAGAAATATATGAATTTCATTTTTGCCATATAGAAATATCTGGGCACAAAACTTTAATGGTTAAATATGAAAGAAGTTACATATATTCCCAGTGGGAATTTGATGTAGAGAGTCAAGACAATTATGAGAGGGCAACAGTCATTCTGCTGATGAAAGGTTTGCAGCTTTTTATAGTTTGGACAGATATTTTATTAGATTCGAGAATATTGTTATTGGTATAAGGTGAAGACTTCCATTTTGAGATAAGCTTCGAAAAACGGAGAATATACTGTTTTTACTTATAACTCAATGTTCTGGATAAATTTTGATTTGGTCCAATGCCCGAATAAATTTGGTTCGTACTCTCATTAAATAATAGGAATAGGGTCAAAGAACTTCAAAATATTATCACCTAGGTGCCGACAAAGTTAAATTTCCATCATTGACTTATTTAAAATTCTAAAATTATCTTTCTGGATTCGAAAAAAGACCATTTTCCTTTTGTTCTGCCTTTTGGAAATCAGTCCTAAAGAAAGGTATTTAGTTACATTTTATATAAAGGGATCCCAAAATTTAATATTCCTATTGACAGTATACCACTAAACATACTTAATTAAGTAAAGAGAAGTCTGCTAGATTTTCCCTAAGTCTAAAATTGTACCCGGCATTCAAAATAAACAATATTTTGGTATTCACGTGGATAGAATGCTCACGTGAAGAAAACACATAACAAGTAAAATAACTTGCATGAATATAAAAGCAGTAAAATTAAATTGGCTTTTAAATAAGAAATAAACATTTATACTTGAGAATATAGTCCCGTTATATAACGCGGTTGTAAAACCGATTTGGGTGTATGGTATTCAACTGTGTGGTACGACCTGTACAACTAATATTGATATAGTATAGAGGTTCCAAACAAAAATGCTTAAAGCAATCACGAGTTCAACATAGTAAAAGAAACATATCCAAACTACGAGATCATCCAAACAGTAAACAATAAACACGCCTAAAATGAAGAGATATGCCTACCTGCTAAAAAGCAATGCTCCACCAAAACAGCTCATTCACCTCCTTGAGCTTTAAGATTTTATAGCTCATTGTTAAGCTCTAAATAGCATATTCAATAAATAAAGAAATACAAAAAAAAATAGGTGAATACTTGAATTTAGGTATATTAAATGATTAAATCTTAATACGCCCCTTTTAAGATGTCAAAGTATTTAAAGTAATATGAAAAGTATGAACTTGAAAAGCTGGATGAACGCTTTTAGTAATGGCGGCAGTCAATAGTAAATGGAATTCATATAAATCACTTTATAATTTTAAAGGTTGAATTTACGAATGTGAGAACAAGAAGATATATGAGAACGTTTTGGTATAAGTTTGATAACACGAAATTACCGTTGCTCGTGGCCATTTTACAATCAATATCGATTAATCCTCGATCCTTAAAATAAATGGAACTAGAAGTTTAAAACAACCTCTATGATCTTGCAAAATAAACTTATAATATACAGTGCTTTCAAATCAAAGCTCGGCTTTACTAAACAAAACACAATTACAATGGATTTCTATAATTTTGTTTTTATAAATATCAATAATCCTAGAGACGGTAAAAAGAAATCGAATAACTATATCATTCGATTCCTGATTGATCAAATTTAATCGATTATTAATTGCGATTAATCGTAAAATCGTAAATATATTCTTACAGACCCCCTCGTACTTGAGAATTGTTTTTCATAGCTGGTGATTTAAATAGTTTCCCTCACAATTATTTCCAACAAACTACGCCTATTCCGCTCTTCGGTTCTCGCCCATCGAGCTAATTGACATAATGGCTTATTGTTGAATTGTCATGCAGATGCGGAGCACTTTTATTTCAATTGCCATATTGAATGGCTTTGGCGGGCAATTAGATAGTGAAAAGCCGGTGTGAAGGATTGTAGCGCGTGTAGTTCGACGAAAGGTGCACACGTAGAGCTTGTGCCGTATCGAAGCGCTATTAAACTGCCATTCACCAGCCGCCAGCATGTCAGAGGGCATTCAGGCACTCACGCGACAAATGCAACGAACAGATGAATAGCAAAATCGACAAGCTGACAGGCGAACCAACTGACGCGACGCGCAAACAAACACGCAAACAATATGATGGATGACTGCAGGTCCATCCGACTATCCGAAGCGCGCAGAGCCATCAGTACTAGATAAATTCGAGCCCTTGCCGCCGCGCGTTTGTTTACCTTTTCAGTGGCGCTGTAAGTGCGGCACCGTTGGCGGAATTGTTGGCTGCGAGGCTGCTTTGCAGGCTGTCGGTCGATCGGTCGGTCGGTTGTAGCGATGGATGAATGACAGGTTTTTGATGTGGTAATGGTGGAAAATTTATTTGTCGTTGGAAATAGAAATTTACTTAAATTATTGCTTGTTGGCCAGCTTAATTGGATATTTTAATGAGGTTTTACCTTTTTTTGTGTTTCATTTTTATTCGCTCAACATTTCGGGGTCCGAGTTGTTGTTTAGGCTTGTCTAATGTCGGATGTACAGACACAGCAGCTAGCAACTATGCGGTGAGTGAGTGATGTAAATGGCGCGACAGTGGGGGTGGACGTGATTGCGGCAACGCCATTGACAAAGCAACAAGCGACAATCGCATCGAGTTCGCCTCTATGCCGCCGAATCCGTTTTCGGTGTTTGGGCGTTAAAATTGCGCATGTTTGTTGTTGTTTTGTTGAGTTGTTGTTTTTTGTTTTCCATTTGTTAATTTTACATTTTATGTTAACAAATGTTATGGAAATTCATGGGCTCATAAACATGTTGCCGAACACAAATTTGCTTATGCGCTGATGATTTGCTAAACATGCAATAAATCATACTTAATTGATTTTGACGACAACACAAGCAATGTACTGTTATTTCGATATTTCGTATGCAAATTGGTATTTGCCGTCAACTTAATATTTATTTGATTGCTTATTTTAAGCTTTGCGAATAAATTAGCACGATAAAATGACCTCATTAGAATCGCGCCGAAGATATAGTTTATTTTTCATAATCATTAGATTTTTATTTTTTTATGATGTGATAATGCCTAGACAATTAAAAATAAATTATGGTTTCCTACATCTGTCACTCTTTTCGTTCACTAAACTACGATTCACGATTTATTTCCGTCCGCAAAGACTTGCCGATCTCTGTTACCGCTAACTAGTCTCTGTCAACCGAGCATATATCCTTCAACCCGCACAGAGGAAATTCTGTTGCCCTCGTTCCGGCCTGGAGACCCGCTGACAGACTCAGCACCAAGATTGGGTACGAGTACAGAGGAATACAGAGGTTTCAATTAAAAGTGCTCAGGGAAACACTGCTTCTCCATGGTACATTCGCAATATCCACAAAGACCTTAGCATCCCTATGGTGGAAACTGAAGTAGAAAATGCCTTCAATGCTTGAAAACAAACGATCTACTAGCATATTAAAAAACAACTTTCCACCAAAACAGCTGAACGACTTCTAAGAGCGCGTCTAGTTTTAAAATAGATTTAAGTATTAGTTATTTAGTGTTAGGCACCAAACAAGCAGATTCAAATTTTTTTTTTTTCAATATGCATTTATTTACTAAATCTGCTCTTTAACCCTTTTGACCCCGACGTTGCCTGTGAGCAATTTCACTGTTTGATGACTTAAATCAAAAGCTGTGTTCAATGTTTTAACTTGAATTAAGTGGCTACTTATAGATTAATATATTAAAAATGAAAATCAAAACAGTTAACAACATTCTTTACCGTTATTCTTATAGTTTTTTTTTTAACATAGTGCATTCAAGTCGTTGATAATTCTTTTATGGTCCCAATGGAGAAAAAAATTTTAAAACCACAGGTCGGGGGAGGTCGGGGTCGAAAGGATTAAAGCCTAACAATAATTTACAAAATCTTAAAACTAATTAAAACTAGACAAGCTCAACCAGGTGATTGAGTTGTTTTGGTGAAACGTTGCTCTTTAGTATGCAGGCATATCTCTTCTTTTTAGACGTGATTGATTACAGGATTGTACAAAAGCATTAGTCAATGGGTTTGGGTGATCATGTAGTTTAGATATATATTTCAATCTGCTGTCCTGCACGTGATTATTCTAAGAATTTTCGATTGGAACCTTTGTATTATATCGATATTAATTGCACAGGTCGTACCCCACAGTTGAATGCCGTACATCCAAATCGGCTTTATGACCACATTGTATAAAAGCACTTTGTTGTCTAGGCTAAGTTTAGAGTTTTTATTTATAAGCCAATTTAAATTTGCAGCTCTTATCTTCATGCTAGTTATTTTACTAGATATATGTTTTCTCCACGTAAGCCTTCTATCTAGGTGAATACCATTCTTCATTCGCTTGGGCACCAAACAACAAATAAAAGAAATATGTATAATACATAAAAAAATAGAGAACTTAAAACATAATAATAATTTAATGAATTTCGACAACATATGTACATATATTAAATATTTTTGAAAATTCGAGCATATAGCAATTATTTTATTTTACTGTCTCAATTAATTACAAATTTACCACAAAATCCTCTGAATAAAGTATCTTGTTTGATTTTCTAACTTCATTTCTTGAACCATTGGTGAAAGTTTATACAAGTTGAACAGTTTTTTGCCAATCGGTTACAGAAATACAGTTCCTCGAGTAAGGATAAAAAAATTCCTTCTATAGACTGATTTGTTGTACATTTAAGAGAGCACATTTCAAATATATGTTATTTCGGAAAGTTTAAGTTAAATGTATTCAAAGAGGACCAATGCCAAAGTCAAATAAATTATTTCTTCAGAAGTCTACAGATGTTGTATGGACTTTTCGAGCTTTGTCCACTGGTCAACTTACAATTTACGCGCACTACCATTTTGCGTAAGATTAAAATTGAACAATTTTTTAATTAAATAGGAATAATGCAAGTCAAATTACATATTGAATTTTCCAAATTAAATCTGTGTACCGTGTATTAGATTTATCACAATATTCCAATCGGAAAAAATGAATCAAAATTTTCCGTAATTTCGCACTAATCACTTTTAGTCTATATAAAAACAATAACAGATATACGTATAAGTGTTCGTTTGGCAAAATTTGGGGACTGGTATAACTGGTCTAAATCGAATAACAAGCGATTACACCACTTTAATATGATATCCACACATTATCTGGCATTGAATTGAACGCCGTACCTTCGCCTTCGCGTGCAAACATTTTGACACGAGTGCCGAGCTCAAACATACTTAGCTGATAAGTGGTGAATTGAAGACAAGGCTTTATTTGCATAAGCGTAAACTTTATGTCCTTGTAACCGATCTCAGCAAATTCAACATTCTTGCCAAAAATTCGAAAAACAAGCAATGAAATGAATTTGGATTAGTACGTAATACCTTTGCTAAATTAAGCTGCTCAAATTGCACAGGTACAACTTCAGTTTTCACGCAGAGCGCAGCGAGTCAATAAGCTAATAAATAGCCTTGGTGCACTACTCCGTGGCTACTTAAAATCTACGTATGTAAATCTTGTCTTGCACTCTACGAGTATTTATTCAAATGTCTACTTTCAATGTCACTCACCTTATTTCCATGATCCAAAGTAGAAATATTAAGAGCTTGTTACGATTTTTCCACATTTCTTCGCAGCGTTTTTGTGCGTGCGTCTGGCAATCGCATCGTATCACTACACATAAAAACACAACAACAACCACAGCACTAATGCACTCGAAGCTCACTCAATTCATCGAGACACACACACATACACATGTATTAATGTGTGTGCACTTTTTTAAATAAAATACTCACTTCTGTTAATTAAATTATATGTGTGCTTGTGCGTTTTTCTATTATTATTTTAAGCGAATGTGAAATTGCTAAACGCTTCGGATTTCACAGTTTGGCGTTTAGGTGTCGAATGGCGGCGTTATGTTGAACATTTGGATGCTAATTGGATTGGCTGGCCCACTGCTGGTGAATTGATTGCGCGCACAAGGAAATGTTGCTTGCTAGCTAACTGTTATTGTTGTTGTTGCCGTTGCTGTTAATATTATTGTTGTTGTAAAGTTTGTTTGTAAATTTAGAAGTTGTAAAAATTCACGCAAAGCGCATGGGCAACAAGCAATGCGAGCAAGATTCATGCGCGAAGTTCGCAACAACAACAAAAACACAACAAAAAGTGCGTGCTCGTAGTTGGCGGCGTCCGGTAAGATGTTGAATTCGTTATATTATATATTTTTTGTTTTCTTTACTTTTGTTTTTACTTTTGCACCTGCAGCCTCAGTAGTTCAGTTCGCTTTGGCGACGCTTGGCTTGCACTGCAACAAACATATCATATTAGATATTTATGTGGAAGCGCATTGTAGTTGTAAATTGCACGCGTGTGTCTTCTAACAAATTGGTTTTGTGCTCATATTAATTGCACACTCTCCGGTGTGTCTTGAAATATGCTTATTTGTATGTATATTGATTATGCAGTATATTTAACTGTATATTATTAATACTTTTAATTGCAGAAAAACTAATTATTTATGGGGATTTTTTATCATAACATTAAGTGTAAATATTTGCCAATGTCAAAGTATTCAGGCGATTTAGACGCTTTTGTGGCATGTATGTGCAGGTTTGCCTTCAGAATTCAGTTAATATTTAATTATCATATTAAATCATATTCGTATTATTATTAAAATTTATTATTACGATTATTTATATTAAATAAAACTCAACTCTAAGTTTATTCGAAATGAATGTCGATTCAAAAATCAGTGTACAGACATTAATCTTTTTGAACATCGAGAAACCTTAAAAGTAATTGAAAAATACAAGAATTCATGAAAGTCGCTCTGCATTTACTAGAAGCGCTGCAAAGCTAACAACTTTGTCTCAAGCTCAAGATCCAATATTCAACCATAGATAATATCCAATAAAAAGGACTGACATTGCGCCACTATCTTAAGATCGATTAGAACGCATAGTAAGAACCTGTATTCCAAAACAACCAGAGATATAGTGTCTCAAAATATACTGCGTAGGACTGTACTGAACAAAGTCTATGCTACAAGTTCGATCTGTTAAATTCCTGAATTCTTCTTTTTGATTTTTGGTTTAACAAAAGAAAAATGGGAATGTCAGGAGCAATACAGTAGTGTATTTTGTCAGAATATTGGAGAGATATAAGATTATTATAAAATTATTGCTGAAGTTCGCAGTCGATATTTCCTCTTCACGTTCTATTTGGACTTAAATGGTCAATTATGTTCTAAGATCACATAGAGTATGCGATAGTATTAAAACATATGAAATATTCCCTGAATATTTCTCCAATTATAGATTAAACTATATCAGTGGAATAAAAAGGGACTATTTTTATGGAATATTGGATATTCTAAATTAGTAAGTGGGCAATATACTGTGTGAAGAGTTATTTAATTGGTTAAATTTGGTTTGTTTAAATAATAATTATTTGCTAGTCCCCCTAGAAAAACGGAGATCTCTTTAGTATAAATTAAAACTCATACAGTTATGTTCGGTTAGCAGTACTCATTAACTCTTAAATTAACATTAAATTTGGCTCGCACCACCCCAAAATTATTCACACCAATAACCAAAGTGTAATATTTTATATATACATTAATACAACACTATACAGCAAAATTAATTTTTTTCCGGAAAAACATATTACAAAAAGTGTTATTAACTATGTGATATAGTTACTAATTGTTAAATTCAAAAAAAAAAAATTGGTCAAGTTTTTATTTTTTTTCATTTTCTTTTTTTTTTACTTATGACGCAATCTCACGGAGAAAATTAGTTTTTTTTTAACAGTTTTATTTTCATTAAAACATTTTCAGATTTCAAAACTCGGATAAAATGTTTCTATCAACACTGGCAGCACTGTCCTACATAAGTTTTTTGTTGGTGTTTCGAGCCACTTTGGCTGAGTTTGTTTTTAGAATTTATTCCGAGTTCACATAGTAACACTAGATTTACTTATGTTAGAGCCTGGTCTACTTCGGAACATTATTCGAATTTCGTTGCGGGTGTAACACCCTTCTATTTTGGCGAGCATTCTCTTGCAAATTGCCTATGAGATATGGGCTAATGTTATATTTTTGAGGATGATAATAATTATTATATTCACCGATTATATATACATATTTTTTTTTTTGCTAATTTATTCTTAAAAGATTATTATCAGTATCCAAATGAATCTTAATTATGGCAAATTATCGTAAACATTAGAATTTTATTGCCAATATCACGTCATAAAACTGTTTTCTTTAAAGTATAAATCAAAGTCAAAGCTTCAAAACTTCAAAACATAGTACATATAACATTTGTATGCACTCGTATGCAAGTATGTAAACAGCCCGTCATGCAAATGTTGTTACGAATTCACACGTTAATTTGGGGAGTAGCCCGCAACGTCGAACACGCAACTCACTCACTTACATTGGTCAACAACGTTTCACAAATCATGTGGCATGCCACAAACTGGCCGCAAGGTATATGTGTCAATGGGGCCAACTATACACAAAGTTATTAAGTCATTATGTTAACTAAGATTGAGGCTGTGTAGACAAGTGAAGGCAAGTGAATGTGGCCACAACAATACTGCACACACAGGCTACAGCATTTCATTTGATGTTGTTGCGCTGCGACGGCCCGCTGAGCATCATGCAGACGCTTTGTGCGCTGCGGATTAGCATAAATCATTTGGTCTATTTTTCAGCAGCGCGCCTTGAATGATGTGTAGCGCTTCCAACGTACACAAGCGCAGCCATATGGAGTTGTGCATATATGAAGATACTACATATAGATCCTCCGCTGGGTAACGGCGATACACATTACTCCTCAACTCATCTACATTTCAGCCAGCGCGCATTCGCTACTTGTGGTGCGTCCAATTTTATTTATGCCATTTCACTGCTTCAAAATCGCATTCACGCTCCGTCGGCAACAACAATAACTAAGAAATACATAACTATTGCGGACCGCGGCTTCTAACTCAGCTCAGCGCGACTCATCCATCCAGCGCATTCATCTCCAGCGCTCAGACATGCATACAAACAAACACAAACTCGTCTCGTTTTAATGCGTTGATTTATATAATTTATTTATTGTGTTATATTTCTACGTTTTCCATTTTATTCATATTCCACGCGTCTTTTATTATTTTTGTTTTCTTCTTCTTGATACAAGTTCCTACTGAGCGCGCTGTATGCCAAAGCACCGATGGCGTGTTTGTCAAGCGCTCGCCTGCCGTCGGCCGCAGCTGCGCCGTGAATTGATGCAGACCGTCAAATGCACAGCAGGTGAAAACAGCTACTACCAAAATATGCTAATGTGGCGAGATAAATTATCCCATCACATTCTTAAGCTGACGCGGTAGCGCGTACTTTGTTTGACTGCTGAGACTGCGGCGGCGAGCGCTTAGCGCTTAATCGCCGAAAAGTGATTGCGATGCTGTTTGGCGGCTTTGTCACTGACGCGGGTCAACTCGTCAGCCTCGTTAAACAGTTTGAGAGCGAAGTGCTGCCGCCGAATGTGATAAAAACTGTCACGCACTGCACGCCACACACAATAGTACACCCTTTTAAGGACTTTGCAACAGCGGGTTGCCGCACACTCATTCACAAAATAATATTAGTAACAACAACAACAAGTGGTATCACTAACGACAATTAACCGTCAAATGCCGCTACAGGTCATTATGAAGCTATTTACGTGAGACTCGCAGTGGACTCTTTATGACACGTGCGCGCCGTGCGATTTTCGCATTCATCCGCAACTACGAATATGCGACTAGTTCACCGAAACACCGCTGAAACACCTCTAAACAGTTCGAATGTCGTGCGAGAACTGCCGACTGGGATTGAATGTTTTGGTCAGCAGGCAATCGCTGTGGATCGCCGCATCAGTCGTCTACTTGGTTCGAATGTTGGCTGTGCGCGTGTGTGTTGGCGCGCAACTTGTACTCGAACGCGCGCTTAGAGTTCAAGTTCGAGTCATGCGCAGCGCACGAACTCACCTGTGATCGCTCTACGCGCTTTTGTATGTGTAGTTGCTGTCAGCGGAGGTGCGATTGCGCGCTTAGTTTGTGTTGGCGCGCGTTCTGAATGGATTCTAATTGGCTCTAGATGTTTTTTTTATTGTCTTTTACGTGGTGAAGCTGATTCTATATTGCTGTGTAATTAATCGATGAGTAAGTGCTATTTAACCCGCTGATCTGCTTCATCATTCTCTGCCTGGCAAATCGGAAATACTCGTAATTAAGTCGCGGCAAATGATGGTGCATTTCATTCCTCTAAATATATGCTTACTGGTATTCGATGGTGTAAATGGAGCATAATTATTGCCTGATGGAACTTTTCATTCATGAAATTATATTTTAGAAATTAGTATACAGTTATTTCCAAACCTTTCTTCGATACAAAAAATCATATTTTCTCCGTATGTACATTTGTTAATCACTGAACTCTTGCAAGCTTATAGATCATTTAGAGCAGTTACGGAGGTCGACTTTATTGACTGGTGCCATTCGGAATGTGCTCGTATATTAATAAGAGTATACGAATATTTCTGGAGTAACATAACTGGGCGTTTATAGACCTATATATTTGACTCATAATCGGAATAATTTTTCTAATGAAAAAAAAAAAAGAAAAATACTGTGCGCTTAATAGCCGTGGAACCAAGAAATGCGTAAGCGACTTACCTGCTTCATAGGAACGCCTTATATTTAAAAGTACTTATTCCTGTTCGTCGGGCATTGACATCGGACATATTTAGAATTATAGTATGAATATTTAGAATAAAAAAAGTAATTATTTTAAAACGATATTGACTAATTTCAGAGGGCTACTCTATTTTCTAATTTCTATTCTCGTTTGATTCTATAATGAATTACTTCGATCTTATTCAAAGATGTCACTTATTCACGATTGGGTGCTGTACTTGAGAAAATATCATTACTTACACGTTTTTATTTTTAGTTATAATTGGAAAGTTCCGGTTCTATAGTATTTTCTAAGTTACATCGCAACGCTAAGACTCAATATAGTAAGTCAGGTGAACTCAATAGATGCCAATTTACATTTTGGCAGACAAATGTTATCAATGAAATATGGTTCAAAAAACAATCAAACCAAATCAAATGAAAATATTATATACTTATATTATATACTTAACTCAAAGTTTGGTCAAAATATGTAAATCTTAAAATAAATTAGTTATACAGATTTAAATTCCGGATAGAAGAAAAATTGGTATTAAACATACGAGGTACCCAAAATGTTAAAGAACTCCGAAATTTATTGGACTCTTACATTTTAAAAATCTTACAAGAAATTTTCTTTCAAATAACATTGACAATAAGGGATACCATAAAATATAGCTGTATTATCCTAATATGTGTTTTCATTGTAATTATAAAAAAATTCACTTCAGAAACACTGGAATATATGGATGTTAGACATACTATCCTGTCCTTAGGAATATTATCAAACAGCATCTAGAACAAATCACAGGATACGAGGCCCAACTTCAAACGATATTGCATTTTATCGTCATTTATTTGCCACTTCCGCATTCAGAAAGATCAAAATCCTTAGGCAACATAAATGAACTGAAATTAGTTTCAAATGACAGCCAACATAAACGGTCGCTTCGAACACAGAACTTCATCGAACATGTTGTAAGCTAATTTGAAGGATTATGTATTTTTTATAGTAGGAGGAAGCATCGAAAGCAGGAGTGCGGTACTTCAATCCGATAAACCTAACCTACTCTTAACACACATGTGTGCGTTGATGTGTATTTAAGGATATGACCCACTTTAGCTGTCCTAAGAAATCATTTGGACATACCGAAGATAATATTCAATGGAACGAATCATCTATGACGCGATGACGTGATGCAGTGAAAATCTAATTTGATTTGCTTAGTAGACACGAGAGATTTCCAACAGCAATGCCACAACTCATTGTAATCAAATCATAAGTTTAAGATTGTGAGCAAACTGCTACTGCTTGACCTCTGATCTTTTCAATCACCCCAACTCCCATTGAATGACAGAACACAATAGCTTACAAATTAGATGTTGAAAGGAAGCAAAACATGATTAATAGATTTGCGAAATGACTTGAAAAATATAAATACAACACATACACACTCTAGCGAAATGCGCGCACCCACTCGACCCAGCATCACGGCGAACCGAAGTGGTGATGTGATATCGCATGCAACATATGATGTGATATGTGATCATTCGGACTGCGCTTAGCGTTCGAGCGAGTTGTTGGCGCAGTCAGCTATCAAATTAGTTGCAGGCAACAACAGCAATAACACTTTACACTGAAAAGCGGTAATTAAACTGCAGTTGATACCACGTTCATAGTCCGTGGGGAGACGTCATGTGCTGATAAAGCAGCGAATAAAGTTGTTAGCCGCTAACTTTGTTACACGCACGCACTCACACACGCATAGACGCACAGTCACCAAATTTTATGATCAATTTCGTTAATACTATTTACCAAACATATTAACCATTTTTATATGACTTATTACCCGCCAGTTTGGCTGCCCGTGCGTGGGTTCCCGTGGCGCATTTGTAGACGCACGCGGCTGGCTACTTTAAGCGGCTTAAGTAGCCGAATGACAAATTGTCTCACAAAGCGCCGGCAATTGATGTGCGCAGATGTTGGGCTATAAATATTTATGCCTCTGTGATTATATGTGGCGGAGCTAATGATATTTCGGGGGTGCTTACAGCCGTTGTGCGACATCTTCACTGGCGCGCGTGTGACGAAATTCAACCAGTTTTATGGGGATCGCTGCTCGGCCGACTACCAGTTTTCTAGCAGCTGCCCAGTTATGGGCTTTTGCGCTTGATTGTTGCTTTTTCACAGCTTTTCTTTGTCTTCTATTTTTGGTGTGCTTTATTTTCGTTTGCTATTGTTTTTCTGGTCTTCTAAAAATAGTCGCCCTTTTTTTATTTTTTCGATTTTTTCTCTTTTTGTTAGCAGCCAAATTTACGAGCTTAATTGGCGACAACTTTCTTTTACACAATCATTGTTATTTGTGATTTAATTTATTGCGCTATATATGATGAGCTGTGCTTTTGTACCCAGTGACTGATACTTGTTTGTGGCTTAGTGTAGTTATTGCATGTTTTTTTTTCAAAAATGTTTAAATTTATTCAATTCAATTCAAATTAATGTAGCAGGTTACCGAATATTTTATGTTGTGTGGTTAAGCCAGTATTGTTTATCTAACGGTTTTGGTTAGAGCGCAAGATAATTATGTTAGAGTGTAGCATCCAAGCGCTATTTGATTATACTGTGCAACCTACCTTCCAAAAACAAAAATCAAACAATCACGCTCCTAAAAGCTGTTAAAACAAAACTACGAGTTCCACTCAGCTGAATTAGTGACTGTCTACGATATACTACAGAAAGTAGTTACGATAGTGACATCCACCAAATCGGTAGAGATATTGTTCAAAGTATGAACGTTTTAGTGAAATTTCCAATTTTCTGCCTAGTTTTAGGTTTAATATATGTAGGTAGCCTCCGGGTACTATAGTTCGTAATTATTTGTGAAATTAAAGACTGGGGTATTTTATATTTTGTAGACTTTTTTCCACTCAGTAAATATTTCAATCAAAACAAGCTCAATTCTGTTGGAAAATGAAATGAAGTTGAGTGTTTTTTACGATTACATAGCTAAGCAATTGCTGTTGCTATTGTTTTGTCGCGCCGAATCGCCAAATATTTAAAATTGTAATCATATATAGCCAACAAAAAAACGAAAATTATCCGAATAAGTATTTCAAAAAATGTAACTTAAATGCTGAAAATTTCTAAACAAGAAAAAAAATCAATTCAAAGGATATATGACATTGTAAGAGAAAAAAAGCCATCACCTCGATTTAGTTGGAAATGTTTTGTCCGATAATGTATATCTCATGAAATACGTGACTTGTCTCATCCAGATTAATGTTTGATCAACAATAGTAATATTTATATTCCGCAGAACTGGCAAAACACTATATTTTTAACTATAATGCCAAAAAAATATTTTTGCCAAGGTTTGGTACAAAGAAGTTTTTTGAATTTGTTTTGAATTTCGAAGATTTGCCCCTAGCCTCCATTAAAAGAATCGGCAACCGGCTGCTTAAAAATAATGAATAGAAATAAAATACAAATTAATTTTCCAAAATTTATTATAAATTATATTTTCTCAATTATTGGTAGGGTTATCCCACTCTTGACTTTCAAAAACTAAAATTTATCGCTTAAACGTTACCCAAATCCTTTTGTATAATATACGATCATTTATAAAGTGGAGCATAATCTTAAAATAAGACTCTTCTGTCATTCGTTCTTCAATTGCCGTCAACCTACCAACACCAGTGGTCATCGCATCCCCACACCAAAATGGAGCTTCCTTCAAAATTCAGCATAGGCTTATGTGTGGTATGCCTCTAATTTCTCACCCTCCCTTCTCAGGTCCATTCGCGCCCATCCGATCCCAAACGATTTATTTTTTGTAACGGTACTTTAAACACCAACCAACAAAAGTATTCAGTTGGAATACTATTTGACCGCGTATGTAAGACGAAATGAAAGAAGAAATGGCTATTCAACAGAAGTGTGATCAGTCTCGTCACTCACTGGGAACAGTCAACCAGAGGGGTGAAAGTCTATTTCTCAGGCATATGAATGCTAGACGATTGCTTGGGCCCAATTCATTCATATATATTGGTAAATCAAAGTTTGGTAAAAAAAATATGTCCGCTTAATTAAGTTAAAATATCATACATATGTATATGAAGGAAGCTCTGGACTGATTTCGATAACTTTTCGAAAAGAAATAAAACATGCGGGGAAAGTCAACTAAAATAATGAAAATGATTATATGTAGTAGTGGGGTATTATAATGGTGATTTCACACATTTTCGGAATCAAGCTATAGTTTGTAAAAGTTAACTGTTCACTTAATTTTGTGAAGATAGCTTACATTATAAAGCTAACTGAAATGATTTAATCCATTTTTAGCAAGCGGTCACATTATATGAGTAGAAGATGCCCATTAATTTCATTAAGATATCTTGCAGATTTTACGAGATTTTCCATATAAAATGAGCCAGAGACACGGAGGTATTCATATTCCGTCTACGAAATACGGTGATTTATGATGTCAAGAAAACAACAACAGAAATATATTTACATGACAGCCATCTGACTAAATCTAACCACTACTAACTCTGTTATCAATGAAGATATCTAAAAAGTTAAGCCATGGGTAGAAGCTAAATGTGCATTGGGTATAATAATTTTTTTCACCGTTATGTATCAGTACATATATAAATACATATAGTTTTTATAGTTCTGCTATCATTTTTTATTTTTATTTGTGTTATTATCAGTTTCTTTGTTTTGCTAAGAGGGGACTTCAAATGAGTTAAGCGTTTGATATGCAAATGAGCTTCTTAGCTATTTAACTTGCCTCCACATCTACTTCAGCTTCTAAAAACTGGCATCCGATTAAGAAAATGTGCGTGTGTGCGTGTTTTTTTTTTTCTTAAAACTAATGGCATTTATCAGAAATGGAGAGCAACTAATAGGCGATCAGCTTATTGCAGTTGGACGGCAGCTAAGTATGTATACGAAACCATTTCAACTAATTTTTTATTTTTGTTGTTTGGTTTGGATAATTTCCAACATGTGGGTCAAAGCAATCAAAGAATCGGCAGCTGCTGCTACAACAACACATAAATGTGTGTTTAATTTAAATAATTCTCATTTTATTTTAACTGCTTTTTCGATATATGTGGTCGCATAGCATGCCACTCGCCGACACGTCGCACTAGAAGAGCAAAAGTGATGGCTGAAGACAGAATACACGAGATATAGCTTAGGCCACAACACGCGCCTCGCTGAAAAATTGTTCAGCTTATTATCTTGAGACTATCAGCTATAATTCAACGTCTTAAATTGCACAAACACATGTTGTGTTGCTTAGTTGTTGTTGTGATTGCTGTTGGTCGCGGTTGGTTGCCCATCTTCAAGTTACTTAAAATAATTAGCCAATAACGCTGCAAATGCTTTTCATGTTCGCCTCAATTTGCTGGTGTCGCCGGGTGGCTGTGACTGCTAACTGCAGATGCTACTTGCTTTTTAATGCTTCTCGTTGCACTTGTTGTTATTGCTACTAATGTTGTTATTGCTACTAATGTTGTTGTTGCTGCTCATTTGCATATCACATTAGAAACAATTTTGTGGCTAATCACCACCAAACACTGGCTTAAGCTGCCATAAACAACTCAACGAGCGAAATGACACTTGCATTACTCGCTACTCACACTCATCCGAACATGCAGACATATAAACATACACACTGTCAAGTGGCATTATTGCGTGCAATGTTGTGCGCTGCAGTGCCCACCGCAATGCAAGATGCCACACACATAAATCCAAATGAGTGAATACGTTTGGTGCGAAAGCACGTGTTGACAGTTACAGAGCTACAGTTATAACAGTAAATGCAGCAACAAGAACAACAACTGGCAGAAGCGGATTAAAACATGTTCATTCAAAGCGAAACATTGAGTGCTCGTCCACAAAATGAACTGTCATATTTATGAATATACACCTTTGAATGCAACTCTGTAATGCGGGATATGCTGGTTAGAACGACTCTATATATTTCAGAGAGTTGAATAGAATATACAGTCACATAAATAATGAGTCAATATGGACATTTTCTCAAGTAATTTAGCTTCATTATTGAATACCACTAAGCCTGCAAACCTTTTAGAACAAATGAATTAAAAACCATAATTAAGAATTAAATTTTAAATGTACTAACTTTGGACTTGCTTTTAAAATTATGGTTTGCACTTTTTCATCCAGTAAAATCGAATGCAATTTGTGTAGCCATTCCAATTTTGTCACCTTACCTGTATATATGGTAGAATGTCGCCATAGTATATGTTCGTATTCGTATTCTTATGGATGTCATCCGTTGGAAAATGGTGAGATGAAATCATATCGGCACTACTCCCTTGACTGTTCCAATTACACTAGGCTTGTAAAACCCTTGGCTCTCTCACTTTCAGCGAATCAACTGAACTAACTGCAACGGAAAGCAATTGCTTTAGCAGATTTTTATTAGTTCAAGATGATTCGTCTTAATATGATTACATTTGGGATTTTTTGATCCACAGAGAACTTGTTTGTAATGGTCCACAAGGAATAATCCTATACGGAATCAACAAATGAAACAATGAATGAAAATAAATTGTTTGACTGATATATACAATATTAAGTACATTGTAAGTATGAAAATCTTATATTAGGTATATAAGATCTAGGGGAATTAATAACTCGATTTTGCCCAATTTATGATACAAAAACACATTATTAGAAGAAAAATATTCCTTCTAATTTCCTATAGAATATATGAGATATTTACCGATATTTCGATAAAAAATTAGCCCCAGGCTCTAAGGTCCTTATTTGATACCTTAAAAAGGTAAAGTCGGGTTTCGACATTTTTTATGTGATTGATGCCACCTTTCAAATGCTGTATTTGTGCAAGGTTTTATGCTAATGTCTTCACTCGTGTCTGACTAACATGCCTTAATTATTGCACATTACAATTTTACACTTAATCGACTTGGGTATATGTACATCCACACTACCAATGTTACCATGTTTACCATGTTTCATTACGATATCTTAATTTTTACTCAAGCTACAGACGGATAGGCAGGCATCACGACTTCAACTTTTCAAAATGATATACATATTCATATACATATAACTCTATATCTAAATATTTTAGTTTTAGGTGTTGCAAAGAACCGGCGGAAGCATAAAAACTTTTTATTGGTTTTCAGAAATTTAATCGAATCTAGGTCCAGGGGAGAGAGAACAGATATGAGTTTAATAAAACATAATTTATAACTCTTGTTTCCTACCTTTCTAGATTTATTTTATCTAAAATTTAAGATAAATATTTTGTGTTTGGATTTGACAGTATAAACGACATTAACGTGACTTAAACATACACTGCGTACGTAACATTTTAAATAATTGCATAATATTCTTAAATAAATTCACATAATTGTTAATGTTACTAATTACTATCTCGCTAACGACTCAAAAATATCACTGCAGACACTTATGAGTCTAAATATCCAGCGTATATTTGTATTAATTTGTCAGTTGTGCGCATAAAATGATTAAAAGCTTAATTGCTTATTTAGTGGATACAGGAATTAAGCGAGTTATAATTACATGTTTGGACCTAAGACAGATAATAAACGAATAATCAACTGGCATACAGTGGAGCTAACACTAAAGAAACCAAAAATTTGAGAAAAAATTATATTTATTTTTAAAGCCAATGATTGAAATATTTTCGGCGCCGAAGAATTCCATCGCTTTATGTCATTTAATTTCCTTGGTTCAAAATTATATATTTTCGAAACTTCAGTTGTCCTGGGAGATGTAGTAGCTATGCTCCGATGTTTGTGAATTCAGAAATTTGTTGTCCAATGTGTAGCTTTGCACCATTGTACGGCGAGTTGTCGTTAATTTAACAAAAACAAGTAAGGAAAGGCTAAGTTCGGGTGTAACCGAACATTTTATACTCTCGCAATTTATTGAAGAAATTTTATTAAGATAACGCACAAACTTACCCATAAATTCGGCATAAAGTTTAATAGAATAGCGAAAATCGTCCTATATAGTGTATGAGGGCTGAGGTAATTCCTGAACCGATTTCATTCAATTTCACCAGCAAGGTACACTATATCCAATACTATACGCTCACTTAATTTTGCTAAGATATATCACATATTAACCAATACATATATGCGTAATAAAGCCGAACGAATTTTTGAAAAACCTTTATATATATATATACCTAATATATGGGAGCTAGGGGATGATATTTTTGCAAAACCTATAATTATGTATAGGGGAGCTAAGAGATGTTGTGACCCGATTTTAATAATTTTTGGAACAGAGACACACTATTGGAAGAAAACAATTTCCTCTTAATTATATTAAATTAGTTGAGAGATTTACCCATATTTTCGGTTAAAATTTTACCTTAGGCGCTGAGTTCAACATGTTCGATATCTGGGGCCTTGAAAAGTTAAAGTCCGTTTTCGACATTTTTTTTCACAAGTGATGCCACAGATCATATACTGTATTTGTGTAAAGTTTTATTTCGCTATCATCATTGGTTCCTAATGTATATGTTATAAGGTGAAGGATTCAGATGGAATTCAAAAGTGAGTTATAAAGAAAGTAGTCGTGGTTGTGAACCGATTTCATCCATTTTCCACACATGTCATCAGGATGTCAATAAAATATTATATACCGAATTTCATTGAAATCTGTCGAGTAGTTCCTGAGATATGGTTTTTGCCCCATAATTGGGCGATACCACGCCCATTTCCCATTTTGTAAAAAGATCTGAGTGCAGCTTCCTTCTGCTATCATTTCTGTGAAATTTTGTGTTTCTGACGTTTCTTGTTAGTGAGTTAACGTACTTTTAGTAATTTTCAACCTATTCTTTGTATGGGAGGTGGGCGTGGTTATCATCCGATTTCTTTCATTTTTGGACTGTATAAGGAAACGGCGAAAAGAAATGACTGCAGAAAGTTTGGTTTATATAGCTTTATTGGTTTGCAAGATATATATAAAAAACCTATTTGGGGGCGGGGTCACGCCCACTTTTCCAAAAAAATTACGTTCAAATATGCCCCTCCCTAATGCGATCCTATGTTCCAAATATTATTTTCATAACTTTATTTATGGCTTAGTTATAGCTCTCTAAGTGTTTTTGGTTATCGCCATTTTGTGGGCGTGGCAGCGGTCCGATTCCGCCCATTTTCGCACTTAACCTTCTTATGGTGCCAAGGAACACGTGGTCCAAGTTTCATTAAGATATCTCAATTTTTACTCAAGTTACAGCTTGCACGGACGGACAGACGGACAGACGGACGGACGGACAGACAGACATCCGGATTTGAACTTTACTCGTCACCCTGATCACTTTGGTATATATAACCCTATATCTAACTCGTTTAGTTTTAGGACTTACAAACAACCGTTAGGTGAACAAAACTATAATACTCTCTTTAGCAACTTTTGTTGCGAGAGTATAAAAATTGGGCGGTTACGACGCCAATCAATATTTTAAGTGAGAAGCTGGTTGTTAGCGGTATTTTAGAGGCTTAATGCTTTCAGTTCAAAAATATACTATGCATAGCTTTGGGATGCAGTTGCATTTAACAACTGATAATGTGCGAGTTAATTACACCGCAATCTTGAATTCATCAAAACGCAAACGCTTCTGTATTTCAAAGAAGTCAAGAAACTGAATTTATACCACTGACAATTAAGATTTCTCAATAGGCACATTTTGAAAAATCAAGTTTATTGATACAAAGGTATATATGTATGTACGTATGTATGACAAATTTTCCGTTTTTATTAAATTGAAAGGAGATACAAGCTTGATTAGACGTAAATCAAATTTGATTTCGGTTAAATTAATCCTTGATTTACAAGCCGAATTATCAGAAATGGTTATCTCATACTATTGGATATTACTGGACAATAAGATCTTCCATATAAGGGCATTCAATAAAATTACGTTTTCTTAAATTGTTTTCTTTGTTTTAAATGGCTCTCTGTTATATACTATAACCTTAAGACCTTCTGTACTCTCTATATTAACAATGTATCCTCTGCTCTTTCCTGTATTCCCTACAATATTGTTGCGGTACTCTTGAGAACTACTCGAATCCCACTCTCCTCTCAGAGGACACGATCTAAGTGCCCCTGTATCCCTGTCCGCACGTATCGATCTCTACAAGCTGCATAGTATTTTATGGATAATACCCTCTATTAAATTTAACCGTCTAACTTCGGTAGCCTTAATTAAATTATTTGTTAGTAATGATAACTAGTTTTTTCTTTTGTCGGAGAGGAACGGGTTCGATACTATGATCACCACATTGACTGGCTGGTGTCGATTGCCACCACTATTACTCTGTTGAGCTCCATTAGTATACCATTAAATGCCTATCTTTGATCTCGGCATCTAGTTTATCAGTCGGTAAAAAATCGCCCATGAATCCCAAAAAATACGAGATAAAGACTTGCAGGACTCCTGCGCTTTGTACAGCTGCCACCGGACAATAACCATACAGCGGACCGTCGATTGGACTAGGCGTTGAACTAGGGGGTGTATTTCGTCCATTGTCACATATTGGCTCTAAAGTTCTTATCGATGTCAGATTGGGATTTCAACCCACCCAATTTTTGAGAAATTTTCTTCAATTACTGGCCTGAACTGGCTGCACCATTTGTATTGGTATGGTAACGACGAAATTCAGCAATCCCGTACTTGACCATTGTATATGCTGGGGCAGATTTGCTGTAATTCTTACCGCACACCAACCCACAAACCCCCCACTTTATTTGCAAAGATCTTCAAAATCAAGAATAACTAGCTGGCATTCCATAAATACTGTGGAAATAGGATTACTCGGCGGCTAATCGTTTTGTTATCTATTTTATTGCCGACAATTAATAAGCAATTTCAAAAACGCCATTATAAATACTGAAGCTTTACACATTGGTGATAAGTTTTATAAACTCAACGTATTTTAAATAGTTGGAATTTATTACCATAAGCACACCATAAATAACTAGAAATGCACACAACACGACGATTGCATCTACCGCAACAGCCACCGTTGTACAAGTACCAAGCATATTTGCACACACTGTACGCACACGAGTAAGTACTAATCTAGCGGCGAAATATTTTAGTAACTGGTAAATATATGCATATTTAAAGTGTATGTATGTTTGTTGGTGGCCGCTTAGTTAGTTGTAAGCACTACGCCCGTCACAGCGCAAGTAAACAAATATTTTCGAATTTTTGTTGTTCTCTTTTTGTAGCGCTGAATGGCAAAAGAGGTGGCCGCAAACGCCTATCGATCGTAAATTTCCAATTTAATTTTATGCACATTCGATACTCATAAAATTGAGCTATTATCGATTAAAATCTAATATTTCAAACGTCTTCTCATTCATTACATACTTCATAACCATATTTGTCAGCGCGAGCACACACACGCGGTGGTGAGAACATTCAGCGAGTGTTAAAACTCAATGAAACGCTTATAAATCAACAAGTTAATTGAAATGGGATGTAACGCAGCGGCATGTTGGAATTTTTTCCGTTTCAACTTTTACGCTGAGCGTTTTACTATCAGGGCGTTTAAATGTCTAAATGGTTAAATACTAGCTAAGCAGCTGCCGAGCGGTCGTCTAATAATGAGATTTAAGAAACTAAATGAGTGGGAATTTAAATTTTCAATAATAATAGTGTTGAGATGTTAATGAGATTTTGAATGTTAGTGATCGAAGGATGATGATACACTATTATTAAATACCTACATAATTATACATGACTATACATATAATATTAATATCTAAGAAGATATTAGCAGCAGCTTCGAGTTCATTTTCCAGAGCTTAGTATTCCTCTACATTTCCGTGGTTGTCAGAGTGTGGTCGGTACCATTAATTCTTCCAATATTTCAATTGTTAATAAGGAAATCTTGTAAAAATAAGGAAATGTTCTCTATTCTTTCTTAAGAAATTGTTAAACAATTATTCTACCATTGGAGCTCTTATTCATCTTTTTTTGCTAGTAATAACATAAAGTACTCTATATTCGCTAAACTATGACTGACAAATCAGTTGAGTATGTGGCTACCATGCCGAGGATGTAGTATTAAATGCTTAACCGCAGCCTGATCTGAAATTACAGGCAATGTGTTTTCAATGCAAACATCAGAGCTTATTGATGTCTTGATCAACACGAAGTGGGCCCAACAAGTACTTAGCTTCATTTCTCCGTTTATGTCACTATTCCTAAAAAATAACGATAGTGGCACCATCGTGACGTGGTCGCGGATTTTAGAAATATCGCCGATATCGAACAGTGTTATTATAGAGTGTTATGTCTAGTATTCTTGTTTTTGGAGTCGCATAGTGAAAGTGCGCTTAGGTGTTCTATACGATGACTATTATCCTTCTGTAGCATCCGGAAGAATTGTCTAAACGATTTGCAATATGGTCGTATTTTTATCACCACAGTTGATGTGACAAAAGGGCTCAATTGGCAAAGCGCTGATTGAATAAGCTTGAGATAGCTAAGTTTTGTGCATTTTAAAAGATTGCAAGGGTTATATTCATCATGAAATATTGAACATTTGAAAGATTTCGGCGTGATAAGTATCGCGTTTGCTTACGCCGAACACCAATGAAAACCAGGAGGCTACTACACAGCAGTATTTATCATCGTTTCATCGCAACATCGATCCACTGTTAACCAACACAAATCATCATCAATCGTATCTATGGACTTTAACAGTCGAACATATTTCGAAGAAGTCGAGGATTATTTTATCGACCGGAAAGAAATTGGAATTCACAAAATTTAATATCCATCGACTTCCCGCATAACGGTTTTACCATGCCAAATTATTGTGTCAATCTGTGAAGACAAAAGTGTTCTTCAACCATGACAACACACCGCCTCACAGCTTTATTATCCCTACGGTCTATTTGATCAAACCACGGTTTTTTTTTTTTGGATTGTCCATAATTTGATTCTACTTTAAATGGCAAACTAATATATTTAATCGTCGCTTGTGGTATTAAAAATATATTTAATTCCACCTTATAAGTCATTTTGAGATATTAAAAATATAATTAATTAAAATAAAATTGAAAAGTGATTTAAAAGCGTTTGTTGTGACTCCACATAGCTTTACCCCGCCTTTTACTAACTAGTTTGGGCAATTTCTTTATCAACAACTGCAATGGTTGCAATTCGTACCTGTTCTTGGATAGATTAAAATGCCATAACAACCGCAATCAAGCTGCTCTGCCTTGCAGTGCGACTTGTGACAAAATAAATAAATATTTAAATAAAAATATTTAACAGACTAATTGCGACTGCGTATGCCTGAATATCACTTAAATATTATATATTAATATATTTTGCATATCACATTGAATATGATTACATATTTATAGTAAAAAGGAGTGTCGCGCGACATTTCCAAACTGGCAATCAGATTTAACAAGCATTCGACCGACCGACCAACCGACCTCTTTTCAACCAACATGCACCGTCAGCTGTTGAATATTCATTTGGTGGCGATGTAAGATGTGGCGTATGTTAATCACCGCTAAAGTCATAACTTATCGGCATTTGTACTAACGTCAAATAAATTTTACATTCGATATTATCGCGCATACTTGTGTGTTGCGGAGCCTTCTGAGCTTTTCAATTGCAAGCCAAGCACTTCGCCTCTTCGCCTCATTTCGAGTCGTTGTCAAATAGAGATGTTACCATCGCACCCAATATGCACGAGTACATGCGATCAGCCAAAGGGGAATGGGTGTTTAATGCAAAGTTAGTGCATTTGAAATGTGCAATTAAGTGATCGGCTATTTTCTGCCAGCTTGACATTGTAGGCGAATCGAACAAGCCGCTTCACAAAGTAATTTCATGAATGTGTGTGTGCGTGTGTGTGACATAACAGAAACTTTAATGAGTCGCCAATTATTGCTGCTCGTATCTCAATCGAAAATCTGATATTCTGCTGAAGGTGACGCACACATAGAATTATATGACGTGGAAGTCAATTGTAATTTCCCAATTTGAGCGTTCGCACTAAAGAATTGAGACTCCAAATAATGAATACAAATATCAGCTCATAGAACAATTATATATATATAGTATGTCTAAGTGATTAAATATTTACATTTAATTTTGTAATTTTCATGAGCAATTCTTTGCAGCTTGTGGCTTCGTATGTCGTGATAGTTTGCTCGTGTTTACATGGAAGTTCCATTAGTTGCTGATCCATCCGTCATACTTTTGGAATTTTCGATTTAGTTGATTGGGGCAACAACAACAATGCGCGGCAAGTGCACGACAACAATGCTGAGCGATCGGCTGTTGGTTGCTGTGTAGAACGGAAGTTGTTGTAGTGTCACTAATTGTCACGCTCGTAAATCACTTTGGTCATAAAAGTGTGCGCGAGATTTGCGGTGTCTATCATAGCAGTAATGCTAATTTGAATTTTTGTATTG
Source organism: Zeugodacus cucurbitae (assembly GCF_028554725.1). Taxonomy (NCBI): domain Eukaryota; kingdom Metazoa; phylum Arthropoda; class Insecta; order Diptera; family Tephritidae; genus Zeugodacus; species Zeugodacus cucurbitae. Next base: position 39,856,486 of record NC_071671.1, on the reverse strand, counting down.
TAATAACCATTTTCATTGACAGCTTCATGTGCGATATCACACACACACACTTCACTGAAAGTTATAAACACTGTGCCACCTTTGTCCTAAGCATTGTATTGTACAATTGTCTTAAATCTCAAAAAAAATGTCAATCTTTAATTTGTAATTTTTTTCAAATTGACTATTTCTTCTGCAAACACCACACCACCAGCGGCATGCCAAATATGTCGTCTAGTTGGCCTTGTTTTATAGTTCCTTTATGCCGCTTCGAAGACAGGTTTCCAACGACATGACACGCTACATGACACATAAGTTATCCAGTTATTTATTTATATGTTTTATTTAATTTAATATATAAATTATTTTTAATTATTTTGTTTATCTACTACCATGGCTAAAGTTGTTGCTGTACAACCACCACCACCAGCATGAATCCGCGATCAATGCCACTAACGCAGACGACCAAAAATTACTTGTAAAAGCTGCAGTAAATCACGTTTCTCTGATTGAAAATTGAAATTGTAATCTATAATGTTTGGTATTTCAAAAAATAGTCTTCTTAAGTGGTTAGATTTATTATCATTTGTTTTTGTTTAAGTACAGTTTAGGTTCGTAAACTATTATTCAGTTGGTAGTAAAATAAAGTGTTTGCCTCTATAATCCAGTATAGCGTCAGAGAGATCCGCGGAAAACACCAATTTCAACGCTTTTTTCGTCAAATTGAGTGACAATAGCACTAGAAGACTATCGCACAGTATCATCATCATACATAAAGTTTTGTTAACAAATATAAAAATCCGATCATTACTTCCCTAGCTCGCAGATATTAAGATTTGAAAACTTCCAGTGGGCTTTATACCGTATATTTCGGATAAATGAATGAATAATTTTCGATATAAATTAACTTGATGGCCAAAATGAGTGAACTCGGCATAGAAATTACCCCACCAATTATATACTATATACGTTATTCTATTGGCCTTTACTTTATTCAGATTTTCCAAATGATTTTCGTTTGGATTTAATAGTCATGCAATGCAATTTCTCCTCCAGTTCAGCACCAGACTGACCTTAAATATTTACTACGCAAATAAAAAAAAAAATAAATGTTGAAAACAACACTTTCATTTTCCGACAATTCACTACCTCACTTTAGGTTCCAACGCTGTACTTTGCCGCACTAAAATTCGCTCAAGCTTTTAAAGCTTTGTCAATATTTACAGCAAATAAGAGAATTGTTCGACACACTCTACTGACCAAATAGGCAAACAAACCATGACGTAGATTGTGTAAATGAATTAAATAGTTGGAATACATTTTTTTAGATTAACCTAAATTAGAAAATAAACTCAATAGAAAAGTACATTTCGAAGTGAAATAAAGCAAGTTCGTCGCTTAAGTCTTTTGTAATAAAAGCCGGAACGGAAGTATTAAGCATTAAATTTCACAACAAAGTTTTGCAAACAAACTATTAAGTAGAACTAGCGATTTTCCTTGAATTTTGAGGAAAAAATCCAATGACTTAGCATATCACTAACAATAATTGCTCGATCGTGGACTTAGTGTCCGCAGCATCTACTAGCAATTTATCACGTTTCAGTGACTTATATTCATAGCAATTCATTGTTTATTGCGAAATCTAAATAATTAAGTTTCTAATTCTTTTCTTCGAAGCAATAACTTAAATTTCGCCCGAAGTCAAAATGGTTGTGATTCACTTGAAATTATATAAGACAAAGTTAGCATTAGTTTTGTGTGTACATATATATGTAGTGCTCACCCAACAAAAAACTTTTGCATGAGGGTGATGCTATTTGTGATGACGAATTTAAAAAGGTAAATTTTGCTATGAGAAATTTACTGCTTTTTGGACAACAGTGTCATTGCGTTGGTACTCTTTTAGAATTCTCTGGAAAATAAAAGTCTATACAAAAATATCAAGCTGTCTAGGATGGATAGTCTTTATTGAATTAAAAAAATTAAAATTTGTAAACTTGGCAACATTTTTCAAGTTTCAACATTTTTATAATGTTATGATGTTTCATAAATACAAATTATTTAAATATATATATAAAATAATATTTTTTTGGTTATATTCTCATCTAAACAATCAGTGCAACTGGTGCATTTAAATGGAATAATGGGACCCATAAATTATATTTAATAGTGGCAATGACTGAAGTTTGTGCTCTGGCTGTTTGCGTAATATCCCTTTAAAATATATAAACAATTATGGACCACCTTATTTCACACTCATAGATATATCCTCCGTGCGATGTGAAATGATTAACGTGAACACAAATGCTTGCAAACTCACTCATTATATCTGCCAACGCTCACGCCTTCACAGGTTTCATATTACTGTCAAAATTTGTGAACGTTACACATTTGTCTGCGGATGAGACATAACTTCCGTTCATACAAACAAAAGTACTGAATACAAGCACAAATACAAATACCGTAAGCAAATTCAAACAAACAAGTATATACCTCAAAATTATTTTTTTTTTGTCATTAAAATGGTTGGAGTGAATTCTGGAAAATATTAAAAATGCAGGGTTCTGTAACGTGCGCGATTTTTTTCTCACGCTTGAGTTAATTGAGTCGCTTAATAAACAGAATATTATAACTTTTTTGAAATTCGCACATTCAACCATATACGTACATATGTATAATAATGAAGTGCTGATATTTTCCAGCTCTTTTTCCGAGAAACCAATTTAATTAAATAGTAATATCGTGAAAATAACAACAGTAAACATTGTTTTCGTATGTAAACAGTATTCGGTTGATGTCAGAATGGGAGCGAGAAGTCATACCAAGCTTCAAGCGATAAGAAGCAAAGTGAGGCGAGCTGTACGTTGCTTCTGGAGATTTCAGTGTGAACGATGAATTCAGGGGAAGAGTTTAAGCACACTCTGACATCAACCTTAGCATTCATATCATAAGGAACAAATATTATATCCGATGGATACATTAATAATTGAAGTTTCAGTTGCCCCATTCACAGACGCCATCCATTCCAAGCACTGTAATAAATTCCACAATTTTGCTTGGGTTAAGAGAAGCAATGTGCTCCATACAGTTCTTATATTAATGAATGGTTGCGTGCAAAAATATTTGCTTGTCGTTAATGTAATATTGATATTTCAATATAATATTAATGTGCTCTTGATATACATATGTATATTATCTATATGAAGTGATTAGTTTAATAAAGTTTATGTAATAATACTTAAATAATTAACTGTTTACACAGTAATAATGCTTAAATTATAATTATTCTTTGAAATTTGAAAACAACTTTTAATGAAAAGCTCGGAAATAATCGGTTTTCTTAAGAAGCTAAAACAATATGGTGCAACATGGTGCAGAAAGAGTTTGTATTATGTAGAACTCACGTATACGGAAGTAAGTTATTAATATTAAACACAAGATGTTCTACGATATTTTTTTATAAATCCATTTAATACATCTATTCTACCCAAAAGTTAAATTTACTTTGTGCGGAGTCCCCAAAGTTCTATTTATACCCAAAAGCTAAAATTTGTGCTAAGCATAATTTTCTTAAGGTCAGTGAGGAGGAAAACAAGAGTTAACCAGATGCGGAATTTACAGTGGAGGCATAAACAAGGCAACAAGTAGTTGCCTTTACGCCGCGATGTCTGAATTTGGTATCCCCGCAAAACTAATACGGCTGTGTAAATTGACGTTGAGCAACACCAAAAGCTCCGTCATGATTGGGAAGGACCTCTCCGAGCCGTTCGATACCAAACGAGGTTTCAGACAAGGTGACTCACTATCGTGCGGCTTCTTTAACCTGATGCTGGAAAAAATTATAATAGCTGCAGAGCTAAACCGAGAAGGTACAATCTTCTATAAGAGCGTACACTGTACAGCTACTGGCGTACGCCGATGATATTGATATTATCGGAAGCAACAACCGCCCCGTTTGTTCTGCTTTTTCCCGCATGGATAAGGAGGTGAAGCGAATGGGTCTGGAGGTGAATGAGGACAAGACGAAATATCTCCTGTCATCAAACAAACAGTCGGCGCATTCGCGTCTTGGCTCCCACGTCACTGTTGACAGTCATAACTTCGAGGTCGTAGATAATTTCGTATACCTGGGAACCAGCATCAACAACACGAACAATGTCAGCCTCGAAATCCAGCGCAGAATAACTCTTGCCAACAGGTGCTACTTTGGACTGAGTAGGCAATTGAACAGTAAAGTCCTCTCTCGACGAACACAAATCAAGCTCTACAAGTCACTTATCATTCCCGTCCTGCTTTACGGTGCAGAAGCTTGGACGATGTCAACATCAGATGAGACGACACTAGGAGTTTTCGAGAGGAAAATTTTGCATACATACATAAACAATTCGAAGCCCAATTCATGAAATTTACTCGTTGTATCGTTTACTTTGATTTATTCTAGCAATTTGTGCTGTACTTCGCTCACCTTGCTTAGAGCTTCCGCAAACACACATTCCTTTGATATCTAGATCTTCATCATCTTCAGTAAAATCTTTTGGGCGTCCTTTGTCTTTATCGTGTTCGGACCGGAGTTCAGCAAATCACTCTCACCCTCATCAATTGTCGAAAAGCTTTCTCTCACTGTATTCTAATACTGTATACATTAAGAATATAATTTACTAATAAATATAATTGCTAAACATTTCAATCAAGATGTTTATCATAAAAAGGCAATTAAAATATATTTTCTAGCATGCGATAAAATTAAAATAACATTCGTAAAATAAAATATGTTTAATACTAAAATATCATATAGATTGCTTATGGTAGTATTGCTCTGCAGGTTGGAATGGAAATATCAACGCCTGGCGTATAAATAATTCCGCTACATAATGAGCGCCGTATGTTCTAATTGTTTATTTGAATAAATACCGGCTGTGACAAGAGCATTTGATTAATCAAGTTGTTCGATCGCGCCAACAAATGGAGCCAATTAGTTGACTAATTTGTCAATTATAAAGTGCTGCGTTGACGGCAGCGCAGGTGGTGGCATGCTGTGAGCGCATACATACGTGCAGCATTTGGTGGCATGGCGCCAGTTTAGACCCTCGAAACACGCAGACTCACCTCGTGAATACGAATTAGACAATAGAATATAGCATACGTATAAGGCAAATGATTTTATCCTTTAATTACCCGGCCGATAACGTCGAATTAAAAATTGAACTCCATAAATAGTGGAGCGAAACTGTTACACATTTATCTAATTTGCTTGACATACATTATGATAGGAAGGCGGCGAATGCGCAGGCGCATAATGGTAAATTCAGTTTTCGGATACCCTCAATTGTGTATGTGAGTGTATGTGTTAGAACCTTTCATTCATTGGTCTCTCATTCGCCTATCTCTTTACTTTCCTTGTGGCAGCTGTTGTGCAGCGAGAGTGGAAGGGTCGTCTACTTTCTTTGTCCACCTTTCTTGGAGTTATTTCATTTCTTTTCTTCTATTTTGTTGGATATTTGCTACCTTGTTGTTGTTGTTGCATGAAGTTGATACTCTGTTCAATTAACACGTTGCCAACAAATGAGTGAGATACCGCAATGACAGGTACAAGCATGTACGCAGACAGGCTGTCAAGACGTCGTGGCTTGTGTGGCCGGCCACCCGCCCTTGTGAGCGGTTACCTACTGTAAATGTGTAAATGTGCACGGCACTTGCTGGCTTGGGTGAGGCGCTCCACTCCGCTACAATTGATGTGTTGGATGGCTTGTTCGTAAAGACTGCCGTTTGGCTGAGGAGCTAAGTGGCATTGTGTCTGGCGAAAAGGTGTTGAACGTTCGCGTTGTAGCTTAATTAATACATTTATGCGAATTATGGTAATGCACATTTGACAAGCCGCAACTATGTGGAAAATTCATATTTTATTTTTATTTATACATATTATTTTATATTACATTTCCCATATGCAGACTTCAGCGAATGTTCATGTCTATGTTAATTTGGAACGCGCCTATTTCACATTTAATTGCAACTGTTAAGTTGCTTGGAGAAAATTTCAGTGCCGTTCTGCGAACAAGGTAACAACATATTTTTACAATGGTTGCACTAGGCAACATTTTTTAGAAAGCTGAAAATCAGAGTTTGAAAGAAATAGATTAGGATCAAAGTATTTTGTACAGTGTACGCCCCTATTGGACTTTGGTAAAGCCAGAGATAAAGAGATGTACAACTCTCATATCACTGGAAGTGAGAGCGCATTATTAAACGTCAAAACCGCCTCGACTTTGACAGTTGACTGGATGGAGGAGGTTTTGACGTTTCGCAATTGGGAAACTGGAAAGGCCAGATTGAAATGTTGCCAAAAAATAAGGCGACGGAGACATTTTTAACCGCCGTGCAAGATCACTAATAAGAACTTAAAACAATAAATATAAATGAAAACGCGAAATTAAAAAGTGGTTTAAGAATATTTTTGAGAATTGCAGCACCGAGAAACTAATTTTTCATGGAAAATTGTAAAAGAAATTGATTAATTTTCAGTTGACACTTAATAATTGACCTTATTTATTACTGAACGTTCGAAAACCGGCTATTTTAATATACCATTATATCGTTAAATGAAATTGAAATAAGTTATTTTTATATTAAACATTCAGTATATAATAATTTTTAACCATAATAAATGTTGGGTATTTTAATTTAAATGCCCAAAAATTAGTATTTTGTCTGATCTGGTAATAATGCAAAATGTTATAAAAAATGCAAATTTTGAGGCGCTCTCACACTGGAATAAGTTAGACATCCCTTTATCCCTGGTAAAGCTATATCGACTGCTCAGTAAAGGGTTTATTTCTCGAAAATCTTGCACGCAATATATTCATGTTTAGATGTGAATCAAGAGGTTCGCATATACGAATACAAAACTACGAGCCTATACGTAGACGAAGTTTTAAAATTCACATTATTTTTTAACTGACCTCGTATAAGAGAACACGTTAGAGCAGTGTTGCACCACAGGTGGCGCCCGTTTGTTTGAACACCTGGATAGTTTTTTCAATTGGCTTATCTCAATGCTTGGCGAATCGAAAACAGCTAGTGGGTGGCATACTATTGGTTACTCATGTAATTCAGCTAACAGCACAAGTATGTTCGCTCTTACCTTTTAAACACATCTATATTTAAACTGTAATATTATACTATCAATACTAGGTACAATTGTAATTTAAAAAAAGATGGGTTAGATTATTCCATTCTGTTTATGCAGAAAGCTGCCTACAATTTGGCCATGGTTAGAGGATAGTGAATCGCACAAACTGTTATTCTTCAAATGAGCTTGTAGAACTTGCGATGTAGGCTCGCGGTAACTAATCTAACACTTGCGCAATTTTTTTGCGCATGTTCTTTGGGGTTGAAATATGTTTTGATAGAAATTTGTTATTTAAATCATTAACTATATTAAAACCAATACTAATAATACTGCATACTATAATAATTGTCAACTGACACTTCTTTTATGGAATAAAACAAACTTAATTACATCGCGAAGAATTCGTAGAATCGCACCTTATGAATGGATATGTCAAAAAATATATTAGAAGGGTTTTTAACTTTGGACATTTTAATTTTCACAAAAATATTGAATGAACAATTTCTATTCGAGGCACAGAGAATACGAAGATAACTTCCCTTTGTCAGTAAATCATTGCCGGCAATGCCGCCAAACCGAAAAAAATCAACAGCCACCTAGATATACCCTACTTCCATGAATAGATGTATAAATTACACATTCACTCACCTAAGAACAACACAAATATATAGCAACAACAACACACATAAATATGGAAATGTCAACAATGACAAATGCAACAATAGTTTTCGAGTACTCGTAAATAAAGAAACGCGATAAAATCAAATCAATCGTCCAAACAAGCATATCAAGTTGCAGTCCGCCTCGCCAACTCCCTCTCTCGAGCACGGCGATTCGTTCATTTCATAACGAGTGCTACGGTGCACTGCCTGCCGGCTTGCCTGTTGGCAGATCAGTTTATTTGCCTGTCAGTTCACCTCATATCTGTTATTGTTGTATTATTACTATGCCAATTGCTATTGTTGTATCTGTTTATATGCTGCTGCTGCGACTGCAGTTTTTTCTGATTTAATGATTGTTTAGCCTAATTTTATGTCAGACTCGTACAAACAAAGTACCGAGCGTCAACACAAAGACACGACGAGTTATACGATGCCAAATTGTGCAAAATGATCTGTATAATTCCCTGTTAAGAATCGTGAGAGTGTTGGAACAAAGGGCTTGGAGATCGGGTGTGTTCGTGCCGTAATATAAGACTGTTAGTTAGTATTGTCACCATTCCTTTTCATAGCTTCCACAATAAACATATCATTCAACAATTACAAAGAGGAAGTGAGGATAGGGGAAGTTGGATGGTTGAAGGTGTCGTAATACTTTTTACTTACTTGTTGATATTTACTCGTACTTCTGCGTACATTTTATTTTATACGTTGAACAAATGAGTATAAAAATTGCATGGAACACAAGGTATCGGCCCATATTAATTCATACCCTACACCGTTTCTATACACGTACAACTTGTTGCATATCGTATTTTACAGTTTTGTTTACGTATTTTTTGTATGTAAGATGGCGAGGCGAGTCAAATTTCCGGAAATTTGTCCGTTCGCCCAACGATAAGTTGTGTCAAATGAGACATGTTGATAATAATGATGATGAGATTAATACCCATGTTCCATAGAGACCAAAAGGAGCTAAAGCTTCAACATGTTTGAAAGTCATATCTCCTAAAATATAAATGGTATATCAACCAGGTTTAATGGAGCAATTTCTCTCTAACATTTCATAACACATTGTGAATGTAGGCTTCATCTGACGAGATCCACTCTTTTTCCAATAAAAAGGCTGTGTTCAAAACCACTAAAAGTGGAATAACGTGGCGAGACCAACCTCAGGTAAAATCTCAAACCTTACAATAGGAAAACCAAATAATGATGCTAATTTGCGGCCACTTCTGTATAAAATTGTTCACAATTATACTTAGATAGCAGATATGAGGACCTCAGTGAAGCTGGGTAGAAATCTTTCCCAATGATAATGTAGCCTGATATATGTATATATATTTGGCGTAGGAGCCGCTTTAGGCGATTATAGCCGAATCCACCAGAGCGCGCCACTCGTTCTTCCTTTTTGCTTTTTGGCGCCAACTGGAAACACCAAGTGAAACCAGGTCATTTTCCACTTGATCCTTACATAGGAGTGGAGGTCGTCCTCTTCCTCCATCGGGTACTGCATCAAACACTTTCAGAGCTGGACCTAGCCAGCGTAGGCGCTGTCTTTTTATTCGCTGAACTATGTCAATGTCGTCGTATAAATCGTACAGCTCATCCTTCCATCGTCTGCGGTATTCGCCATTGCCAATGTTTAGAGGACCATAAATCCTTGGCAAAACTTTTCTCTCGGAAACCCCAAGAGTCGTCTAATCGGATGTTGTCATCGTCCACGCTTCAGCGCCATACATCAGGACGGGAATGATAAGCGACTTGTAGAGTTTGATTTTGGTTCGTCGAGATTGTCTACTCAGTCCAAAGTAGCACCTGTTGGCAAGAGCCTATACTTGAAACGGATAAAAATGCTTGATTACTTTTTCTTCAATTTCCTAATCTTATATTATATTGGAAGGAAATCTGTTCCATACTATAAGACCTTTTAAAGTAATTATACATTTGTTGACTATTGTATATACCGTTCCATTGGAACTTTTTAACAAATGCTATTGAGAACCTTGAGGATTCAAAGATGGAAATTTCGCCCCTAAACCAACAATGTGACTTATCGCTCATTTTATGTATGGGAAGTAAATTTGTCAACCGAAACGGTAGCTTTATTAAAAATTAAGTTGTTGCGGGTTAAGTCTTTGCATGATATTTTACCAAATATTGCATGATATAAATGTCAATTTGACAGGGATAGGATACTCAAAACCCTAAAAAATAACTCCGTATACTAAATAAGAATATGTACTCTTGAATGAGCGTTTCATATCTCCCAAAGTCTTAATTAAATCAAAGGCTATTGTTCTTTTCCTTCTGACTAAAGTATTAATAATAAAACTTTATTGATGTAATTAATTTATATTGTTTTTTTTTTTGTTTACACAAAAACTGCAAAGTGTTTTCTATCACTTGCATTCGCACCACTTTCGTTTCAACGCCTCTTCACTTAAATTTGTATGTATGTACTATGTATATTTAGTATATTTGGTAAGTATATTAGGTATAGATAGAATATATAATCTATATATGTATGCATATAAGTGTTTATGTAACGTGTAAACTTTTGCTGTCATATATTGGATTTACAGGACTTGTTAACAATTTGGAAAAAGTTTTACTACAAATTGAAAAAAATGAAGATGTCTTGGTTGGAAAATGAAAGTAATTATAACGGTTAATTTAGGAGAAAAAATGTCGGGTGTCACAATTTAGCAATACAAGTCAAAACCTCCACGGTACATAGTATATATATGGCATTTATATACATATTTGCTAGTATAGTATATATGTATGTATATATGTAAGTGGGGTTGTTGAGCACCGCTTTACAGTTAGTTTAACATTATTTAGCTATTACTCTCTTCGTGTGCGATTAAATCTTCGCTTTTGCTATTTATTTTAAAATCTTACTTTCGTAATTTTACAGTTACTGAGCTATGTTGTAAGTATAATATATATGTATATATTTAAGAAATGAATGTAAATTTACAACTGACAAATGAGTGTGAAATCATTGGCAGCATTCGGTGAGAGCAGCCAAAAGTTCTTTAAAGAATTGCAGTGTGTTTTCAGTAGTCAGTTTTGCTGAAGTTTTGAACTATTTCTTCATTAATTTACTTGAAATCTGTTTACTTTTTCCATTTCATATAATTAATTACTTAAATAAAACGGTATTTTTACAGATTTACTGTATAGTGTGTTTACTCTTTCTCCCTCTCTCTCTCTTTTCGTACTGTGTTTGGATAGTTCTTTAACTTACAGTTTTATATATTCTTGCTGTTAACTTGGCTTAATTGAGAGAATCGAAGTTTTTGCTGTAATTATTTTAACATTTTCACATCTGGCAACTGCTCGCATAATCGCTTGCAATAAATATTTTATTTTGCATTTTTTTTTCTTAGTGGCTCATACTGGTTTGCTTGGTTTCTATAATTTAAAAATGTTTTTATAGCTGGAATTTCACCATGTGACGCAATTTGTGTGCGTTTTTTAAAGCTTAGCTTGTTGCATGTTATTTCTGCTATTATTCAATTTTGTTTATTTTCTAGCAATGTTGCACTTTTTAAATAAATAAACTCAGTTATGAGACATATGGCTAATTGATAGGGGTATTCACAGACTTTGAGTTAAGGCATAAAAATCAAAGTATATCCATTTAAAAACTTCATTTTGATTTTGATATGTTTACTTAATGGATTTAAACAAAATAAAATGTTATATATTAAATAAATAAATAAACACAAATAAATTTTTGACTCACACTAAATATTATATGAAAACTGTAGATTTTCTGCGATTTTCTGCCGTATTACAAAAAACTAAAATTTCTATGCCTTTAAAACCATAAAATTCACTACTTTTCATTTATTATTTACTTCAACATAGAGTCCGACAGATTAATCGGCCTTGGCCATATTTGGCCGATTCTTTCTACTTCTTTTGAATTCCACTGACATTAATTTCTTTTTTACTTTCTTGATTTCTTAAAAGCCTAAAATAATAAGTCTTCTGTTCACCATAGAAAACACAGTTTGATTCATATTTGCCTGAACCAATCATTCATCACGATGATAATATTAAGTCTAGTTAAAGAACTTGTTTTAAATTTATTTTACATTATTTAGAATGATCCGATTTATTTCAAGCATGCACAGTTTTGTTCAACAACTTCTTGAGGTTTTTAAGATAATTTCGTAATGTCACTATAATAGAAACCCTTGTTACTATTGGCAAAAAACTGGGAGAGTCTATTTTTAAAAGTTTCTCTTGAGACAAATTATCATTATCATAATCATTCGCCATAGACAGGAACAGGTAATAATCATTTGATGCTGGTTTGGACTAGGAGGTGCATGTAAAAGAACCTCCCAAAAAAGATTTATTTCTGTCTTTAAAGGAAAAAAGCTATATTGCTGACGTAGCAACTTATTTTGAGAAAGAACGAATAATTTATTTGTTCTATCTGTATATTATAAATTTATTACAGATCGAGATGACTGCAGGAAATGTCAGGAGCAAGGTACAGAAGAAACAATGAAGCATCTCCTGTGCACCTGTCCAGCATTGTCAAGGCAACGACTTCGCTACTTTGGGGTCTCACAATATGAGAATCTAGAAGAGGTATTGAAAGTGAGGCCACAAAAACTTTTAAAATTCGCGTCAAGCGCAGGTATTCTAAAGGATGACTACTCCTCCTGGACAACGTGACGGCACTCCATCTGGTATCGCAAAGAACCAATGTGGTCTATGTGTGGCGTATTGGCCTACCAGTATAACCCAACCTAACCTAACCTAATATTATAAAAATAAGTTATTTAGTTTTAAATATTAATTGAATTAATAAGCTGCTTCATATTTACATATGAACAAATTTTTTTGATGTTATTTGTTTTTGTTTTTCTTTTGTTACTATACTAGTTAACTAAAAGAATTTGCCCACAAAAGAATCGGCATAGGCATCGGCCGATACTTCGATACTTTGCCAACTGGCCGATTAATCGATATCGGCTTCGGCCAAAAATTGGGTATCGGTCGGACACTACTTCAACTGCTGCTAAAATCGATATCTCTAAATATTATTACAGAAAAAACATGGGAGATTTTGGGACTCGAACTCGGGGTTTGTTGAAGCGATTATTATTTAAATTTATATTTTAAGGATCATGAATCTTAAGGTGTTGTCTATATTTATCGGTATAATGTTATTATGTTCTTTAGTATTGGGAGTAAAATCATCGTTTTTCATAATTTTCGATAAAATGTCATCAAATTGGATGATTCGATTTTCATAATGACCTAACCTTTGAATCAGTTTCGAAAAATTTTACATTGAAATCATAATATAAAATGTTCGATCGAAGTGAAGACACTTACCGCCTTCCCTAAATAAAAGCTTTGAGTGGAACTTGTTTACCATTCAGCGTTAACGTCGATGCGCCATCCCTAAATAAAAGCGGCAACTTTACGTCAAATATCAAAATGTTTACTTGAATTGTTGTCGTCGTTTTCGCAGCCAACTTTACTTCAGAACGCTCTGTCAAAATCAAAATTTTCAACCGCACAGCGGGGCCATTCCGTTATTTCGGTATGCGCCATACAAATTGTATGGGCATGAGAATTTATTGACAGTCATTTGCCGCTGCCGCTTTTATTTGGGGAATGCAGTCACTCTCACCATTTGTAAGTTTTTAGTTTAAAGGGGTATTTTAGTGACAAGAGACCTAACCACTAACAAAGAATAATTTGAGGTGTTTAAAAATGATATAAAGTTTCCAAAATCGCTAAAATATCAAAAAATAAAAAAAAAATCGTTACTTTGTAGTAAAGCAGTTTGTCGTCGGAATCAATGACATGATAACATACACATTATCAATCGAAAATCATTATCGTATCGAAATCGAATGCGTTGCAGAATCGGTCTCTCACCTAATATTTCTCGATCATTTTTCTTTTCTCAACAGTGATATAAGGTGAAAAGGTTGAAATAGATTGGTTATGGGAAATAATTCGTGAGCTAGATTTTATTAATTATAATATACAGTGTTTTATACACTATAAAATAAAGATTTTTAGAAATTCTTTTAAACATTCTCAGATATATATCCACATTATTTTGCGCTTGATTCAACGGAGATTTAATTAAGCGTCAAGCATCCTTAACAATGAACATTATTTATAAAGATGAGATTAATAAGTTGAGTATATTCCTAGCTATAATGAAAGTGTTTGCAACACTAAACTAGAACTGAATGTAAAAATAAAAAAAAAATAATAATTTAATCAGAGAATAAAAACTACACAATATTCTGAAATAAATTTCATACATATGAATACCCCTAACCAAATTATGCCGCACTGATAATCGTGTACAAAATAAGTATTTATGATTATATGTATGTACATAAAAAGTATTTATAATTAAAATGAATATTTTTTTACGTATAGTACAAGTATTTGGATAGAAAAATTATTCAAATCAACTTAGTATTTTCCAAGCAAAAAAATTTTAATTTTACTTCATCTGTTATCGAAATGAAGGTGGACGTAATGCTTCTTTGCATTTGTTAGTAACGCTGTATAGTATTTATGTAATTATGTGTGTTCAATAAAAAGTGCGCTGAATATCTATCTGAAATATTTTTAAATTTTTCTTTTTGTTTTTTTTTTAATAATTTTATTAAAAGATGCTTATTTCCGAAAATGTCCACAATTGGTGTTTTTGTTATAATTCTGTTTACAGTTTATAAAATTATTATTATTTGTTTACTTTTTGCTGTATTTGACATCAACTTCAATTGTTTATACTTGTATTGGTATTGGTATTGGTATTTGATTTAATAAAATTACTTAACTGTTAATTACTTGTTATGCATTTTAATATATATATTTTTATTATTTTGTAATTATTTAATGTTTTGAGTCAACTATTTTATTTATTTTATGTTTTTTGAATTATTAATTGTTCTATATTAAAAGGTTTTAATGCCGAATGGCTTAAGGTACTTTAAGTATTTCAATTACAATTGCACGGGAATGTGCGAGAATAATACAAAAATACATTCCACAGAGCTAAGAATTGTAATTATTTTTAAATGTTCCACATTCTAGTATTTTTCGCCAGCTGTAGCAGTTTATTTGAAGAACTTTGTTATTATTTCAATGACTTCAGAAAAGCATATATTTTAATTAAATTAATAATTAATTATTATTTTTAAAAAATTTGTAATTTTTTCAATACTAAAAAACATGCGGTTAGCAGAACTGTGCTGAAAACTGAGGCTTCATAAAACAATCAAGAATGGATGACGTGTTCATCTTAATCTAAACGCAACAGATTGCGATATATGTAAATCGATACAGTAACGGTATTCAAAAAATTACAACCAATTATAATTTTTTTGTAGCCACCGAGATATTTAGATTCGATTTCTGCTGACTTAATTTAAGGGATTATATGATAAAAATAAATAAACGCCAGTAATCCTCTGACCTTGACAGCCAACTGCGCAATAAAATTTATAACGGGTTTCCCACTTTGACAAAATATATCACTCAATACAGAAGATCTATTAGAGATATAGAACTCGGTAACTGAAGGTTAATATCAAAATTCCTTGAATTGAAAAATTAAATATGTCAAGTCTATTTTAAATAGGAAATTACGACTTTCCAAAAATTATTTCAGATATGTTTAGTTTTTGCATTATAATAAGTACTTAAAAAAACGAATCGGATTATCAAGCCAGTGAACATCAAATTACTTTGACTGAAAACTCTTTCTACTATGACTTTAACTCAACAAAATTCAGAACATAATATTTTGCTATTGAATTTCAAACAATAATGAACTATGGATGTATTTTCTAATTTATATTTCATTTATTACACTGCGACTTGTCGTAGGAAGACTGATCTTCATGGTCAACAGGAACGGGAATAGGATATTTAGCTCTACAGCATTTTTAATTCGATTTTAGGATTGCTTATTTCTTGTTTCTATGAATGTACATATATAGGTGTGTATTCTGAATTCTTCAAAGCCACAAATACGCATTAGGTAACAGTGTGTTTGTGCGCATTAGTATTTTTGTTGTAGGTCTGCATGCCAGTGTAACTAACGGCCCTTATTTAAGTGTAAATACGTATATATTGGAGTAAATAGGTGCAGTGAATATGCTTTAGCTACTAATTGGAGCTTTTCCATTTGCATTTATGTTTATGATTTTCAACTTTTCTAAAATTCTGTACATTACTTTTTATATGGTTTTGCTTGGAAATATTTAAAAAGTTGAATTTTATATTTTCGGGAAGTAAATATTTTTTGTATATTTTATTTCATTTAATCTTGTCTTTATATTACATACTACATCTGTGTGCCGCTCTCATTTTACCTGCTCTTATTAATTTCATTTTTTACAAATAAACATTTTCAATATGTGTAATGTATTTGTTGTTTGTTATTCAATAATTTTTATATTTACTATATTGATTAATTTCTCTTTTATGAAAGCTAACAACGTGGACGGACGAAAACAATGCCAAAAGTTACATATCTACTTCAACTACAGGCCACAACGCCTTGCATTACACGCGATTACTGTTGCATTACATGCTCAATACTACATACGCACAAATGTAATGCTTGTACGCATCTACTGGTTTCAGTTTGCTACTGCTCTACTTTGCTCTGTTAAATTTATGCTTTTTACATGTTACATTTATTGTTGTTTGTTTATTACATTTTAATGTTTACGTATTTAATCTGTCGGAACTTGACTTTTCTGTTGCCTTTTATGGATTTTTAATGAATTTCTTGCACTATATACATCTGTTTTTCCAGAAAAAATTTTTACTCAAACCATAAAAATTAAAAAAACAATAATTAAAGCAATTATTTGCACGACACTCGCAACTTTTAGCCAAGCCCAACCCAACTTCAACCGACTTCCAATATGCATACGTACATAGATTGTACATAAACAAGCAATATTTAAAAAGTCGAATCGTAGCTGTTTACCGCTATTTTGACTGTGAAGTAATTAAATATATTATGTTTTTTTTTTTTCAAGATAAGTATTTTTTCGGATTTTGTTTAGTTTTTGTTGTGTAATATTGAAAGTGTTTTAAAGTGACTTCAATAATATCGAAATCAATGAATATATTGAAGGCAAGTTTAAAGGATTTCTACGTAATCTTTCCTCAAGACTTATTACTGTAATGTTCTATTATCTGGCCAATAAAATGTATATAAGCAACAACAAAGTTGTTTAGTCGAAACGAATGTATGTGATTACCTCGTTTCCACGACAGTCCAGTCGACGTAAGAGGTTACGTGGGTTTCAGAGTATGAAAACAAGGGTATTTTTAACTAACTAACTAACAGTATTTAGTGAAATTTGTATTTCAAAAATTCCGAAATTTGTATTTTAAAATTTAAAATTAAAACTTTGCCGTTGGTACCAAAAAATATTTCGATAGTAAATGAATAAATCTAGTTAACAACCGATGAAAAAAATAATATATGAATATTTGTATTTTTGACAGATTTTATTGGTTTGAAAAATAGTTGTAATAAAAATAAAAAAATCTAAAAAATCCTCTAACTAGGTAAGGTTATTCCAAAGGTGTGTGTTTGAACAAAATCACAATTACTTTTAGAGATACATGTCACCAACTTAAAAAAATTAAATAATAATTTGCCGTACTATTTACTAAAATAAAAAATAAAAAAACAATTTCCAAATTTTGAAACACACCTAACCCCTTAACCGAACCTGGATTTTAAGTTAGTTGCTAGGCATGTTCTGGAAATCGCGCTATTTCAGTTGAGAACCGAAATTATAATTCGTACGAATTTGTTTTAGGTGTTCGTACGATTTCCTTTGATTTCGAATTTAAATTCGAAACCGCTAATTTCTTTGGGATAGTTTGGAAAAAAACAAATAAAAGGGTAGAAATTATTAAGGTAGAATTAAAAGCAGGGTCCGTAATCGTTATAAGTTTTATTAGAAAAATCACAAAATAATGATTATATATTGATTTTCATGATTTTCTTCACCGTTAATGATTAATTTTGAGTAATTTGTGAAAAATCATAAATAATCATTATAAATGATTTTTATTTTTTTTGCTCAAAATAAAACTCACTTTTGGATTACATACGTCCATACCTAATTTAATAAAATTGGCGGCAAGTCTTAGATTTTTCGCTGAAGAGAACCCAAATTTCATTTTGTGCAAAATTTGAAGGAACTCATGCTGCTACGGTAAAACCCTTTGTAAACGAACATATTTTTTTCTTTTAACAGAAAAAGTAATTTCAGCGTAATAATAATTCTTAATATATTTCTAAACACCTTCTTGAGTTTCGGAAACATGTAGTGGCTTCCCGTCTTGTATGTGGACGTTCTTCTTCCGATTCACTAACTTTCTACCCCAAAAGTTCGAGAATCTTAATGCACTCGACGGACACGAAAATTCCACAAATCTTGGCAACAGATGTTTTACTATTTGTTAATATATGCTTATTAAAATATAATAATATTGTTTTTATTTGTTTTATTAAATACATACGTACATTGTAATAAATGTAATTTGGATTCAAAATCGATCTAGTTTATCTTGCCGAATATGAATAGGAAAATTGTCACGATTCCGATTTGCAGAATAGGGCGACAAAACAATTTGGTTGAAGTTCGAAACAACAAAAACGCAACTGTTTATAGAATATCTCAAACGGAAAACATTGCCCGACAATTATTTGTAAGTCATCCCTATATATCATATTATTCGGATCTATACAAAATAGACCATATACATTTTGAAAAAAGTGATGTATTGACATTATTTGATTATTAAAAAAATTACTAATTTCTCAGTTTTGACTGATTATTTTCAGTTTATTATTATTATTTTTGTTTCACCACATCTCAAGCGCACAGCTTGCTTCTTTACAATAGAAACTGCTTAACTCAAACCAGCAGCAACTCGAATTTGTTGAGTGAATAAAATCTGACGCCTAGAGTTATGCAATACTTTTTATTCCTTGCACCAAAACTACATAGCGAGCTCAACATTGTAAAAAGACGAATACTTCTTCTATGACCTCTTCAAAGGATGAGTTGTCTGTGCAAACAAATTATAACTCATTAATATAATATTAATACAAAAAAATAAGAAAATATATTTAAAAAAAAATAATAATAATAAAAATATAAACAAATTAATAAGATACAAAAATATATTAATTAAAGTAATGCTTCACATGAACAAATAAATTATATACCGGTTTACACTCCATTAAGGTTCTCTGCACAGCACATTTTTGTATTTTTGTTTCATCGATTGCAGTTTTTTGAAATTTGAGCGAAAAATTACTTATAAATTCCGTTGATGCTCTCAACCATAGTAACTAAACAATTTCAATGATTTGTTGTTGTAATTCATTGCTTTCTATGACTGCAATGGAATTGTAAATTATAATTTGTAGAAAATCTCAATTTCTGTTGCAGTTGTTGGAATATTTATTATAAAACTCCGTTCACCGCACACACACACACCCTCAACTCTATGCTATCAAACGCTTGTCTATGTGCTATTTAGTTGTTGTTTATTAATTATGTAGTACTGTTCTGAATAGTAGAGTGAGAGTAGAGTTTGAAAACGACTTAAACGCTAGCAATAATAAAAAGTTATAGTAAATTTATTGTTTTTTTCTTGTTGTTGTTTGCTTGTTTGTTATTTAATATAATAAATTTTATTTATTCAATTGATTATGCTTTAATGTTAGGTAATAGGAATATAATAGTTTATAAATAGGGGAGCAGAATATATATTTTAATATATATATATATATTTGTATGTATATATATAATCACATTTAAAAATAAATGTGTTATCATACTTTAAAAACAATTTTAATCTATATTTTGTTTAAGAATATTTTTTTTTGCTTTTATTCAATTCAACGTATTACAACTCAATTCCATGCGCTGCTTTCGAGGAAAACCGAACATATTCGTGTGCACTCGCTAGGCGCACCTGCTCTCTACTACTAGCTCAGTACAAATTCTTTGCGTTGCAAGTTTTGGTAAGCACTTTCTCACATTTTGGTTCTTGTGTATTTATATTTGAAACGCGCTGTCGACAAAGCAACGTTGTGTGGAGTTTAAGTTAAGTCAAAAGTCTGTATATATTATAAATGTTAAGTTTTTAAAGTTTAATTTTTGTTTTTCATTTTGATTTTAGAAATCATTGCAAATTCTTAATCAACCATTAAAATATTTATAGATTATCCATAGTAAGTTTATCGTTTAATAATTTTATTTTTTTATTTTTTTATTTTTTCTAAAGATTTAAAAGCATAAATATTTTTTTATATCAATAACTAGTAATTTTAGTAGTGGATAGTTGTTTTTTAAAAACGCACTTGTTTCTTTTGCTAATTTTAATATATTTTTGAAATTTTCATTATGTATGTATAACTGTTTTGGCTAAGTAACGTAATGAACGTATTTCGAAAATGCCTTTTATCTCGCATTGTAACCTAATCTATATAGTTGCATAATTCATTTGTTCTGTTTTCTGGTTTTGTTTTTGTTTTTTGCTATATTTTTTAATTCATAATTAAAAATATATACTATCAAGTTTTCATGTATATATATGTAGGTATGTATATATACGTACGTTACAAATAGAGCTTTCGTTTACTACATGCAAGTGTGGTTAAAAAGTTTACAAGGTGTACTATTAAATTTGCTAGTATTCCTCAACATTATACATTACATTACATATTTTTATATTAATTTCATCTAAAATAGTTTCAGTTAAGTTTGTTCTTGTTTATATATAGTTTTATAGAAGGCTTCTTTAATAAGTTCTCTTAGTTTTGCGTATGAATTTCAAGTTTCAAATTCTTCTTTAAATTCTACTTCTTCGGTTCTAGTTAAAATAAAAGCAACACAAAAACAAAGAAGAGACACGTTAAATGTTGCTTTTGTTTTTTGGTATTTTTTTGTAAAAAAAAATAAGTAACATTACCATTTAATATATGCTTAATAATTTTACTACATACTTTGTTGGTATATATATATATATATATATATATGTGATTTTTTTAAAATTCTTCGTAGGACTTAATCAACGACTCACTGCTTAGTTATAAGAAAAGAGAAAAAACTCCAACAATTCGTAAAAAGTGTTTTGATGTTATTCTTGTTTGTTGTTGTTGCTACATAAGTAGTTAATCGATTTAATAGTTATTTAATAGTTAATAGTAGTAATAGTTAATTCCTCACTTACATATAAATATATTTAGAAGGCAAAAAAGTTTTATTTTTTATCTGGTGCATATTAATTATTAAATATGAAACATACTCCACATACTCTTCCTTCTTCTCCACTTCGTCAACAATTTAAAATTTAAGATTATGTAATGTTTACTAAATACATTTTGCTTGAATTTTACATATTGGGGAACTGCATTTCGAGAAGAAGGCGAAGAGTTGCTACGAGTTTTCTACAGAACCGTGCAATAGCAAAAGTAAAAAATTAAATTCATTGTACAATTTACAGTACTTTATCTCTTTAGGAGTAATCAAAAATGCATACATGTGTAATTATGTATATTATGTAATCGTAAATAAGACGTACTACAAATTCTATTTCAAAAATATGCGAATAGAAAGTTTCACTCAGTATGATAAAGCTATTGAAAGATTTACAATTAGTCATAGGTTATAGTTGGTTTGCTTTGCTCCATTTGGTTTTTGGAATATATATGTATAGGCATATGAATGTATAACATACTATATGCGTAAGTACCTATGTATATGTATATATATAGTATATATAAACAATACCTAAAAATTGTGTATTTACATGCATTTAATTCAGTTTTGTATATAATAAGTATGCACGTGTTGCAATTTCATTCCATTTACTACATTTTGTATAACGGTAAACAACGTTGCGTCACTTTATGCAAGATTTTCGACGCAAAGCGCTTTCGTATATGAAGAGAGCGCTTTCATTTCTTTCTGACTGCAGCCATTTATGGGTTCTTTGTTCCAAAATTACTTCATTTCCACAGCTCATTGTGGGTTTTGACCCAAATGGTAGGTAAATATATTGTTGTTAGTGTTGTTTACACTGGTCGCATTGGCAAGCTCACTTGTCGTGCTTGAAGTGGGCAGTTCACTGAAAGTAGAAAAAAATTTAGATTCAATTTTTTCAATCTTAATTTCAGAAAACTTATAAATAAAATTTAACAGCATAATTTTTAACATTTTTTTTAATTTTAAAATAAGAATGATCGAGAGTGTCTCTAAGGGAACCAAAGTTAGATTATTTGTAATTTTTTCTCCAAACAATTTTAACCATTATTTATTTATTTTGCATATTCCTACAAATGTTTATTCTTGGAAACTACCTTTTGCTCTTTTTATTATGCAGTCGTCTTCTTATTTTATTACAACTTACTTTCTTTCGACTTGGCAGACAATTTCCGGTTGTTCTTGATACTGCAAGCTTTGAAGGTATTCCGCCCTGCGTTGGTGCACCAGCTTCTCTTTTTCTGCTCGTTCTCTCTGCAGTCTAATTAAGAAAATAATGAAGAGTAAATTTATTAATTTAATAATAAACATTTTGCAATTATTTTTGTAGTTATTAAATTAAATATAAAATTATTTGGTACAATAGTTTTCAGTTCCATAACCTTACCAAGGTAGCTGAATTTCCATCCCAAATGCTTGCGTAGAATATTTTATAAAGACATATTATTAAATTTGGTACTTGGTGGAGGTAAATTTGGTTTTCTACAAAAAATTAGCTTTTTTCCAAAACAACAAAATTCAAATCAAATGACGATTCTAGAGTTGTAAAACAAGTGGTCTGAATTATCTGTAATTGCTGACAATCGGTGATTGATTGTTATAAAAAAAATAAAACATTTTTTTTTTACATTCGCTTGATCAAAACACAGAAGCCGAAAATGCCTGAATAAATACAGTTTTGTCTATATTTTAAAAACAAAATACTCTAGAGAGAAATGAGGTATTAGAAATACTTGAAAGAAGCAGATTTTTAAGGTAATTTCTTTTAATAATTTTGAACAGATCCCTAAATAAAAATTGGAACTCTGCAAATTTTGAATATGAGTCGAAGCAAATAACAGTCTATAAATCCTCCCTAAAGAAAACAAATTGGTATAATCCTAAGGAAAAATTTTGTACTAGAAAGTAACGTGTTGCCATTTGAAAAAAAGTGCTGCAGAATCGCATCGAATGTTTGTCGAGGCATTTGGTGAAGATGCTCTATCAGAAATAATATGCAAACGATGGTTTCAACGGTTCAGAGGTAATGATTTTGATGTTAGAAATTAAGAACGAATGCCTCACCCTGTTAATACTAATCGCTACATACAACAAATGACACGACAAGGCACCTGCACACAAAGCAAAATCGGTTCAGGATACAAACAAAGTGCTTGGCTGGGAACTGTTACTCCACCCGCGGTATTCACCAGAATTTGCCGCTTCCTAGTATAACATTTCTATTGGCATGGTATCCACGAATTCCAAGAAATGTGATCAAAATGTGTGTAAAACAATGGTCAAATGGTTTTTTTTATATCCCGTTCAAAATTAGCAAACGCATATACTCGAGACTTAAAACGGGTTTAAACCCCAGAGACTGGTATAATTATTGTTAGTTGCTGTACTTTGTTTGAAAAGAGAGCAAAACTAAAGCTGCGCATTTTACAATAATTATAAAAATATAATAATTTTAAATTACTTACAGATGTTTTTCAGAATGATAATGAAAATATTTTTTGTATATAGAGTCTCTTGCGTTCTCGGCATAAGTTTTCAAAGTGTTTAAAAATACTGCTCTCAGACTGCTCTAGACTTACTGACTCTACAAACATAAGGATATGTAGATAAGGAAACAAGTGATACTTACTTTATTCGTGATTGTCTCATGAACTGTTGTATTTTTCTGGCAGCTTGATTTTGGGTTGATTGTGAATAAGTACGTCTACAAGAGAATCAAGAATATGCGCGTTATATATTTGACTTTTACATATATATTATATGAAAGCATATTTTCCAACAAATTTTCAACTCACTTCAATGGACCGGATGGGCTTGTCTCCTTCGGCGTGCTTGGCTGTGAACTGAAGTCATGTTGTTTCTGCTGCTGCTGCTGATCGTTACGAAAATGATCGTAGAAACTCGACAAACATTGCGATGTGGGACTGCTCTGACTATCGCCAACTGACAACTCAATGCCAATTGACATGGATGACGACTGCGATTTCTTGAAGCGCTTATTACGGCAATACGACCGATATCCATGCTGGATAACGAGCGCGGCATTCGTCATCTGTCGATAGTAGGCATATTGCTTGTAGCGACGGTAGTAATTCTGTATGACAATTGCGGCAGTGCGTTCCTTGTTCTGCTCCTCCAGTTTCTGGCGGCCCTTGTATGAGCGATATGCTTTCTGTATGCATTTGGCAGCCTCGTACAATTCCCGTTGTTCGGTGTCTAATGGAAAGTAGAGAGAATTATTAGTTAATTATGTTTTGTTATGCTCATGCATTTGTAATATCACACCTGTCAACGTTAGCTTCGAGAAGTCAGCTTCGAATGGATACTGACTACTGCTGGAAGCATGTAAAAACTCAGTCAACTGTTTAGTTGAGGGTGGTGGACTAGGTGAGCTAACAGAGGGATCGGCACCCAGTATGGAGTAACTGGCCGGTGATTGCAATGGGCCCGAACTGGCGGGACTCAGACTAGAGCATGGTGTGCTGACATCGTGATAACGGTAGCTGTGATCATTGAAATCGAAGCTCTCATAGTGGGTATTCGGTAGCGAATCGAGTGGATCCATAAAACCGTTATTTAAGCTGGGCGAATCAGAGTTGAGCGGTTCAGTTAGTGGACTGCCGAGCACCATCATCTCGTCGGCCTCGTTCTGTGTAATGTAACGAAAGGATTGTAATATATTAATATGAAATATATTTATATATATGAAATATTGACTACCTTAATGCGCTCCGGCATGGCAGCGATAATATGTTCCGCTAAGGTGAGAACTTTGGCATCCGAATCCCCTGGAAAACGTAACCAATGGCATAAGTTAGTATGTTAAAGCAACATTTGTGTTAGTAGACACCAATGACGTTAAATGTGAACAAATACTACAGCTGGCAGTAAACGATTGCGAGCAAATACGCCTGTATACGATCTTCGGTCGAACTTAACTACCGCCTTAGGATCTGATACAAGGCATACGCACATGAAAGTTTAGTAATACACCGACACAAGCAATTAAAACACTTAGGAGAGTTTATTCTTACACATACGTACATACATATAGTATAAATTAATATTACCCATACGCCAACTAATTCATCAACTACAGCAACACATACAGTTCAATTTGACAATTTACACATGCAAAGTAATTAGAAATCAAATAAATGCTGCGAAAAGTATTTGAAAAAATTATAAACAATTTTATAAAAAATTACAATAAAAATAAAAAAAAACCAAAAGACCTTGGCGTGGTTACTATTTACAAAACTAAACACTTCTGCCCGCATTATGATTTTTAGTTTTAAAAAATAAAAAAAATTAATATGAACTATTACTTTGGACACTTATACATTCATGAATTACCATCCTTGAATTCACTTTATATACAAATACCAATTATTTACGCTTTACCAAATTACTTGAGGTTAATACATGAATATTTACACCAGTTTACTTGTTAATAAAACATTTGTAGCTTTTCCGGCGCATTTACTCCGATTGGCCAACAGTATATACAACAACAACAAATAACTTGAACAGCATTCAGTACATATCTTCAGTGCCAAGTACACTTTAACAATAACGGTTAAGATCTAATGCTATTTAAGCACTGTTAACTTTCTGTATGAATGCGTGTGTGTTTGTGTGTATGTGTGTACTGGAGAAATGCACTTATTACTGTGTCGTACAGAAAGTGAATTATACATATGCTTATGTAGTAGTGGTAGTAGTAGTACAAAGAGAGCATAGAGCGCACACACAAACTGACCTACAATAGCATCGTTCTCATTACTTATAGTCACATCGTTTACATCATCATTATTGATCGTCGATGTATCATCGTGATCTTTGTCGGGTAAGGGACTTGAATCGCCAGTTGATACCTCGCCTGATATACATACACATAGTATAGGGTACATACATATAATATTGAAAAAAAATATTGATTTCAAATAAAGTTTGATTTATACAATTGTAATAGAGAGAAAGTTTTCAAAAATCAAAAATTTAAAAAATATATATAGAAAGAAAAACGCAAAATAATTTTACAAAACGAAAGCTTAAATAATTTGTTTTATAGTAATATTGTATAAATAAATAAATAAACAGTTATACTTACACAATGCAAAGTCCATTTTGCGCGATGGCGAGAGTAGAGAATTCGTTGTATTTGTTGCGGCCAGCGTGTCCAGAGTTGATTCCACGGCCAATTTAAAATTGTCATGCGTTTCGAAACTGTGACAGAAAATAAATTGATTAGCAGAAGGATTAGTAGTCGAAAGAACAATTTGGAAAAAATAAGACCTTCCCATTTAGAGCTACACAATTTTTAAAAACAGAATATACCCTTTTGATACGGAATTTTAATAATATCCCCTTTTATTGTGTACTCATATGTAAATATCCCCTTTAGTTTTATACAACGTTGAAAATATTCCATTTTTGTCAATATACATACACTTGTGGAAAATTTGTCGAAATCGGACTATAACTTTTCTAAGGCCCGGTATATCGAACATAAGAACTCAGTGCCTAGGGTTACCTTTCCGTTGTGCTTCATGTGGTATACAAGGTTTTCCTATGGCGTATAAACAAAGTCAACGGAATGGATTTGCACTTGTATCAAAATTTTGAAAATGTGTGTGAGCAAGGTATCTTAAAACTCATACACAGAGGATCCTTGTCT
This sequence comes from Zeugodacus cucurbitae, assembly GCF_028554725.1. Lineage (NCBI taxonomy): Eukaryota > Metazoa > Arthropoda > Insecta > Diptera > Tephritidae > Zeugodacus > Zeugodacus cucurbitae. The sequence continues at coordinate 39,829,714 of NC_071671.1, read as the reverse complement.
GCATAATAATATAGAATGATGGTACAAAACGATATCGAACAGAACGATTTCCGTTCTCTCTGTTTTTTCGCATTAATATCCTTTCTTCCGCCACTATTTTGATCTTCTGCTGTTTTCCCATTAATGAATTGGTAAAATCAATTAGAGTCGTTAAAATCCTCACGAAATTAGCTAGTAAAAAACTGGCCGAATGTCAAAACCAGCCGAGTCCGAGATCCTAAACAAATAAAACACTTTGTAAAAGTAAATATCCCGTTTTAAAAAGTCTAACATGGACTAGAAAAAAATAATTTGTAAATACCCTCTTTTGTTTTGAAATGAAAAAAGTTATATTTTAATGCGTAAAAATATCCCCTTTTGAAACGGATGCTCACATTTAAAGCTTCTTTACTTGGAAACTATCTTAACATTCACGTCGATGATACTCCAATACCGACCGTGAATAGCCTTAAAATGGGTGTTACCTTCGACAGTCTGCACTCCTTTACTACGCATACTACCAAGTACAGTGCTGCGACAAGATCCTCAAATCGCTAGTCGGTAACAGTTTGATCTCCTACTTATCCTACATTTATGTCCTGCATGCAGCGAGTCCCCGCATGATAATAGATAGTCACCTCTTTACATGCCTATCGAACCCGACTCATCTAATACCTCTTTCCCTACGGTCCGAACCTGTCGAAACAGCACTTTTGCTGGGCTTACCGTTACTTGACGACGTTCGACGACAACTAGACTTATATTTTCCGTTTCAGCAGGGCTGGGTAATCGTTATGACAACAACAATACTAATAACACCTAGCTTACTTTCAACCCAACAGGGCTTGTATAACAACTACATCAAAACTAGAAATACAAAATCTCTTCAATTCCTAAATAAATGCTTCGAGGCCAGTTAGTCATTAGACGCAATTTAAATGTATTAAAATATCATCAAATATATTCAAATATAAATATAAACAGCCCATACGTGCTTACCTCTGCAAACGTGTTATATCCTTGAAGGATTTACCCGATTTCGTACGAATATCCATATTGATTCCACTATCGACCGATGAGCGTTTGGAGAAACGACTGGCGTTCGGTGGACTTTGATTGCTGCAAAGACATTTAATGTTGAAAGTTCACCAAGAGCTTTAGAGAATAAAAAAAGCATACCTTGCCACCGCTACGGGACGAAGGAAGACCCCATCATGACTACGTTGCATATCTAAAGCGTCTAATGTATTAAAAACATGTTCGTTGTCTTTGACATCATAAATTTGTTCGTTGGTGTTCTGTGATTTTGATTGTACATCAGTTAGCTGTTCAACATATGTGCGGTTATGAATAAATATCTAACCTTAGCGAACTTCTACTTACCGAATATTTATTTAGACTCAGGGATATGTTGCCAAATGTGTTCTTTTTATTTTGCTTTAGGCGCTCCTCCTCCAGACGGTAAATCTCTGACAAGAGTGCTTTATGGCTAAAAGGCGAAATTAAATTTTATTAATTATATATTATATTACTGTTACGTATTGTGGAAATCTAGAGCTAAAGAGTAAAAATAATACAGTTATAAAAATGTGATACAAACCCTTTGAAATGAGCGATGTCCTGGGGTGTTTGTTGACCATTATCTTTGATCTTCAAGGCGTTGTGATTCCACTTATATAGTATAATGGTCATTTCAACGTGATTGCGTGCACAAGCCCAAGCCTGAAAATGCATGGTATTAATATAAGCAGCAGTTAAATATAATACCCCCACCGTCCTCACTTACCATCGGTGTATAGCCGTAGACATCACGACTCAGTGCATCAATCTCAGTCTCGAGTATGATATTTGGATTCTCCGCACGCCAATTGAGCAAGGCGCAAGCCAGCTTGGAGTAGCCGAGCACGGCTGTTAAGTGCAGTAGCGTCATAGATTTGAAGCCACCACTCCAGTTGCTGCCATTTTGCAGCCAGGTGCGTTTCATAAGCTCTTGACAATAGCCAACTAATTGATCTTCGAAGTTTTTGTGCAGCAAAAGGGTTTGCTGCTCAAACTGCAAAAACAAACAAGACATTATGAAATAAAAAATATATATAAAAACATTATCCGCTTTGTGGGGATGCTCACCAGGGTCGCCGTTGCTTCCGTTTTCACCTGCATTTTTTCGTCTATCAATGCCAGTCGGTTGAGGAGTGTGAACTTGTACAGACAATCATTGGTGTACGCATCGAAGTGCGGTTCTTGGTATAGCGTAGTCTTGTACTCGAATAACACCGTATCGGAGATAATGTAATTATTGCAAGACACCTGCAGTGTAGCGAAACCGACCTCGTGCGGTGGACAGTAGCAACGCAGCACGCCCTCTTGTATCAGCTGCGTCGGCACCGGCTGTGCATCGAAGAGCAGCGTGTATGTGGTATTCGCATTCCATGGCCCGGCCACAAGCACCTTGACCCCACCCTCTGTGTACGCCCATTCCGGACTGAAGTCGCTAATATTCAGCAACTTTTTATCCGCCACCAAGCCAGAAGAACAGTGCGCTTGACTGTTGTTTAGCTGTTCTAATGAAACGTGTATATCGGCTTGTTGTTGTTGCAGTTGTTGCTGCTGTTGGTGTACGGTATTCGATAACGCTTCCTTGTCATCCAGATCCAATTCTGGGAATTCGACTAGCATATCGAACGCATCCAAATGGGCAAACACATCATCGGCGTCCTCGTCGTCTCCCTCGCAGCTAACACCGTGCACGAGTATCGCATCGTCATTTTGACCCACACAATTTCCACTCAAAAAGTCAATGGAGTTCAACATATGCGGCTCGCCAGCTCCTGTTGCCGTGGAAGTTGTCAGTTTCGGATTTGCCGCGCCGAAAGGCAAATTCGCAATGAGGGTACGTTGGATGTCTTCCTGCGAGAGATCGAGTGTCTCATTAAGGAAGCTCAATGATTCGTTCAAATCATGTGTCGAATGTGAAGCTGATTGTCGTTGGTGGTGTTGTTGCTGCTGCTGACCTACGGCTGCACTACCATTGCTGCTCAGCTCCAGTGATTCAAAGTCAATAGCATGTGAGTTTTGTTGTTGCTGTTGTTGTTCTGTTTCACAATTTTCATGGGAATTCGGATTGGTTTGTTCGTGTTGCTGTTGTTGTTTTACATTGTTTACCTTGGCATCATCGTTGGAAGCACCAATATTTACACAACCATCGGTATTGCTGTTGCTGTTGTACTCTATTACTTGATTGTTGTCGTTACAATTGTTGTGGTTGTTGTTTTTGGAAGTATTTGAATTATGTTTCATATCACTACCGGATGACATCTTCAACGCAAAAGAATTACGGTGTTAACAAGAGTTTCTGTTGTTATTTTCCACATAATATAATAAAATAAAATATTCCAAAAATAGATCTTACTTCCTAAAATATTGCAATAACACCCAACAGTCATGGTGGCCGCAATGTCATACCTCATACAAATATTTATATGTGCATTTTTGTTATTGTTTATATTTCTTGTTCAATGTTATTTTTTGAACTTCGGTAAATCTGGAATAAAAGGTTGATAAGTTGCCGTTACTATGCAACGAAAATTCGTTCATACTTTTCTCGTTCAATGTATCGTTAAGAATGTCCTTGTGAATTGGGTATTGCTGATAGTGTGGCGGCAAAATCTTTTTGTGTGAAAATTTGTTTTTAAAACTATTGTATGTGTATTAATTTAATGAATTATTAAAGAGTTGATCAGATTCATTTAACTTTAAGTGTAAAAGTGGTCCTAGTTTGTCTGCCAAGGAACAACGAATAATCGTAGAAATGCATAAAAGCGGTTCCAAAATGCGTTTAGAACAAAGAAATATCGAAAATGTATCTCAAAACTTATTAAAACCTCCACTATTTATGGTACAGTGCGACGCAACGGACGGAAAACAATGATGATCGGTGCAAAAGGATGATTCGACGGTTAGCAGTTGCGGACTTGATAAGCAGCGGTCAAATAAGGATCTAGTTAAGACAGCAAATCACAATAAACAATTTTGCCAGTTATACATAAAAAGCTGTCTCTCAAACACACCTTCATGGTACCTAAAGCAACACTAAATAAAGGCACAAAGAGGTTTGCAAATAAATACCAATTCTGTGCCGCTAAGTGGTAGAATATAGTGTTTAGTGACGAAAAAAATTAAATTTGGTCAGCCCAGATCATTGTAAGAAATATTGGAGGGATTCGCACCTGGAATGACGGTCCTGCAACAAGCGTTGTTTTGGAAGTGGTACCTTAATTACATGGGCTGCATTTTGCTGCAGTGGAAAGACATCTACACATCATGTTTAATATCCACTCAAATGAATGCTAATATTTGTGTAGATCTTTTGGACAGCGAGTTAATAAAATTTTCTGGAAATATTTATGATATATAGCTGAACATATCAGCAGGATAACGCTTCAATCCACACGAAGAACATCCTTAACGACCCGAAAATTACAATGTGCAGCATTGAGTTCGAACCTAAATCCTATTTAGGATCTCTGCTACTGTTTACCAAAACGGAAAGCAGTTTGAGACAGTGCGTCACCTTAAATTAGCCATAGAGCAAGAATTTGCCAATATTTACATAACTATACTACAGTCATTAGTTAATTCTCTGATTAAGCGGCTTAATTAGTTTTAAAATATAAGGACAATGCTACTGACTATTAACATAAACATTTCTTTCAGTTAAACTCAAATATATAGGATTTGCTGATAAAAATAGTAAAATGCACATATAAATATTTACTACAAGCCTATACTTAAATTATGTTTTAAACTTAAAGAAAATGTTAATTTGTTAATTATTTTTTTTATATCGTATATAATAGTAATAACAAACCTGCATACTCAGAAACATTTTGCAATCTTGTAATCTTTTAGTTTTTTGCAAAAAGATAATGCACATATAATTATTTGTTCATATGATATCTTAACTTGGAGATTCGCGTAAAGTTTTAACCTCAAGTTTTAAAATAATTGAAGAGAGAAAATCTTGACACCGGTTAGTATGACTACGATCTTGTTATGGAAACAAACAAAGGTCTATGTATATGTAGAACATTATCAGTATTGTGCGGTTCCTAACAGTTCAAAAGTGTCCTAATCCACCTCAGAGCTGTTGGCTACTTACACTGATTTTGACTCGGCTTTACTATATGTGTGTGACCGGGAGCGGCCTTCTCCTTATCACTTTAGTTCGCCTTCAACGAATGTCTGTTAGTTACGCAAGGATACATGGTCTAAGACTGGAAGTCGTGAGTAGTTTGAGTCCTATGCAAAAGAATGGTTTCTGGCCACTCCCAGGTGAATGGCGGTCTACACTTTCCTCACATGAGTGAAGTTCTTTCTTCACATAGCCCCCTAGTACCTATCATAATTTGATCCCCTTGCAATGTACGATGCTTAGTCCGAACACATTCCGACAATACACATGTCAATCACATTCAAAGACAGGCCAACTACTCACAAAAGTCGGATCTAGGTAATCAAGATGAGCTCAAATTGTAGCCGACGAAGGACTACAACTCCAAATAGTATCCAAAAACTATTTAAAATGTAATATATAGAACAATTTTTAAAGTAAAGTCACTGTACTTTCAGAGACCTGCCCCAGGATATACTCGAGAACAACATGTTAAAGATTATCCAAATTAGGCATAGTGGATATATTACAAATTCTAACTGGGCTCAGGCTATCTGAAGACTTGGTAAAAGTAGATATATAGGTAAAAGATGTAGACAGGACCTCAAAAACAATAATTTGTAATACCATTTCAAGACTCAACAACAACATAGAAAATTAGGAATTTAATAAGAAAATAGTATTGCCCTTAATAATGCATTTAACTAAGCACTAACAACAACTGGATTAGCTTACCTCCGTTGCATCATCATTTTCTGCAGGTGAATCGAATTTGCTCAGCTCACTAGCATTCTCGCCAATTAAATTTTCATCAACTCCTGTGGTCTCGGCTGTCAATGTATCGCCAACGCTCGGGTGTTTATGATGATGACCCACATTATCACTCATAATCGACTGAGACGAGGGTGATGACGTGGTCAACGCACCTGCGCCCACCATATTCGACGAAGAAGTTGCGTGCGATTGTGTGTGCTGCTGCTGTTGTTGTTGCTGATGTTGCTGTAAGGGATCACTATTGCTACTTAAGCCTAGCGTGTTTGGACTCACTGGTGTCGAAGGTTGGTGCTCTGGCGACATACACATCGGCTCCACTGTGGACAAGGAGGACGATGACGATGAGAATGTCGTCGAGGCAATATCCAGTGTCGTTGTATTTGCTGATTGTTGTTGTTCTTGCTGTGATTGTTGTGACTGCTGTTGTTGTTGTTGTTGTTGGTGTGTGTGCATTTGAGATTGCGTGTGGGGGTGTGAGTGCTGCATTTGCTGGAGTTGTTGTTGTGGTGATTGCGAGGAAGAATTGGAGATGGAGGACATATTTATGTCATTCGTTGTTTGTTTCTGTTGCTGCAGACGATGATTGTAAAAATCTTGCTCCTGCTGTTGTTGTTGTTGTGTGGAAGAAGTGGAAGAAGCGAGTGTATCAGTTTGTTTATGCTGTTGTTGTTGTTGTTGATGCTTATTGAAGCTGTAATTGCCATTGTTATTTATGGCATTTTGCTGTTGTTGTTGTTGTTGCTGCTGCTGCTGGTGAGGTGTCAACACTAATTGACTACAATTGCCGTTTGCGCCACCACTCCCAAAACTGCCACTGCGGTTAATCGTGCCATGGACATTTGACGGCGTGTGGTTGGGGTGGTTTCCAATTAGTTCATCCTCATGCATTCCCATCACGCGCCCCATAGTCGCACCAGCTCTCTCTTGCTGCTGCTCGATGATTGCCGAAGCGGCAACAGCAGCCGAGGTAGCTGTTATTGTTGTTTTTGCAATACGTAAGCGATGATTTACATGTGAATTATTATTATTGCCGCCATTGTTGACATTATTACTGCTGTTGGTGGTGTTGCTGTTGTTGTTGTGGCTGTGGTTGGTGCCGTTATTATTACCTACAAATCGTTGCAAATTTAATTGATTGTTATGATTGCTGTTGGAAATTGTTGATGAGTTTTGATTGAAATTTGATTGCTGCTGCTGCTGTAGTTGTTGTTGTTGTTGTTGCTGCTGATGATGATGCAGTTGCTGTTGCTGTTGCTGCTGCTGTAACATCATATTGTTTCGCGCAGTCAGCTGTCGATAGTGTTGTTGTTGTTGTTGATAGGAAGCCTGCTGTTGTTGTTGTTCGTTGTGTTGTGGTGGAATGATTTGGAATTTAATCGCCGACTCCTGCGGTAAAGTCTGTTGTTGCATATGATGAGTGCCCGAATACTGATGGTGTTGCTGTTCGCCACCATCGCGCAGTCGTCGCTCCGACCAACGCGAGTAAAGCTGTCGTGATTAAGGCATAAATGGAACAAAAGCAACAAAATCATTATAAAAAATCAAAATAAATTTGGATTCCGCTGACCCACCTTCTGACCAACTACGACATTAGGCGTACCGCTCGTCCCCGACCCATAACCATCGCCAATGCTAAGGCGCTTCTCGCTAACGGATTTCAATAGTGTAGGTCGCCGCATTACCGGATGCGAACAGGTTTTGCCGTCGGCACATGACGCATCCCCACAACCACAGTCCAGCTGCTTGACCAACGCCGCTTGTCGTGACAGACGTTGCTTCTCCATCAATTGGCACACCAATGATTCTACGGTCTCGGCGGTCTTTACGATAAATTTATTTATTTATTTATCATTTCTTAACAAAAAATTGCAATGAACTGGAGGCTAATACTCACCGATATTTCTATATCGTTGCCGGAATCAGAATCATCATCCGAAGTAACTGTGGATACTATAGTAAATAGAATATACAAGTTGAAAATATATATTGGAGATGTGATTGCACCATATTTTCAAATAATATTTATTATTAAGGTTCCCGAGACTAACTCGATACGTGCAGATATTTAATCGACAAATATGCTGTGAATATAGCTGAGTCTCTGTGGAAACTAAGACTGACAAGGCGACTATTAAAATTTTAAAGGAATGACACAAGAACCCTAGGAGGAGTCCTAACAGGTCACTGTCTGATTGGGACACACGCCAGCACACTGGGAATACCTTACTATGACTACTGCAGAAGCTGCCAAGAAGTAGGAGACGAAGATACTATAATAGAAATTGTACTATAAATAAAAAAAGAGGAAAGGAGTCGCAACTATCGGACGCAGCTTCTTCGATGATATCTCGGAAGTTGCAGGTTAAAAATGTTTGAATTAATTAATCAACACATAATAGTGTGAAGGCATTTCAGTCCCGATGGTGTCACATTAGTCTCTCAAAGGCCTAGATGCGTCTAAAGGCAACCTGACCTAACCTAACAGTAAAAGATTGAAGTTATGCCGTTTGGCTCATTCCTCAATCTGAACAGAGTTCAATCTTGTGGAATAGAGAATAATCGATTTTAAAATTATCATCGTTCCAATCGTTCATTAGTAAGGAAAGGTGTAATTAACCCAACCCGAAGATTTGTATCCTAGTGTTCCAACGAAGGGAGAAATTTATTCAAATCAACTACATTAAATTGCAATTTTCGTCATGATTTTCAAATTATTTCTGTTTAACTTAAATAAATCTTTCACAAGCATTTCTTCTCAGAAATGAAACTCGCGGTGTTATCTGTGTTTAATAGTGTACTGGAACCAAAGCAAATAATAAATAAATAAATAACCCACTAAATTTGAGTTATGTATAATAGAATATAGAGCAGCATTTCAAGCTTGAATTGCTCAAATAAATACTTTCTATACTTACACATAGGTTTAAGTTGACTAACCAGCTCATCCTTCGTCCACTCTTTTTTATCGCCCCACAGTGTTATACTCGGAGCAATGACAGCCATTTTATTATCATCGGGATATGGAACGTTCAGATAATGTACCAAAACTATATCGGGATTCTGAGAAATTAAAGAGTTTAATTCAAAATCACAAGAGTTATTGAAATGGAGAGAAAGAAAATAATAATGAAATAGTAATGAAGATCGGCTCACCTGTAACAACCAGTAGCACCTGCGATGAAAAGTCGGAAGGATAGCGGAATGAACATAGCAGCCATAAATACACTGTAAAAGACCAAACAAATATTTTTAGTATTTCCCTTTGTAATATCTAAAAACATTTATCTTATATTGTTATCTCGAGAATACGAAGAATCAATAAAGTCAACTTGAAAACTGAGAAAAACAAATGCATAAAAATGCACTAAAATCTCGCAGCAAAATTGGTGAAAACAAATTTATTTAATTAGAATATGAAAAACTAGCAAGGGAGCTGCGCTAGAGAGTGCGAGTGAAATTGAATTGAATTTGGAAAATTCACGCTGTGAGCAAGTAAAAAAAATTATTATAAATGTGGGTATCGTAGGCAAATTTCGAACAAATAAAAAATACGCGCGGTGCCGCCTTATGCCAACGTTCAACCCTTCTATCGAATGTGAAATATTTTTCGTTTTGTGCCACACCAGGCGCGAGCTCCCTTACTCTTTGCGTTCATTGGCATGTCCAGAAGATAAATAGGATTTTTTTCACTGAATGCCGCCCGCTGATGACTGACGGCTGATGCCGCCAACGGAGACGGCGTAAAATACGCGAACTCCGCGCCATTATTCCCCCCTCAACCTTTGTAACCATTGAGAGCAGCAAAACAATTGCTTATCGCTTCCCAATGCTAGCTAAAGTCACGGCGTTTGTCTGTGCGACTCTGGGCTTGGGGCAGAGCCAATGTCTTGGCGCTTCCGTCTTCAAACAAATCATAAATCTTGATACTGCCACGAGTACGAGTGTTAGCAGGAGTGCAGTGTGGAGCAGAGAGACGCTTGGCAGCGCAGTGAGCAATGTCAAATGGAACTAAGAGCAAAAAAAAACAGTGGCAGAAAAAATCACCAGCGAAAATCACAAACAAAGGCATTTAAGAATTGAAACAACAAAACTCACGCCAGCCAAAAATGCAATAAGACAATAAAACAAAGACAACAACTCGAAGAAATTGGCGTGAAATTATAAGAAATTTCTTTTATTCTTCCGCAGCTCGAGATCCGCCAACAAGACGTAAACAGCCGCTGCCCAGCCAGTGCCGGGGTCGTGAGCTCGCTGATGGGTGGACAAGTTTATACACTTCAGACTTGTAAATACACTTAACCCTTAACTTATTGCATTAGCAGCTTATCCCGTGTTGGAAGGTCCCTGCCAAAATCGCTTCACAACAACGCCGAAAAAATGTGGCAAAAGTAAACATAAATATCCACGAGCAGTTTGTGCAGAAAGGGTGTCTGTAATGCAAAAAATGCCAAACAGTCACTTCATGCATGTTTCCGGCGGGAAATCATAACTCATGGATACACCGGCTAACGGGCTAACCAGCCAACCACCAACCCTCGGGGCGAGGACACAACGTATGCTGCATATGTGCCGCCGCCACCAGCACAAGCAGGCAATTGAGAAAAAAACCCAAAATGAAAGGAAAAAGAAGCAAATTATAAAAGAACAGTTAGTTTTTCTTAAATACTCTTCGTGCAGTTGCCTTTGTTTTCATTATCTTGTAAATTAATTTCAGGGCAGCGTCTGACTAACGACGACGACGCCATACTTAAGTGGCCAACAAATGGCCAACACCGCCAACAAACCGACGCGAAGAATATGTGTAAAAAATTGGGGAAAAAGGAAAAAAGCCAGTAGAGGTTATCAAAAAAGCTGTCAAGCAGGAAGGAAACCAAAGAAGCAAGCGCATGGAGTTGGCTCTAATTGCCTAATTGCACAGCAAGTGTTGTCCGGCTCGGCGAACAAAAAACGCTAATGCAAACACCAACAACAAAGCTTATGCGGAAATTACCGCCAACAAAGTGTGAACCTTTTATGGCTACTTAAAGCTTTGTGTATTCATACAAACAACAATAACAACTCAGTTACCTCTGTTCCTTGCACTTTCAGCTTCATGTGATCCTCGCGCGTCGTCTTGCCGTCCTTGCGCTTCTTCCAGCAGTAGCCATCACGACGATAGCGCACCTTCTTGCGGGAGTACAACAGCAACGAACCGCTCTTCGGTCTGTAAATAGAGGAAGAGGGTTAATGAAGCATACGTGATAAATAATCACGTATAAAATCAGCAATAAGATACCCTACATGGAGTTTCCAAAATCGGGTGCATAAAAACTATTAACGTTTATAGGGATTGTAAGATAGCTTTTAGATACCATAGTAGCCAAACTATCCAAGTAGATAGGTAGGTAGGAGTACAGCCCTTTTTATTTCGAGCTGAATTAGAATTAACCTTTTTGATGCTTTCTGTGTCGGATGTGCGACATGAGATGGTCATCTACAGAGAAAGTGGAAAATTGTTTCCTTTCTTGTTCACAACCGTGCCAAATGCTATTGTAGGGCATACCCATTTTCATCGCAAGTGCTCCAAATGGTCAATGCCCTGTTATAGTAACTGTAAGTCTGAAAATACTTTTTCTGGACCTATTTAATAAATCCCTAGTTCTTGTCTTGTCATATTTTGGCCATATCTGTTTAGTTATTTTGCATTCGGTTGTGAGTTTCCATTTGATCTCAGCTAATTGTCCAAATTTTGTATAGAGCTCTCTCAAAATCGATCCTAGCGGGCATGGAATTAAATCTACCTCGTATTTATCTAGAAATGCTCCTGCCTTTGACAACTAGAATGCTTTTTCGTTACCAAAAACGTTCCTGTGGCCGGGAAACCCAGATCAAGTCTATGTGGAGTTTGTCCCAGTGAGCTCAATGCCTTCTTGCAGTTATGGACTATGCCGGAATTGGTCATGGGCGACGACAAGATGAGGAGTGTTGCCTGGCTATCTGTGTATATTGTACTTTATGTATTCTCTAGTAGTTATTCAATAGAGCTTCCTAGGCTTTCTCTATCCCCAGTACCATGCTATCAATAAAAAACGCGTATACCTTGCCAGATAAGTGGTTCTCATAAAACCGTACAACATTACAAAGAGAAAAAACTTCTTCAAATATCTGAGAAAAGTTTTAGTATCAATTAGGATTGTCTGACTATGTAACATACATATTTTATATTAATATTTAAATTAATCAAATAAGTTCTGTAGGCACTAATCATATAGTGAAGAGGAAGAACGATATAAGGTCATCACTATCAATGGCCGTGGTAACTCTCAACTTTACTACTTACCATAAGTGAATAACTGAGAATGTTGGTATAAATTGCACAGTAACATAGTAAGCTTCAGGTTTTCTAAGTCCCTCAATAAATATTTTGTTTTTACTTAAATGGTCTTAGGCGACCAACTAGTCAAAGCACTTGGAACTCGTATCAACAATATACCATGTACATATTGGTAAAAGCCTTGGCGGCTATTACGAAATGATATTCTCCCATAAATATTTACATATATTACGAGACACCTTACAACCACTCAACTTACGAGATAAATTCAACGCAATAATTTTGGCTTGGCTCACCTGGTTTTGACTTCCTTGGATTGCCACTCATTGTGCTTATCAAAACTGATAAGAATTGCTGCGATTTCCTGGAAATGTGCAAAAAATGCTTTTAATGTTTGCTGTAATGCCAAAAACAACAACAACATAAATAAACTTAAGTAAATATGAGCAGACAAGAATTAAGAAAATATTAGCTTTGCGATGGAATTATACTGCGAACATCATTGTTGTGACGTTATAACGAAAAGCAGATAACGAGATCTACAACTTACTACAGTTGGCCACTTAAGTGCGTATACGCACGGGTGCGTGTGCTCGATGTGTGTATGCGTAAACATGTCGAGCACGTGTTCAAATAAATTGGAAGTCTTGGAAGTTTCAAGGTAGTCTACTTTTTAGTAAAAATATGATAAATTATAATTTTAATGTTATACATACACGATGAAAGTTTATAGTGGTCGTTAAGAAGCAACGAAGAGATAAATGCTGCTCTCGTAAATAAAAATCTTAAAATACTTTTCTCGCATTTCTAAGTAACCATTCCTAAGCAACCAATTTGCACAAAAAAAAGATTTGTTTAAGTGTTCGAACCTAATCGAGGTGAGATGATGTTTCATCGAGATAATCGACTCTATTTTTCCATACTTCCATACTTGGAATTAAAGGAAATTACTAATCTTGGTATTATCCATAAAACTCTAGTCCTCAGTAAGGTTTATCTTTACCAGTAGTAGCGATTTTAATCGAACACAATGGGCATAAGTATGATTGAAAATTCAACGAACGACATATTCAAAATTCTCTTGAAGATGGCGAGGTGGCGACAACTTTTGATTATGTTTAAAAACATCTTGGATATAGTGCGTTCTGCTGAAATCGAAATTAGGCGCCTCGATAGCGATCTAGTTGGTGTTGATCAGTGCGCAAATATAAACTTAACAAAACTGGACATTACTCAAATTATTTAGGATCTTTGCTCGTTCTAATAATCTTTTTTCGGAAAATTATGAAATGTTTATTTTTCCCAAGTATTTTGAAAGCGACTAAGGCAATAAAATAAAATATATAAATAAATATAAGTCTCAAAAATATACATTCATACGTGCTCTTCTAAGCATAAGTAGCTTCATATTAAATAAATATTTAAATATTTACCGCTCAACGCTTACAATTACCTCTACAAGGAAAAATATCACACAGATTAAATCAAACAAAAGTAAAGCTCTAAAATTTTATAGCGCACCCGTGGCGAATGCGAGTGGTTTTATAAATCAAACTTAAGTTAATTAAGCGTCGCATAAGTGTGGATCACACACACACACACATATGTGCAAAACTTAAGAGAAGGTAGTGAAGAACAGCAGAAGAAGAAAGGGCACTCAACTATTCCCAAGCAGAACGCGCACAACAAATCAAAGTTAAGAGTTAACCAAAGGGTTAGCATTCAAGTATTCATGGCAATTTGTTGTGGCAAAGCGAACACCAAGGAATTTTTGGCTTGCGACAGCCACGCTGGACAGCCGCTCCTGTGGTGGAGCACAGCCGAACTGCTGAAACGCATGAATATTTAATGTGAATGAAGAAGAGAAGAGCGTAAAAGGAGTAAATGCCACGCATGCAGCATATGTTCTATCCTTTATGAATCTCTGTGAGTGAGTGTGTGTGTGTTTTGCATATGAAATACATCATAAATATCTCCGAACTAGTAGCAAAACGCAGGAATGGATGCTAAACAACGATTTATAAACCAAGTATTTGCTGAAAGTACGGAATCGAAGGACATTTGTACATAAATAAATAATATACATATTGGCATGTATGTAAGCGTGTATTCAGAGAGGAAATAAGTGCGCGCACAAGGACAACGCTGATCGAATTAGACGTGGCACGCGGTTTTGCCGCAATCAAAGCATCTGCGAACACATTTACACATACATAAGTACATATAGGAACAAGTCGAGCACATAACAACAAGCTGCAGCTGGATCCTTGTATACTTGCGGTCCTTACAAAAAGCACGAAAGTGATTTTGAAAATCCGCCTTTCACTTTTCTATTCAAATATGCTTTTGGGATTTTTCATGACACTCAAAAATAAGACACTTGACGAACACTTAACTTCACACTATTTGTTGAGTGAATCTGTATTTACATAGAACGGGCATTTACTGTATATAACGTTCCATAGAAAAAAAGGCTTTTGGCTTACGCTCTGCATTGATGAAAGCTCGCTTTGCGTTTTAGATCGAGATGATTTCAGCAAATATATATTAAAAGACGACAAAGACAAATAAATAACAATTTAAGCTTATTAGTTTAATGAAAAAATCTCTCAAATGTCGAATTTCGATTCTACCGATAAATTCGTTCAGCCTCCTTCAACACATAATCGGCCATAAAAAACCTCATTTATTTAATGAAACTACTTAATTTCTAATTATTTTAAATTTTGAACCAACGAATTATTATTTTTATTTGTTTTGTCAAACTGTCAGAACAAAGAAATCAGTTGTTTCGCATTGAAATTAAAAATCAAATTAAATTGAACGAATTGTCATTTCGGATCCGAATTGAAATCGCACGATTTCCACAACATGCCTGATAATTCTTCAAATCAAGCTAGGTCGGAAATCGTTTGGTGGTCAACTTTATACATATGTATGTAGGTATTTAGCAATTTAACTTTACACAGTAGGCGAAGCTGAATGAACACATTTAATGCTATATAAATCATA
Source organism: Zeugodacus cucurbitae (assembly GCF_028554725.1). Taxonomy (NCBI): domain Eukaryota; kingdom Metazoa; phylum Arthropoda; class Insecta; order Diptera; family Tephritidae; genus Zeugodacus; species Zeugodacus cucurbitae. Next base: position 39,814,466 of record NC_071671.1, on the reverse strand, counting down.
GCTATATATACTATATATCATGAGGTGATTGTGGTCCCTAGTATGAGGACATCTCTGATCAGAAATTGATGGTAGTAGGAATCCTTCGGTCATTAAAAAGAGATTAACACTTTTAGGGCACGTAATTTGTTATAGGAATCGAGCATATAGAAGGGTCTAAAATATTCTGAAACTATTTTGTACCATGAGAAAATATTTATTTATTTATCTGTCGTTACAACCACTTTTGAAATAACTCTGATTAGGAATTCGGGACTGGATAGCAAGTAATTATATGAAATTAATTTTTTTTTAATTTCTAGTGAAATAATATTTTTCAACTTGTTTGCTAAAAATGCTCAATGAACCCATTTAGAACAGCATAGATAAATTTGCGAGAATATCCAGATACAGTTGATCTCCTTTTTACACGATTTTTTTTTTTGCACGGTGTTTTTGAACACTTCCCAGTTACCATTTGTACACGGTTTTACTTTTTTTACACGGATTTTTTATTTTAATTGTATACTTTTTTGCAATAAAATCAAAATCCCATACGTCAATACGTCACAAATCCAATTCTGTTAATATAATTTAATAAATTTTGAATTAGATTTAAACTAAAAAATACAAATTATAGATTCGAAAGCCAGTGAAAAGGTTGCAACAATTTCAATACGTTAACAAATAAATGAAGCTATATGAAGAAGTAAGAAAAAAGAAGACACAGCGATTATTGACGAAACTTTGAAATGTATTATTTTTTTACCATTCCCAGAATAGTTGTTGTTTGTTCCTTCTAACAGTAATATGCACATACATATAATTTCAGAAAAGTCTATAACAACAACAACATTGTAAATTCTCTGTACGAATAGATAGATTTTCATGTAAAGTAAGATCTTTTTTACACGTTTTCTATTTTTTGCACGATTTTTTTCTTAAATTGGTCCCAATAGCGAGTTTTATATAAAAATTTGATTTGTCCCAGTTAACCGTGCAAAAAGGAGATCAACTGTACACTTAAATTATTCACGATAAATCAAGAATGACAAACAAATTGATAAGTTTAGCGTAAACACACAACAACACTCAATAGCTCGGTTGGTTTCGAATTCACAACGCAATCCACTTTTTAGGTACCAGTGGATGAGTAGAATAAAACGCCTAAAGCACTCAGCTCAGGCCCTCACGCTCCACTCGGAAAGAGTGTACTTTCGCTGATGGTGACACTTTTTTCCCCAGGGCATTTGCGAAGTTTTCCGAGGTCACACACACACTCGTACACTCAAGCGAGCAAGCAAGCTAGCTGATTGAGAAATAGGAATATTTATTTATTATACAAATCACATTCGATCGTCGTTTGCATTTTTATTTCGAGTGAAAGGTCGCGGCAGCCAACATCTGGTAGCGCCATCGCGTTTTGGCATCCTTCAACATCCTTTGACCTCCATGAAATATGAAGAGTAATAGACGGAATAGGATGTGCTACGTGCTGACATAAGCAAGAGTTATTATTTATGTGCATATATGCATTGCATGTGTGTGTGTTGGTGGTCTCACATGTGTACTTGGCAGTAATCCAAAAGGAAGTAAGAGGGTTAGCCTTAAGTACAGACAATTCGGTTGATTTATCGCTTGCTATATTGTTAAGAATGCACTAATCGATTGAAACATTGCAACGAACAGCAATTGAATAACAATTTGCAATGTAAACTCACACAACAGATATTCGATTTTTTACTCAGAGAATAGTGCCTCTATGTTTGTTTTTGGCAACTCAATTGAGGTGTTCTGGAAGTGTTCTTTCCCGAACATTTATTCATCTTTTTTATATTTTTATTATTATTATATTTTTATTAAACATAAGATACGGTACATAAAAAACGCCAAAAACAAAAACAAGTTTTGATGAAAGAACTGTTTTTTATTTATCCAAAAATATATCTGTGGGCTTTAGTCTTTCACACAGTACGCTCTACAGAACCTTATAGGCGATGTTTACGATCCCACGATAATTGGCACAGATTGTAGGGTCTCCTTTTTTATGGATTGGGTATAGCACATTGAGATTCTAATCGTCAGGCATGTTTTCCTCCGACCGTATTCTGACAATTCTTCGCCGCCGTACGTTATAGGGTAGTCAATTTCATTTGCTTGCAAAAATCCATTCAGTCGACCCCAATTAAAACTTTAGCACTTGAACGCATTCTCTAAAAAATAACTCCAACAGCTCCAAATAACAAGACAATTAATTATTCTTTCTTAGCAAAAAAACGAAACTCAAATTATTTAAAGTCAATGGACTCCGCAAAGCAAATGTATACATAGACGAACTCTCTCTTGGGAGGACGCGGTCAATTATTTACTATACCATTAGACAAAACACTTCTTCTCAATGGACAAAGAGATTATTTTTTCACAAGCAATCCAACCAAAACCTTTGTTGGGCGGAAGCGAACCCTCACCTTCGCGAGATAAGTGTGAAGACAATTTTTTACCTAGTAGTACGACTTCAGTTTGTCAGCCTTTGGATCAAGGAATTGTTAATAATTTAAAAGTTCATTAACGATATTTTCAGGTTAAAAATATCATGGTAAGAATAGAGACTTGCTGTTTTAGACGTCATATATTTTACAAAATAAGCTTGGGCGAAGATTCAACCGGGAACCCTAAAAAATTGCTTTGAAAAAGCCCGGTTATAAAGAAATCGCTATCTAACATCTGAATTCGAACCCGAAAATGATTTGTCGTTAACTTTGGCTTTAATTTGTTCATTATAAAAAACCTTTCGATGACTTTTTCGCAATAGATAGAAATACATGCACCGAAAACGTAAACTCGAGTTAGATGTTGTAATAGAAGAAAATTTAGAAACTATTGATTATAATTGTACAGATTCTGAAGATATAACCGAAGTAAGTAATTACATTTTATCAAACCAAACTACAATGAAGACCTTATAGCATTCGACCTCTTGATTCAAAAATTGGAAATACATTTGCAAAAATGTTTTCTTTCAAAAACGCAAAACCAAAAAAATGCCAATAGATATATGGCATGTGTTTATTTAAAAGCGTATTACATATATAATTATAATTTGTTTATTTCTGAAACTAGATACCCACTCTCTTAAGGGGACACCTCTCTTGGGCGGACAAAAATCGCACGAAGGCAAATAATAAAGAGATCGAACATCAAATCCGTATTACGTGAAATGCAGCTCTACCAAAATTTCCAAAGTTCCAAAGAATCAGTGAACAATAATAATATAATATAATTTGCGTTATTGGATCACGTGATCAAATTCATGCAAAATTTTTAGGATGCATGGTACGAGGTACGAGGAAAGACCTAATTTGTTTCTGGCATATAACCTAAATGGAGGATGGAGTCATATGTAGAAGTTCACGTAAGTGAGGAAAGTTTCTGACTGTCATTCACTTGGGAGTGGCCAGGAACGATTCTTTTACATGTGGCTCAAGCAGCTCACGACTTCCGGTCTTAGACCAAGTATCCTCTGGGTAGCCAACAGACATCCGTTTGGAGGCGAGCTAAAGTGAGAAGGCGAAACCCGCTTATGCGGTTGTGCGTAGGGTTTGGGACCCACCACATAAAAACACCCCCCAATGAAAAGGAAGCAACAGCCACGGATGAGAGACCCCAATTTTGATGACGACCACTGTAAACGTTTAAAGGACTACGAATTAAGGGAATGCACCTGGAATGTCCGGACCCTTAATTGGGAAGGTGCCCAGCGGTTGATGTCCTCCTAAGAGTAAAGGCTGACATCACCGCAATCCAAGAAATGCGAATGGAAAGAAGGTGGGTCCTTGTGACATCTTCTACAGCGGCCGTATAAAGGAGCGTAAATTCGGTGTGGGATTCGTGGTGGGAGAGAGACTCCGTCGTCGAGTCCTGGCATTCACTCCGGTGGATGAACGTCTAGCCACAATTCGCATCAAAGCGAGGTTCTTCAACATATCGCTGATTTGCGCCCACGCCCCGACGGAAGAGAAGGACGAAGTGATCAAAGATACCTTCTATGAGCGCCTAGAACGTACCTAAGGCGGCATCAGTGTGGCTTTAGACCTGGAAAATCAACAACTGACCAGATATTCACCATGCGCCAAATTTTGGAGAAGACCCGTAAAAATAGGATCGACACACACCATCTCTTTGTCGACTTTAAAGCTGCTTTCGACAGCACGAAAAAGAGCTGCCTTTATGCCGCGATGTATCCCCGCAAAACTAATACAGCTGTGTAAGTTGACCTCTCCGAGCCGTTCGATACCAGACGAGGTTTCAGACAAGGTGACTCACTCTCGTGTGATTTATTTAACCTGATGCTGAAAAAAATACGAGCTGCAGAGCTAATTAGAGAAGGTACAATCTTCTACAAGAGTGTACAGCTACAGGCGTATGATATCGAAATCATTGGAAACAACACCCGCGCCGTTAGTTCTGCCTTTTCCAGACTGGATAAGGAAGCGAAGCGTATGTGTCTGGTGGTGAACGAGGACAAGACGAAATATCTCCTGTCGTCAAACAAACAGTCAGCGCATGCGCGTCTTGGCTCCCACGTCACTGTTGACAGTCATAATTTTGAAGTTGTAGAAAATTTCGTCTACCTGGGAACCAGCATTAACAGCAATAACAATGTCAGCCTGGAAATCCAACGCAGAATCACTCTTGCCAACAGGTGTTACTATGGACTAAGTAGGCAATTGAAAAGTAAAGTCCTCTCTCGACGAACAAAAACCAAACTCTACAAGTCTCTCATCATTCCCGTCCTACTTTACGGTGCAAAAGCGTGGACGATGTCAACATCCGATGAGACGGCATTAGGAGTTTTCGAGAGTTAGGTTTTGCGGAAGATTTATGGTCCCTTAAACATTGGCAACGGCGAATACCGCAGACGATGGAACGATGAGCTGTATGTGTTATTCGACGACATAGACATAGTCCAGCGAATAAAAAAACAGCGGCTACGCTGGCTAGGTCATGTTGTTCGAATGGATGAAAGTGCTCCAGCTCTGAAAGTATTCGATGCAGTACCGGCTGGTGGACGCCGAGGAAGAGGGAGACCTCCACTCCGATGGAAGGACCAGGTGGAGAGGGACCTGGCTTCGCTTGGTATAACCAATTGGCGACAAACTGCCAGAAGGAGGGATACGTGGCGCGCTGTTGTGGTCTCGGCTATAACCGCGTAAGCGGTGTCTATGCCAGTCAAGAAGAAGAAGAAGAAGATATAACCTATTATTATTAAAAGAGATACAGCTTTATTTGTTTTTAACTTAATCAAATTTTTAACAAAAACATTTATTTTTTCCAAAAACCGTTATTCGTTAAATTTCACTCTGTTATAAAATGTAGAAAACAACCTACAGGGGGGACTTGAGTGACTATTTTATAGTTAAGCAACATGTAAATAGTTGGTCAGTGAAGAGCAAAAGACACAGTTACCTCGATTTAATAACCCCACCGTTGTACTACATAACGGCAATGACACCATTGAACCAGCTGGTCATCTCCGAACACTTTCGTATCAACTGGTTTATGAGACGATCGTGCGATCAAAGGTACATTCATATAAATAAAAACATAAACCCAACTTTATAAACTACACGTCACGTGACGTCCATCCAACACAGAGAGCGGACACACGCTACTTTTTTGCGCGTAAAGTGACAAAAACTTTAAATGAAAATTCACTGCTGAGGTATTTTTATGCCACCAAATTTTTATTTTCATTATTTATTTTTATCTCTTTTTCACGTGAATTAAGAGCAACCGCAAATATTCATTTGCCATTTGCCCAGTAAACTTTAACGGAGCACACGCATACACATACAAAAAGCACTGCAAAGAAGAGTGGTGGATGGGTGGAGGGGTGGAAGACGAGGGCAGATTCAACTTCTGATTTTATGATCCCAAGAACTACTAATAAAAATGGCAAGAGTATGTGCCTACGAGCGCGCGAAGTTGCGGGAAGTGAGCGTTGAATGTCGCTTCGTGGATTTACACGAATACATGTGTACGGTCGTGCGCTCTCACATACACACACACACACACATGTTTGTGATTTTGTAGGCACACTTGCCGAACAAGTTGACTAAATTAAAAATAAAAGTTTATTAATATGCCAAAAAACGACGAGAAAAAAGACAAAACAAACAAACAACAAAAACACACAAACGTTGGGGGATGACTACGGAACGTGTGAGGAGCCTCAAGTACATATGGAAGTGTAAATTCCTGGAGCTGGCGGCAGCTCACTGGCCGAGCTGCCGGTTGCTGGTTGCTGTGCATACAAAATGCAATAACATCATCTGCCAAACATAAATAAAATTACGCACGCTTATTTTACCACGTTTACAACGAAAAGTGCACCAACAACAACAACAAACAACTACACATGTATAAGCCCACTGTCACTTTGGCCACCGCAAGCATCTCAGGTGTGTGGTGTGAGCACCTGCCGCCCAGCCGTCCAACTTGACCCACGACACTGGCACACAGCACAACTCGACCGCAACCGGATGCCACCGCCGGACAGCCACAGCCACAGCCACAGGCCGCTATGTCATTGGCGTTGTGGTGCGGCTGACCGCGAGCTTTTAATTTTATTTCGAACTTAAAACCGAAAACGACGGCGCATTTTCGCCTATAAAGCACCTCAACGAAACGGCTAGCGAAACACAGAAAAATCAACAGCAACAAGCAGAAAACACCGAATTTCACGGTGTATTACGACAAGCGCAAAATCACAAAGTTAAATTGTTACTCCCAAACAAATACTTTTCGCAAAAAAAAAAAAAACAAAACAAACATAATAACAATGCAAAAAGTGTCTTTGCCGAAAGCCGGTGAATTTCTGCATAAACAACGGTGAACATTTTTTAACTTTTTAAATTGCGCGTCACCGCGATTTTTTACGCGCTATCGCTGCAACAAAACACCAATTACAGCTGTGCAAAAAGATATCACATTAAAAGAAAAACAAGTACGCATAGTTTTTGGCGAGAATTTGAACTTATGTCGAAAATGCTGGTTGAATAATGCAAATTTATAATTACTAAAATGTTACCCAGAGGGATGAGGTCATGTGTAGAAGTTCAAGGAGGCCAAGCCAAGGGAAGAAGGTAGGTCCTTGTGAAATCTACTACAGCGGCCATATAAAGGAGCGCAAATTCAATGTAAAATTCGTGGTGGTAGAAAGACTCCGTCGTCGAGTCCTGGTCCAAATCGGAGTTCTTCAACATATCGCTGATTTGGACGCACGCCCCGACTAAAGATAAGGATGATGTGACCAAAAATGGCTTCTGTGAGCGCCTAGAACGCACCTTTGTGCGCATCCCTCGCCACGATGTTAAAATCGATAGCGATTTCAATGCTAGGGTGAGTAAAGAAGCTGTCTTCGGCATTTTGTCATAACTTTAAAGTTGTAGATAATTTCGTCTATCTTGGAACCAGCAGTGTCATTGGTGTTAGACAATGTCAGCCTTGGAATCCAACGCAGAATCACTATTTCAAACAGGACTGAGTAGGCAATAGAAAAGTAAGGTCCTCCCTCGGCGAACAAAAACCAAACTCTACTAGTCCCTCATCACTACCGTCTTGTTTTATGGTGCAGAAACATGGGCGATATCAACATCCGATGAGATGGCACTACGAGTTTTCGAGGGAAAGGTTTTGCGGAAGATTTATGGTCCTTTGAACATTGGAAATGGCGAATACCTGAGGCGAGCTGGTACGAGCTTTAAAAGTTATTTGACGACATAGACATAGTTCAGCGAATAAAAAGACAGTGGCTGCGCTCATAACTTCACCTAGTCCGAATGAACAAAAGCGCTCCAGCTTTGAAAGTGTTCGATGGCAACAGAGACAGCGTTGGAAAGATATAGACGGAGAGCGACCTGGTGTCGCTTGGTATTTTCAATTGGCGCCTAATTGAAAGGAGAAAAAATGAATGGAGCGCTATTATGGATTCGTCTATAATCACGTAAACGGTGACAATAACATACACCCTATAATACACAATTGCCCTAGCATATGTTTAAACTTAAACCTTGGTAGTTATCAATTTGTATTTATCTGTTAATTTTGGTTACGATAACGAATACTTCATCTTCGACTCGAATAATTAATTAATGTGGTAACTAATAGAGTAGTGCACGACTAAGGAAACATTCCGCTGAGACTTGCTGGGTACGATTCAGGGAATACGTGTTACGTAAAGGTATATTTCGCCGAGTCTGACCAAACTAGAAGCCATAAAATGTCTTTCCTAATATAAATGTTAATTTAATATAAATTATTGAATCCATCAATTGACTCTAAACCCTCACAATTTACCTAATTAAGTGAGATTAACAAACCAAATAATTCAAAACAATAGTAAATATATAAATTTGCGAACCAAACAACACACAAACAACCGAAAAGTTGTAATAAAAATACAAAAATGTTTGCCACACCAAATAAACAAGGACTTCAACCAGTTACAACAAAAACTCAACAAACATTCATCAGTCAACCTTATGCTCATCAAGTGAACCCACATATTCACACATTCACAGCCTTCGCAGTCACCTTTGACCGCATCACGTCAGACAGTTGCTGGGTGACAGTTGAGAACATGCCTTGAATCCTTGGGCATGAGCGCGTGCCAACAACAAAAAAGTTACGAGTTGCCCATAAAATCTGTTTAATGTCAACACACCGTTTAAAAATGACAACTTGTCAGCGCAGTTGATGTCTTCCTTTAGTTGTACTCGTGTCACGTGTACGCGACTTCAGTTTTTCGCCGAGTTGAAAGCGATTGATGTGTTTTACTACACATTCGTGCTCTTGGGGACACGAGTGAAATGCTTTATGTTCACTTATAGTTGTTTTACAACTGTCACTTTTGCTGTTCCCTTTCAATTTTTTTCTTGATATGGTATGCCGTATGTAATCTTTTTGTTGTTGCCGTTGCAGTTTGAAATGTTAACGGTGGTTTAACTGTCAGAAAACGCTTAGATGATGCGCTGAGAAGTGACAGTTCAAGTTAGTGGAAGCAGTTCAAATAAGTTCTACGTGTTTTATAGAATCAAGAATTTAACCTCCCTGGATTTCAAAATCCATATTTATTGTGTGAAGTTTTTAGGATCTCCAGGCAGCAATATTTTAAAACGTTTAATATATTTCTAAACCATTATCTGTATAAATAAATTATAGCACTGGGTCAGAGGAAGTAATAGTGATTATTATAAAAGTTCATGACGGTGAATGTCGCAAATACTGGGATGACTGCATAAGCATTTAAACGACAATGAACAAAGCTACGCCAGCTGGAAAAACATCCGAATATATCTAAACTCTCCAGTCCTGTTCTCCAGGTTTTTCAAATATGGAGAACAGATAAGGTGTTATGGATTTTAATAAACTTTATTTCTCAAAAATGTGAAAAGCAAAATAGGAGTGCCTTGAAAAAAGTAAACTTTTTCTAATTTTATATAGGTCTTCAATCCATTGTCGACTTATCATTTAATAATTTAAAGCCTAAAAGGTAAAATGTTTTAAGCAAATATGAAGAATAAGTGCGATTATTTTCTCCGAGTTAATATTACGATAGCATACAAGTTCTAAGTTCTTTATATACACTATCGGACGAAATAAAATCCAAACATGCTTTTCTTAATTTGGTATTTAATTTGAAGCTTAAAGCAATGAACAGCAAGAATTTGATGGGACATCCTTCTAAATTTGAAAAGAAGTAGTAAATTTGAAACTGCACATATCCCCATAGAAGCAACTGCTCTCAATCTAAGCATTCTGTAAGTGAGTTGCGACAGAATAAAGTTGCAATTAAATAAAAAATATCAATTAATTTATGTTAGAGCAATAAAAGAGCCCTGTACTTAAACATTTCATCACTTCCCATGCGAAGAAGATTGGTTAAGATGGGAATGAAAAGTAATTTTGCCATAAAGGACCGTCTACCGGCTAAATTTTGCGAAAACTTAAGTTAATATGCCGACTCTTCTTGAAATCACGTTATTTTGTCAGATGAATCGAAATTTGAGTTAAAGAATTCAAAATTCAAAACGGATGTGCTGTGAGTAATGTAAGAGACTGCAGCCAAATAATATTTCACAAAGACAAACCTGAAGGTAGGCCTCTCATAGCCTAGTATTGCTTTTCATCGTCAGGAGTTGAAAAGCTGGTTACAATTGGCTGAATGATAACTGGTGAGCTCTATGGTGATTTATTAAAGAAAACCCTTTTCAAAAAGTGCTATGGAAATAGGCTTGACTATTTTGGACGAAACAATTCCATTTGAGGCGCGGTTTCACTGGACATATCAAGTACTAACGAGCATTCTGTTTTAATATTTATTAAATTCAAGAACAATTGTTATATTTTGCGCTTTATTTTATCCAATGTAAGAAGCAAGGGCGGTCAGTAATATTATTCCTGTGTACAGTTAAATACATTTTTTATTTTTTTTTATCATTTATTTTAAATTCTTTCGAAATGAAGTAAAAATTGCCGTCTTTACTTTGAAGACATATTCATATATTCTCATGTTCACAAGCACATAAAATTAATGCTTACTTTATGTATTTTCCGTTACAAAAATAAACATAAATCTTAGAATTTTTTAGGTTATTCCGATTCACTCAGTACACTTAAATATATTTGTCTACCATATAAAACTAGTTTCAAATTGAAACGACGACGCCCCAGATCTTATAATTAAGTATATCAATTAGATCAGATCTTTTTTGGAACTTAAAAAACCATATTCACCGTTATCACCGTTAAATTTTAAATCCGAAATGTTTTTTAATAAAATAAATTTAGTAAAATTTAAAACTAATAGATCTTAGTATGAAGTGCTAAAACCATCGGATATCTAACAGAGTGTCATAAAAACACAAACTCTTGCCTACTGGGTCTCAAATTCCTTAGATTTAATTTGGCTGCTTCCAATATTATTGCATATGCTTTCCAAATGTTCCTTTTTTATTTTATTTTCCTATTTTATCTTTTGTTGTTGTTTTTATGTAAAATTTATGTACACTCAAATCAATGTAAATAAAACTGACCTCATTTGTATTCCACCGATGTCGCTGTGACGGGAAACTGTCAGCCCTTGGCAAGCTCTCCAAATTGTCTGGAAGTTTGATAGGTTCGCCATCTGTAAAGGAAATTAAAATGACCGAAACGGAATGAGTTATTTGCGCGCTCAAAATGCAACGTTGTCAACAAATGACAGCGCGCCATAGACAAAATCAAACAGTAAACAAGAACTATAAAGTACAACAATAACAATACAAACAACAAGCATTCACCCGAATTTGCAATAAAAAATCAATTTATTCCATACGAAATGTTTGCATTAAGACACACTTAGAGGCGCAACGAACGATGGCCGGACGTGAGGCACTCACTTGGAAAATGCGCACATTAATGACGCTGAAGGGGCATTATTTCTATTTAACCATGGCTCAGCATTATTTCGGAGCGGGTGCCGAGGGTGCATGAAATGCAAACCAAATGCTAAATAAATGACGGCGAAGTATCATAAGTCAACTTTTGCATTGTGCTTCCTTCGTAAACGTTTCGAGTGCGGCAAGCTGATTTCGCTACATTTTACATAGAGAGAAAGGCGCTCCAGCAACTTGACACTAATCTCCCAAATACTCACCATAAGTCACAAGTCAGGTGTAAATATTATTCATACGTGAGTATATTAAATTTGATTTATTGCTCAGAATATTAACTTTCACTTTGTGTTGATACATACATGCAAACACATGTATGCCATATCATCATTTATTACATTTGAGCTGGAGCATAGACGAAGTCCACACTCTCTTACCTAATGATAAACAAACTGTTTAAGAAAAATAGATATTTGTACAAGTACATATGTACATATGTGTGCAGTAATGTAATTTGTCTAACCAAACTAATATAATGGGCTAACAGAATGTATTCGGCGATTAAGCGTTCAATTAGCCGAGAGATAACTTAATTTAGAACCAACTTTTATTTGGTAAGCATTTTGAAATTTTAGTTTTTTCTGAAGTTAACAATACTAATCGCGAAATCCGTTTGACCACTGTAGTTTTTTAGTTATTGCGCCCTGATCGTGCGGTGTACTGGATTCGATAACTGATTTTGTCTCGCCCCTGGAAATTCATATAACGTATACTATTAATTTAATGTATTTGCCTTTATTGTCCTAATACTGTGATAATTAAAGTCAAATAAATAATTAACCAAAAAAGTAATTCAGTCAATTAAAACAATTAAATTATTCATGAAAACATCTCTCCCCTGCCGTATTTACCCTGGCAAAATAACTGCCAGGGGAGAGAGTTAGAGACCAGGGGAGATACTATTCATCATGACACCCGGACCGGAAGTCGTGAGCTGCTTGTGTCTTGATACTTTCTTGCGTGAACTTCTGAACATGGGCCCTTTCCCACCTCCAGCCATCACCAGCATCAACAAAACCAAAAATATTAGCCTCGGAATCCTACGCAGAATCGCTCTTACCAAGAGATGCTAGTTTGGACTGAGTGGACATTTCCTCTCTCGATGAACCAAAACCAAAGTCTACAAGTCCCCTATCATCCCCGTTCTGCTTTATGGTGCAGAAGCATAGACGATGTCAACACTAGGAGTATTCGAGAAAAAAGTTTTGTAGAAGATTTATGGTCCTTTGAACATTGACAACGGCGAATGCCGCAGATGATGCCGATGATGCCGATGACGATGAGCTATACGACGACACTGACATATGGAGTTCAGCGAATAAAAAGACAGAGGCTACGCTGGCTAGGTCATGTTGTTCGAATGACGAAAGCGCTTCAGCTTGGAAAGTGTTCGATGTAGTACCCACTGGTGGAAGCAGAGGAACAGTAAGCCCTCCATTCCGTAGGAAAAACCAGGTTAAAAGTGACCTGGTATCTATTGGTATTTCCAATTCGCGCCAAACAGCAAAAACAAAAGATGACTAGCGCGTTCAAATAGATTCGCCTATAATCGTATAAGGGGTGCATACACCAAAACATACATGTATGTATGTATATATAAATATAAGTTTTTGAAAGATCTTAAGAATTTAAATTTAATATTTTTTTCGTTTATTTATGATAAAGAGTGAATTTAGTGATTTGTTATTTTAATTTTAGGGTTTATTCATCTAGGAAAGAGAGTACCTTTAATTTGTAATACTATTTTAAATTAATTTTTTGCTTTTGGTAAAATAATTATCTACCATAAACTTTACGTCTCTCCCCTGGCCGATGTATTTACCCTGGTCGCCGAAAAAGTAATAAAATATGTATTAAGTGACTTGCCCTTACGTGAGAAGAAAAATAAAAAGGACAAAAATCATAATATAGATGTTTATGAAAAAAATCCAAAATCTTTCTTTGGCCGTTTTCTCTATGCAATTGAAACCTCTTATCGTAGAATCACCCATACATTTATACATCCCTATTCTGTGCACTTGACAAAATACAAAATTTAAAATTTATTCAGAATTTTATCAAGTAAGAAATTTTTTGGTATTCTGTGAGAATTTTAATAAAATAAAAAGCTTCAGTACGCATAGCTTTTCCCACACGTATGGGAAACAAAATAATGTAAACAGAAACAGCTGATTTCTGTCCCATTATATTCGAATTGAATTGAAAAATTTAATTGAAATATTCTATAACGGAGGATGGGATCATGTGTAGAAGTTCACGCAAGTGAGGAAAGTTTTTGATTGTCATTCACTTGGGAGTGGCCAGAAACAATTCTTCTCCACATGATTCAAGCAGCTCACGACTTCCGGTTTTAGACCAAGTATCCTCTGGGTAGCCAACAGACATCCGTTTGAAGGCGAGCTAAAGTGAGAAGGCGAAGCCCGCTTATGCGGTTGTGCGTAGGGCTTGGGACCCACCACATAAAAACGAAGTACCAATGAAAAATCGACGAAAGCCTCGGATGAGACACCCCCCTTTTGATGACGACCCCTGCAAACGTTTAAAGGACTATGATTTAAGGGCATGCACTTGGAATGTCCGGACCCTTAATTGGAAAAGTACCTCTGCCCAGCTGGTTGATGTCCTCATACGACCAAATGGTGACATCACCGCCATCCAAGAAGTGCGATGGACGGGACAAGGACGGAAGAAGGTGGGTCCTTGTGACATCTACTACATCGGCCATATAAAGGAGCGCAAATTTGGTGTTGGATTTGTGGTGGGAGCGAGACTCCGTCGCAGAGTCCTGGCATTCACCCCGGTCGATGAACGTCTAGCCACAATCCGCATCAAAGCGAGGTTCTTCAACATATCGCTGATTTGCGCCCACGCCCCAACGGAAGAGAAGGACGATGTGACCAAAGATGCTTTCTATGAGCGCCTAGAACGCACCTATGAGCGCTGCCCCCGCCACGATGTTAAAGTCGTGCTTGGCGATTTTAACGCCAGGGCGGGTAAAGAAGGTGTCTTTGGCACAACAGTCGGAAAATTCAGCCTCCATGACGAAACATCGCCAAACGGCCTGAGGCTGATCGACTTCGCTGGGGCCCGAAATATGATCGTCTGTAGTACTAGATTCCAGCATAAGAAAATACATCAAGCTACTTGGCTGTCTCCTGATCGAAACACGCGGAACCAAATCGATCACGTTGTGATCGACGAAAGACATGTCTCCTGTGTTTTAGACGTGCGTACGCTCCGAGGTCCAAATATAGACTCGGACCATTATCTGGTCGCAGCGAAGATACGCACCCGCCTCTGTGCAGCAAAGAATGCCCGTCAACAAACACAAGGAAGGTTCGACGTCGAAAAGCTGCAATCGCAACAGACAGCCACGAAATACTCTACTCGACTTGCACTCCTGCTCTCTGAGAGCACTCATCAGCATCTCGGTATAAGGGAACTGTGGAACGGCATCTCAAACTCACTGCGTACTGCTGCAGCCGAAACAATTGGTTTTCGGCAACGACAAAAAACAAGCTGGTACGATGAGGAGTGCCGTCTCGCAGCGGAGAGAAAACAGACTGCCTACCTCGCAACGTTGCAAACGACCACAACACGTGCGGTATGGGATAGGTACCGAGATCTGAAGAGGGAAGCGAGACGCATCTGCAGACAAAAAAAGAAAGAGGCCGAAATGCGTGAATACGAAGAGCTTGAGAAGCTGGCAGACAGAGGTAATTCTCGAAAATTTTATGAAAAAATGAAGCGACTTAACGAAGGTTTCAAGACCGGAGCATCCTCATGTAGAGACCAAGGTGGTAATCTGGTAACCGATGTCCAGGGCATACTGGAATTATGGAGGGAACACTTCTCCGACCTGCTGAACGGCAGTGAGAGTACAACACTAGGAGATGGCGAACCCGATCCCCCAATCGATGACGATGGAACAGATGTACCATTACCCGACCATGAAGAAATTCGAATAGCAATTACCCGCTTGAAGAACAACAAAGCGGCGGGGGCCGATAGATTACCGGCAGAACTATTCAAATACGGCGGCGAAGAACTGATAAGGTGCATGCATCAGCTTCTTTGTAGAATATGGTCGGAAGAAAGCATGCCTGACGATTGGAATCTCAGTGTGCTCTGCCCAATCCATAAAAAGGGAGATCCCACAATCTGTGCCAATTACCGTGGGATCAGCCTCCTAAATATCGCATACAAGGTTCTATCGAGCGTACTGTGTGAAAGACTAAAGCCCACCGTCAACAAACTGATTGGACCTTATCAGTATGGCTTTAGACCTGGAAAATCGACAACTGACCAGATATTTACCATGCGCCAAATCTTGGAGAAGACCCGTGAAAAGAGGATCGACACACACCACCTTTTTGTCAATTTTAAAGCTGCTTTCGACAGCACGAAAAGGAGCTGCCTTTACGCCGCGATGTCTGAATTTGGTATCCCCGCAAAACTAATACGGCTGTGTAAATTGACGTTGAGCAACACCAAAAGCTCCTCAAGGACCTCTCCGAGACCTCTCCGGACCTCTACGAACCAAAATCAAGCTCTACAAGTCGCTTATCATTCCCGTCCTGATGTATGGTGCAGAAGCTTGGACGATGTCAACATCAGAATAGACGACACTAGGAGTTTTCGAGAGGAAAATTTTGCGCAAGATTTATGGTCCTCAGAACATTGGCAATGGCGAATACCGCAGACGATATAACGATGAGCTGTACGAGTTATACGACGACATTGACATAGTTCAGCGAATAAAAAGACAGCGGCTACGCTGGCTAGGTCATGTTGTCCGAATGGACGAAAACACTCCAGCCCTAAAAGTGTTCGATGCAGTACCCGCCGGAGGAAGCCGAGGAAGAGGAAGGCCTCCACTCCGTTGGAGGGACCAGGTGGAGAGCGACCTGGGATCTCCAACTGGCGCCGAACTGCGAAGGAGAGAGAGAGGTGGCGCACTATCGTCGATTCGGCTATAACCGGCTAAACGGTTGCAACGCCAATCACATACATACACAGTTAATACTTTAACTTCAATCCTTTGCTCCTGGGCTAGATGTGAAGTTTCTGAGAGTGCGCAAATATTCCCTGCTCCGAATCTGGACTTATTTTTCATGCTAAAGGTGTTTGTTTTCATCGAGCTTTTTTTATTGTGGCTTCATGGATAAGTTTGGTTTAAGATTAACCGGTTCTCAGTCTATCCGATTCTTGCTATCTATCTACCTTTACTCGGTCGTCAGAGCCTATCACTTCATCCAGATATTTTATTTGTAAAGAACTGTCAAGAGCATTTGGCTTCTTAACAATTTATCAAAAAGAGCTTTTTATTTTAGACGAAATACGAAATGCTCGATAAATTTCAAATTTTTATTAATTTAGAAACATGTTGAACTTGTAAAGTGCACAGAATAAGGCTGATATTATATACATATATCAACTCCAACTCTTCAGCATTCTTAAATATTATTTTGATAATCTTTTCTGACGATGCAGTAACGACGAGATTAAATTAATTACATACAAAATTTAAACTTTTTTTTATTAACTTTAAAGTATAAATACAAATAAAGTGAAAATTTTGTAGATTGTTTGAAATATATTCGTGCGTTAATAAGTGGACAAATAATATTCAATATGATTAATATTATACGAGTATGCACTAATCTAACAAACTTTAATAATGAAAGATGGAAGCAAGAAAATTTTCAAAAAAATATTGAAATTCCAGAAGATTAAATATTATCAATACTAGTAACATCATCTAAGCGTTTTGATAGCTTCCTTCACCCATGTCAGCGAGGGTTAATCCTTAAATTTTGGATTTTGACCCCGCTAAGCCACTACGGTCAATCAAATGTTGGCATGGGCGCTCTTAGTTCAGCATCGCTTTCGTGAGGCTTTTAACAGCTTCATATCCATTATGACATCTGCCCCAGCGGACCTGACAATCAAGTGTCGCTCCACAATCTCACTGTCTGCCGCTGCTGCTTTGGACGTTGTCGATGCTCTCTTGTTGCCAGAATTGAAACTGTCTATCGATAGCTCAGGAGAACGAAGAGATTCTCATTCTTTTTCTGTGATTACTGTGGACTAGCTTGGCAGTAGTATTACAAACTGCAACGTGCTTCCGTTGTAGTGGTGGTGTGGCCGCTGCTGACACAACTTGTATAATGTTGTACCTTATATAGATAACCAGCCTCGCCACCCACTGAACTTTGGACTGATATCCCAAGTTTTGTATCCATGTTGAGTTTCTGAATTTTGGAGTCTCTACCCCTAACATTCTATACCTACCGACAGGTACCTCATTAACAATGGCCAAGGTAATCCCTCTTCCATCTTCTTCTGATGTTGCATAAGCAAGCGTGGAGCGTACAGCTAAGAATAATTCCACAATTAATATGCGCAAGTAGTAATGTTAATTTCACATATTTTTGGAACACCTGATCAGCAGTCATCAATAAATATGCTAATGATTTTGAGATACATTTCGAAATTATGTGTAACCAGTCAAAAAGTTATGTGTTCCATTAAAGTACCCCAACAAGCAGGTATGTAGTTAACACAAACAGAAGATTTCAACACTTTTTCTTTTATTTCGAGAAAATTCACTTAATTGTGACAAATATAAACATAAGTTTGACAAAAATAGAGCAAAGGAAATTAATACAAATATGATTATCTCTTTATCTCTCTATATTGCTAACTAGGGACTACTTGGTGAATAACCAGTTACAGAACACCCATCGCACCCATCGTTATTTATGAGCAAAACTAACCAACTATTTGATTTCATTATTAACAATAATACAATAATTACGTTTGTTACAGTATATATTATGGCTCAGTAAATTTATAGCTCCAACATTATTCTGCTGTTTACATATAAAAATGGGTTTCACATTAATTCTAGAGCAATATAATGCTGCTAGCTAGCAGCACTAAATAGCCTTCAGCGTCACACCAAAAACCAAATCATTTGCAATTTTACGACTTCTCTTGTGAGTTAACAACTTTTGCAGCGCAAAACAGCCAATACCAACCGATGAATAATTACTTCTTGCACTTAAAGCAACCCATTCCTCGACGCTTTCCACTGCCACAACAACAAAACAGCAAAGTGAACGGCAAAGTTTATTAAAACGTCAAGCAACAAAAAATAATAATCATTTATATGGAATAAAGGCGGTAGGTAGGTAGGCAGAGGCAAGACTTGCAACTAACTTGTGGCCAAGTGTAATTTAGTGGCAGCTACTTACTGTGACACGGTCACAGCAAAGACAACAAAGCCACTAAAAAGCAGCGCGAGTGGAGGCTTCGAATTTTATTTTTATGTTTGTTCTATTTGTTGTTGTTGTTGCGTTGATGGCACGTTAGTAAAACTAATATATCAAATCAATTTTTATGGCTGGTATTCATTGCGTTGGGTCCGCACGCAGCGCGCTTTGGCCGAAGGGGGGAGCAAATGGATGAATTTCAAAAACTGCACTTAAACTAAAAATGTAATTTATTTGCTTGCATACAATTCATATACATCTGTATTTATGTACGTATGTATGTGTCTCAGTGTGTGTCTCAATGATGCCAAATTGAAGTACGACTGATTTCAATAAACAAGCAACCACTAAAGTAGCGTCGATAATCACTGCCAAGCAGTCAGGGCGTATACGTGATATTTATTACCCAACACGGCAGACCAGCAACTGAACAAATGAGCGTGCGCGTGCGTGTGCGTGATCTCTCCTGCTCTTCCTCTCTCCTTCCACCTCAACCACTTTGTTACACACGTGTGTGGTTGTGAGTGTGTTTGTGCCTCTTTTATTGTGGCAATATGGTATTTATGAAGTTTGCACCATAAAAAACTTGACTGCCAACAACAACAACAGTAACAATGTCATAACACAATAATACAAATTGCCAACAACTTTTCACAACAGCAATAATAGTTGCCGTTGCCGGTTGGCTCTTTTTATTTTATTACACGACTAATTTGTCATTTCCTCCAAAGGATCGGCGATGAGCTCACGGGGGAGATGGAGGGCATTAAGTTGCTAGTTTTAACACACCTCCAATTCGTGTTTGGTTAAATTGAATGGACATGGACTTGTCAATTGTGCCGTCGTAAAATAAATAGTAGTAGATATTTCTGTATGCATAAATGTGCCGTTGTGCGTTACGCATACACCAATTGTCGCTTTGACATCTCTGACAGCAGGTAAGCGTTTTAAATGCTTAATGAAGTGCCACTGTGCTCCCCGTGTTTTTTTGCGCTGCTTGTACTTTCCGGCGCTTTGCGCTCCTGTATGTGGAACAATGAGGCATCAAACGGAACAAAACAGTCTACTGCTGTTGTCAAACAGTTTTGGTTTGAATGAGAGAACTTTTAACTTTTTAACTGCTGCTAAATATTTCATCAGCAATTGTGGTTTCTTTGTTTTACTTCACAATTTTTCGGTACTTTCTACAGACTTGGTGCCATAAAAATAAGTGAGGATCCCTGTGAGAAATGTTTTATTGACAGCGGAATATTATAATAAAATCCGAAATTAGTGTTATTAATGTGATTTTAAGAAACAAGTTAGAAACTAAGTTTTGCTTGCAATTACTTTAACGATTTCATAGAGAATTTTCCAAATATTATCACGAGTTGTCGCAGGCCTTTCATTTTTCATTGATAGCCCTTCAGATAAATATCAAGCAAATTTATAAAACATGCCTGCATACTTAATAAATATTGTACCTCATGCAATTATAATCTCAATTAAGAATATTTGTAATTTTCGCTTAATAAGATCAATATCAAATTAAAGATTAGAATTTTTGATTTTAAACATTCAGTCTAACTGGTATCTAGAAAATATGGTATATGACCTCCCATTCGAACAAAGTAATACAATTTCCAAGTATGCTTTTTTCTTCCAGTCGGCATAATTAATATTTAAAAACATTACAAGATTTTCGTTTTCCTCCGGCCAGAGATTGATCGAAGAAGTATTTATTCTCCAACAGAATAACTCCTTGCCATAAGGCGAAACTTATTACCACATTTCTGAAAGAAGTTGGGTTGGAAACATTAGATTGGCCGCCACAGGGTCATGAGCGAAATAGAACCGTTGGCAACCGTCAGGACGAAATAAGAAACAATCAGGGAGGTTACGAAGGAGTGGAATGGCATTGCTCTAAAGGATTAAAGATACGAAGGAAGTATATATTTTTGAATAATTTTAAGTTGAAATCAAATTTACAAAACATACTACAGTTGATCTCCTTTTTACACGGTGTTTTTGAACACTTCCCAGTTACCATTTTTACACGGTTTTACTTTTTTACACGGTTTTTATACTCTCACAACAAATGTTGCTAAAGAGAGTATTATAGTTTTGTTCACATAACGGTTGTTTGTAACACCCAAAACTAAACGAGTTAGATATAGGGTTATATATAACAAAGTGATCAGGGTGAAGAGTGGAGTTTAAATCCGAATGTCTGTCTGTCCGTCCGTCCGTCCGTCCGTCTGTGCAAGCTGTAACTTGAGTAAAAATTAAAATATCTTGATGAAACTTGGCACACTTATTTCTTGGCACCATAGGAAGGTTGCTTCCGAAAATGAGCAAAATCAGACCACTGCCACGCCCACAAAATGGCGAAAACCGAAAACACATAAAGCGCCATAACTAAGCCATAAATAAAGCTATGGAAATAAAATGGTATGAAGGATCGCACTATGAAGAGGCATATTTGGATGCAATTTTTTTGGGGAAGTGGGCGTGGCCCCGCCCCCTACTAAGTTTTTTGTACATATCTCGCACACCAATAGAGCTATATAAACCAAACTTTCTGCAGTCGTTTTTTTTAGCCACTTCTTAATACAGTCCAAAAATGAAAGAAATCGGATTATAACCACGCCCACCTCCCATACAAAAGTTAGGTTGAAAATTACTAAAAGTAGGTTAACTCATTAACGAAAAACGTCAGAAACACTAAATTTCACATAAGAAATGGCAGATGAAAGCTGAACTCAGATTTTTTTACAAAATGGAAAATGGGCGAGGCGTCGCCCACTTATGGGCCAAAAACCATATCTCAGGAACCACTCGACCGATTTCAATGAAACTTGGTTTGTAATTGTTTCCTTACATCCCAATGACATGTTGTGAAAATAGGCCAAATCGCTTCGCAACCACGCCTACTTCCTATATACCAGAACTTTGAAGACGATCTGAATCGTTTACATTACAATATATAAAGTAACAAATACTATGTTAATAGTGTGGCAGTCCCATTCTAAAAATCGCCGAAATCGGACCATAGGTTTTTAAGGCCCCATATATCGAACACGAGGACCTCGGTGCTTCTATCCTAATATTATGGTTTCCAACTTTCAATGGACTTTATACAATATATATGACGAATATGTGGGTCGAATTGAGTATTATATAATATAAGGAAAGTTAAATAAATAAATTGCGAGAGTATAAAATGTTCGGTTACACCCGAACTTCCTTACTTGTTTTATTTTAATTGTATACTTTTTTGCAATAAAATCAAAATTCCATACGTCAATACGTCACAAATACAGTGAAAAGGTTGCAGCAATTTCAATACGTAAACAAATAAATGAAGCTGTATGAAGAAGTAAGAAAAAAGAAGACAGAGCGATTAATGACGGAACATTGACGAACATTGTTTGTTCCTTCTAACAGTAATATATACATACATATAATACCAGAAAGGTCAACAACAAAAGTGTAAATTCTCACTGTACGAATAGATAGACTTTAATGTAAAATTAGAGTTTTTTTACACGTTTTCTATTTTTTCCCAATAGTGAGTTTTATACAAAAATTTGATTTTTTTTTTGCACTAGTAATTTACTGTCCCAGTTAACCGTGCAAAAAGGAGATCAACTGTATTATATTTAGTTATTATAGAATATGTTGTCAAAATACTTATGCCACCTAATGAATTTTATTAATTTCAGTTTTAATTAAAAAAGTAATTCTAAATAAAAATTGTAAAATGAAAAATTCTCATATTTATAATTTAACATTATAACTAACAACAATATGTAAATATAACCAATAATTATTTTCTGATAAAGAAACAGAGGTCTATGTCAAAATAATTATACCGACTAGTGTATATCAGTCTGTCACAGAATGTATGTAAATATCTGAATAAAGTGGTATGTATAATCGTTGCTTTCTATTTTTTATTTTACGAATTAAAGCTACTACAGTAAAATAATACGTTCCATCAAAGTAGAGCATAATTCGAAACAGCGCTAAACGAGGCTATCTTAACATGAGTTAAGAAGAGATGGATAGAAAATTTGTTAGGTATGAAATTTAAAAATCATGTTTTTTAAAACACCCCGTCTATTTTTTGAAGCTGTCAAAATGTGAATCATTTTCAATAAATTGGTAAAAAAAAATCAGTTATAGTGGGTGAAAATCCACTTTACAACCGCCACCGAATGTTCTTTATGCTCTTCTTCGAAATCACTGTCCAAATATTCTTCCAAACTGCTTTCACAGATCTTTTTGTTATATCATTTCAAGAAAGGTTAATGTTTTCTACAGCATTCAAGATATTGCAGTTTTTCCAAAATACTATTATTGTTGCTTTTCTTCTATGTTTTTTTTCAAACATCTGTTTAAATGTTCGCCGCAAGTAATGCGCCTTCAAATAAAAGAGCGCTAAACCGAACCAGCGTGAAGCGGGATCTTACTGTGCTTGTTTCATTTTATATAAAAAGGAAACTATACAAATCGCTGAATTGAAATTTCAATTGACAATAATAGTTTCCACTAAAACTAGAATTTATGCTGATATTGTCGCTTGCATTGCATTTGCAGCGTCGCTGTATTTCCTACAGACCAGTAGTTCAGTTAAACTTCAGCACAAAAAAGTGGCTCACCTCAGCAACCTCAACTCAAACAAAGAGCAAACAAAATGACAATACACGCTTCAACGTCGCGCTGGCTGTCAATGGATAACGAAGTATTTTATTATTTCACAACTTAATATTGCAACTGTCCGCCATGAGGAGCAGCACCAGCAGAGGCGACGATTGTGTTACACGGATTTTCGTTTGTAGTACAAAAACGCCGATGAAGGTGCACGACTGCAGGCAGCTAAGAGTGAGTTGTATGAAGAAGAGCGCGGCATGGTCACAGAGTGGGAGAAAACTATGAAAAAAGAGTGCGTGGACAACGAGATAGACCTACCACCCACAATATGACTTTACGCCTTGGCTCTTATTTTCTATATGTACAAATATATATTAAAGCAGTATCCTTGCACACCTCACTGTCTCATAGTCGTTTTCCTCATTCTCATGATTTTTTTTTTTAACCAGTGATAATTTGGTCATGTTAATTGTGATAAATGTGAAAAGCGAAAAATTAACGGGAATGGTGGAAACCGCAGAGCAACAACAAGACGACCCCATGGTAAAATAGTCGAAATCTCATAACTCCGGTTTAAAGTCATCCCTGTGGGCACGAACACGAACAGACAAACACACAAACAGTGAAATGGAAGAGCGAGCGAAAAGCGAACAAAATAAACTATGAGTTGCGAGGTAAGCAGCAAGCGTTGTTAGCCGGACTTCTGAGTTCGCCCGTCATAACTTCTGGGCACGCAGCGAGCATTTTTTAAACGGCCAGCAGTTTGCCACTTGCAACATCACTTTAAATGCCACACACAATTTGTAAAAATGAGCTAATAAATTTGAATGCGAATTACATATACGCATACGCTGGGAGCACAAACACACTGGAAGACCGAACGTGAAGCTACTGCTGGAGCCGCAGTTGAGCTGCACATGTTTAAATCTTGATGTACTGCAACCACAACTGTATTAACAAGAGTTAGCGGTGTTGGTGTTTCGGCGGAATGACTCTCAGCCACGCCGCAAACTGGCAACACTATAAAGTAAATCTTTTAATTTAAAGTTTTAAAACATAAAATTCGCGCAAAACGCAGCGAGTGTGAAATTACTTTGAACTACTTCACGTGCCGCGAAGCTGCTAGTTGACAATTAAACAGCGTCGTTAAACTGTCTACAGCGCCTGCAACTATGCAACAATATTTTTACAACAGACAAATGGTCCTAACTACTTGAAAATTAAATAAATAACTGAACTCAGTACCGAAACACAGTTGGAAAACTGTACAAATAAAGAAAAGTTTAAATAGGTATAAAAAAGAAGAAAAGATACACTATAACCTTATCGTTACTAACTAATATACCAAGTAATAACCTCAGATAAGCTAATAGGCTAAAGCAAAAAATAAAATTTTTATTTGATATGAGACTAGCGAATTCGATAGACGTTCATTTCTAGCTATTAGGATATTAAACAAAGTATGAAATGAAACACATAATAAAATATTGGAATTAATATATAATTGGATTGAAGATTTGGAACACCGACCGACATCCAATTATAAGACAGTTTCCAATCAAAAACAATTGTATATACCTTTAGGCGGTTTCTAGACAGTAGCAATGGCACCATCTAAATATATATATTGGACCAAATGGTGACTACAAACCATTCTCTAATCCAGCTGAAGACACACAACAATTTCATTCAATTCGGTCCAGCCATTGACATACACACATAAAGAATAATTTTATATTTAAAGATAAGTTCAATTTCTTAGATCTTTCTTGACAACTGACAAGCGTCGAACTTTGGCTATAAAAGCTATACTGGAGGCCAGCAAAGCTAAGTCCACTGACATAACCTTCTTTCAAAAACAAAAAATGTTCTTCAGTTAGATTAATTGGCACGCACTGTCATCAGATCGAAACGTTAAATATCTTAGTTTAACCCTTGACGGGAGATTAACCTAGTCGGCACACTTCAAAGCCAAGAGCGGCAGCGGCAGTTCAGCTTATTGGAATTTTTATAAACAATTTAAGACTATTTTTTCGGTCAAAAAATTAAATTATTTTATACAATGACGCCATTTTGCAAAAATATATTGTAAAACTAGGTTCATAGTACACACATGTCCTGTAGATGACAGGGTTCCTAAAATCACCGACTAGATATATGTGATTCGGAAGATTGATCCAGTAGGTGTCATTCTTCTTCATCATTTTTATACCCTTAAATATGTAGACGTCTGATAAAGCCCTAAAAGAAGAAACTCGATTGCTGCTTCCTTACCCCCAGAATAAATTCTCAAACGTTTGCATTCCTTAGGACTCTGGCCTAATTTTTGATGCACTCCTTTATTTTTGATGCATCGTAATAAAATAAAAATTAAGTTATTTAAATTACAATTTAAAAAAAGTGAATAAAATTAAAATGGATTAACTGAATCATCATCAAATTCTAGATTCTGAAAATTTGCAATTCCTTTCTTTACTCACAATGTCTGCGGTTATAACATATCATGAAATGAAATTTAAAGGTCTACTTTTTATATTAAGCAATTTCCATAAAATGGGCGTGACAAGAAGCAAGACGTCACACAATTTTTGCACTGGAGCCAAACAATTCTTCTTACGCGCCAAGAAAACTCATCAGAAATCTTAGATGCGAACACATACCTTCACTTTTGCATGTAAATAATAATAAAAGAGCCTAACAACGATTGCTATACATGACTCACACATGCATTTAAGAACTTGTACAAACACACACACATACAATACATAGCATACATAAATCAAGGCAAACATCTGTCAAATTGCAATCTCAACCAAAGAGCCAACAAAAACCAGAAGTTATTAAATATTCTAGAATAAAAAAAAAATTAGCATTTATATTTTTCATTACATATGTACTGTCAGATATATGTACATACTTAGATGCAATAACAGCAGTATACATAGAAGGTTAATGAATGTAATAGCAAATGTCAACCAGTCAAACCATTCCATTAGCACTTTCTACAAATTAGCAGCGGTTGAGGCCAATGAGGTTTATCTCTCTGTACCAAAAACAAATTCCCAAATTCATGACGTCACACATTATCACTGCGATACCTTGTGGAAAACCAGAAACTAACAGTAAACAACGAAAGCGCGTCACTCGAAGAGGTCTAGGGTAGCACAAGCTTTTGATATGAACATGCTAATTGCTTATAGTTGAAGAAAAGCCAAGATACGTGCATACTTATACATATGTATGTTTGTAAATACATTTAAACAGAAGCTTATCACTTGTTTGATTAGTAAGTGCATGTGAACTACGTTGCTTCTTTGATAAATGTCTACATATTTACGTAGATACTAATAGACAGGTGTGGTATCGGGCGCAGTGCAAGAAAGTGGCGTATGAGATAAAAAGAAAATTTAAGTATGACTTTGAATGAGAAGAGGAAATAAATTCTTCCAACTTTACACAAAATCGCATTTACTCATTTTAATAAGATCATCATGATCTTAATAAATGTCTATGATCTTAATAATGAAAGACTTTGTCCAACAAACGGACACATCTAGAAATTAAGATGTTTTACAAAAGTAGTAGTAGTAAGTATAATATTATACTATTGAATATAATCAAGAACATACTCTAAACTACTGGAAAAAGTGTTTCCTTGTTGTAATATACTTAATGTATTATTTTAAATCAACGTTTCAGCCCACGACCCACCGCGTGGTAATCACGCACTCTACAGTGGTCCCTTAACTAATTTCAACACATTAACATTTTCGGTCTCTATAATCTATGATTTTATCAATCTTTATGTATAAATAATTGATTTGCTCAGCAAAAAAATTACAAAATGTGCTTATTAATAATTAATGTACGAAACGCTTTATAGATAATATTTAAAGTTAGATAACGTCAGTAAGATATTTATAGTGACAGTTAATAATAATAGGCTTGTCTATATTTCGAAATGAAAAAATAATCCCTACGGAAAATCAATGCTGAAAGCAATGAAATATTGGATCACTCTGGTGGCTCGAATCAAGCGAGACTGAGCTTAAAATTTCTTAGACGTATCAAGAGTGTGGAATTTGGTCTAATTTATACCGATAATATGAGTGTAGTTCATGCTGTAGTTCAACTGATTTTAAATTTCATTCTATGTTTTATAAATAGTTGAAGAAAAAACAATAAATCTTTTGACTCTAAAATACAAAGAGAATGTGTATACAATGAGTATGCGTCTGTATTGGTCTACACCATTTATCTTAAATTACTTACATGGTTTTCACTATTGTTT
The DNA here is from genome assembly GCF_028554725.1 of Zeugodacus cucurbitae. Lineage (NCBI taxonomy): Eukaryota > Metazoa > Arthropoda > Insecta > Diptera > Tephritidae > Zeugodacus > Zeugodacus cucurbitae. Next base: position 39,786,789 of record NC_071671.1, on the reverse strand, counting down.
ACGACTAAAACAAACATACATTACATCCAATATATTAAGTAAAGCAAACACACATAGCAACTATATATTTATATACATATGTATATATAAATTTAAAGAACTACATACACTGAACAATATTTATTTGTTGGTAAGCTCATAAGTCTGTGAAGAAAAATGGCAAAACACTTTGAAAGGCGTAAAAGCGTCGACGGTTATTTGGCTTTTAGAAGACACTCACTAAAGACAAATGTGGATTTGTGTATATTTATTGCCAAAAAATTGCAAAGAACACAAAATTTACTCGGAACAAATAGTCATTTTAGGTGCAGACTTGTGGAGTAAGGAAGAATTGTGTGGGGAAAACTACAACGGAAATGGCTCTTTGGAACTTTTTTTGGAAATTATTTTAAGAGTCTGTGGGGGTTTAGATAGATTTTTTGCAAATATGTACTCCATTTATTATTCTTAATAAATTTTCTAAATAACAAGTAACTATAATAAACTATAAAATCGCACTGGTTCTTCAAAATCAAATTTCATATGCATTGACAAAGTAAGTTTTCTGCTCTCTTGAGAAGCACAAGTGTTTTCAAATAAAGCTAAAAAAATATTAAATGATCAGTACTTAGTATAATGTGTTTTTATTGCTGAATATAATTAATAATCGATTATCGACAAACACGATTTTTATTACAGGCATACATGGGAAGTCGAACTAATTCATAATTATTTAATAATTCATAATAATAATCATTAATAATTCGATTTTTTCGATAAATTTGACACGTCATCATATGTATGTTCAATGTTTTAAAATAACTTTAGAAGAGCGCATTAATAGAGAAATGAAAATATAGCAATATTGTTTTAAAATGACAAAAAAATTCTGGATAGTTTCGAAGCTTATACTTAAATCAACCCATAAATCTGCAATATAACTTCAATACGTATCAAATCTGCTGATACCATTTCTAGGGTTGTATATTTGATCAACAATTCGTTTAAGTTATTTCAGTTATAACAAATCGTTTTCTATTTGTTTGTTTCTCAGAATTTTAATTAAATTTCCTATTAGAAAGTGCTCAGTTTTTTACTAGTCTATTTTCGTAGTAGGTTGCCATCCGTTTAAGTTTAATTCATTTTAATTTTTTTTTCTTCTCCTGGTTTTAATTCCTACTCTAGCAATAATTAGTACCATATTTTATAGTACGTGTTGTTGGCCCATGTCGAAACTACACCAAAACAATAATTAGCCAAGGCAAAATGATTCTAAGGAATTTTAATGTACAAAAGTCCACCACAATAAGACAACTTAGCCCACAGAAGAAGGGAGCAATACAATGGAACATTTGTATTGTTGAACACACGAAAGTTTTTACAAGTTTTTTTAAATGAATACGCTAGTGGACCCTGCAGGGAAATCGTGGTGTGGTGGAGCCAAACATATACTTTTCATAATAAAATTTATATTTATCCACAGAATAATAATCCATTTGCCGTGTATCAAGAAAAGAAAGTTGATAACAAATATGAGGAATATTTCAGTTTTATTAGAAAAAGATTATTAATTGTATTTACATAGCAATTTGAACTTTCACAAACTAATTTAATTTCTTCGCGGAAAAATTCTATAAAAACCGCAATTCCTGCAGGGTATCGTAAGAATTCATATGCTTATGTCTAAAGCCAAGAATAGTTATGAATTAAATCAAAGAAAACGAAAAAAATGCCAAAGGATTAATGAATTCCCACAAAGCAAAGGTAAGTTTGCAGAAAGAGAAATGACATAAATTGTTTATGAATTACAATGCAAGACAAAGGACAATGAAGGAAAATGAAAAAAAAAAAACAATTTAGGCTACAAAGGCTGAGTCGCGCAGTGGCCAATAGTGGGGCTAGAATAAGAGGAGTGAAAAGCCAGCAGCGAAGCCACCTCGAACACGCGCACCAGCGACCTCTCTACCCGCTCAATGAGTGTCTCAAGGCAATGCAATTATGCGATTCCACAGCATGTTTTATTCGCCAATTCGCATTCTACGAGAAATTCATATTTTCATTTCTCACAATACTTGAATGACGTTTCAAGCGTTGACGAGCCTGACATTTGTTGAGTACGATGTGCAGAGGACACACAAATATATTCCACAATCGGAACATGTCGCTTGCCACCCGACATGCCGCCTTAGTAAATTCAGAACATGAAATATTTGAAATGGGCCCATTAAGGTCCGCCACGGATGTTGGGAAATGAATGAAATAAAATGAAATTTACTTAATGTATTTTTTGAAGTTTTCCCAACGCCGCCAAACGAAGAGTAACGACGACTAACTGCCAAGCCATCTAAATGGCGGCAAGAGCGTACGAACTGCATATGAGGACTGAATGATGACACCATAAATATAGTGCGAGTCTAGGGCTGCGACGGTCTTGTTGGCGAGGGACGCCGGGATGGATGGTCAAATTGTATTTTGTTTCACAGTTATTGTTGCTGCTTGTTGCCTGTTGCCTCTCGTCAGCGCACTTATGCATATGAGCCAGTTAAGCGACGTGTAGTATGCGAGTCGGAAACATATGTTGGGGAAGTATAAAAATTATATTAATATGCAGTCGCGGTTCACTTTTACCACTTTGTATTTAGATTTTTTCCTTCAATCATAAGTTCACTATTTTTGTACTTTTTGAAATGTTATTTTCATTTTTTACTGCCTCGGCACATGCAAGGGTGTCTTTACTTTGCAATATGAACTCAACCACTAGCGAAGCCGAGGGATTTGTAATTTATACATTTTTTATATTTGCTCAGTTTTTTTTCCAGATTTTTTCTGTGTACTTTTGCATACAAAGATTTTTTGACTATTTTCATGCGCCGCTAAATCTCGCCTTGACCATTGGTAACTTGATAAGAAAAAAAATGTTCTCGAATCGAGTGGTAAGTATGAAGGAAGCGCGAAAGTATGCATTGAGAACCTTCACTTTAATTCTATTTACATTTCTCCATCTCATTCCACACATTCACAAAGATTTTTTTTATATTTATGGCAGCTCGCTAGTGATGAGGTATAATTTGTTTTAATGTTGGTGTTTATCATTTCGCGCGCATATAATTTCCATTATTTAATATTCCTCTTTAAGGAGTAATTTTACGGGGAAAAATGTTTTGAAACTCCTCAAGTATGTGTAGTTAATTTGGGAAAAATTGCACAGTTACTATGTAAATCAAATGTTTGTTGTCGTATGACTCTTGTCTTTAAAGAATGTCAAATATTAAATACAAGTTTATAATACAGATTTTTAGACAATCTACTACATATCTAGCAAAGACTAATAAGGCAAAGTTAATATGATGTACTGTGATTGCTCGTATTAACAGTTAGTAACTATCATTTTACCATCTATATATGTGCTTTTGGAATCAAAAACTCACAGAATGTTTCAAATTTTAACCTTCATTACTTACGAGGTGGCCCTCCGAAGGGTCTGAAGATACCTGGTGGCTATGAATATAGGACTCCTAGTGGTTTCTACGCCTATATCTGCAAGTGTGATATAAAGAAGGAGCAATGAGCTTTTTTACAAAATTCAGAAGGAGATTTCGGGAGCCCTTTCTAGGGAACTCTCCGAAAACTCTTGTTTTAAGCTCCCAAGCAACAAGCAGAAGTGGATGCCGTTAGAGTAGTGTTAATTTGGTTACTCCAAAGTTCATCGACCTAGAGAGAATCGCAGAAAACTGAACAACTGAAAAACTTGAAAGGGAAGGACTCTTATTGAAGTTTCTCAGACATCAGACTAGGAGTGAGACAAAGTTCATCTTGCGGTGTAGTACTTAACGACTGGTGCTCTTGATAGCTTGGCAAACCCTAGTCAACCATTAGCATTTGTGCGGTGACAAGATCGTTCGGTCACAGTGTAAAACCTACGAGGTTGTAGTTGTGTAAATTGGTTTTGAACCCTTCGGTCGTCTATTAGATGATAGTAAAAAAATCTCCACGTACTAAATGTGATATTTTTGTAAAATAAGAAAGTTATCTCGGTACTTTCCTTTTACTATGGCATTCTTATGCTTTATTAGACTCGCGACGAGTAAAATACGCTATATCGAATACACGTCATTTTAGAAACATTTTCACGATTATTTGATGTTGTCTAAAATTGTGTTTTTCGTCGCAGGGATCAATCTTGTCACTTTACGACGGGTCTGGAAAAGTTTTAAATCTAGAGAGACTCGGTATTAAAAGGTTTGGCAATAACGCAGACACAGATTCTGTCTGGAAATTAAAAGGCACAAAGATATTTTGAAACGATAAAGACCCAAGTCAGCAGGGACGTTTTGACTAGCTTGACAGTTCCTAAAAAATGAAGATACTGACGCTATTGAACAACTTTTGGATAAGTGTATTGAGCATTAGTTTATTGAACAATATGAAATAATAACAGTACAAAACTTAATATTAAAATTTCCTAATTATGTCGGCATATGTGTAAATACATGTATATATGTATGTACGTATATGGCAGTATGAAATGCCTAAAGTGCTGCTTGTATCCAAATAATGAACTCGATTCATTGATTCAACGAAAAGCAACCCTCGTGGTGTTCGAATAAAGCTTAATTGCTGCTGAATGGAGTACCGATCAGCTCATTAATCTAAACTAAATGCAAATATTTATCTAACAAATTAATATGGCCACATAGAAAATTATAATATTGTAATAATGACTAAATTGTTTACCACTAAATAGTCAGCGCTACGTAAGCAAAGTCAAAAACAAGCAACAACAACACAGCACACGCACTTAGTGCCAGCAACGATAAGCCAAATAAATAACGCCAACAAGTCGATTACCCTCCACCACGTCGAACAATATCACCAGCTGAGCAATACAAAGCGAGCAAAAATGCAATGCAATGTTAAAAGTGCACAACAACAACAACATTAGCAATAACAAATCGATTCAATGGACATGCAATTTGTTTTAATCAGGTTGACTTTGGTAGGACTTTTGCCCCCAAAATCCTTTGCCATCGCCACCGGCTAATTTGTATTCAAAAGCATAAACAACAACAACAACAGCCAAGTTCAATATTGTGGCTGCGAGGCGCATTCCATTGCAACATCACAGCTCGTATACTATGCAACCGGCTAATAAATCTATTTTAGATTCACCTAATCGGACCTAACGCACACGCACACGAACGCCCTGCCGCTCGTACACATTTGCCAAAGTAATTGTTCCTGTGGCTCGATTGGACAACACCATATTAATCCAAATTAGCATCAAAGTGATTTAATTGCTTGGAATTGCCAGCCGCCCAGCAATTGGTGAGGCCATGTACCTGTCTGACACCGCACACACACACACATGGTAGGGCGTAATCATACATTCCTGCAAGTGTTGGTGCATTTCGAGCAGTCTGCTGGCCTGCATCAACTCGGCAGCGAACCAGTCCGGTGGACCAGCACCCAGCCAACTAAACACACTTTGCACAGGCCACTGCGGCGTTCAATTGTTAGTTCACTTTCCATGCATTTAGTTTTGTTGTGTTTCGATTCCAATGCACGGTAGCCCAACCAAATGGTCATCTGAGGCCGCAAATCATTGTAATATTCATGGAGACAACACTACTTGCTGCTGCTCTTGCCGCCGCTCTTTCAGCTAAACTTGTTTACATGAGACAGCGTGCAAAAATTTATCTACGCATTTTTGCAGTTAGAAGGCAATCGATCAGGATTGACAGAACATGCAAAATAACCACACAGACGCACCTGGAGATTATAAACTTTAGGGTGTTTGAGAAAAGGTTAGGTAAGTGGCCAGAAACTTGCAATCATATAATCAAAAATTACCTTTCACTATCAATTGACGAAGACATTGTTATGAGGACATGACATTTTAGGCGATAGAGAAAAAGGGATAGAAAATTCGCAATGTAAACAGAGGAATTCCTATAAGTGAAAGAGAAGTGCATTCTTCTTAAATTTCGTTGAATTGCAAGAGAGGATACTCTAGCAACATTGATGTCGGAGAGGAAGAAGTGGGGTGTACTTCTATTAACAATTCATGAAATATTTATAAATCTATTTAGAAAGTTTCAAAAAAAGCGATTCACTGATACATATATATAACCCAATATCACAACATCAAAACCTATTATCAACAAAAAGTTAGTATGCAGAGCATTCTAGTTATGAGCCGTTCGCAGGGAAATTCAAGTCAAATTTTTGTCAATTAAGAAGAAATCAATTCAATCCGAATCAAAAAGTAATAATAATAAACAAATCAGAATACAGAAGAATATGAGTATTCTAGAAGGTCTACAAACTAAGCCAAATATCGAGTTATCTCTCAATTGATATCTGTTGAATAATAACCTCCAGCATTGTTCAATTTTATTTCTGACGGATTAACTCACTTATTAATTCAGATTTGTAAAATTTTCTCGCAAAAATGCAGTAATTTGTTGATAGAAAAATTGTGAAACTTAAACTATATAGCAGGAAATGTCAAAAATTTTCACAAAGGGGTTCAACATGCTGTTCCGATCTGAAAACAAAAGGCAGAGCGTCAAAATATTGAAGAAAGTTGTTGAGGGATGATTATCCGAATGAAGATAAAAAGGTATTCATTAACGACATCTTAAAGGTTAAAGCAAATAATTGAAGGCTCTTATACATTTCTACAGATGTTTTGCTAGTAACCAATAATATATCATTCTCGTCCCCCTCACAAAGCAAGAATTGTTCCGTAGTTGTGAGGTTTTGTAAGTTATAAATTAATAATTAAACTAAGAGTTTCGCCTAAAACAGGTTTTTATAATGACATCAAACCCCAAGAATCTGTCCAACAATAACAAGACACAAGCTGTTGATTTCCGCTATAGCCATAAATTCAAAATCATGTAAAATCGCCACGTAGCTTGTATTATATAACTAAAGAGGCGAAATAAAAATGAAATTACCAAAGGCTCATGCATTTTTCAATCCAACACAAAATAGTTGCACATCTCCACCCATATGATATGGGTTTGAGAGGGACACTCAGGAGAAGGCAGCTATAAAAGCGAAAATCCATGCATTAAAATATAAGGCGCTGTTAACCAAGTCAAAAAAGCAGCAAGTGGGACAATCACAAATAGAGAAATAGAAGGAACGCCGCCAACCAACGAATAAGCAATATTTATTGAGTACGTGATCTTTGACAAGTCCTTATGTGACCATTTTGAATTTTTTATTGGACACACGAGACTTAGCCCAGAAAGTAGAAATGAGCAAAACGAAAAGCATATGTATGGATGTGTAGGGGTAAGTGTGTGTAAGTGGACTACTCAAATTCAAGGAAAAATCAGCAGAAACAAGCCATTTCGCGCGGCACACAAAACACATTGCCTCACAGACGACGACAAGGATTTAAGAGCACAATAAGCTTCGGCATATATTATACAAATTGGTAACTTCTGAAAGTTTTCACCCGAAAAGCAGACCATTCAAAAGTAAATTGCTGAGTGGCACATGTCTGTGTCAAGGTAATTTTTGAAGACGACTTATTTGAAGAAGATTTCTCACCAACTGTTACGATACAGACAATTTTTTCTGACTTTGGTTTTTGATTTTTTTTCTTGCTGGTGTGATGCACTCGCACCTCAAGGGAAATGTATGTGATTCCAGATGACTGCATGCCTTGTATATGACACTTCAACGAATTGCCTTCAAGAAAATCGCAAAATAATTTTGGTCAAATGTCCGCCTGTAAGAAATGCGACTTTCGCAGTTGAAAAATGAAAACATTAATTTTTAATTAATATTTCGTGGAAAATATCATTGCTCAAAGGACACTGAGACGTGACAAATTGACATTAAAAGTAAAAAAAATTACTGGTATAAGCAGAGAAATGTGAAAAAAGGAGTAAACGAAGTGATATGCCGATAAATCGCAATAAGATTAAGAACATAGTGTAGGCAATAAATGAAAAATTATTATAACTAGCAGTGAAGCAGAACTAACAGTAAATCATCACTATAAGCAGGACGAATTGAATTATTAAGCATCATATTTAAGAAGAAAAAAAGGCTCAATATGAAGAATAAATCAATATTTACAGCAATTCCATCTTTCGACTGTTAGATCATAACAAAATGTGTATTTTCTTGACCTGTAAAGCTGCATTAAAAAATAAACAAAATTGTTTGACTGCAAAGGAATTCATTTATGGAGAAAAACCAATGTATCACTAAAGGTTTGACCGATTTTAATATTCGGTGTAATAGTCAAGTGATTTAAAAAAAATATTTTATTTTTTCAGGCCTAAGTATGTATTACATGTCATACTTATGCCCGGCTTCCCAGTTCGTGCTTTACGTGTTTTACGTTGTGCTTAAGATAAAACAGATAAATAGTTTTTTACAACTTTATTTTTCATCAATAACAATTTAAATTTGTCAAACATACTATTTTTATTGATGGCATTTGTAAAACATAATCAGCCTTATTGTAAACTTTCTGAAACTGAATTCCATTACCTATTGAAAAAATCACTAATTCACAAGAATTTCACGGGAGAAAAATTTCACTTATTCAAAAAATTCACCTTATCGTAAATGTAAATTTGTTCATGTGAAACCATAAAATTTTTCACAGAATATATTGATTAACATATTTTTTAACATGAACTATAGCTAGAAGGAGTATGACCACGAAAATTGCTAACGGTCAAGGAGGCTGGGCTGGGCAAGTTGGGACGTAGTTGCACTTCATCTTTCAAAGAAGTTACGATTCAGACTGCGGCTATACTAGTCTTAAGCGCGCTGACTGCAAGTTTGAGACTGGTAAAGGAATATTCCAATCTTCACTATAATTAGCTTCGAGCTACTTTACAATTACACTATTTAGAGTACCTGACCGCAGCTGAATCGCAGGAAATTATAAGGCTATTTAATATGATAAAGCAATAATAACATTTTAACAAATAAACTACTAAGTGATAAGCTGAGGTGGTTGTAAAAACGTTAAAATTGAAAATATTTAAGGAGCGTTGCTTGTAAAATGTATTTTTTCAGTTTTAGTACTGTCTTCAGTTTTCAAAGAAGAAGATAAACCAGTACCAGAAAAAGAAAACCAGCTGCGCTTTCTAAAGTGACTATTTTCTAGGTAGATGCAGTGGCAAACCAGCCAAGACCACAAATTATTATAAAACTTTTGTTGACTATTTATTGAATAAACTGCCTTTTCACAAATCTGGAGACTCATCAAAGTATAATACGGCCTTTGATAATTGATTTGAAAATTTTTAAAAGTGTCACATACATACATATGTTTTAGAATTAAGAGAAATTAATTTGAAGGTGAAGAAACAGGTTTTTGAGGAATAAAGAAATTCTTTGAAGACTGACAAAATAATTCTTGCTTGTGAACACTTTAATTTTCAGTCGACAACAGAGACAAATTTCTTTTGCTAGTATTCAATAAATCTATAGTTGAACGAACAATTGAGAAAATTCTGTAGTTTAAAGTAATATTTTTTATGGTATTCAAAAGACTTTGAAATTAGTGCGCTCTCGTGCTTTTCCAAACTTGAAGCAACACACATATACACGAGAAGTGGGCATAATGAGCGTGTGTGTACGCAAATCTAAGGCAAAAACGCGTCTGTGGATAATAACGAACACACAATGAATAGTTACGAACTCTTTGACCGACGACCGTCGACACACAGACACACATAAATAATTATAAGCACACATGTGCAAGACAATGGCGTGGTGTGTGTTTGCCACAATAAACGGCCCGAATGCCTCAAGGCACGACCGAAATCCGCGTGGCGCGTTCACACAAAAACAGGTGAAAAATCGTGGGCCATTGTTGACTTGGCTCAAGCCCTTTTTTGCACACACAAAACCAACAAACCTAACGAAAAACAATAAAATATTATTGTAAAAAACAAGCACGCACACACATCTAAATAAAACATATTGCAATGTAACAGAGGTGGAGAAAGGGGGGACGCCATGTGTCCATGGAAGAGACAAAATATTATTGCATAAGGATAATAAAGTGAATGTGGCCGACAGACAAGCAGAATCACACCACAGCGACGTGCTGCCAACAGCCTTAACAAACAAAGGCCCCATGCAAAGGCTTCTAGCGTGTAAGTGAGTGTGTGTGTGTTGTTGTTATTTTATTATTTGCATTCGCATTCTTCTATGTAGGTAAGCACTAAAAAATATAAACTGTGCCCCGTGGCAGCGGTCGTGTACGTAATGTGAAATAAAACAAAAGTGTCGTCGCTGCCATTGCAACAATTGCAGGCACAAACACACAACAACAATACCAATGTGTGTGTATGTATGTGTGTTTGTGAGGAAGCAACACTAACCTCTTGTTGCGTTTTTGCGAACGCATTTCAAAACATTCATTCAAAGCGCAGAAGCCTCAACTGTGCCATAATAACAACAACCACACATCCTGGCACTAAAACAACAGAAGTGCACTTTCAGGCGCACAAAGCGCGTTTGTCCTTTATACATACGTGGTCCCTTGCCGTGCCTCCGTGCCGCCGTTTGCCTAATCCTCCGATCTCACTTGGATTTTTATTGTGCCGTTTCAAGTGTCATGCTACAACAACAACAACAACAACACATAAAAAGCAGTAGAGCCAACACACCACAGGCGAGTGCGTCTCTGTGTATGTGCGTGTGTGTGTGTGTGTGTGTGTGTGTGTGTGTGTGAGTACGACACGAGTACAACACTTGAAATGTTTTAATGCAATAAAAAGCGATTGTAATGAGGCTCATAAATGCGTTTAGAAACGCTTTAACACTCGTGTTATTGGGCGAGTATGACGACTTTTGGGAACGCTGTTGAATGGCTTTTGTGTTTACGGAGCTTTGCGAAAATCCCAGCTAACTATGGACCCCAATAAGTCCAAACACGGCGACTGGAGCAGCCACTTACATATACACGTACATTTCCATGTACCCTGGTATATATATATATATGTGTATGTATTTGATCGCCAAACATGCGAATAATAGGCATTCCTTTGCTCTTTAACTGCATGAGGGACTTTATTCGTACGGGTTCAGTCAATTTACGTGGCAGTTCCAGTTCCAAATCGGAGTTTTGTGTATTTACAAACATTTACAGGTGCGAACATTCCGCTTTGTCAGTATCACACACACACACACACTCAATTGAAATTTGAAAACAATTGCAGATATTAAAATTTTAGTGAAGTGTACATAGTTTATACACCTTCATATTTGCCCTATAGTACATAGATACACATGTATATAGTATATGAATACATAAGCCCGTGAAAGAAGCTGAAATTAGGTAATTTCATTTATAAAAAGCACCTAGCTTCCTCTCTGCCTAAAAAAATATTCCACCAATGCTGATCAGAGCCACACGTTAGACATGTTCAAGCCGAATAGAGTCCGTATGAAAAGGTGGAAACAAATGGATTCAAATATCAGAAACAAAAGTAATTTTTGTATTTACGGGTTTTCGACCGAAATAAATTGACATTACTAACCATCATAAAACTTAAGGCCAATAATTGGAAAAGTGTGGTTAATATATTTCCAGAGATATCATTTATCTATACTACTATTATAAAGAGGAAAGATTTGTATGTATATCTGTAATGAATAAACTCCAAAACACAAATACACTTAAATACGACCGCATAAAAAAAAGTGTAGGATTATTGTTATTTATTCGAACTACTGCATTTTTTTCACAAAAATAGTTCATCATTTTATATGATTACTAGCTGACTCCGCAGTCGTTGCACTGCATGAAATTATTTGTTTTGAAAACAAAGTTGAATTTGTATAGTGTTGGAAAACATTTATTTGAGATTTTTCTAAATATTTTTTCAATGTAATTCAGCTTAATAAACAACATTTTTTGTTTTCTGTTCCGGTTTTTCAACTCATGAATGAAATTTATGCTACACATCTCCAGCGGCTGTCTTTGAGACCTGTTGATTGTCATCCCAAATGCAAGTCTCGTTGGAAACTGAATACGTTTGAACTGAAATGGCAAAGCGTTCGAACTCAAAGAAATTCGTGGAATCAAGCATTCTGCCCCCTTGTAAGTCCCTTTAAAAAATTATTGCAACTATTACAGTATTCGATAGCTGCTTGAAGATTGCGAAGCATAATAAATGACAAAGCATTATAATGACAAAGAATTTAGAAATTTCACTGGATAATTCACAGCTTCGTCTTCATTTTCAACATGATCGATCGATGTGTATGAACACAAATCTCCCGGAAGTCGACGTAAGTCGTATAGATTAAATCATCGACATCGGTATTTTTGGCATTTAAAAATCTGCGTGCACTCAACCAATCGTAGTTACGATAAATTTGGCTAATGTTCGGATTGATTTCAAACCATTAGAAGTATTAACCAGAATTTGCCCAGTTCTTTGCAAATCTTCTGCGGTGCTTTCCTGTTGCAGGAACACCCGCATATTCATGGTCAATCATATTGTTTTCGCGTGCCGCCACAAGTACGATGACTTGAGACATGCGTTCAATTCCTCCGCCGTTGTTGATTTCGAAATAACAGAATGTGTTTGTCAATAACAGTATCATTACGCCACCAAAGCGACGATTATTATTCCATAGATCTTTCATTGTTCTGTCAAGTGCTTCAATAAAATTGCGCTCATCTCATAGATGTTTCATAGATTTGCATGTTTAACTAAAGCTACAATGTCGAATGTGCCGTTCTTCCAACTGCCATTTTGAGATCGTATTGTTGCCAAAATCAATGATATCAGAATCAATCAGGATTCCCAGTTCCACCGTGCGTATCAAGAAATAAAAGTCCACCATTTCCATCATGGACAGCCTTAATCAATTCATCATAGGTCGTCTTTTGCTGCTCATTAAATAATGGAACATTTCTTTATACTTGTTGTTCCAAAGTTATTCTGTCGTCTGCACGATTCAGTGCATCACTAATTTGACGATTTGGTGATGGCATATGAATTTCAATGCTTCATTGTAGATGTCACCGTTCATTTGCAATTCAGAATTCCCTGTTGCCACTTGCCAATTTCCGACTTTTCCGAATTGTTTTTTTTTTTATAGATAGATTGAAAAAAAAATGTATGGAAAAGTCACTTTTTGGAATTTTACAATTTTCCAACTAAACCTTCCAAGATCCACAACGAACAACCTCTGAACATTTCATCAAGAATGGCCCAACCGTTCTCGATCCTTAGCGTATCTAATCTTGAACCGCTTTCGCAGCGCAAGGAACGGAAGCCCTCAAAGATAAATAATTTCCCCGTTTTTTACACATTTACCACTGTTTCTTCGCTCCTGATAGCCTATAGCCTTCCTCGATAAATGGACTATCCAACACAAAAAGAATTATTCAATTCGAACCAGTAGTTTCGGAGATTAGCGCGTTCAAACAAACCAACAAACAAACTCTTCAGCTTTATAATATTAGTATAGATTACAGTATACAGATTTCAATATTTTTTCCAGAATGTTCATTTATTTATTTGAGATTACTAATTTCAATATATGATATCCACACGTATGCACATATGTACATTTGACAAAAATTCTTATTAAAATTTAACTAACATTCGTTCGAAATTTGCACGAAAGCACTTTCATTGGTTGTGTTCTAGGGCAATATTGACACCCAGGAATGATATTGTGAACGAAATCAACAATCTAATAATTCAAAAAGTTAAGAAATTGAAGGACAATTTAATTGTGCCAAACATTATCACCGGCCCAGCAGCTGGTCAACTAGCTGATATACCGAGGATTCCGATTAACTCAAGTGATCTCACAATCCTATTTAAACGGCTTCAGTTTCCAGTAAAAACGAAAATTAAAATAAAAATAAAAATAATAATAATAATAATACAAAAACAAAAACAAATAATTTCATATTCGAATTTTCTTCATTTTACCCTTTTTAATGACCCCACACAAAAAAGAAAAGGTATTTATGGGAGAGTATGTGCCTAAAAAATTATAACATTTGAAAAGTTTGTTTAATACCCGTGTGAAGCTGGGGCGCGCTGCTAGTTATCTATAAAGGCAACGAAATAAAAATTATTTTATATTTTGTAGCAGATTATAGCAGTGACAGTTTATACATATGTATGACATTCTGAAGCGCATATATGGGTAATATAATCGAGTAATTTTGAGTTGATGAATTTTTCAATTTGCAGATATGTTTCCACTTCACAAAATTATAAACACATTAAAACTGCGAAAATCACTTAAAATCAATTTGAATTATTACCAATTGGACTCGTTATATTCGCATTAGATCCGCTCTAATCAGTGTACATTTCGTGTTTCTTTTTTATTCTACGCCAAAAGCTGTTGTTCACTCCGCACGAAACTACAAAAAGTTAAAGACATGAGTTTGTCTCCAATCCAGTGCACAATTCTAATAATATTAACAATTCATAGCTTTGCACCCATTATCCGCGCGATCAAATACACATTCACCAGAATGGAATGCGAGGCTTTCGACCAGCAATTGCTGCAATTCGAAGAGTGCGGTGTGAATAAGGAGCATGAAGCGCACATGCGTTTAAAGGTGCTCAAGCCGTCACTGGATAATATATCGGTATGTATTTTACTTCAGTCCCGCATACCATAAGAACCCAGATACCATAAGAACATTTATTTCTCGCCAAAGGTGCGGATTATGCTGATGAAGTACGATAATGGTGAATATAGGAGTTTCTTTTTGAATACCGAGTATGACGTATGCCGATTCTTGAAGTCACATCGCAATCCATTGGTGCAGTATCTCTTTGAATTTCTGAAACCGTACACAAGTTTAAATCACAAATGTCCTTTTCCTGAGGTATGTAGCGAACTCATTCACAAACCTCAGTAACTATTAAAAAATTTACAAAAGCTTGAAGAATGTAAGATAATTGCATAATTATATTCAAATTAACTAACTATTTACATGAGAGTGCATAATTCATAAATAATTTTGAAATTTTGCAAAAGCTCAAAGATATTTATTTCATATTTCAGACGTCCATGTACCTAAAGAACTTTCGAGTAAACGGCAGCATTTTGCGACCAATGAAAATCATACTCGACGGAAATTATTCCTTCTTCAGCACCTGGATGACTCATAAAGTCAAGCGCATGAAAATTGATTTGTATTTCACCTGGGAGGCTTGAATATTGTTAATTATATAAATTTCCAGAATTTGAAAAATTGTTGATACAATACATACATACTTCGTTAGTTATACTCCAGGTGAAAATGTTTCTTAAGTGATACTGGAAGGGCAAAGGCATTGTGTTAGCATATATATTAAGGATATATAACGGTTCGTATAGAGGGACGCGTACAGAATATAAAAACTACATGAGAACCTTTCAATTGCTCCCATATTCCAACTACCCAAAGTTATAATTTCATAATCTAGGAAGTTGATAATGCTTGGAACACAATAGGTTTCCCTGCCTAAAATAAAGAAATTCCGTTCACTGGAATCTGTAAGGAGGAGCTTCAAAACAGAGCCCGAGTTAAGAAACTCGGCATGATCGAAAGCAGATCAAAAAAAAAACTACTAACGAGATTAGGAAAAGATTAATGACAAGTGACAACCACATGGCAGATCTTATCAAAACCGCTATAGCAAAAAAGAGCAAAGTAACGGTATGTCAAAAAATATTATCAGTGGGCATCTTACGATGTGTGAGTACCATAAGATCTTACCCTACGGTTTTTACAATAATGAGATCATCGCCTCATCAATTAGCCACCACTTACAACTTTCAACAACTTATTGTCTATACTTACTTATATTGAGCGGCATAATGGCGGCTTGCATCTGACTGAAGATCTGGCGATGGTGATGGTGGTGTGGATGCCCGTGGTGAGCGATATGACCACCCACAGCTGCACCGCTGAAATACAAGTGGTTCTGATGCAGCGCCAACTGCTGGTGATGATGATGGTGATGGTGGTGATGATGGTGCTGCTGTTGTTGTTGTGCGTTGAACGCATGCTGTTGCAGGTGGTGGTGGTGATGGTGAGGCTGCAACTGATGCAGTGATTGCTGCTGCTGTTGCTGTTGTTGTTGTTGGCGGTGATGATGGTGGGCTAGGGGATGTTGCAACGGGTGTAAATGTTGTTGCTGCTGTTGTTGTTGTTGTTGTAGGTGGTGGTGGGTTTGTTGGGGGTGATGCTGCGGTATGGCCAAAGCCAAAGAATGATGGCCCGCTGCTACAGCACTAGCCGGCATCACCGCTGCGGCGCCAACACTACCGTTGCTCACCGACGCAGAGGGTGGTGGTGCGGGTGGCAAAGGAGGCGGCGGTGATGTTGCTGTACCTCCTCCTCCGCCATATTGACGTGTTGTTGTTGTCGCTACCGCTGCTGCTGTTGCAGTCGCCGTCGCCGTCGCTAAAATGTGATGATGTGTTGTTGTAGAACGTTGTTGATTTTGTACTGTATTCAAACTGTGTATGGAGGCGTGTACCGCCGATTGATAGATAATACCGTTATTCGACATAGCCGTCATCGACTGGTGATGATACATCGTCGGTCCGGCACTGGGTGGCGGTGCTGCGGCCGCGACTGTTGCTGCTGCTGCCATGGCAGCGGTGGCCGTAACCGGTGCCAGCGGAAGCGAGCAATAGCCGGCCATCTGTGTGTTGGTGTGGGTGCTCTCCACTATTTCTTTTCGCTTGTTATTGGTATAATTATACGACTTATTCCCTGCTATTCCATATCATTTCGCAATATTTTTCGATTAATAATTAACCTCTTAATTCAGTTAAGTTGAAAAGTATGCTTCCGACTAATATGAGAAGTATTTTTTTTCTACTGGGTAATGTTTTTGACCTTTATATATATTTATAAATATATATATTTTTTAATTATAAAGATCGGAAATACCAATATAGCATTGTTTTTATCTTTTGAATAATAGTGTTATTATGTTTTAATTCCAAATTTTTTGCTGATAAGATATTGCAATCAATTGGTTTCAATACAATTACTCAATGAAAATACGAAGTTTACAAATATTTCATTTCGTCATACTAGAAAGAAGTCTTAAAGATACATCTTCGAAGTCACTCCAGAGTTTTTATACCATAATATGCTAAGAAAGATCCGCTCGAAATTTCAAAGTAGTACGAAGTGGCTGAAACGATCTTCATGGTTATAAGATTCTTATGGAGAGTCGCAAAGTCTCAAGTTGGAACGTTAGTGTTGAAGGAGGGCTTATCTCTTCACTTAAAGCTTATCAGGCTATTTGATCATGGTCATTATAGTTGAAGCAATTATGAAAAAGCAGAACTATAACAGAGAACAGATGGACTAGACAGTTTGCATGATAAGCAATTCGTCCAATGTTTTATTTACAACAATGTGAACTTTGAAGAGCTCGTTGATATTTATAACTGCAGATTTGTAGTACAGGCGAAAAGAATGAAACCCAGACAATAAGTGCTAAAATTTCCATAATAAAGACAATGATAGTCTCTGTCTCGTTAAATTAAAATAACTCCGCTATTCTCAAATTCTTAGATCTCTATGTTTGAACTCTGCTCAACTCTACTGTAGTTAAATGGTAAAGTTAATGCTACAAAACTATGATTCATTAGATCAAAGATCAATCACTAGTTATTTTCAAACAAAATTTTAATTGAAATTCATTATCGTTATAGCTCCTGTTTCATATACATAATAACAATTTGTTAAAATTCAAATATTGTTTGATTTAATTTGAAATCGATTATTCGGATTTTCGGTTTTCCTGAATACACCTGATCAGGATATTCGGTATTCTATTTTAGATAGTTTAATGAGGTATACTCACTATGTACTTGAATTATGTCAATATTCTTGCATTCTCCAATTGTTTAATGTTAAACGAGACGTTACTCTACACATTTTGCGCCTAGAAAACAGTAAGGTCGTTAAAACTCGCTAAGCAGTATAATTCAACAAAAGATTCGGAGATTCAGTTGTTATCTGAAGGTGTACGATTTCCGGACTATGAGAGGAAGCCCCTAAAGTTATTTTTATATCATACTTTCAAAATAAATGTATAGACATTTCAAAGAGTTCGCACAATTGATTCGTGAGATATAGCATTTCGAATGACGCAAGTTTGAGAAAAAAAATTGTTTAAATGAATTTAACACACTAACTCAATATTATTTCCTATGAATGACAGTTTCATATGTATTTTCATGCTTTGCGCGACAGTTGAAACAATTATTCGTTAATGATTTGTTAAATTTGGTAGAGATCATATTAGCATGGAGTTTCAGTGGATGTTCAAAAGAGACTTTCGCGAACGAAAACATCAGAAAAAAAATAAAACTTATTTCAAATTACTGAAAAGTGCGGTTGATCAAGATAGCAGCTTATCATTTAAAGTTCAATTCTATGTCAATTGAATAATCAACTTCGGCTAAATCACCTAATCCACTCTCACCACTGTATTCTCAACTTTCTACATTCAAATTATATACTTTTGTCTCACTGGCTCAAAGTCGCGGCGCGTTTAATGTACTATTTAGGGAAGTTCTTAATTTATTTCGTATGATTCTTCATTTTCGATATTTAATCATTTTAATTGATCACTATATTTGCATTTCTTAAGCATTCTGTTACATGTGCTTTCATGCTAGCCACTTAATTTCCGCGTAATTCAATTTTGTCTTTTTATTGAGCAATTATCGCGACGGGAAACAATGCCTTCCACGTTGGTAAATTAATACTAAATTTAAATGCCTTCGCGAAGAGGCGCTCACTCCACTTTTCACTCGTCACCATTCAACGTTTTATCTCCGTACAAAGAAAAAATCAAGAAAAAAACAATTTCGCATACATATTTAACATTTTAAATTGATAATATATGTATATGAACATATGTATACAGACATATTTCAGTTAGCGCGATTTATCTTACATATAAATCTCTGGTGTGGTGGACACAGTAGCATTCCGGCTGCTTGGCTGCGTGTGTACTACGTAAGAGAGGAAAATCTTATCGCTTAACAATAATTTCTGCCCTCAACCCATTTATTGTGCTTTCTACACATGGCACACACGCGTGTGTGTATCAATGTTTTTATTTAATTTATATATATTATAAATGTGGCTAACATAAGTACCTCGCCTTTTTAATTATTTATTATTTATACTATATGTGGACATACACATATACTCGAATGCGCGAGTTTAAATATTAATTTTGTTTATTTTTTGTCGTGGTTTTCTGCCTCTTCTTCTCCATGTTTACCTTTTTCACAAACTCAGTCGGTGTTGTTGTGAATTTGAGTGACAAGATTATGCTTAAAATAACAAACTATACATTTTCGCTTCACCGTAAGCTAGTTGGGCAATAAAAGCTGAAAAGCTGATTCATTTCAATGTTTGCCTTTCTTCTGCGAAAGGAACACGTATTTAAGAAGATATTTTTTGGATCTGCGTAATTTTAACAATAAGCTCTTAATACTTAAGGCAGGCAGATTTGTGGGATGTATAGGTTGCGTCGCAAGATTTTGGAGCTTATGCGCTCACAGGAAAACAAAAAGAAGAATCACTCCTAAGAAATGACTTACAGTCGAAGGTCATAATATCAGTTATGCTGAAATACCCAACAAATGAAGGGATCTTTCAACCAACTCTGAACAATTGATAGATTTGATGGAAAGATTTTTCAAGTCAAAAATACATTCGAGATTTCACAATGTGTTCTAGGGGTTGACTACTATTATAAAAACCTTTAGATTACTTCGGATTTGGATACAACTAAAAACTCGACTAAACACGGAAAGTGGTGAAACTAACAAGCAACTAGTATATATCAAAAAGATAGCGAAGTAGTTAATTCATTCAAATGAGGATCTACAAATTTACCCGAATTGAATAGGATAACTGTGTCAAGGCTTTTGAATGCAAATATTTTGATAAGAACTATAGAAGGGGAAGAGGTGTTTGACATAAAGGGACTCTTTCAGAATTGAATGGCAGCTGATTAAAAGAAGATATTCTTTGAATACATTGAAGCTTAAAACTGAACTTGAATGAAAGCCTGAAAATTTAAGAGGACTGTATTTTGACGTATACTCTCTGGAAAACGTCGATAAAGCAATTAGTCGCCGTGATTTCGATGGCAGGTTTTATTTCATATCCACAACATTCATATACTTTCTATCGTTCTCGTTTATTAAAAAAATAAAGTTATATGGACTGCAGAATCCTGAGCTTTTAAGAATTTAAATTTACATAATAAACTCAAATCGAAAAATTGAACTGTTGTGCTTCATTTGCTATTCACCTTCGGAAAAATCAAATTTAAAAGTGTAGTTTGTATATAAATACAAATATACATATATGTATGTATATTTATTAGTGTAGAAGAAATTTCATTAATTTAACACTCCCACAACCATTGTTGACTGAAATGTCATCGGTGTTCGAAGCAAAAGCACTCACGCAGTCTTGATAGTATTTGTTGATATGTGTAGATAATGAGCAATCTTATACTAATATTTTTGCAGTTGCTTAATTTAACATCAATTAACAAACATTTAAAACACTTAGAACAGTTAGAACACCAAAAATATATATAGCTATTTGGTAAGTATATATATATATATAAAATGTTCAACATTTATAAAAACAAAATATTTACATAACTATATAACTCAGATTTCACTTAAAAATCTCTAATATACACAACATTTGCTTATGTGAATCACGAATATTTTCTTTCAATTTTTTATCTTCTTCCGAAAACACGCACTTATTGAATTAAATTTAATATATGAAAGCACGTGACTGGAAATTTAGTTGGCAATATGAATCGTAATCGTAATGAATGTTGATCTAATTAGTCATAGAAACTTTCAAAAATATTATTTTTACCGACATTGATAAAGTAAATCTTTGCAAGTCATAACGGAAAGCCGAAATCTCAGAGGTAGTGCAGCGTTCTTGAAATTAGTAAGAAGGGAGAGATATATCGTCTGTTCAATCTGATCAACTCATTTTTACTATAACAACAAAGTTGAGCTAAGGAAAGGTACGAAGTATAAAAGAACTTGCAAAGTGAATATTATCCATACTTGTTTATTTTAAAGACATTATGCTGTCTGGACATACAGACTATGTTAATCTAATTATGAAATGTATATTAACTATAACGATGCGATATAAAAAATGCCTTATAACTTCTTCGGCTGCCTTAAACGGCATAAGAATATAATATTCAATAGGCAATGAGTAAAATTCTGTTCAACTTGATCGAACAAAATTCTGATATTTGTATAATTAGAGCAATTTTGTATCAAAACATTATTTTATTGGTGTTATTTTGAATGTACTTTATCAATTATTTTGGCATTATATTACGTGAGCAATTTAGTATTAGAGATATATTAAAACCAGAGCATAACATAGTTAATATCCTAGCAATGAGTATAAATATCTTTAAATGACATTAAAAACTTTCAGTTAAAAAAGCTTTTCAGCACATCTCCTCATTTGAAAATCTCTTAAGCTAATTAACTTCCAAAAATCTACGATCACCTGCTAATGACGAAACGGAAGCAACGATAACGTGTCGTTTGTGTTGCTGTGATGTTATAATCGTTGGAGTGCAAAAAAAAACGATAATCTATTTAACAAAATAATATTCAAAAGAACATTATGCTAAGAACGCACTTAATGCAAGCAATACGCTAGCCCAGAAGCTCAAATACGCCGTTATTTTTCTTATCAAAGCTGCCAATTCAAGCTGTCAATTATTTAAAATATAAAATACTACTTTAGATAGCGATTATCTGACACCATTTTACGCTTTAACTAAAGAGAATTTTAATTTTAATTTAATTTATGTGAAATTGCATTCATTTACGTATATAAAATTTATTTTTTTTTTTAATGATGACTACCAACTTCCGGAGAAAAGATAAAAATAGTTTTTAGATTATTCAAGAATTTTTAAATATTTTTTTATAATAATTTCGTAAGCACATAAGCAAATGTTGTTTATTCATAATACAAAAATACAGTTAATTGCCTTGTGTAGAGCAGGGTTAAAACAAACATGGCAAATGTTGACAGTTATGATAGACACAAAGATGTTTGGCGAGTCAATAGAGTAGATTAGCGTAGCAGACTACACACATAGAGTTTAATTAGAATTACAACATTTTCAACATTTTCGTAAATTCAAAATTTAAATTTATTCAGAAAAACATTGATACGAAAGATAAACACAAACATGTAAAAGACACAAATATTTATAAGTTGAACTCCACAACATTGAACTCTACAACCAAAATAGAGTCAACACAGATATATGTATAACATAGATAGAATTTATGATGACACCAAGTAAGACAGCAATAATAACAACAATTAGAGCAACATTAAATAGTTGTAAACACAGCAAGTTGTTACAGAGTAAAAAATTACAACACAACATTCAAACAACTTTTGTAGCTTACGAATTCAACGTTTTCAACGCGTGAGTTCAGCAATAATGCTTTGTCGCTGTAGTGGCGATTTTTCTAATATAGTTTTCCTCAAACACACACACAGTTATTTGTTGAAATATATATATTTTTTTTAATTTCAATATTTCAATATTGTTTGTATTCACGCCGCCTTCGCAATAAAAATCGACGCAACAATTCAAACGCACAAATCCGTTAACGGTTCAAACTGTGGCCGAATGCGTTTCGCATTTATCCGTTACATCGACCGACTTCCGCCCGAATGCATACGAACGCGCCAATGTTGCTTGTCTTGCTGCTGACGAACAGCAATGCGTCCTGCACGTGAGGCTAGAGTCTAGAAACTAAACTCGCCAAAAGTTGCAAAGCGCCAGCCAAGAAAGGATTCGTCGTTCAACTCGCTACAACGAAACAGACACACACACAGTTAACTGCGCTTACAATGCGATTTATGGGCTGTAGCACGTGTGCAAGCGTCTCGTGATTGCATTGCGATTGCACAGAGCGAGATGGCGATAGTGTTATGCAAGGAAATAGCTTCACACCGGCCAACGGAATGCGAAGCAGCGCATTGCGAGCGTGTTAGTGTGGTTTGGGGCTGGTTTACTTCTGCTTATTGTTGTTAATTTGTTGTTTCTTTTGTTGTTGTTGCATACTTGTATGCGCTGTGCATTACATGGCAAACATATTTACATATTATACATATGTAATTTTTAGAATATTCAAATACAAATAATCATTACTTCAAATATCCATTTACTTATCAAATTATAGTTTATGTCTGGAAAAAGAGCATTTTATAATTACTATTAATTAACCTAAATTTCTTGTTTACGAAATCTCATTTTGTTTGAAATCTGCTGAAGGTTTATATGGAAATAGTACAGTATAGCCTCCCTTTCGAGCTGAGGTCACCGAATCCCATCCTGATTTCCAACCAGCCATGGAATGTGAACTCATCATCAAAATTATTCGTAAATTTTTTTCTGTCGCTACAACAACTGTAATTTGCACCCACAAAATCCATCCGTTAAAAAATCATATGAAGGTAAAGAATAAAATTGTCTGGGCAGCCATCATTTTAAATAAAATACGTCGACTGTGAGATCTAATCTTTATATATAAAATTCTTTTGTACTTGTGTATGTTGTCCTCCTAAACGGCTGGACCGATTTGAATGCAATTTTTTATGTTGTCTTCAGGTGGGTTCTCTATGGTTTGTAGCTACCATTCGGTCCAATTTAAATAGTACATTTAATTAATTTTAAATTTCTAAATTTTTTTGATGTTTCATAGTTGCCAAAAGTAGATGGCGCGATT
This sequence comes from Zeugodacus cucurbitae, assembly GCF_028554725.1. NCBI lineage: Eukaryota > Metazoa > Arthropoda > Insecta > Diptera > Tephritidae > Zeugodacus > Zeugodacus cucurbitae. Next base: position 39,762,972 of record NC_071671.1, on the reverse strand, counting down.
GCTACTGTATAGAAACAGCCTAAAAGTAGATACAATTGCTTTTGATTGGGAAATGTTTTATAGTTGAATGTCGTTACTGTCTGTGTACCAGATCTTCAATCCAATTATATATTAATTCTAACTACAGTTGAACTTTCATAACTCGAACTTCAATAACTTGAAGTTCTCCATAACTCGAACTTTTTAATTGGCAATATAAGTAAAATTGCATACAAATTTCCTTCCATAAATCGAACTTTTCGACCAGGGCATAATACAAAATTTAAATCTGAAATCGAGGCAGAATTTTAAAAGAGTCCCTATATATCGAAAGGAGTCGAACAAAAACTATTACCCTTATGGATTGATGATAAATCATATAACAAAGGCATAAGATGCAGACATCAAGTGCTAAACAATAGCAAACTGCAACACACAAAATTACAGAATAGACGTTTTAACGTATTTAAATAGACCTTTATGCGAAATAAATAAATACAACTGTATATAAATATATATTTTAAAGTTTTTTGAAAAATTGTGTGCTTTAATGAAAACTTCTATAACTCGAAGTCTTCTTGTGGATTATGGTGATTCGAGTTAGGGAATACCAACTGTATTATTTTTATGAAATTTATAAATTGAATTTATTTATTTAAAAAAAACACTACCAAGTTCCAAATAATTATTTCAATTTCTCTATTTATTTATTTATTTAAGAAAAATCAAAATGTGACTGTTAAGTAAATATTCGAAAAAAGTTGCTCATACGCCCACGCACTTTCGCACCACATAATTTATAACATAAACAAATATGTACACAGGCACATACTACCGGCCACTTAAGACAGCCCATTCCCGCCTTTTTTCAGCCAGCGCTTCGTTTAGGTCCTTTTTGCACATTCATATTTCGTGAAATCTAAGCAGGTTCAGGGGTGGCTTTTAGCGTCCTGCGCATTGGCCAACAGCCGCGTGCAAACGATAACTGACCATGTAGTTGTTGTTGCTTGCTGCTGCATGAAAAAGCATGCATTAGCTTAGACTAACAACAAAATTTTGGGCACCACCTTCCCTTCACAACAACAAAGAAGTGGCGAACACAACGCTGCAAACGCCTGTTTGCCGGCAACAATAAGAACAACAGCAACAACAAATGTGTTTTGTTCGAAAGCATGGCAATAACAATAAAAGCAACAGTGTTGCCACCACCACCAATGCAGCCACTCAGAATAACAATAACAACAAGTGTCACGTGACACGTGGCAAAGTTGTTGACAAACAAACTTTTCGCTTTCTTTGTTTTCACGTTTTGCCTCTTCTCACTTCCACTTGCAGGCGAGCAGCAGCACTTCCTTGGACGGCAATTTGCGCGCCTTTTTGCCGTTAGTGGAATTTATGTGGAATGCCGCACGAACATGTGGAATGTGTGTGGCAAGTGGCAAGTTAGCGCGCGTTGACAACACTTTAAGTGCATTCCTCGCCACCTGACGAACTGCGTGCCGTACACACACACATTAGATAAATATTTATTCCATTCACTATATGTACATACCTACATAGCGTACGCATATTTGTAAATGTGGAAGTGGGTGTGTGGCAGGCGCGTTTCTATGCTCGGCTCGGCCGTCATTAGTGGAATGTTAATCAAGTTGCACTGAATTGTGCACTGCAAATATTTATGCGCAAAGACAAATGCACTCCTGTTGACATTCAAGAAAGTAACATGGATCCACACATACGTACCAACACAAGCATACGCGACCGGCGAAAGTTCTTTAATGCGTTAATCGAATGACAATTGCATCTTTATTTTATTTTCGAAAGACCTCTTAAATATCGAGAAGCAGTTTAATCTTAAACATTCGCTGAAGAGGCAGGGTTTTGGATGACACATTGTTTTGGAGCCAACAACTCACTGAGTTCAGTGCGCGAAATTTTGTTTGCTAGTTGTCCTAATTTTTTTATTCCAAATTTATTGAAAGCATCTTGAACTCTACAATAAAGCGCCCAACTCCAGTAAGCAAGTAAATTACATGAAAATTTTACACCTGAAAATTATAGCGAATTTGCTTCCCATCGTATTATGACTTTTCCCAGTTTTTGAAACTCAAGAACGTACTCGCTGCAAAGAAACCACCGGGGACAACTGGGGACTATTTTGAATCAGCTAGGTTGATTAATAAATCAGAAATTTTACGAATAATTTGTTTTTCCCTAACCCTTTCATGCACAATGTTGATTATAGGCAACATTGTACTTACCGGCTTCTAACTCTCGTTATTTAAATTTTTTTGGACTTTTTTCAATTATGTAGACTTATGTGTTGTGCAAGCTTACAGTTACTTTTTCTGATATGAGCTGTGCACGATTTCATTCAGTAAGAGTTCTCCGCAGAGTGGAATTGTCACAATCGGTTTCGCGAAAAAAGTTATACTAAAGTGGTTATACAAACAGTGTTCAAAAACATAAAAATAATTGTTTTATTTTAAAACAAAGTGAGCTATATAAATAAGTAAAGATAAGAGAGATAATCATGAGAAAAGTGTTTAGTTTATTTATAATAATTTAATTTATGCCTGTAAGCAACATCCTGTAACTATTGAACCAGGATACATAGGACTTTGAAATTTTTAACACTTCATATTTGAGTTAATATATATCTGTCCTAAAAAACAAATTAGCTCCGCCCATTTTAATTCGGGCATGAGAGGGTTGAAACAATTAAAAGATTTAAACCAACAATATTTAACTATCTGGTATATTTTATAAGGATAAACCATTGAATCTTGGAAAAAGATCAGCAAACTAAATTTATAAAGAGTTTAATGATGCAATGCCTCTTCTCCACCATAAAACCAACAAATCAGAAAAAAAATTCTCTCATAGGTAACATACCCTAGTTTGAGCTCTATAATCTAACAGTAATCTGTCAATTAACAATTTCGTAGAACAACAATGTTTAATAATTACTCGTTATTCGTATGGAAGGAAGATAGTCTGTTAACTAATTACACTTACGGTACATACTAGTTCTAAATAAGTTTATAGCAAATCTCTCATATTTGCTCTTCACTCTGCTGTAAGCTCACCCTTATTTAAATATAAAATCATAACATCTTACAAATATATACTTGGGTGTATAGTGAACCAAAAGAAACTTGTACAGAGAAAAGTTTGGACTTTGAAGATACTTATCTCTTAAACTAATTAAGATATTGACATGCGTCTAAGAGTGATAAAAAGTGCGTTTTATTAGTTATTTGAATGTAAATAAAATCTATTTCAAAAAATTTTTGTTTTCTCAGAAAAATTAAAAAGTTTAAAATAACTCCGATTTCGGGAGTTAAGAAAACTTGATGAAGATTACAAAGTTGTTTAAGAAAAATTAAGGCTTTATTGGTTACGGAATGGCTATCGTACTAACCCTCAATCCCACAAAATATAGGCAAACATCTACGAGCCTATATGGCGATAAAGCCACTAAAGCCCTAAGTTAATAGTAAAAATAAATATAGATTAAAAAAACTATAATAAAAAACACGCTTTTAATCAAAATCAAACTAAAAAATTAAAAATAATTCTAAAAATATGCTCACAAAAATAATTAACGAATAATATTTGTATTTTTGGTTCAAAATAGTGAGTTGTTCAATGTGAGAGAAATTTAATACAAAACACTAACGCTGTACAATTTTTTTTTGTTCACTGTATGTTGATTTTATGATTCCATTTTGTGCTCGTTGAAATTTTCTCACTAAAATTTGTCCAATGTGTAATATTAGGCAAATGGGTGCCTAATTGGGACACTTTACATGCAAATGCCGGTCAATTCCGTTGCCTGAGTGTGTGTGTGCGCTCTGGAGTTAATTTTTGTTTACATTTAATGCAAAATAAATTGAGTAAAGATTAATTTTATGACTTTTCTACCATGCCAGCCAACAACAAAAATAACAACGACAACGCTAAAGTCAACAACTATTTATTATACGTCAACAACAACTTGTGCGTGTGAAATGACTCTACTTTAGCAACAACAAAATGAATATAACTTTATTACCAAATAGACAAAATAATGAATCTAAATTCAAAATAACAAAAACAACAACGATGGAATATTACAAACTCTAATATATTTATACTGACGCTGTTCATTAGTGCGTTGAAATGTGTTTTTGTTGTTGTTTATTTTAGCACTTTGCGATGGTAATGAGATCATTGTTTTGGGCAATTTTGGTAGCAAAGGATACTGTTTACATTTTATACATATGTATGTATGTTGTTGGAGATATACAAATGAGGCTATTTGTCCATATTATTTGTTGTTTAGCTAGTGGAGCTCGACTCGTTGGCCACTATGTGGATTGCAGCGATTCTTAGCTGAAGTGGATTATTGTTTATTGATTGTGTAAAATTTAAAATTCAATATCATTAATGAAATGTTATGGATGGCCGTTGTTTTAAATTGCCGAAATAGCAAATTGACCGGCAGCATAAAATTAGAATTTATCTGGTTTGTGTAGAGATTTGTGTTTTGCAATACACAGAAGGGTGTTTGTACAATATACGGAGTGATTATCATGAAAAATTAGTATTTATTGTCTAATATAGACATATACGTACAACATATATTACTTCTAAATACTGAAATTACTGCATATGCAAGGAAATTTATTAAATGATTATCAAATGTGCTACTTGTATTGTCATGGAGACTTTAGAGCCTGATCAAACAAGTCGATATCATCGTTTAGCTCGTCGACCTTATCCCTTCATCACAGTTATCCGCGCGGGAAGGTCAACAAGTGTGCAAAATCCTTCTCAGAAACTAATCAAGCGAAAATTTCTTGAATATTATTAAATGGGAGCCGATATACTTTTGATCTGATGAATGAGAGGAAACTTGGAGGAAATGTGTCAATATAATCGACCATGGTCGTTAAGAAAACTTTTGGAGGTTATAAAACGCTGAATTCAAATCTGTAATCAGTTTGCCTCTATCAGCTCTAGTTTTCATGATATCGCTTTTTTATACCCTCTACTTATGACCTCCAATTATGACAGTCTGTCAGTTTTTTCCAAAATATTTTTTTCCATCAAATTTTTTTATTTGCTGTTATAGTTATTGCCAAAAAAGTGCCCAAATATTTTAAGTATTTAAAAAGTAAAACATTTCCAAATTTTCAGGTAATCGGTCCAAGTGACTGTGCAAATAATGTATTTTAATACTCATGTTGCAGCCAACGTCTCTGAACTTATCCAGCGTATTCTCCATTAATTGAACTTAACTTGGAGCTTTATTATTTCCCAAGAAATTTTTTATAACTTACACGAATGATGCCCACGCATTTCGTTCAGTTTCGTTCATTGACTTATCAAAATCGTTGTCATTCATAAACTGCCTTATTTGGGGATCGTCAAAACTCCTGTTCTAATCTTATCTCTACTTAGAGTAGGCATTTTGCTGCAAATATATGCAAAACATTCCCCATCGCGATTCAGAGCCCTAACAAACTGCTTCATGAGTCCTAAATTGATGTGCAACGGTGGTAGGACGATCTTTTCACGTGGAACGTTGGATCTGCTATCCCAGAGACACAAAAAGCAAGGGTACTTAGTATAACCACTCTGTTGTCCAGGAAGAAAATTGACAATTTTAAGATCAACACAAATGATCCATTGGTGGTCTTGGTATTTTATCTTTTTCATCACTAACGCAAATTTGTTATATTCTTCTTTCATTGTTGTGGAGTGCACAATTAATGCATACATATTGCCATTGCGCAATAATACGCACTTCGCGAACGCGAACTGTCCACGAAGAGACGCCAATCTCTAGGTAGATACTTGGATAGCCCCAGTTTCTGCATAAGACCATTTATATTATTACAAAACACCAGATTGCCTTCCTTAGTAAAAAATGTTGAAGAATAGTTTCTGTGCCTTCGAAAACACTGTCGCAATCACTTAGATCATTAGCGGCATTATGTTCAAACTCCGAACTCGGCTCTGGAGAATCATTCAGTTTTGGAATTTGAACATCTTCGGAATGGGGAATTGGACGGCGCGTGCTGACGGTAAATCGGGATACTGCCATTTATTTTCTTGTTAATACCAGCAATACTCACTAAACAAAAGTAACAGTCCAAATGATTTCTGGGCTCTCTCCAAGCCATCGGCACACCAAACTTAAGCCTATTTCGTTTTCCTTGAGTCCACTGTCGCAAATTTACATAGCAAGTATTGCACACAATGTGAGGAGCCCAGCTTGTTCACCAAGATCAACTCCAAAGTAATCTAAATACGATTTTTTAACAAATTCGCAAATAGGTCTTATGTTTTCTTTAAAGGTGTATTCTCCACAAATGTAACAAAATGTGTCAGCGTAATTTTTACACCGTCTTCTAATGGAAGTCATTTCTATTTAGATCAACACTTTTAAATAAACTTTGCCAACTGCAATAAACCACTTCTTACAATCAACTAACTTCCGATATGCAATTGGAGCGCAATAAGAAAAAATAACGTTCTCAATAATATTATACAAATAAAATTCCTGTTAATCAGCTAGCAACTACACAAAAAATAATATTTTCGGAAACTGCTTGTACCGAATTTTATATACCATCCACTAAATGAGTTACTAAGTTAAATTAACTGAATTCATCAAAAAAGCATATCTTAAGCGAACCGGTTTGATACCTATAATTTTTTTTTCAAGTCATAAGTTAAGAGGAGGGTATAAAAAAACATCAGTATATCATGAAAACTAGAAAACAAACTGATTACAGATTTGAATTCAGCGCGCCCAAATTAACTAGAATCAGTTGATAAATTCAAAGAAGGAAACAAATAATTTGGTTAATTTTGTCGGGCTATGTTATCTAAAGGATGAGTGAATTCCCCGCTGTACGGAAAATTCAAGAGAACGAAAATATGCACAAAATAGTTAAAGCTTTTGTGAGGTAAAATACAAGCTCGCTTAGATAAAATTTTAATAATACGATCTGGACCCCATTTACAATCACGTTTGTACTTCAGCCACTTCTTTCATTCATAAACTAAATTTATCCATGTACTAACGAAATACTTTTGGTTTATTATTTTTAGATGAACCAACAATGAGTTTTGATGTCCACGGAAAAAACATCTTTTTAGACAAGTCATATGAGATGATGATCCAACGGCTGTTTTCGGAATTTTTAAATATAAATTTCACAGAATATTGTTTAAATATGTGTCTTTGATATTTTGATTCGTTTAAATGAAATATATGATTGCATATGTATATTAAAAAAAAATTGAAAACATCATTGTTTTCAACATCTGAAACCCATCTAACCCCTTAAGGCAATGCAATATATGTAAACATTGTAAGTCCAAGAATAGTGAACATTTCTTTTAAGCTTGCTTTCTTAAGACCTTCAAATATTTAAATAAACAGAAACCTATAAATTTATTTTGTATGTGTTTTGTCTTTTGCAAAACGGCAGCGTAAATATATCAGACCAACTTTTGTAGCGAAAACACCAACTTTTAATTACGAATATTACGTAAAAAGCAATTTACTTAGCTGCTAAGTAGAGCACGCCCTACTCCAAAGAAGCAAAGTAGAAAATTAGCTGGCAACGCCCGCCTCATTTCGACAATCGCCGTTCCAAGTGTCAGAGGCAGTTTTAAACTAATTTTACCATAAAAAATAAGGAAATAACAGTAAAACTTAAAATGAACGGTAAAAATAAAACGCTCGTTGCAACAACAAATGCAAACAAACATTCGCAAATGAAAAAGTATGTATGCTTCGGAAAGGTTAATACACACATTAGTGGAGCACAGTGTAATTGATGTGTATTATTGTCATAATCTTTCTTTGTCTATTTGTAGGCTTAATAAGCGCCGCGTTTCTGTGTTCACATGGAAAATATTTGAAATTCTTTTGCCACGAGGAAAATAGTAAAAAGAAAGCGCATGGAGGCAAGCGGTAGTGGGGGGAAGAGCGTGCGGCTGGGATCTTTTGTAGGGGCGAAAAATTACAAATTGAGCCGAGTGATATCTAATTAGTAGACAAGTGTAACCTAGTACCAGGAGCCAACTGTTCCATTTTGATGCGCCGGAAATACACAAAGTGCAAAGCACAAAGCAAAGGCCAAAGAGAAAAACATACAAAATAAAAAGCGAAAAGCACTTCAGGGGATAGTGGAGAGTGGAAAGAGGGAAACTTTACCAAACAACATGTCACACACTCGTTCACACATAAACAGAAAAGCGGTGAACAAATGTAGATTTCACTTGTCTTTTATTTACAACTACAGTGGGTATTTGAAACAACGGTAAATGCAAAAAGTGCATCAAACCTAGAAGATACCAAAAACGTGCAAGAAGACAGCATGAGCAAGCAATGAAAAAGGAAAAAAACATTTATGTAAACTTCCAAAGTTTCCGAAACTCACAAAGCCCTGCCCCCTCCGATATCTGTGCAGCACAGAGCTCAAAGCGAATGATGAGCTCCACTCGCAAGCCGTTAATGCACTGTTGGGCAAAACAAATGTAGCACTGTCCAAATGTTAGCTCTGTGCGCACTGTGCTAAATGCTCAACCCGAAATGGTTAGCAAATTAAGCGCCAAATGCTGCACAAAATCCAGTCCGCATACGTGCGAGTGTGAGTCGGTCGCGTCCGAGTTTTGTTTTGCAAGCCGTGTGCAACGCCAACGCTGTGGAATGCTCCCTCGCGAGGCCATTATGCACTTTGCCAACTAATAAAATAAGTTGGGCGCAAATAATATAATAAAAAGTTTAGAAATGTAACGGTGAAATGTTGTACAACAAAAAATTTTATTGACGAATACTTAGACAAGGTAACGGTGAGCAGACTCTGTGAGAAATGCTTTACGGAAACAGAACGAAAGATTCGGCAAGGCAAAAATAGATTAAATCTGACTGTGGAAGACTCTGTAAAGACTATTCAGGTTAGACTTTCCGGCAGTTCTATAAAATTTTATCAAAATTAACTAAATTATTTTGAGACTTATGGGATTTTTTTTTCATTTCAGAGAAAAATATATCGTATTGAAACTATAATGGTTCCAACCCCCCTTTATCAATATTTACGAAACAGTAACTATATTTAGGTCTTAAGAAGGACTGTAACCTCTCCGGGCTCAACTAGCACAAGACGCGTCATTTTAATGCCTTATCGTAGGATCTTTATATTCTTGTTATCTTCTTTTCATCATGATCCAAATGGAACCCCGTTATAGTCTAAGTCTGCATATACTTTTCCAGGACCAATGAGTACTTAGTTCTTGTGTTGTCAAAGCTGACCCATATCTGCTTCGTTATCTTTGATTTTATAGATTTTCATCTGTTCTGAGCTATTTACATATTCTAGTGGGTATGGTATTAATTCTGCCACGGATTCGTCTAGATAGGCTCCTGACTTAGCCAACTCGTCTGCTGTCAGATTACGGACCTAGGCCTTTAGGAAACCAATTGCGAATCCACCGGGACTGGAATCCCCTTACACTACATTGTATTCTCTGAACCACTCTGGAGCCTTGATGTTACTATGACTGAAATCTCAGTCAGAGAGAAATCTCAAGATCCTTGAAATATGTATACCTACTTCAACGATACTCGTACATACTCCGCTACCCATGTTGGACCCGTCGGTATAGATTGAGATAATCGTAGTATTCTCCTCCCTACAAAACTTCTTCTCCAAAGATGTCTACTATTGAAGTCCAACTGTGGGAGTATATAGTCCAATTTATAACAGTATATGTAACTCAGAAGTTTTTGACTATCCAAAAAGGCTTTTATAATGAATCGATATAATGCATGGAATAATTAATTTTTAATCAAGCCCGTAATTTTGAATAAATAATAAGCCGATTGTAATACGATAAGTTATAATCATGGATCTACTTAGTACAAATCACACAATCAACTGTGCACCACTTAGGCATAAGGTTAGAACTTTGACAACGAATTTTCCCAAAGGCCAATGCCAAAAAATAGATATAAGGCTCCATGTTTTTATTTCGCAAACATTTATTTCTTTCTTTTACTGTGAATAATTTAAATAGAAATGTATAAAATTATTTCATAAATAAATTGGTTTCTCCAACATAAAACAATATTTTTCTTTCTCAAAAAAATTGTATTTTTTTACTTTTCCCTACAGGTCATCATTTCAATGAAGTTGTATGAACACATTAGAAGTGCGGGCATCAAGGAGATCATTGGTTGATAAATTGATAAATTGGTTTCTCCAACATAAAACAATATTTTTCTTTCCCACAAAAATTGTATTTTTTTACTTTTCCCTACAGGTCATCATTTCAATGGAGTTGTATGAACACATTAGAAGTGCGGGCATCAAGGAGATCAATGTTTAGCTATTGCACCGTCAGGTACTGGCCTGCATATCGCTCTTAGATGCAACTGATCTACTGCCAAAACTTGTGCATTTATTTTACAGACGAATACAAATAAATAATATCGTTTTATAACTGGACTTTTTATATTTATTTGTTTGTTGCAAGTGTTAGCACTGAAAATAAAGAAATAGAAACTGTGCTGCCAAAGCGGCGTAAGGTTAAATGACTGCGACCACGGGCCGTATACGTAACATTTGAAATGTGCATAAAAACAGGCGTTGCATGCAACAAAGGTGCAACGGCGAAGGTTATAAGCACACATAAACCAACGCACATACATATTAAACCCAGACTTTGGTGTTACCGCAATCACATAGGCTACATATAACTCCGACACGCGTGTGTGCAAAACTCGTTTGCGAACTTTAAATGTAAATTGTAAAAAATTACAAGAATAAAAACGTTGCTTAAATGTTATTGTTTTATCAATAACGAGTATTTGTTCAAATCATTTTGTTTTAATTTTTTTCTTACGCCTTTTTTTCAATGCGCTTGCCTTGAGAGCCAGCGATTTGTGATAAGAATCGCGCCAAGCTGTGCGAAAGCCAAAAATTACAACGGCAACACCCACTAGATGCAGCACCCGCCCGCTCTGTTCAGCGCCGCTTGCAGTGAAATATCGACGCAATACTCGAGCTGGATGGCAATGACGCTTGCTAAGTGATTTCGAAGCAACTGCTCGCGATTCGCTTCGTACCGTCCTCACAATCGTTTATCAAAAGCATTTCTTATTGCTTGTCAGCAAAAACCATTCGAGATTGTCGAATTATCACAGCGGCGACATAACGAAAATTCTGAAGACATCAGCACAACGCGGCGCAGCGAAGGCCGTGGGCGCTGCTGACACTTGTGACTTGCCATTCAACGATGCTCAGTTGGTATATGAGTATGCTGCCACCTATTTAAGCGCCACACTTGCCACAGCTGCACTCGAGCGCAAGTGAAGTTGTCACTTGAGCGTAATCGGAAATGCCAAATCGACAAATCGTTGAAACGACCAATACTACTAACAACAACAACAACCATCTTCGTCTGTTGTCTACATGCTGTCAGATGTGCTCAGCAAGTGAGTTAGCGCTTCATGTGAGCTCACCAAACCCCTTAAGAATGTAATGCGAACACATGTGAACCACATTTTATACCCAGGCACAACATGCAGCATAAGTAAATTCCATGTTGTCAGATGTAACGGATGTGGGTGTTTGATTCGAATTCTAAATTGGAGCAAATTTTCCCAAAAAAGTCGGTATTGTATCACCAATATCCCGCTTCTGGTCAGTTGTAGCATATCATCAGACCATAGATTTAAGGGGTTTGGTGGATAGATTGTACTGTCTCATTAAAAAGTGTAATATGTTTAAAACATTATCTAAAATTTTCAAATCAATCCTTGTACTATCGAAATATTTTTGGTTTACTGATTTTAGATGAACCAATAAAGAGTTATAATGTCCACCACAAGACCTTTTTGTTGGACACGTCATAGGAGATAAGGTGCCAAAGGCTGAGTTCTCGGAATTTTAAAATGAAAATACTTCTTAAACATGTATCTTTGATACACTGTATTGTATAAATGAAATATATGATTGTATATATTTAAAAAAATTAAAAAATACCCTTGTTTTTAACCCCTGAATCCCACCTAACCCCTTAAGGCATAACAACAAAAGTTCTCTAACATTGTCAAATCACAATTTGGCATTGAGATGATTAAATTTGATTTTTGGAACAAAAAAGTCAAATTTAACTCAAGTGAAACTTGAATGTAAATTTGGTTCGAGCGGCGACAGCACTTCCCTACTAGCTACAGTAAAAATTTGTATGCAGCTTTTGGCATACATATAAATAAATGTGTGTGTGTGTGTGCATAGCAAATAAACATGCCACATTATCCTTTGAAAAGCTGCGAATTCCCAATGGCCAAAGGACATTTTGGAACTTGATACAAGCGTGTAGTAGGCGACCATGCGCTGAAAGATTGACATCAACACATTGTGTTTTGGAGGGTGTTAAAAGTCACAATTTACATTTTCAAGTGTGAATAGCAAATCTGAGATGTAACGGTAGAAGTGAGGTGCGAGCACTTTATGCGGCATTGGAGAATATAAAACGCTTCAAAAATAGTAAATCGGCTTTTATCTTATTCGTATTTCAATTCAAATTTTATCTGAAAATAGTATTAAATTGTTTTAATTTAACTTTACTCAATCTTTTGAGGATTATATCTATGATATAAAAATTAATCGCTAAATGTGTTACTAAACACAAAACTCGAGCAAAACCAAATATGTGAATATGGAAAAATTGCGAGGAAGATAATAATAAGAGAAGTTTATTTGAATTGACAACAAAAATATAAAAAAAGCAAACAAAAACTAATAATATTTTGAAGGTTGTCATTGTTGCTTTATTAAAATATTTTTGTCATTGTTCAATTGTATAGGGTTGTGTCGATAGCCTAAAACAATTTGTAATAAGTAAGGAAAAGCTAAGTTCGGGTGCAACCGAACATTTTATACTCTCGCAATTTATTGATGTAATTTTATTAAGATAACACACAATTTGACCTATATCTTCGGCATAAAGTCCAATAGAAAATCATCGTATATAGTTTATGAGGGCTGATGTAATTCCTGAACCGATTTCACTCATTTTCACCACCAAGGTATAACGGGAATAGGAGCAACTTGGCACCTGTTCGTAGGCAGACAAACGGCACATTCAGCCTTGAAATTACTCCTAAATTGCAAAGCTAAGGAACTAATCTCATGATTAAAATCGTCTAAATTGTAGCGACACATAAAGAATCTCCAATTAACAGCTAACATACGAGTGTTTTTGCAACAATATCAAACGCGTTTGTAGAAGCAGTTGCTAGATATTTGAAATGGTAGTGTGGCAGATGACACATCGAAGGAAAAATACCATTTCGAACAGGTTTCTGGCACTTCACAAATTTGAAAGAGGTTTTTCAGGTCATAAAACCACGATGCCAAAAAACATAGATGTCAATGCGACAATTTCAAGAACTTCGTTCCAGGAGAGTTCACATAGCTACAAACCAGGATGACGTAGTCAACTACCCAAAGAATTGTTAGAGTCATTGGATTTGCCTGGACTATCACCACTTAATTTTGCAGTAAAAATTTGCATCAGTTGTCATCATGATGAATAACATAAATCAACCTCGACTTTTCAATGGAACAAGAATGGCTGTGAAGAAGCTTATCAATGTCGTCATCGAAACCAAGATTGTTTCAACTTTGTAATTTACTCATTTGTTGCATACTTAAATATAAGCCTAAAAAATACAAAGTTGAACAAATTATGTTGATTTGCGCTTAATACAGATCTACAGCAAGGTATGTCAATCATTTTCAAACTTAGCGGCTATAACTTTTTCGTCTTTATGCGTAAGAATTTTTTCACTATATTGAAAAATTTACTAATTTAACCATAAAAACGTGTGGTCGGGTCAGCTAGTTTGGATTAATGAGACGCTGTTATGTCACTGTTATAGGTTTATGGATCGATATCTTCCTCTTACTCAAGCTTTTAATATATCCCGGATATACCTTCAACGTCAATTGGACAGACTGCACGTTATTTACTTAACAAGAAGAATATTTAAATTTTTGCGCTCAGAAAAAATAATTGTTGCTGTGAAAACACTAGATTCGTTCGCTCTTCCTTATTTCTTTATTTACAACCATCCATTTTTTTTTAAATATCTCCTATTTAGGTCGGCAATTTTCCGGATCCCACCACCACATTAATTTGTTGGTACTGGAACCATTTCTTGAAAAATTTTGAGTCAATGTTTGGGCATGAAGTAAATAATCCCAAACATTTCTCATTTAATTGCGGACACACATATTTAACGAAGCAGTGCATTAATTCAGCTTTTTCCCTTAGTTTTACAGGTGTGGAGTACACCCCGCGACCAATACTGAATATTTAAGCCGACATGTGAATTAAGCACAAATCGCCTAATGATACTAGTGACATTGATTCGCCATTTCTCTACATGCAGCTCTCTTATTAAACAATTTACATTTAAAAGCAACAAAAAAGTTCGCAAATTTAATTCAATTTCAGAGAGTATACTTTCGGAGATAAGAATTATTTCACAACAATAGCTCAGTTCTTCCAAATATTCAGTAATTTTTGACAGTTCTTTTTCAATTTAAACCGTTGGTATAATTTGTTCGATTCGATTGGTGAATTCGAAGACATCTAATATGACCATACCTAACTACACATTACTGCACGCTTAGCATAATCTCAAGAGTCAGTAACAATATAATATTGATTTCTAAAGCCTAGATGTTTAAATCGTTAAATTTAGACGCAAATCAGACAATCAAACATACTAGAAGTGTCTCCACTTACACATCCGCTTCCAGTACAGCATTATTTCTCAAAACATCCAAGTGAATAATGAAAAAAGCTGAAGAGAAAAGAAATCAATGAGCTTAACTTCACAAAAGTCGGAAGTGGCAAACGAAACAAATTTCTTCTTCCGAGCCACTCAAGTGCAATTTGCTCCCTGAGGTGTAAATACACAACAGCGAGCTCAGCAAAAATTTTCTAGAAACCACCAACTGCATATCAATGAGCCGCAAACACTTGTGCGAAACTTTTCATGTTGTTACAACCAAGTGAATGGGCACAAATTCGCCGAGAGTGCAATCAATGATGGAAAGGTAATGAATTAGGAAATAAAGAACCAGGCACAAATAGAACGCAACATTCGAAAGTTTCACTAATTCTTCTTAATTTGCTTTAAATAACAGACACAAACTTAACAAGTCGAAATGTATTTTTATTGGGATTAACAATTCAATAAATGTATGTAGCAAATTGGTTTGTTTATTGTTAGTACAGAAAACATTTCCTGAATCATTTTGAGGACTTTAATCGATTTGACTGCCTGGGTATCGAGTAAGTACACGAATTGTAAGAGGAATGATATTTCATTATATCCACAATTGTATATTATTAATTATTTACAAAAACTTATAACTTCATGTACCATGTACGAGATAGAATTTTCGAATGAGATTTTTCCTGGAGCTTATTGAAAGAATGTTATTGGTAAAGTAAAATATATAGCTGAGGCTAAAAGGATAGTCATTGTGAACAGCAGACGCTAATGAGTAATTAAAGACAACTTTAATTCCCCCCACAGCCGGTTCTACGCCATTGACGCAATTGACGGAAATAATATCATTTTTTCCTCGGTCTAAAACTGTTTCGAGTCTTTCGTCGGAAGCTCTCAATCAACAACAGCTTTAATATATCAGTGCAGTGTCTTCCAGAAAAAGAAAACAAAAATTCTATAGATTTCAACAACTCGCTTACTTCGCTACACACATTTTAAATCATATACATATATTCATATCACATATTTATAGTTTAAACGAAACTTGTATATATATATAGCGAGTCTTTACTTCCTTAGAGTCTTAGTGTGACTAACACCATCAAGTAGCTAAAAACCTCACAGTTGATCAAAAGTGCAAATAACAAAATGAGATCACTGGCCAAATGAGATGAGTGGCTACTGCATTCTTCGCAATCATAGCTGATGATTTTGCTTTTGATTAGACCACTCCGCCTAAGGAAAGGTTTATTCGTATTAATTGAGTTATGCTCACGTAAGCTAAGCACGTAGCACGTGGAGTGTGTGCGAAAGCATAAACTCAAATATAAATAACAACAGTCTAGTCACATGCTTCTATTTTCCTTATTGCTAAATAAAAAAGCGTGTATAAAAAAATACCGAAATCCCACCGAAAAACACAAAAGGTGTAAAGGAGACCACCAAAGGTGCGACCAGTGAATTCCCAAGGCACACTTCACCGTACAAATAGACAACAAAGCACCTCTAATAGCTGACAAATGTGTTTTGTTTACATTTTCAGCTATCTATTTTTTTTCATACTCGTATTGTGGCCAAATAAAATATAAGGAAGAGGTAAAATTTGGGTGAACGCTTGTAAAACAAATGAAATCAACGCTCGACTTACCGCTCCCGCGAGGCGCATTTGACACAGACTGTTTTTGCTGTTGCGCCTGTGCTTGTTGCTGTTGTTGTTGTATCTGCAGCTGTTGTTGGTGCACGGATGTTGCCGTTGTTGCTTGTTGCTGCTGTGGTGTTTTGGCGACAACAAGGCCTCCCGCTCCGCCACTGCGCGCATCTAATTTCAACTGCACATCAGACAGACAAAGTTGTGTTTGCTGTTGTTGTTGTTGTTGCGTATGTGTGTCAACAATTCTCATGCCACTCGCGCTGATGGTCTTGCTGTTATTTGGTTGGCTTTTACTGCCACTGACCACTACGACCTTATTCATGGCCACCCCGTTGACGCTCGCATTGTTGTGATTGCCACCGTTGTTGTTGGCAAACACAGTTGTTGCATTGGCCAAACGCAAGTATGTTGTAGTTGTTGTGGCAGCAGAAGCTGGCAGAGTGGATTTCGTTGATAATGCGGCAGCAGATGTTGCACCGCTGCTGGTGCGATTCACAGTGATATTCCCCAGTTTGGCTGTTGTTGGAGCGGCGGATGACACCACAGTTGTGCCAGTGGTCTGTTGACTTTTTGTGGCACGTGTGAAGCTCACCGCGCCCGTCTGTGTATTGGTGCTAACACTAACTGTCTGCGCCGCCGTGGCCAAATGAGCCGAAGACAGTGAAAGCGTTGAACCCGATATGGAGGAGGAAGCGGAAGATGAGGACAGCAGTGCGCCGGTGTTGGACACACGATCGGCGCTAGTGGAGGTGGCGGCGTGCGCAATATTGCTCGACGAGGAAACAGTCGAGAGCGATGAAGCGGAAGCGGAGGCAGTGAGAGCAGCCACCGATGAGGCAGACGGATTACGTATGACTAGTATGGATTGCGACTTCTCCAGCCGCTTAAGTGTTTGCAGCACAAAGGGTGCTTTGCTGGCGATGCTGCTGCTACTGCTGCTGTTGTTGCTCAAGCTACCGCTGCCCATGCTGCCACCTTCCGAGGCGCGCGTTAGGCGATTGCTGTCGGTGCTGAGGCTGCGCGAGGCCTGTAATGCAATAGAGAGTTTTACAATAAAAACACAAGATGTTATATTTAAAGTACTTACCGTTTTGAAGAGATACTGGCGATCGGCAGCGGTAGTTACGTTCGATGTCTTCTTCAAATTGGCCGTGTGCAACAGCACCGATTCCAGTTGGCTGGCATTGATTGGCGTTTGCAGGAGAATGGTATTGGACGCATTGCCAGTGGAACCACCACCACCGCCACTACTACCGCTTTGAGACGGTGTCGCCGTCGTCTCCTTGGCAACATAAGCAGCGCTTTTCGTATTACCAAGTAGTGTTGTTGTTATGGGTGTTGTTGTTGTTGTTTGTATTGATTTGCGTGCAACTGTTGTGGCTGTGGGTAATTGTGTCAGTGTCGCAGCAACGGTTGTTTTGTCAATTTTCTGCTGCTGCAGTTGTTGTTGCTGCTGCTGATCATTATTGAATATGCTGATTATGCCATGCTTATTCTGTATGACAATCTGCCCGTTTTCGTTGCGCGCGCCGCGCAACAATATGATGTTGTTGGTTAACTGTTGCGTCTGCGGTTGCTTTTGCGTCGTTTGCAATTGCAACTGTTGTTGCTGGTGTTGGTGTTGTTGTTGCAACTGCTGCTGTTGTTGCTGCTGCATTGGTGTGGAAGTGTTATGGGGCGCTGTTGTTGTTGTTGTTGTTGGTGCAGTTTTTTTATTTGTTTTGGTATTTTTCGTAGTTGTTGTTGCTGTTGTTGGTTTTGCTGATTTTGCACTAGCAACATTGTTGTTGCTTAATTCTCCGTTTTCCTTCGATTCTGAAAATGTGAAAACGTATGTGTAAATAAAATTGTTCAAAACAAAGCCTAATCTCATTTGAGCAACAGTTGGTTTTAAAGAACAACTGTCATTTCATGAGAATTAAACAAAACATCCGAATCATGGAAATGCAAACTGCTTAACTGAAAGAAATTTATGTTAAAATCATATCTCAAAACTTTAATTTTCCTAAAATCAGGTGAGAAATGAGCGATCTCATTGAAGATAACCGAAACATTTTAATACTATGGTAAGTGGGCACATCATAAATATCTTGCACTAAATTCAACTTTACAAACTGGATCATGAGGTATGAAACCAAGCGTCAAAGTTGGCGGCATAAGGTTTATATATTTAATTTAATCGTTTTCACTAGTATATTTCGAATTTTATTAATTTTAATATCTTAGCCGTAAATGGTAACATCGAAGAGGTGGAAGACGTAAGTACATCAATCCTTTAAGTAAACTAAAGTAAATATGAGTTTCCTACAGTGAAATCAACAATGAAGCTGCTTCACAACAAGTTCAAAATATACCAGTTGCATACTTGTTAAAAAAAGATATAAGGTAATAAGTATAATTATGGACTAAACTTAAAATTGCAGTAAAACTCGAATCCAGATTTTTGCATCAAAAATCGAATACAATAAATTTGTAATAGATTGTTTAATATTTTGTATAGATCAAATACATTTCGGACTAATCTGATTTCGAAAGCACTATTTGAAAACAAGTTGTTTTCGGCTAGTTCGATCTCAGTCAGAAAGATGCTAAATTTTACTATGAACTTTACTACCCATACAGGTTCAAGAGCACTTTACAACAGCAGGAGCAACATCTTCGCTTCACTAATCAACGCGAGGAACTCATTAATTTCATTACTCATAACTCTATTCTGGAAATTCATCAGAGTGCTGGACCTTATTGAGTCGATATAGATATCAGTGGGGCCAATAGACTGTATATAGCTCAACAACTTCTATCTATCTTCTATCTAACTCCCATATGATATATATACCCAAACGATTACCCTCCACTCGCCCAACAGACACTTGGAGAGCGAGTCATGAAGAGATTTTTAAGCGTGAAACTGCTCAGCTATAGAAACGATAATTCCAACAGCTAGGATTTAACAATTACATAAAGAAACTTTTAAATGTTTAGAGTGTTACTTATTAAGAGAAGACAGACAAGTTTTTTGATGCTAAAGGTTGAGTCAGATAGATCAAACGTGCTGAAATAAGAATTAAAATCATGACATATTCGGCGGAATGGTTCGTTTAACACAAACTTTATTATAGGAGATTTTAAAATTAATGGTCTAAACAGTCTAAAGGAATGAAATGGGAGATTAACCTCAGACAAAATAAATTATCTACAAACTAAACCATTCAAAAGTTTTACTAGGGATTGCAGATAGATTTATAAGTTTTAAACGACTAGTAATGGAGGAAGATTCAATCTCGAATCCCAATGTAAGTAATCTAAAGCAAAATGAAAAAATTGCTTTTGGAAGGATTCCAGCTTATCCGAACCATACTCTAAAAAAGCACAACGAATCACTAAATTCTGTTGACCAACGTTTAACAAAGCTAAGAGCACCTCTAGCTTTTAAAATAATTTACATAAAAATTTAAATCTAGTTCAAACTAAAGTTTTTTATTTCATACGAAGAAGAGTCAACAGATTCACGTTAAAAGCATACGATTCAGTGGCTTATAATTTGTATGCCACCAAGTAACTAAACTACTTAAGTCCGTTTGTAAGTGATGTATTTCATTATGAAAAGTATATGATTTAAAAAGTTTTATATCAAGTTAAATACTTAATTACAGATAGGCAGAAGAAGAAATTGTATAAAGAAGATATTTTAACTCTGCCGTTTAACCGTTCCGTTTATTTAACGTATTTCATACACAACCCGTATGTACATACATATACTATCGAAACAAAACGTTAATATAATCGAACTTCATTATTAATAATTGCTAAATATCAATGGTCACTTCTGCGCTTGTATAAAATGGTGGTTCCTTAATGGAGTTAAAAATAATCTTACTGTCACCGTATTGATAAAAATAGACACTCATATAGACACAATAGATGTTAGATATACAATATTTGAACACATGTCATGTTAGGAAAAACTATATTACTCATACGACATGTACGCCAAGTACGTTGTCAACACAGCGCCACTGCAACGGGAAAGTAGCGTGCGTTTGTTGCGTCAACTCCCACAACATGACAACTAACTTGTCCAGCATGACAAATTCACATTGGTCGCTGCCACACCCACTGCACTCACACAGACATGAGGCACTTGCATACGAGCTTGTTAAGCCACTTGCAATCATTTAAAGTACGAAACGTCTCGTTTGCCGCCCACTTCGGCCAAATTGAATTGACATTGGCAATATGCAAAACGACAAGTGTAAAAACAAAAACCAAAAAACAACATTTTTTAGAACTTTCAAAGCGAGCACAGCTGATAAAAACAACAACAAAAATATACGCATAAACACACAAATAACGGTACATAATAGACGTCAAACTAAACAACAATAGCGACCGCAAGGAAAGATAACCACTTGAAAGCGTACACCAACCGGAAATTTATTACTTTACATTGTCCTCGCGAGCACTGGCTGGCGACCCTTCGTTCTAGGCCTTTTTCCGCTGTTGCTGCTGCTGGTGCTGCTTTCACGACAATTGTGGGGCTTGTTGTTCTCGCTCTAAGGTCGGTCGTGTGGTCTACTTGACGCTCCGTTATGTTGTACGCGCTTCGGAAAGGACGTTCACGCGTTCTAACAACTACAAACTCGCTGCCGGCGCGCGACCAACTGTTTACTGCTTGCGTCCGAGCAACGCAAAAAAGCGCAACACAGCGAAGAACGCGCAACCCACAGATCCCACACGTGCGCCAAGAGGCGTACAAACAGGCACATGAAAATGTGGGGATGTATGCAATGAGGCATGTAGTTGAGTATGCACGACACGCACGGAAATATACGACAAATCGACAATACGTTATGGCATGACGATAGTCAGTAGACAGTTGACAGCGCCGAAGACAATGCCAACGGCGCAGAGAGTATCGGGGGGAAGTATAAGGCAACACGCGAAAAATTTGGTGAAGCTTTGAAGGAAGGGAAGGACAGCAAGCACTCGTGGTTTGATTGTAAGCGCTGACACTCCTTTGGCATTTAACAAGAAAATAATAAACCAAGTGGAAGTGACACAACGATCTTCAGGGAAGCCAGCGCCTAAAATTAGAAGAATGGAGTTAGGAAGTAAAAAATATTTGGAAAATATTCAAGCTCCATTCATCTTCATATCGACAGCTGTTAGGCATCGGTTATTATATAATGCATATAAGGATGAGTACCACATAGGAGTTAAGATCCCAGTTTTGACTGTCTGTTCCAAGAAGAATTGAATCTACGTAATCTAAGTGGATAGTCGTTTTTATCGGGCCAAATCGTCAGCATTCTTCAAAATTATTGTGAGGAATGTTTTCTGATACTATAACCAGAACAGCATAAGGGCATTGATAGTACTAGCTGAAGACACCTTTTTTGAGAGAGAGTATTAACTATACATATACATTGTTTTGACATGGGATTGATATATATGTTTTCATGGATGTCCTCTAAAAACTGTAAAAATTACAGTGGTTCTTCCAGATCAAAACAAAAAAAAATAATTTATTTTTCTTCAATTGATATTTTACAACCCTTCGTCACAAGGCTACAAAGATAACAATCTTTATCAACGCCTTATAAGCTCAATCATGAGCTACTTTAACGGTTGCCCTAACCTACAAGTTTTCATTTCATTTTATGTGACATATTTGCTGTTGAGTGTGGATCCATAACTCGATCACCAATATTTATCCAGCATCCAATAGCCGATTCGTCCAATGTACAGTCCATAGAAGCAGTTGTTAGGAAACATAAAACTAACAACCCAGCCAAGGCTTGTCTTCGTTCACCACTGGGCCCATTTATCGAAAAATATGAATGCAGATACGCAATATCTGGGGACCTCCGTTTCTTACACTGGGTTTCAACGTCAACACCATTCGCATATTATAAGTAGTAAATGCAAAGTGTCTTGCCGTTTTATTACAAAACAAACAACTTTGAAGCGCTGACTGCAACGCAAATAAAATATACTCGAACATGCCACAACTGAAATGACAGTCAAGTCAACGTTCAAGAGCAAGGCCGTAGGCTAAGCGTCAAGCGTCAAGCGGTACTTGCTGGTGCTGTTACAGCCGAAGCACTCACACACAAGCCCACAGGCACAGGGACGGTCTCCAGCCAACGTCATACGCTTGTGCGCTCTCGCTGATTCAGCCCCCCCCTGCACCCCCTACCCATACAACTACCGCGCTTGTGTGGAAATAGTGTCAGAGGACGAGGTGTAAACAAATTCTCGGCAGATGTGGGACATGTGAGGTAAAAACATTCACTCAGCAATGCTGCAAGCTAAATATCGATGAAAACACATGTATCTGTAGGTGAGTATGCTTGCAATGGCTTGGCTGCCGACACACAGCGACGACGGCGAGGATAGATGGCCCATCTTTAAATCAAGTGGACCGACGTATTTATTGCATTTTGCATGAGCCATGTCTTCGCCCAACAAAATAAAACCGTTGCAAAAGTGCATGTGCTCCGCAAGTGTGACAATGTTCGGACTGAAAAGTAGCCGGTTGATGACGACGTACACACACACGGTAACTCATTGTTTTGTTGTTAATATTAGTACTCGTATCGTAGCATTGTCTCGGCGCGTTTTGGTCCGACATATGGCACTCACACACACTCACAAACCCATTTCTGACCCGGCCATCCCGGCACAAAAGTCGCACGGCCGCCTGACAAAGGCTAGAGGCCAAAGCAAAAAGGCGAGTGCTAACGCGAATTCGCTATCCACCGCTTTTTCTAACGGTATTTAGCCACTAAAGAACAACAAGCACTACATTTGTTTAGACTCAGTACAAAGGTAACTACGGCGGCCAGTGGCCATCTAGGTAGCACAAAACCCAAAGTATGGGTGAGTCTAAACTAACCGACAAGGACACGGCGTGGCTATTCTGAGTATAAAGGACAAGCTTCGGCTTAAACAAAACGACAACGACACGACAAGTGACGCTTTCCTCAGCGATGCGTACATCAGGCAGTATGGGTCCGGTTAGCCTTACTTTGGCCGTGGAACAGACGTAAGCGACGCCTGAAGTGTCTGAGAAATGTGCGGGCAATAATTAGCTGTTGGCTGTCACCGTTACGCTGAACATTACAAAATATGTGTCTCTCATTAATGTCCTTTTTTCAACGAGATATTTCACTTTTTCAACAAGTGCTGCAGCAAGCGGAGGAAGAAGGGTTTCTAAGCTGCGTGGCGAAACAAAGGGAAGTCATTACATACTTTACAGGGTACTTACACTTGTACATAGACACTTTCATATGAATGCATGTTCGCATAGAGATATAAGTCCCATATTTCATGGCAATGACAAATAATGTATGGCCTGCTTTATGAGCAACAAAACGTCACTTCCAACATGAAAACACAAAAGAAGTGAAAACAGTAGAGAGCACACTTTTGTCTTGGCAAATAGCAAGGAGCTAAAAACAGGCTGCTGGTCAGTCGATAGCGCCAGCTGCCGTTAACGATTTGGACGAAGCTTCAAATACTTATTTGCATTAATATTCATACTGTGGAATGTACAATTTTGTGTAAAAAACTAGTAGAATGTGTTAAGAAAATCAATACTAAACTTTACGGTAAAAGCAAACGCACATTTTCATGACTCCAAACCAATGACCATCTATAAGGGATTGCAATCTCAGATCTTCGAAAACTCGAATTGTTTTTGGCTTAAAGCACATCTTAGAGTCATAGAAGCATTATTCAATAGAAAGAGGAAATTTTTTCCTTGTATTTTTCACTATTGGGTCGAAGCGCTCGGACGCGTTTCCCTTGAAGCTGGTTTTTTTTCAACTCAGGCGATTATAGTCCTACGAGACTTTGTGTAAAATTTTTGAATCGATCAGATTTCGTCGTCACTCTTGAAAAAGGTGATTGCTTGTTATCATTATCAATATAAACTTCTTATACACTTAAATATACATATTGCAGATAAATCTATCGATAACTTTTTCCTTACTTTCCAGAATAAATTATTTATGTAAAGATTTTGTTTAGGGGACTATATTGACATAAACCCCTTAAATAGAGGCTTATGTTGACTCCGTGTAAGCTTGAAGTATTAAGCTTTAATTAACGGTATTTTAACTTTAGAAAAAAATAGACATAAAATAAATTAAAATATTTTATTTCTCAAATTTTTTAAAGCAGTAACTATAAATACATATAAACTTAGAAACAAATTAAAATACATTGGTTAGGTTAGAGGCTAACCCTCGAGACAAGTGTCTTGAAGTATCTCATTTGGACAGCTAAAGGCGCTGGTCCATTGTGATGCCAAAAGACTCCTATATGTATACGGATTTAAGGATGATCCTTGTACATATATCGCTGAAGTGCATAGAGCCTATCACAAATTTCCCGAGACAGCTAATGTCTATTACAGTCAGTTCGCTTGGTTTGCCAAAGGTATGGCTACCAATGGAAAAGAAAATTACTTGATGTTTCCACCTCGTCTTCCTCCATACAGCTATGACAGTTATAAAGGAGGTAGACTACAGTATAGAAATAACGGACTAGACTATGCAGACGATATATATTTAATTACACATAACTTTGCAGACATCGAAAAGAACAAATTATGGTACAAGAAACTGCAAATTGAATTAACTTCGACAAATATTATAAAAAATAAAATATTACCTATTTTTGTTATTAAAGCACTATTATATCTGCATACGGAGGATCACAGGAAGACATCATCAACCGTATAAAAAAGGCGATGCAAGCTTTCAGCGCCCTCAATATAGTCTGGATCTCCTTCCATCATTACGCGACATAACAAAATAGAAATAATATTCAATTCCAATGTTGAGTCAACCTTTCGTTACGGTTGCGAAACATGTAAAGGGTGATTTTTTAAGAGCTTGATAACTTTTTTTAAAAAAAAAACGCATAAAATTTGCAAAATCTCATCGGTTCTTTATTTGAAACGTTAGATTGGTTCATGACATTTACTTTTTGAAGATAATTTCATTTAAATGTTGACCGCGGCTGCGTCTTAGGTGGTCCATTCGGAAAGTCCAATTTTGGGCAACTTTTTCGAGCATTTCGGCCGGAATAGCCCGAATTTCTTCGGAAATGTTGTCTTCCAAAGCTGGAATAGTTGCTGGCTTATTTCTGTAGACTTTAGACTTGACGTAGCCCCACAAAAAATAGTCTAAAGGCGTTAAATCGCATGATCTTGGTGGCCAACTTACGGGTCCATTTCTTGAGATGAATTGTTCTCCGAAGTTTTCCCTCAAAATGGCCATAGAATCGCGAGCTGTGTGGCATGTAGCGCCATCTTGTTGAAACCACATGTCAACCAAGTTCAGTTCTTCCATTTTTGGCAACAAAAAGTTTGTTAGCATCGAACGATAGCGATCGCCATTCACCGTAACGTTGCGTCCAACAGCATCTTTGAAAAAATACGGTCCAATGATTCCACCAGCGTACAAACCACACCAAACAGTGCATTTTTCGGGATGCATGGGCAGTTCTTGAACGGCTTCTGGTTGCTCTTCACCCCAAATGCGGCAATTTTGCTTATTTACGTAGCCATTCAACCAGAAATGAGCCTCATCGCTGAACAAAATTTGTCGATAAAAAAGCGGATTTTCTGCCATTTCACACATTTCGAACCGAACACTGATTTTGGTAATAAAATTCAATGATTTGCAAGCGTTGCTCGTTAGTAAGTCTATTCATGACGAAATGTCAAAGCATACTGAGCATCTTTCTCTTTGACACCATGTCTGAAATCCCACGTGATCTGTCAAATACTAATGCATGAAAATCCTAACCTCAAAAAAATCACCCGTTATTATCTTTATCTTTGACATCCAAAAGCTGAACTTTTCACAAACCGATGCCTTAGTAAGATTTGCTGTATTTCCTAGCCCGTCACTGTCTCTAATGCGGACTTAAAGTCACCTACAAAAAAAAACACAACTGTGAACTGAAAGAAAATGGACGGACATGTTCTGAGATGAAATCCAAAAACAACCACCCGGAACGCTATCTACTGGAATCTATAAGGTAGCCGAAGAAAAGACCGACCTGCTCTAACCTGGAGCAGACATTTGGACATTGAAATATCTAAGGTCCAAACAAGTTGGAGCCAAAAGTCAAAAAGTTGGGCTGGAAATAAATGAAAGGATCTTCTTGTGGACCTTTGCTCCTCCTTAGATCCATAGAATACAATATATATTTATAAAAATACCTAAGCGTATATTATATCTAAACAATTTTGCATGCTCGCTTCGATACACATAAAACTTATAGTTGCACATAACTTAATACAGGAATTTTATCGGATCCAATCAAATCGCCGGTTATTTGTTCGCGTGATGCTTGGCGCAATTCAGAAAGGCGCTGTTCGGTATGGTAATTTACTTGCCAACAAATAATAAAAATACTTTTGCACACATCTACATACATACGTTCCTACTACATTAGTATACTCGTATTAGGTCGACCACAAAGCGGAACACAATCACAAACATAAATCATAATTACATTGTTGTGCCTTGCGCCTTTTCAAATGGACTTCTGCACACTTCGAAGCACACGCGCACACACTGGCATGCAAGTGGCTTCTGTATTAGCAGCAAATGATATCTTCCTCTGCGAACTGGAACTCAATGAAATGCACTCAATGAAGCAAACTCAATAAAAGAAACAGCAGCACGCTTTTCTACATTGTTAGCCGCTCCCTGTTTTCCACTCTTAGCACCGTTTGTACTAGCACAATATTGTTTCCTTTTTCATAAGTCTATTAGCTTGTCGAAGTTGATATATTATTTAGTAAAGGTCTATTAATAATGAGAATCGATACTTTAAACTGTAAATAAATGTATATGTTCTTCTATTTTCTTGAATTGTGGACGCAGACGGAAGATTTGTACATAAAAAAAATCATTTCAAAGTTAGGACAACAAATTTAATGCCAAAGAAAAGTCCCTCCGAAATGCTAAATGTAATCGAAAAGAAAGAGAAGCAGAATAGAGCTTGCGATCTGCCATTTCGCATAGCTTTTTGAAAACTTCAACTAATCGGAAACTTTCTAAAATCCATAAGACATACCATGGTCGCGAGCTCAAATTAGAGACATTAATTAGTACGCTCTCCAAAGTCATATCCTATCAATAAAATCTATTCGCGGTCTCGCGAAATATTTCATGTAAACTTTTGCTTATGATATAGGTGTTCTTCTTCTTCTTGACTGGCGTAGACACCGCTTTCGCGGTTATAGCCGAGTCCAAAACAGCGCGCCACGTATCCCTCCTTCTGGCAGTTTGGCGCCACTTGGTTATTCCAAGCGAAGCCAGGTCCCTCTCCACCTGGTCCTTCCATCGGAGTGGAGATCTCCCTCTTCCTCTGCTTCCACCAGCGGGTACTGCATCGAATACTTTCAGAGCTGGAGCACCTTCATCCATTCGAACAACATGTCCTAGCCAGCGTAGCCCCTGTTTTTTTATTCGCTGGACTATGTCTATGTCGTCAAATAACACATACAGCTCATCGTTATATCGTCTGCGGTATTCGCCGTTGCCAATTCTTAAGGGACCCTAAATCTTCCGCAAAACCTTTCTCTCGAAAACTCCTAGTGCCGTCTCATCGGATGTTGACATCGTCCACGCTTCTGCACCGTAAAGTAGGACGGGAATGATGAGAGACTTGTAGAGTTTGGTTTTTGTTCGTCGAGAGAGGACTTCACTTTTCAATTGCCTACTTAGTCCATAGTAGTACCTGTTGGCAAGAGTGATTCTGCGTTGGATTTCCAGGCTGACATTGTTATTGCTGTTAATGCTGGTTCCCAGGTAGACGAAATTATCTACAACTTCAAAGTTATGACTGTCAACAGTGACGTGGGAGCCAAGACGCGAATGCGCTGACTGTTTGTTTGACGACAGGAGATATTTCGTCTTGTCCTCGTTCACCACCAGACCCATACGCTTCGCTTCCTTATCCAGAACTAGCAGAACTAACGGCGCGGGTGTTGTTTCCAATGATATCGATATCATCGGCGTACGCCAGTAGCTGTACACTCTTATAGAAGATTGTACCTTCTCTGTTTAGCTCTGCAGCTCGTATTATTTTCTCCAGCATCAGGTTAAAGAAATCACACGAGAGTGAGTCACCTTGTCTGAAACCTCGTCTGGTATCGAACGGCTCGGAAAGGTCCTTCCCGATCCTGACGGAACTTTTGGTGTTGCTCAACGTCAGCTTACACAGCCGTATTAGTTTTGCGGGGATACAAAATTCAGACATCGCGGCGTAAAGACAACTCCTTTTAGTACTGTCGAAAGCAGCTTTAAAGTCGACAAAGAGATGGTGTGTGTCGATCCTATTTTCACGGGTCTTCTCCAAAATTTGGCGCATGGTGAATATCTGGTCTGTTGTTGATTTTCCAGGTCTAAAGCCACACTGATAAGGTCCAATCAGTTTGTTGACGGTGGGCTTTAGTCTTTCACACAATACGCTCGACAGAACCTTATACGCGATGTTGAGGAGGCTTATCCCACGGTAATTGGCGCAAATTGTGGGGTCTCCCTTTTTGTGTATTGGGCAGAGTACACTGAGATTCCAATCGTCAGGCATGCTTTCTTCCGACCATATTCTGCAAAGAAGCTGATGCAAGCACCTTATCAGCTCTTCGCCGCCGTATTTGAATAGCTCGGCCGGTAATCCATCGGCACCCGCCGCCTTATTGTTCTTCAAGCGGGTAATTGCTATTCGAATTTCTTCACGGTCGGGCAATGGAACATCTGCTCCATCGTCGTCGATTGGGGAATCGGGTTCGCTCCACAAACTCAGTATACTCTGGTCATCAATAACTAGATCACCTCTGGGGGTCCTACTGGAGTGTGCTCCGGTCTTGAAACCTTCAGTTAGTCGCCGGATCTTTTCGTAAAATTTTCGAGCATTACCCCTGTCGGCCAGCTTGTCAAGCTCTTCATACTCACGCATTTCGGCCTCTTTCTTTTTTTGTCTGCAAATGCGTCTCGCTTCCCTCTTCAGCTCTCGGTATCTTTCCCATCCCGCTCGTGTTGCGGTCGATCGCAACATTGCGAGGTAGGCAGTCTGTTTTCTCTCCACTGCGAGACGAAAATTCTCATCATACCAGCTGTTTTTTTTGACTTTTCCGAAAACCAATGGTTTCTGTTGCAGCTGTACGTAAGGAGTTTGATATGCCGTCATGCTGATGAGTGCTCTCAGAGAGCAGGAGTGCAAGTCGAGTAGAAAATCGTTCGGCTGTCGGTTGTGATTGCAGCTTCTCGATGTCGAACCTTCCTTGTGTTTGTTGACGTGTGCGCTTTTCTACACAGAGGCGGGTGCGTATCTTAGCTGCTACAAGATAGTGGTCCGAGTCGATGTTGGGACCACGAAGCGTACGCACATCAAAAACTCTGGAGACATGTCGTCCATCTATTACAACATGATCGATCTGGTTGCGAGTGATTCGATCCAGGGACAGCCAAGTAGCTTGATGGATTTTCTTATGCTGGAATCTAGTACTACAGACGACCATATTTCGGGCCCCGGCGAAGTCGATCAGCCTCAGACACCTTCTTTACCCACCCTAGCGTTGAAATCGCCAAGCACGATTTTGACATCGTGGCGGGGGCAGCGCTCATAGGTGCGTTCTAGGTGCTCATAGAAGGTATCTTTGATCACTTCGTCCTTCTCTTCCGTCGGGGCGTGGGCGCAAATCAGCGATATGTTGAAGAACTTCGCTTTGATGCGGATTGTGGCTAGACGTTCATCCACCAGAGTGAATGCCAGGACTCGACGACGGAGTCTCTCTCCCACCACGAATCCCACACCGAATTTGCGCTCCTTTATATGGCTGCTGTAGTAGATGTCACAAGGACCCACCTTCTTCCGTCCTTGTCCCGTCCATCGCATTTCTTGGTTTGCGGTGATTTCAGCCTTTACTCTTACGAGGACATCAACCAGCTGGGCAGAGGCACCTTCCCAATTAAGGGTCCGGACATTCCAGGTGCATGCCCTTATTTCGTAGTCCTTTAAACGTTTGCAGTGGTCGTCATCAAAATTGGGGTCTCTCATCCGAGGCTGTTTTTTCTTTTTCATTGGGGGGTGTTTTTATGTGGTGGGTCCCAAACCCTACGCACAACCGCATAGGCGGGTTTCGCCTTCTCACTTTAGCTCGCCTCCAAACGGATGTCTGTTGGCTACCCAGAGGATACTTGGTCTAAGACCGGAAGTCGTGAGCTGCTTGAGCCACATGTAAAAGAATCGTTCCTGGCCACTCCCAAGTGAATGACAGTCAGAAACTTTCCTCACTTACGTGAACTTCTACATATGACTCCATAGGTGTTACAACCTCGATAATAATATGCGAATCCAAGGTCAAGAGCAAATAGGAAAAAATGCCAAGGAAAAATGTGGTCTTATGGTTAAGAAAATTTACTAATATTCTTCCAACATCCAATGAAAAGGGGAGAGGGAAGTCTTCTGTATGAAGCTCTCAATCAACTCCCGCTTTAGGCTGCCAGACCTTTGCATCACCTTTCAGGCAGAGATGACTGTCATCAAAGTAGCAGTAGGTAGCGCGGAAATACTGGTCTTGGGTTTGATGACGGTACGCTCTAAGATTGTTAGGGAAAGTCTAACATAATTTCAGTAGCTTCGAACTACTTTGCAATCCGACTTGTGTGGGTCCATGATAATTGCGGAATCGCTGGAAACTGCAGAGCGGACCACCTTGCAAGAGAGGATACCTTAGAAACATCGATGTCGGAGTACTTGGGCAGTTGCGAGGTCTTTCTAGACCGCGGTGGTCCTTCCATCTGCTGTCTTTTAGGAAGGTTAATCTCACCGCAATCATTGGCGTACTTACTGTCGTTGTCCAATAGAATCACCCAAGCACTTTCTACTTCAATTCGCCAGACTAAGTTTAAAACACCTCGGCAGGAATACCTTCGGCGAACACTGCGAAATGACTGGAATCGGCATTAACCGACTTAAGAGCTTTGTAATAGAGTTTTGAGGAATCGTGAAGATATTTCCAGCCGTTAGGATTATTTGGCTGCCACAAATGGCAGTTGAAGCTGGCATTCGCATAAATAAGTCTCAAGAAAATTAAACATCTGTTGGAGACGTTCAAAAACTTGTAGAACTCTGTTTTGAAAATATTCCCCAAATATTCAGCAACGGTAACCCAATTTTATTACAGTGAGATCTAAATCTAGATCTGAAACCCACCATATTTCATATTCAATCAAGTTGTAGCACTCCCGTAGCACTTTCAAAGAGTGACACTTCAAACACTTCGAGGCACACTTTGCAACTGCATTCCCAGATCCATTAAGATCGTTGCCTTTCTGTACGCATACAGTTTTGACCAGAGTTCAACTTGAAATAAATCGCCCAAGAGACTGACACACACAAGTTATGTCATAAAGAACAACAAAGCATGAGAAAATGCCAAAAAAAATTCATTAAATTTTAAAATAGATTTTCAGTGAACATAAATCTAAACAGTAAACAGTTTTTAACATTAAATCACTACAAATACAAGTGAAAATTCATGGGCTCAGGTCTGTGGCAATGACAATAAAAATCATTTTCCAGTAAAACTCATTTTGTGTAAATAGGTAAACAAATTATATAAATTAGTGCCGCACATTGCATCAAGAGGCTTTATGTTTCCACCATCTTAATGGATGTACGCTTGTTTTGAATTCTGTAATAGCCTTTTCATGTGGGCGCTGCCACCAGGCAAGTGCGGAATATGAAAGCCATTGCACAAACAATACGAGGACGTTTGAGAAATCAATGAAGTAAAATACATATAGCAAATGCTAGTCGGGTGATCTACATTTGTCAAATGGTTTACTGGATCAAAGAACAATCTTCTAGTTTGGAATCTTGGTGTAATCTATATGAACTATTGGAAGATAAGAGATCATTATCAAGGTTCTCGAAGTGGTTGAGGCTGTAGGCATTTAAAACGAGCAAATGTACCACGGATTTTCGCGAAGTTCCATACTTCGGATAAGATGCGACGACATTTCCCAACAGTAGAAGACGGTGACGGAGACTAATGGATAATTGAGAGGCACTGCCGTTCAGTGGATTGATAAAATTGGAGCTCTTTTATTATGATTTGCAATAAAACAAAAACAACCAGCTAGCAGACCTCAAGAAGTGGTCCGACCGAAAGAGATTTCCACCAGCAAGTCGAAGTGATTACAAATTAGGACCGTTTTCACAACAGTTAGGTTTTCTACGTAGCCGGAACAGGCCAAGGATGGACAC
Organism: Zeugodacus cucurbitae; assembly: GCF_028554725.1. Taxonomy (NCBI): domain Eukaryota; kingdom Metazoa; phylum Arthropoda; class Insecta; order Diptera; family Tephritidae; genus Zeugodacus; species Zeugodacus cucurbitae. The sequence continues at coordinate 39,730,216 of NC_071671.1, read as the reverse complement.
AATGACAATGCAACAACAACAATAGTACCTTTAGAAACCCACTACTTGGAGGCGATAAAGTCCTTCAAATAAGGTTCATTCAAAGGGTTCAAGCAAAGTTTGCATACTTTTTCAACTGTCCTCGTGAATGCACTTATTTATACTATATATGTACACAAGCTCATACATTCGAATATGTTTACATATACAATGGATATATTTTCCTTTGTGCCAGCGGAGAATTGTGCATTGTTTGCCCTTGATCTCAGCCCACACGCTACCTGTTGCCGCCGCTAGTGACTGACGTTTTATGGAGAAATGTGCAATGAGCAGCACAGACGACTTTGCAGCAACGACACAATTGATGTCTTTATAGCCACGCTCCGCTGCGATGGCGGTGATGTGTGATGGTTATGCATCACCATGAATGGCAGAGATTACAAGCGAATTTTGTTTTATTTTAGTCTTGTATTTGTATATTATGTGTGTGCTAATATTTGGCAATGAAGAATTACATTTATGTGCGAAAATTTTTGTTTCAGCTTTGGTGATTTACATTAATGATCGAATTTTCAAATTTGGCTAAGCCGCAAGGATTAACGGATTAACCATTTTATTTCTATGTAGTTTAGAGAATTGTTTCGGTAAATAAATATTCTCTCGCCGAAGTAAAGTCTACCAAAATAGTGTATAAATATCTTTCCGAACTTATTGCCTAATGATTTCAGTGTTGCCATGTGCTACAATTGATGGAGCAATGTGTAAAATTGAAATTTAATCATTTATCTTCAATAAATTCAGTACAACGCGAGGAATTTTTTATTGCACATTCATAAGGCATAAAAGCCTCTTGATTTGACTCCAACTTTTTTGATCTTTCGGTGTTCAAATTTCTTCTCCACGTTAGAGCGGGTCGGCCTTTTCTTCGGCTACCTTGTGGATTCCAGTCGATCGCGTTTCGGGTGATTGTATCTGGATCTTATCTCAGAACAGCACCATTCTCTTTTGAGGTTTTCGGCCCACATGCTGTTTAGTTTATACGTGATCTTAACCCTTAAATGCATGACGTACCATATATGGTACATGCAACTTAAGGTAATTATGGCTTCATAACTCGATCAAATTAATCTGTATCTCTGCTTGGTTAACTCACAGTAGGGGTCATAAATGCTAACGGTTTTTTAAAAACTACCGCAGCTTTCATCAGTTTATACTCAGTTGACAGTGACCTAACGAAGTGGCCAGAAGTCTCTCAGTCCATGATGTCTTTCATTGATCCTCCGTTTGCAGATATAATACTGCCCAAGTATCAAAAATATTTCTTATTTTCTAGTTCTATGACATCGACATGGGAAGGACCTCTCCGAGCCGTTCGATACCAAACGAGGTTTCAGACAAGGTGACTCACTATCGTGCGACTTCTTTAACTTGATGCTGGAAAAAATTATAAGAGCTGCAGAGCTAAACAGAGAAGGTACAATCTTCTACAAGAGTGTACAAGAGTGGGTCTGGAGGTGAATGAGGACAAGACGTAATATCTCCTGTCATCAAACAAACAGTCAGCTCACTCGCGTCTTGGCTCCCACGCCACTGTTGACAGCCATAACTTTGAAGTAGTAGATAGTTTCGTATATCTGGGAACCAGCATCAACAACACGAACAATGTCAGCCTCGAAATCCAGCGCAGAATCACTCTTGCCAACAGGTGCTACTTTAGACTGAGTAGGCAATTAAGCAGTAAAGTCCTCTCTCGACGAACCAAAATCAAATTTTACAAGTCGCTTATCATTTCCGTCCTGCTTTATGGTGCAGAAGCTTGGACGATATCAACATCAGATGAGACGACACTAGGAGTTTTCGAGAGGGAAATTTTGCCCAAGATTTACGGACCTCAGAACATTGGCAACGGCGAATACCGCAGATGATGGAGCGATGCGCTGTACGAGTTATACGACGACATTGACATAGTTCAGCGAATAAAAAGACAGCGGCTACGCTGCTAGGTCATGAATGAACGAAAACACTCCAGCCCTGAAAGTGTTCGATGCAGTACCCGCCGGAGGAAGCCGAGGAAGGGGAAGGCCTCCACTCCGTTGGAGGGACCAGGTGGAGAGCGACTTGGTTACACTTGGGATCTCCAACTGGCGCCGAACTGCGAAGGAGAGAGAGAAGTGGCGCACTATCGTCGATGCCGGTATAACCGGTTAAACGGTTGCAACGCCAATCACATACATACATTCATACATGACATCGACTTGATAGTTCTGTGTGCAGGTGGTATTGATACGAATACCTTAAGTTTAGCTTAGGGTTTAAGATCTGTAAGGCAATTGTGCCAAAGTTACTCTGTATTCGCGAGAGAAGTAAACACCTTCACATGTGGTGATTTTGATATCCAACACGTCACTCAGTGAATATCGTATAGTCCTATTTATAGAACATCGATATATCTATATATTTTCTTGATATTCCTCGGCAGATGTGCCGCGGTGTTTCCTACTTAAGTCAAGGGATGTTTTTGGGTTTTATAATTATATATTTTAAGAGATTTTCAATTATCGTTAAGAATCCGAAAATCAAAAAATTTAAAATCAATTTCTTTTGTAGTTGTAATAATATTTATATGTTTATTATAATCGTTTCACCCGAACTTTGCACTTTTTATTTGGGGAGTATTATTATTGTTTTCGTGAATATTTCTAACGTTGTTTATTTTTTATTAAAAATGATAATTTTGTTTTCTTAGTACGTATTTACTTTTTATTTTTCGTGCTTTGGGCAGTATATTTGCAATGCGGCGAGTAAATAATCCAAGCTTAATTATTTGCGCTGTTTGGCTTGTTGCCTTATCAATAAATCAATTGACAACATAAGTCAAACTTTTATTGAATGCGCAGCAAGCATAGAAATATTTTTGGTATTTATGAATTTGTGAGTGTCGAAATGTTTGGACCTTTGTAAAAATCCTTAGCTGTCAGAAACTAGAAGGCACAGGAATTGACAGACATTTCTACTCGAAAATATGCTAATATAAAAAATTTGCGATAATTGTACGAAATACTCACAGTATGCCAATTGAAGTACTGCTTGAGAATTATATGCTTCTAAGTAAGTATGTACATATTTACTAACTTTATTTGCTCACTTTACTTTCACATTGCAACGCTCAGACCATAGTTCAAACAACACAGCTATAAAAGATTTCACAAACCGATTTATGAATGGAGCTTTATTCCACTGGTATTGCCTTAAAAAGTCATTTTTAGACAATTAATTATCGATTCAAACTATAAGTCACAGATATTATGCAAATAAATATAAAATATATTTATGTATATGTATGCGCTAATGAAACTAGTGTTTGACAGCAATCACAATATATTCTATTAGGTCTATATCAGAGAACGCGTCAGTTTCCGCGTCGATAATGGCGCGTATTCACCTCTACGAGTACTTGTACAGAATGCGTTTCAATTGATTCATATCAGCAAAACGCCAACCCAATTGCTCAGGCGTTCATGTATGTAAGTATGTAAGCATATATGCTCCTACGTACACTAATATATAATTAGGTTTGTGTGCTTATGTATTGCTCCACAAATGCCATAAAATAATCATTTGTTAACAACAACATCTTAACACCTTCTCCCACTTCTTTCTTTTCTTTTTATTTGAATTTTCAATTATTTCGCTTTGATAATGTACAGACGAGTTGATTATTCTCTTCTAAACAATTTTTACAACGAACACCTACATATATGCATATGTATATGTTTATAGTCTTGCATATTTTAGCCTGTATTTATGTAAACATATTTGTATACATACAGTCTTATGGGTTGGATCTTCCGTCTTCCGCGCCTTTTGGGCAAAAATTGGCATTAAAATATTAGATTAGCATGTGGTATTGCAGCGATCGAAGGTGTTCAGTGTGTTGATTTGTATTATTAAAAATAATGTTTTTGTTAATCAGAATAAAAGGCCAATCCTTTTAGCTGGAGATTTTGTAAATTCACATTTTTTAATTAAACCGTTTTTATCTTGTATCGAAAATTGAATTTTGTCTTAAAGGTAAAATAATTTTAAAGAATGTTGCCGAGTTGACAGAGCTTGTCGGCATAAAAATCACTATTAGTCCTGGACCCGACCCTACTATCGTAAAACTGGAATCATACCACATGTATTGATCGCCATCCGCTATCCAAATAGTCACCGTAAACTACAGCCAAGCATGCTTACATCCGATTGTGATTGAGGACATAAAACTTTATCCGGTATATTCCTGACTTCATAATCACGATAACAATAAACTATATATAACTTTATTTCAAATCCACATACTTTCACTAATACGTTATCAGAAACCTCACTGAGTCTTAACAATATACGAAGCTTGAGTTGGATTCTTTGTCTTGTCCAATTATATATAATAAAGGTAACACTCACTTATTTGAAAACTCAGGCAATAAGTAGTCGCCGATGAGCACATCATATGCCACAAGCGATGAACATGATGATTCTGAAATTTTACCAATAAGAGAGTACATGTTAACTAAAATTGTAAATTTTATAATAGGTTAAAAAGTAAAGTTTGAGAAATGTAGGTAAGGTATACAACAGTATAAGTTTAAGACCAAGTCATTTTTGGCATTTTAATAAACTAACCTCACAAGTCAATCAAATAAGTACAAACAAAGTGAAAAAATAAAAGGAATTTTCTGCTTAGCTTAGTTGCATGTGAGAGTAAGGCATAGTTTCAGCTCATCACCTTGCAGTGCACAGAACACAGCTCACTTGCTGACTTCTAGCGCCGTAGCATCGTGCTATCTCGGGCACAGTTAGCAATTTAGAGACACGAAAGGTGGTGAAGTGTGTTGATATGCAAAAAATAAGAACACATTTTAAATTTAGTACATGATGAGGCTATTTAGCTGCACAAATACTTGTACGTAGCAGCTGCTCGCCTCGGCAGAAGGCACACAGTTGTACTCACAATCATAGATATAAAATAACAACTACACTTCTTAGATATTATGAACGCTCATTTGCCCCTTCTTGCGCTGCCACGTTCCTCCACTTAGTAAATATTTACGAAAATGAAGCAGTCCAACCATGAAGAACGCAGGTGGCCCACTGACAGCACAAAAATAAAAGCAACTATGGCGCCACCCGTTATTTCGCATTAAGTTGTGCTATTTGCTTAACACATGCACATGTCACTATTAACTATGATTGGAATATTAGTCAATAGTACTCTCATGATGCACATACCCGAAAAGTGGGAACACCTCCCACTTTTTAAGCCAATCTCTGCAAGTAGTCATTTGGTAAAATATTATGCACATTGTTTATCATTTATGGAATTAATATTCCAGGTGGTAGCTGGTCGTTCTTTACATAGGCTAATTAGGTCTTTTTCACTACAGCTGCTCAGTACCCCTCACTACCACCACACGTTGCCATCATTGGCACTACCAACTGAGGCACTGAAGTAAAATGGCAATTATTTCCTACCTTTTAATACAGCCTGACATTTCAGCAACTATATGTATTAGTATCACCACAATAAGTTGAAAGTATCGGCAACATGCAGGAAGAAAACTATACAATTAGAACAATTCACTTCAATGCAGTTCAACAACAAAACATGTAAACAATTTTTCTCTTCCTCACTTAATCACAACACCGCCAAGAACTCCAGTAGTGAGCATGATACAGACAACATACACGGACCGCACGGATTTCGGCCACAACCGGCCACTAATTCAATAAGAAATATGTTGTTTTAAAGTGGAAAATTAAATTTTTCGTATAAGAAAATTACTGAAATCGAATTAACAATTTTGAAAGGCGATTATTGATTTCGTTTGATAGTTGACAGCTGAGCTCTGTTGACATTTGGGAAAAGAACTTTAGCGCCAGTGTTGGTAAAGGTAGAATTTTTTTAACCTTTAGAAGGTTCAAATATTTCTTGGTGAAAAGGTTACTGGGTAAAAATATTTCTAGCAAGTCAATTAAATAATGAATAAGTAAATATCGAATTTATCTATTTTCAAATTTGATTGAGTAATGTAAGTGCAATATTGGAAAAATAGCGTTTGTTGATAACGTAATAGAAAGGAAAACATTAATAATATATATCTCTGCAAGTACGTTCTTTAAGTTATCTCATATCACGGCGACATCTGCCGGGTCCGGTTTGTGCCTTCGCTTTTTATGCTACCAGATGAATGAAATAATAATTCTAGGTTCTTTTTGTTTGATTGTTATCAACTGGTTCAGACGGACAAATAAAGTATTTAGATCTGATATCCATTTAAACTCATAATTTTCTAAACACGTATTAATTCACGACTTATGGAAATGAACAGTAATAAAACCATAAGAATGTTATTTAAGAGTTGAATATATATTTTTTTTCATTGAAAGTCTCAAGATTTTTCAACCATCCCTGGGAATGACGGAGTCCTGGTTCTGTTATTTAAAACATTTACATTTTGATTTTGTACCTTAAAATAAGCTTCTGTTGCGAGTTGTGCTAAAAGAAAAATAATTTTTTAAATACACTTTTGAGTCCTAAAAACATTATTAAATTGGTAGATAGTTAAAGAAAGATATATCCCAAATTCAATCAAATTCTAATTTTAAACCTTTCGAGTCCGTTAGCTGCAGTACTTAAGACTTTTTAGGTATTCGCGAAACAGGTTTTTCAAATCGTCCAATTTCTTTTTCATTACTCCCTTACTTATGCTACTAAAGAGTTGAATTTGTGCAATTAATTTAATTCTCCCAGTTTGTGTCAAATCCTTAGATCTTTACTGATATACAGACCCGTGTCACGTAAGTTGTAAAGTAGCGGCGTTCTTGGACTTGTAATTGATTCGATATAATATTGCTTTTCTCGAAAGAAAATTCCGTTCGGATTTGGAAAATAAGTGGGTTTAAATGATTTTAGGGATAACTGACGATAACAGAAAACTAAAGGCTTAAAAGTTATCTGAAATCGGGCCAATACACATTGAAGTGAAGTATGATGCAACCCCCACAGCTAGGATAGGTTATTAGGTAGATCTCTCCATATCCTCCTCGGTCCTTTTGTCCAGCCCACTGGACATATTTCAAATGACTGTACAAATGTATTTAAAGTAATTTTCCCATAAAGAACCAATTAACTAGCCAGCTGTATATTTCATTTCTACTAAAAACCAAGATGTTTTTATTTTATGCTGGAAGTAATGTGAAATAAAGCCCAATATGTGTGGTCATCTGGTTGTAAATGAGGTTTTGTGAAGTGCAGGTGCAAATATACTTCAATTTTAAAAGTAGTGCACCGGAAAACTTGGTATATATGTTTAGTTAAGTTGTCACACTTATAATTAACAAATTAGTGTCTACATTGTTTCCTAACACATAGAAATACAGCATCAATTAGCAAATTACTCCTTTTTCAGGAAATACGAGCCTGAACCAGTACGTAAGAGGCAAACTGAATCCAATAGATTGAACAACTTTGTTTTAGCTTCCCCTGATGGTTTAAAATTGGACTTTTTTATATAGCAAGAAGCAAACACATGGCCCGATGTAAAGCCAAATAAACAATTGGGAATTGGTAGCACTGTTGTATAGATACTAGCTGAAAATTTCAGTGAAGGTAGCGAGGTGTTCATTGACTGCTACTTTACCTCCATAAATATCCCTGAACATTTGTTAGAAAAAGGGGTATTTGCGACAGTTGTACGACAGCCGTGCCGTATTAATAGTCTCAACATTGGCTGCATACTTTCTCTCCAATCCGCTAGGCCATGGGATAATTGTCTGTGTCTGTTTATTGTCCAACAAATATTTTATTTAAAAATTTATGAATTTAAAAATATTTTAAGATTTGTCGTTTCTCTAATGTAATTTGAAATGTAAAAAATATGTAATTTCTGTTCTTGTATAATAATGTGCTTTATTTAAGTTGGTTACAAGTGTCCAGCCGGCTGCACATGCATTATTTTAGAGTCCTATTATCCCTTATGTCCTTGAACAAACTTTTTCTTCAAATGAACGTATGGTAAGCAAGGAAAATTATTTTTAACAACTTTTAGCTCTTCGGTAAAAACTTCTCAAGAATCAAAAATGCCCTTATGATTCGGCAAAACGCTTGGAATCTGTTACAAACTTCTTGAGTCGTCTAATGTTAGTTCTAGCCAATTCGCTATGTTCGCCAAAGGTGAGTCCGGCAATAGCTAGACATTGGAGGAGGAAATGCTTAGACGATTCCACCACGCCTTCATCTAAACAGCCACTGGACACTTTCCTCTAAGAGGTCACCTACAGAGACTTGTTAGAGTATAATAGGCAAAATGCAGGGCATATTCGGAGGATGATGAGACGCTGGAAAATTATCTTTGCAAATGCGCAGCCTTCCAGTCGGTTACGAAAAGATACTTTCCACGGCTCCCAATAATCCAACCTAAATTAGTCAGCTGATATGGAAAAAACTTAAAACCGAGTTGTTTAAGTGACGCTTATTAGGGTACCTCTGTGGATCACAATGGGCGAAATGATGACCTAAGTACGGCAGCTTGCGGTCAGCCTCACTTTGCCTACGTTTTCAATCAACCAACCACATGATATTGAACTCATTACTTCGTCGCGTACTTTATCAACATTAGAATAACTAATACGTCTATGTATATATGTACATACATATAACGGGTGATTTTTTTGAGGTTAGGATTTTCATGCATTAGTATTTGACAGATCACGTGGGATTTCAGACATGGTGTCAAAGAGAAAGATGCTCAGTATGCTTTGACATTTCATCATGAATAGACTTACTAACGAGCAACGCTTGCAAATCATTGAATTTTATTACCAAAATCAGTGTTCGGTTCGAAATGTGTTTATCGACAAATTTTGTTCAGCGATGAGGCTCATTTCTGGTTGAATGGCTACGTAAATAAGCAAAATTGCCGCATTTGGGGTGAAGAGCAACCAGAAGCCGTTCAAGAACTGCCCATGCATCCCGAAAAATGCACTGTTTGGTGTGGTTTGTACGCTGGTGGAATCATTGGACCGTATTTTTTCAAAGATGCTGTTGGACGCAACGTTACGGTGAATGGCGATCGCTATCGTTCGATGCTAACAAACTTTTTGTTGCCAAAAATGGAAGAACTGAACTTGGTTGACATGTGGTTTCAACAAGATGGCGCTACATGCCACACAGCTCGCGATTCTATGGCCATTTTGAGGGAAAACTTCGGAGAACAATTCATCTCAAGAAATGGACCCGTAAGTTGGCCACCAAGATCATGCGATTTAACGCCTTTAGACTATTTTTTGTGGGGCTACGTCAAGTCTAAAGTCTACAGAAATAAGCCAGCAACTATTCCAGCTTTGGAAGACAACATTTCCGAAGAAATTCGGGCTATTCCGGCCGAAATGCTCGAAAAAGTTTCCCAAAATTGGACTTTCCGAATGGACCACCTAAGACGCAGCCGCGGTCAACATTTAAATGAAATTATCTTCAAAAAGTAAATGTCATGAACCAATCTAATTTTATGCGTTTTTTTTTAAAAAAAAGTTATCAAGCTCTTAAAAAATCACCCTTTATAACAGAGTTCTAGAAATGAAATTCGCATAACTTTACTGCGCATAAATGTTGGTTTATTTGAGATTGCAATGAAATATGTCTGTGAAACTACGCAACGCAATTGCATTGTCCTCAAAGATATCTAAATTTAGACCCTCATTGTTATCGCACAGCATAAGAATTCCCTAAACGCTCATTTGGTTCGTCAATCGAAAATTATCAGCGAAACGTCGGTGACAGTCACGGCTGGCGGAACAGCCTTAACTGCCGCTATTGTGGGTGGATGCAGTGGATGACTGATTAGCCACCAACACATGGCCGCGCGGTTCACAGTCCGAATGTCACAGACGCGAACGAAATCTAGCTTTGGATAAACAAAGCGGGGCGGAAGTCTGAGACGAAAGCGCATGCCACAGAACGGCACGACGCGTTGATAACGAAATTGGAATAACCTTAAAAGTTGACGCCTCATAAATGAGAACCAGATAAAAGAGGAAAATACTATGTACAATAACAATACAACAACGTTGTGGCATGTTACTGCCCGTAGTGCTTAGGAATAGATAATTTTCACAACAAAGTATCGTGCAAATCTCATTATTAAAATGGAACAACACTCTGTGAATGAGATCACAAATTTTTTTTGCTCGTGCTTAGAAGCGTTTACGGCAAATCAATACTGTTGGTGCCAAACATTAGAGACGAAAAGAGCTGAGGTACTGATTCAGTTGGGGTTATAATAGAAGAATTAGGTTTAAAAATGTAATAACTAAAGACGCGGCTGACGCGATAACACACAGAGAAGGGGGAACAACGTACCAATTTTTTTCCGTAGAAAATATACAATTCGTTCATTATATATTGCAATTGTTAATATTTTTTCCTCGTATCCTCATATGAAACAAAAGTTTTAAACTTTTCTTCTTCGAAAAACAGCGGTTACTTATAAAATAACACCCAATTAAAGGGTGTTTTTTCTGAAATGGCAAATTGGTTGACTAAACTAAACTAAGTGTAAATCAAGTAACAGCTGCCAAAAAGACCAATCCTTAAAAAGTATTACCTTATTGAAAATCATACACTTAAAAGACACCTGTTATTATGTTTCAATGCCGGTACTTTCTCGTATTATTCAGTTTGGCCGTCTGACCGTAATAGCGATAACTTGAGTAAAAATTCCTATGTACTATGGGATGGTTGGCATTGTAGATAGGCAAAATCGGACTTCTATCATGCTCACAAAATGGCGTTCAGTGAAAATATATTAAGTGCCATAACTAAGCCAAAAACAAAGCTATAAAGGTAAAATTTGATAGGGGTGTGTACAAAGTGGCAAATTTTGAGATTTTTTAGGGAAGTGAGCGGGCCTAGCCACTAAATTTTTTTTTATATATCTCTCAAATTATTAAAACTATATCAACCAAAGTGAATGGACGCATTATTTATCATATTATATTATCATTATCATATAAGCTTGTTGTATAACACGAAAATACGGGAATTCGGATAATAACCACGCCCACCTCGCAGACAAACTTTATAATGAAAACTACTAAAAGTAACGAAAAATACTAGAAGCAACTGTGTCAAAACAGGCAGATAGTATTTTCTTAACATTCGGAGTATACGGATGGAAAAGTATGGCCCACAGCCACATCTACTTCCCATATAACACACTTTTTAATTCCATCTGATTCATTCACTTTATATACAGTTTCCGACAAAAGTATGTAAACCCCATGAATGTAAACACCAACATGATTATATCTTTTAAGGAGTGAAATTTATCGCTGTGATTGTTTTCCTATTTTGCTTATAGGTATATTGCATTAAAAAAATTAAATTTAAATATTGTACATTTGAACTATTTTTTGCAAAACATATGATCATCTGAAAAAGACAAATATTTAACAACGACAAAAGTATGGATACCCCTATATATTATAAAGTTAGCTTCTAAATAGACCTTCAATATTTAGTGTTGGCACCTTTAGCGTTAATTAGCGTAATTTAAAATACTTTGAAACATGCTCTCTACCATGCTCAGAAAAAGTGATTGTGGTATGTTTTCCCAGGAATCCTTCAAACTATTTAATGTGTATCATTTATTGGGACGACAATAATATGGTCAAGCTTATCATTCAAATATTGGATTAAGTCAGAGGTTTGAGCAGGCCATAGTAGGAGCTCTATCGATATTTGATCGAAACATTCTTTCGTAACCCGACTTGTATGTTTGGGCTCATTGTTCTGCTGGCATTTAGTTATCTTCTAAGTCCATTTTTTGTGCTGAGGGCTCTAAATTTGTACTCAGCATCACTCCGTAGGACTCTCCCGTCATTCGTCGTCGATTAATACCAGATTTGATATTCCGCTATAGCTACAGCAACCCTAAACCAAAACATTTCCACCTCCGAACTTAATGGTGCCTTGGATGTACTTATTTACTTCGTCAAATTTCGCTGCCTTTCGTATTTATTAATTCAAATTTGCTCCCATTACTCCAAATTAGTATTCTCCAAAATCTTGGCGGCATTTGATAACACTTTTTGACTAATTAAAATCATGCCTTCAAGTTCGTATTGCTGATGAAAGGCTTTTTAATCTCGTAGGGGCTGGAATAACAATCTTCTCGGATTTTCTGCTGACTTGTTCGCTCAGAAACATTGATCGGAAAGTTTTCTGAATAAATCGGAAACTGAAACACTACGAGCAAATATTGCCACGGTATACATAATTTTGTCGTGTGTAAATCTTAGGTGATCTTCTATCAGACCATTATTATTTTCTAGCTTGTTAAACTCTTGGAAGAAATATTCAAATAATAGTAAAAAATGTGGTGGGGTATCCATAATTTTGTCGGTTATTGTATATATATGCTGCTGCCTTTTTTCGCTGAGCTATGCCTTTCACTTGAAAACTCCTTGTACCGTCTTATTGGATGTTGATATCGACCACACTTTTGCTGACTGTTCACCACCAGCCACCCATATGCTTCGCTTCCAGTCCAGTCTGGAAAAAGCAGAACTAAAAAAACAGTTTCACCATTTGACTTAATTTTTATTTAAATGATTTCGCTTTGCAATTTAAATATTGTCATATGTAACTATGGTTACGTTTTTCTATCAGCTGATTTCAAATACTTTTTTTCCATTTTGACAAATAAATACAATTTTTTGTTTACATAAATAATATTTTATTATTTTTAACATTCATGCCTTTTAATTTTTAATTTTGTCAAAACCAGAAAACTTAAGTACAAAGTTAAATAAAATTTAAAATTAAAATTAAATAGAACTTAATTTTTAATAAAAAAATTTCGTGAAACCGGCTGTTAGAGTCGTTTCATTTAGGCACTTCCTTAAACAGTTTAAAAATGGTCGAAAAGTGCTAAACTAAAAGTGCTTTAATTCAGTAAGAAAAAGAACACTTACATTTCATGGTAAAGATCAAGAATGATAGAAGACAAGATAACGACATGTTGACGCGCTCACGACCCCCGAATGGAAATAGACAACAGAAGAATTGTCAAATGGAAAACGGAAATGTAAAACATAGTGAACCAAATTGAATAATGTGCAGATAAAATATCACAATGAACGTGATTCTTAAAATCGGCATCTCAATATAATAATGCATATTTATAATTCAAATTATATGTTTTGTTAAAAAAAGATCGCCATTTTGGCAACTTTTTTGTTGGTTGGAAAAGTGAAAAAAAACTCTTAATATACGATATTTTTGTGCTATTTCTGTTTAATTCCGCCATTGCGGACTTCTTTTTAAAATAAAACATTTTCACTTAGAATTTTAAATAATAATTATGCACTAGCATTGACATCAGTTCTTTGTTTTGGTTTTATTGTTTTGCACCACCGTGCAATTTGTCAATTTTTCTTTTGTTTTTTGTTTTGCTCGCGTGTTCGGGGGTCGTGAGTGCGTCATTCAACAGGAGATTAAAACGTATGGAATGGCGTAATCTTGTCTTCTATCATTCTTGGTAAAGATGGTACAAAAGGGCTCCGCCCACTTATGGATCAAACCCATACCTCGGAAACTACTCGACAAATATCAGTGTAATTCGGTTCATAATATTTTCCTGTCATCTCAATGATATGTTATGAAAATATCCCAAATCGGTTCACAATCACGCCTACCTTCTATATATCAGAACTTTGAAGTCGATCTGAATCGTTTACTTTACAATATATAAAGTAAGCACCAGTGAAAATATCGGAGCAGAACTTTGCACAAATACTGAATTTATAGTGTGGCATCGGCCTTCTAAAAATCTCCGGAATCGGACCATACGTTTTCATGGCCCCATCTGCAAATTTTTATCTAAGCTTTGTACTTTATAAAGTACCTTATACCACTATCCCTTTGATACTTGCTCCATTTTCACTGTGATACAGCTGAGTCGTTGGTTTGTTTGGTATCACCCTAATGTCAAGTTTTGCATGCATCCATATTATTAGTAAATACATATGTATGTATAAATACATATGAATAGACAATATATACCCATATGTGCGAATGCATCTAAGCATGTTCATATGTTTGGAAATTTTAATCGAGCTTAGTTAGAGCTCGTATGTCCGCGAAACAATCAAACACTTCTCAATGGCCCAGTGACGTTGCGACGTCAAGATGCTGAAACGCTGAAATGGACGACACGGTCGTGTTAAACTGTGTAGTTTTTATTGTTGTAAAATGTACGTATGTATGTATGTACATTACTTTATACAATCATTCAAATAAACTTACATACACTCGTTATTACTAGTATTTATGTGCACATATGTACGTACATGTGGGTATGTTTTTGCGAAACACATTCAAGCGAACTTGTGGTGATTTCGTCGTTGTTGTTGTTGTACCAGTCGGTGCCAGTGTCAGCACGACAATGAGTTCCAATGAGCGCAACTAACTTTAAATACATATATTTTTCATGCGATTTACTCGTACCCACCGCCCTGTCCCCCTCATTCTCCACCGTACACAAACACACAGATGCATTCGTGTTATTCGCTAAGCTTGCTGTTGTGGCTATTGTTGTTGTTGTTGGCAGTGCGACAGCGATTGCATGATATTCATTTTTTCCACCATGTGCTGTTGTTGTTGTTGCATTACCGTTTAGCGTGTTACTATTATTGTTGTTCACTTTCAGGTTGCAAACAGCGCGAGAGAGGAGCATAAGGAGGATAGATTACACACATACCTACATATATACATCCGTCAAATATATATTCATTATCTTGAGCACTTGTAAGAAAGTACATATGCATGTAAATATGTACATATGTATGTTTGTGAGAAAACTCTTGGAAATGAGGTAACTAAATTAAAATGAAAAGCTTGGAACAATTTTCGGTTTCTTTGGGCTAATAAAAATGTACTTAACATACATACACTTACTTACAAGTGAGGTTAAGTTAGATAACTTTTGTTATTGTTGTTGATGATTTCATATTGATGCTTAGCTTATTGTCATTAGAGTGACATTGTTTTGATTTGCATTCAGTTAAAATACAAGTTATGTGTTTTTGGATTCTCCTATTCGACAAGTCTTAGGTAATGATCAGATCCGCCTTTCCAATAATATAACCAGAGGGAATTCCGCTCGGCACTCCTGTACTCAAGAAACTTCAGAAAAATATATGTATACTCAACATTCATGAAATAAAACTGTGCAACCTATTAAATTCCTCATGATACTAACGATATTTTGACATGTCTCATCCATCGTCTCATCAAATACTATATTGCATATTCTCCAAATTCGTCATAATTAGAACAATTAGGCCTTGGCCAATTCTTTGCAAACTGTACCATAGTTCAGCGAATAAAACCATCGCAGCTGCTCTGGCAACAGCTCGTATTCTGTACAGATGTGGATTCACTAGTTTTTGAAGGTAGTGCAAAAATAAAACCCTGTCTGCGTTGGGACGAGATGAATAATTTTATCTGACTTGATGACAAAATAAAAAGGCTTGAGTAAAATACTTTTTGACCATTCCCATCATCCTTGGCAAACGTTTGCGAATAGCTATAGGATAAGTGGTGAAAGCACTATGGAGGGGTATACTATCAGATGATAGAGACACGGTAGTATGAACAACAAAATACAAATACTTCCCACAATTACATGTGTTGATAAAAGCTACTTACAGCGCCATAATACTCGTATTAAAAATCTTAAAAATAAGTAATAAACATGTAATTGATGTATGTATGTATAATTATTATAACTTTATTAAGAGTAACTTATTAAGAATAATTGATTTTTTTTGTGTGCAACTTGTGTGGAAATTTCCTAGTAGATAAGAGTATCACAGCCGAGACAACGAGAAAAAACATCAGTCAAGTAGCAGAATAAACGCAAGTGAAAATAGCTGCGGCGATATGAACACCATTAAGGCAAACGGCAATGCAACAACAGAAACGTGTCAGCAAGTGTTATCATCACAGCAACAACGCCGCGTGCAAACTTGAAGAAGATCAACAACAGTGCGCTGGAGCACGCGTGCTTAATGCCGCCATTAACCACCCGGCATACACGGTGCCTCTGCATTGAACACCTATTCAAATGCCGTTATTCTATTGCTGGATGCTGATTTCTTATTACTCGTTCTGAAGCTGCTTGAATTTGTGAACCAGACCAGCAGAGCTTTCGCGCTGCAACAGGAGTGGTTACCATACCCGACACCAGAGCAGACAGTTTGCCTAAAACATTGTGGATTTGCCGCAAAAATGTGATTTAGCTTCGGAACTGCACCTTCGCCCAAGTGCCAAAGTGTCACGTAGAGTTTGATATTTTTGTGTTACTGCTTGGAGTTTTATTTGTGATTCGCTTTTGTCTTTCAATTACACACACAAAAACTCACACACTCACGTGGGTATTTGTATTTCTTTCACTTCCCATTCACTGCCCATCTACCTTTGTTCCTACAAAAAGAGGTTTTTTGTTTTTTCGCCAGCGTTTATCGGCGAGTCAGTGAAATCAATTGTTGCGTTGTTGCAGTGTGCAGTGCTTAGCGCGGTTAGTGGTTGTTGCTTTGGCTGTTGCTACGGCTGCATTTCGGAAAATACCAGCACGTCCGACCACAGAGAATGCCACAAGCTAAGCCCGAAGCTGATTTTGTTCCACAAATACAAATGTGCTTGCATGCAGACAAAGGTGTTGTGAAGCAAAAAGTGTTGGAAACGATGCCGGCATTTTCCTCCTCCTCCTCCTCCTCCTCCCACACCTTCCACGTTCCCAATCATTGTTTTGTCTTAACACACTTCAATTTATTACTGCCGACTACAGTCGAGTGCCTCGTTCCTCTCTCTGCTCCTGGTTTTTCATGCTTTCGTGCATTCCGTTTCTTGTATGGTGTGCCCGCTTTGGTATTTGACAAATTTTTAAGGTTTTATTGACCCGAAAGGTTGCCGATGCGCGAGTGTGCATTTCGTATTTTTATGCACTTATTCGTTTTTGATTTATTCGATTGGCTTATATGAGTAGTGGCTATAAAAAAGACTCCACACCGATTCTCGTTAGATTTGATAATTGATATTAAAAAGTGAATAATTGAGAAATAAATTTAATATAGTTTTAGTACTTAGCAACTAGCATGGCTTCGTGCTTGAAAACCACCTTAGGTTTAAAAATATTTGAATTTGGTTTTGTAACGGAGGTTCAAGTATTATCAAGAACTATTTCCGAAATTTAGGTTAGGTTAAGTTAGTAGGCAAATCTCTGCATATGCTGAAAGACCTCTCTTGAAAAGGTTTGAGCGCTGCTAATGGATCAGAAAGACCCTCTCGATTCGGCAAGCGTTTGGAATCTGTTACAAAATTCCTGTGTCGGCTAAAGTCAATTCTTGCCAATTCGCTAGGCTCGCGGAAGGTGTGCCTACCGTGGTGTTCCAACCTTAGTGTGGAAAATGCTTGACATTGGAGGAGGAAATGCTTACATGATTCCAGGCAACGCATGTACTAGTTGTTGTCCAGCTCATGCGATGTCTGTGTGCCCAGTGGATCAGCTATTTCAAAGTTAGACACGTCCCCCACCTTGCGGGTCTCCCCTATTTACCGTCCGAAGTGCACATGCACTGCCCCAGTTCGCAACGACAGTTCTATCGAAAAGCAGACTGACTTATTCGAAAAAATATTATGGCGATATTATGGCTTACCCCGTAATAAACCTTCGTTAAAAACTTTATTTTTTGACTTTTTTGGCAAATGATGACCACTTCAAAAACAACGCAAAAATTTAAAACTGAAAAAACTCGCCGATGTCTAAGAATTTCTCATAGGCGGCTAAAAGTTTGATTGTGGCACATCGTCTTGCATTTGACATAATGCGGTTCATCTTTGGATTTGTCTGCCGCTTCGTTAAACATAGTTACGAATACGCTTGCTACGATCGAAATACCCGGTAGTGAGTCAGTCAATTGGACGATTGGTCGGTGGTCGGCAGCCATCGACTGCTGGCTGTTGACACCAAGTAGCTCTTGTTGCTATTGACGGCTGGCTCGTTCGGTCGATCTTACCTTATTTGTGTATTTTTCGCATTTTTATTTGTGGATTTTGTTTTTATTTATTTGTGCCATTTTGTTGTTATTAGAAGACGGACAACCGTCCGCTGATTGTTGTTGTCGATGCCGTCATCGGCCATATGCAGCTGCCTGTTAGTTGCTATCGTACGACGTTTAGCGCTCGGCGTTTTTTGGCTTTTATGGTTTGGCAAGCTTGTTCGTGCGCAACGAAACTGGGTCTATTGTGATGAAATGTGGACAATTTGTTGCCAGTGCTGACGTATTATCAGAAATTGTTATATTTTCAACTTGCCCACTTGTTGCTGTATGATATTTCACACAGATGTACTCGCATGTTCGTTAGCTATGCTAAATCACAGAACGACCGATTGCCTGCTGAGATAGTTGGCCACCAGACGACAGGTACATAACGGCAGAGCAACACAATGCGGTAATGTGTGAGTAATCGCAGTCTGCCGGCGGGCTCTTTAGCAAACCAGTCAGCTGAGTATTTTATTTACAAACTAGTCAAGAGGCCGATTAAACCATCACTCAGCGGTCAAATGCTTGTCGAGATCGGCAACAAAGTTAAATGCATATGTATAATAAAAAAGAGTTCAATAAACAAACTTCCCTTAAGCATTGCTGGTGGCACAGTTGTACCAGTGTCTTATAAACTGCTAGTTGAGTATAGGATAGATTTTTATAGTTTTCTTTACTCTTAAAGAGTGTCGAATTTGGAGTATGGAGTTTTATTAGAATCTGTAATACTAAAAATCCTCTCTTTTCGTGATGTGGATTCAAATCAAACTAGGTGTTTTCGAAGTTATTATGTTCCAAATACTGAGGACCAAGATTAATAAAACTAAACAGTACCCACCTACAACTCAATTCTATAAATACTAAAGGTATTTGAAACATCGATAATTATATAATCAATAATAAACTAATATATGTACAATGACAGCTGGTAACTATGACAATTAATAAAATGTTTTGATTTGTAAAAGTTCGTTGCTTTAATCTTTAGTTTAACTTTCTGATAGCAAAGGATGCAATTGAATACTGACGATAATTGACATTCGATTATCTCTCTGATTTTAATATTTTTAATTTTTATTGTAAGACCAGAGATTGGGTTTCCTTTATTTGATTTTCGGATTCTGTAGTATCTTTCAAAATGCATAGCGGTCACTTCTTTACTACAATACTTTCCATCTGTACCGAATCAAATTAAGAGCCAGAAATAGGGTGTACATTAATTGTAGCCCGCATTTCAAGTATAAATTGATCATATGGGTCTTTGGACAGCTATTGTATTCATCACTTTTCGATCCCGAGCTTTTTTGGCTGTGCCACGGATATGTCGTGGCTGTGGCTTTAACGTTCAATCCGTTATTATGAATTATTATTGTGATTGGCGTTGCAACCGTTTAGCCGGATATAGCCGAATCGACGATAGTGCGCCATTATTATTATTCACGTTAAATGTTTTCTTATAGAAGTTGGTTTGGTCGATGTTGTTGCTATGTTAAAAGACTTGCCAAAACCACTGCATCATTTATTTATTGATCACCAAATAATGCAATATGTAGCATGTCACAAGCGTTTGTAATAATATCTAAGTATGTACTTAAAAATACAGTAAACAAAATACGATTATATGTTTGTACATATGTATATACGACAAGTTTAGAATTTCTGATGAGTAAACACTTGCTACTCCATTCGCACTGCAGCATTCGCACAACGTGAGACAAAAGGTGTGAATTTGGTGCTTGCTACTTGAAAGCATTTACACTTTATATGCTTATATGACAAATGCATATCTGTGATCATATAAGCGGACGGCATAAGTGCATAATATCGAATGGGGACTATTTTGAAAACGACAACATTAATGTAGACGAATATTAATAATATAACTTTTTTAAAAACGTGAATCATCTGGGCATGCATCTGGAATGTCCGGACTGTTAATTGGGAAGGTGCCACTGTCCGACTGTACGCTCTGAGGAGCAAACATAGACTCGGGCCATTATCTGGTTCCAACGAAGATAGGCAACCTCCTCTATGCAGCAAAGAACACCCGTCAACAAACACAAGGAAAGTTCGAAAAGCTGCAATCGCAACAGACAGCCAAGAAGTTTTCTACTCGACTTGCACTGTGGAATGACATGACCGCTGGTACGATGAAGATTGGCGTCTAGCAGCGGAGAGAAAACAGACTGCCTAGCTCGCAACGTTACAAACGACGACAATACGTGCGGGATGGGATAGATACCGAGAGCTGAAAAGGGAAGCGAGACACATTTGCAGACAAAAAAAGAAAGAAGCCGAAATTGGTGAGTGTGAAGAGCTTGAGAAGCTGGCCGACAGAGGTAACTCTCGAATATTTTATGAAAATAATGAAGCGCCTTAACGAAGGTTTCAATACCGGAGCATCGTTATGTAGAGACCAAGGTGGTAATCTGGTAACCGATGTCCAGGGCATACTGGGATTATGGAGGGAACACTTCTCCAACCTACTGAATGGCAGTGAAAGTATAACACCAGGAGATGGTGAACCCTATTCCTATGCAGAGCTAAATAGAGAAGGTACAATCTTCTATAAGAGTGTACAGCTGCTGGCATACGTTCTGCTTTTTCCCGCCTGGATAAGGAAGCGAAGCGAATAGGTCTGCAGGTGAATGAGGACAAGACGAAATATCTCCTGTCATCAAACAAATAGTCAGCGCATTCGCATCTGAGAAAATTTTGCGCAAGATTTATAGTCCTCAGGACATTGGCAACGGCGAATACCGACGACGATGGAACGATGAGCTGTACGAGTTATACGACGACATTGACATAGTTCATCGAATAAAAAGACAACGGCAACGCTGGCTAGGTCATGTTGTTCGAATGGATGAAACTACTGCAGCTTCTATGCAGTACCCGCTGGAGGAAACCGAGGAAGGGAAAGGCCAAGAAACTCCATTGGAGGGACCAGGTGGAGAGCGACCTGGTTACACTTCCACTCCAACTGGCGCCGAAGTGCGAGGTAAAGAGACGAGTGGCGCTCTATCGCCGATTCACCTAAATGGTTTCTACGCCAATCACATACATACATTCCAATATTATTGGATGAAAAAGAAAGATGTCCTTGAAGAGTACGAACGCGAGAAAATGTATCTACATCTACATTATCAAATGAACAATACTCAATTCATCAAAGTTCACAATTTAATATTCCTTGGAATCTTAGCATCTTAACAATCGTACGACTATTTCTAACACTGAGTATGAGATACATTTCACGAGAACGAAAATAAATCGACCAATTTTGTACAGACCCGGCGGGTACTCTTGCATCCAACCCATGTTCTTTTTAACTGACCAATTGGACCAACAGTTAAATCAAGGATGTACATACATATGTATATGGAAAGGGTTCGCAACTCTTTGATTCTCTACGTTAATATCAGTCGTTTTGCTAACTGTTCCAGCAAATGTGTACGCCTAGTCTAAATATCAAGATTGGTGATATACGACTGATCAATTAAATAGAAACATTGGGCTCGTAGACGTAGGTCCAGTGAACCTATGCGTATCGTTGTCTCTTGAAAGTGTCTCATGTATCCACCGAAAAATTAGAGAAGGAAAAAAAGTATAAAGCTGGGTCCATGTGAATCTTTCCCAAGCATGAAAATTTATCGCTGTGGCTGGGACCTGCGCAATTTCTAGGCGACGTAAAGTAAAGTTTTGAAGCAACGCTACAGCAAACATGGCAGGGCGCTCCAATCAGCTGTAGCATTATAATTGTAATTGTTTTGGCTGTTGCTTGCTGCCAATAATTGGAGCTGCTTATCAGCGTTGTGCCTTGTACGAATGTCGGTGAGCATCGGTCTTTTTGGGGGCGTCATGGCGGCGTTCATGCGTCGCATGTAGAGTTAAGTGTGGCTTGTTTGTTGTGGATGTGAGTACAAAAATATGAGCATATGTGCCTATTAAATATATGTATTTCTATGCATAAAACACACACGCACACCTACAGTAGTATATGTATGTCTTTATGAGTGTGTATATGTGCGCTTGTGTGTGACTGTATTTACGTCGTTAGCAAATTGTTTCTGTATCTTTATTATTATTTTCTTTCTCCGTCAGCTTACACCTTCTCACCGCCGCTGAGCTTTGTTGTTGGCCGCCCCTTTCTCTTTTTTTTAAATCCGCACACTAATGTGTGTTTGTGTAATTTTACAAATAACAAGATGTGACTACAACGCCATGCGTCTAATGCTCATCCAAGCAAAAATAGTATCCATCTCGGAGACGTCACACATGCTCGACTCGTATATGAGTAGATTTTAAGGTGTGTGTGTGTGTGCATCGCTTAATGCATGCTGAGCGGATCGCCAACGCTGGCCAAGCAAACGCCCGCTCAGTTATTATTGCAGCCTTGCATTTATATCAAGTGTCCAAGTCGTGTCTCGAAACTAGTGAACACTCGCGTTGACAGAGTTCTCTTATCGCCAAACCAAATAACAACAACAAAAACAAAAGCCACTTCAGAAAAACAACATCATGATCTCCAAATTATCAACAAATAGCCGAGCTGCTCCAAAGCGCCGACGTTAGTGGTAAGTTAGGCGGCGGCGCTCTATGAAGCACTGACTGTGGTGAGTACGGCATATAAGGCATAGGAGCTCAACCTGGTGCTGCTCGCCCGCGCTGAAACTCAATCGGTGTACGTCTCGTCAGGTCGTTGGTTCGTTCAATTGTCGAAAGTTCGCTCTTTTTCGACAGCTGCTTCGCTTATTTCCCCAAAGTCATACCAAACATCCCATCTGCCGACCCAACACTCAGCCCGCAATTCAGTATTCGATCAAAGCGCTGCGAATCTGGTTGCGCTTTCGCACACACACCTCGTCTTTGTGGTCGCTATTTACTGTTACATCGCTGTGGAATCCTTCGTGCGCGTTCAACGTCACCGGCGACGCCATTGTTATCTGTGCTGACCTCCGTTTGCTCTGTACGGCCATTGAAAAGTCGAAAGCTCGAACGGTCGGTTGTACGCTGGTTCAATTTTCGAAGCGGTCGTGAAGTAAAATCAAACATAATTACTTAATATAAAACGCAGCGTAGAAATTCGTAATAAAAAGCCGATTTTCGTGTCGTTGGAAAAGTTAATTGTAAGTGAAAAGCCTGTGACTACGCGCGAAGCATTGGAAAATTCATACGGGCTTAATTGCAACCAGCAAAAAGGTGTGTATGCTACGCCATAAATTGGCGAAATTAAAAAGCGTTACGTTTCAATTCCCAAGAGTTTTCCACTAAGCAGCAAAATGCAGAGTGAAAACTTAGAATGAAATTTGCGGTTTTGATTCGAAAAACTGGTTTGGTCGCCCATTGGCAAGCGTTGGCTAAAAGCAGCTCGTACTACCCGAGTTTAATAAACAAAATATAGAAGACATTCTCACAAACATATGCGTAATTCACGGGAAGTTTTGAAAAAACCCCACTTGAAAAGACGCAAAAATAACAATAGCAAAAGAAACAAAGTCTGTATGATCTTTGTTGAAACATTGCAAAAAATCATCCGCGTAAGACTGAGCCGCTCCGCTCACAGCAAGCGCCATCAAAGCGCTGTCAAAGCATCCGAAACATTTTGGACTCGTACGAAACACACACTTACATAACGTTCGTGTGTGTTTCTATGGATGTGTGTGTGTGTGTGTTTGAGTGCTATATTTGCGGTTGAACACTTAATAATACAAGGCATATTTGCATTATTGCAAATACAACCAACCAATAACAATAACAACAACACAAATACCGCATAAAAGGTTACGAATTAAACAGTTACAGTACAGGTCTAACAGTACTGGATATTTGATATTTAATTTGCAAATGAACGCCTCTGTTGTACGAAAAACTTATTTGTGTTAGTCCGATGAGTGGTGTACCCGATATGTATGACTCCATACGTACAAAGAAAGCGTTTCGCAAAGCAAAGATTTTCATTTTCCATACTTTTTGCGGCTGAAATAATTATTTCTACTACAACATAGTTTTAATTTGCGATTTAAGTGAAGAGAAAATCTCAGCGGTGGTGCCAGATGTAAGAAATAGAGAATATTCCAGAATTACTAATAATTTTCAAAACATATAAAGCGTTGTGTTCTGCTATTTTGGCACTTTTAGATTGCAAATTTATTTATTTTCTTACGACTTTGGACATATGGAACCTTGCGCCTTACTCTAATTGATCTGTTGTTGTAATACAACATCTTCTCGTTCTCGTCGCAATATAGGACAAGAACTCAGTAGTTTACAGTTTCAGAAATTAGCAATATATGTACATATTTGTATGCCTGTATACACATATTTATAGCAGATCTTGATACTATAATCGTATCGTTCTTTAAAATCCTTTACAACATTCATTACAATCATTACAAAGAATAGGTAACGGTAAAGTACAGTTAAATGTGTAACATTACAAATAAAAGACTAACATTGACTTTACGCTAACATTTGTTGGTCTAATTGTTTACCACAAATATAACCTTATTCCTTAAAAACACTTCAATGTTGATTTGCAACCGAGTACTTCAGGTTTCGCAGCATAGGCCCTTGACATAATGTACTTAGATGTCAAATTGACGGACCGATTTCTTATTATGATTCTATTTCCCCAAAATATGTTCTAATGAAGAGTTACTTATGCCGCGGACCAACACCTTCAACCAATTTTTTATTTTGTGTTGTGGTACTCTTAGAGATCCAATAACAGCCGGCCTCATGTTCGTTATAGCAATCTTAATTGTACCAGTGTTTTGATGTAAACGTCATTCCCGTTCTTTACTTTAATCCTCAAGGCGAAATGCTTGAAAGCAACATGTAACTTGAAGTTAATGTTTTTCTCGGATAAGACCAGTCAAGTACACCAAATATATCAACTTTTATCTGTTTAAATGTCTTGGAGATTTCTAACTATCCACTAAGTAGCCATTCTACATTTATGGTCGCTAAAAGCTACCCGTGCGTGGGATGCTAGACTGTTATTTGGTGGTTTATATGCCGAAGTGAACTATGAAAATCGTCATAACTCGGCAATGTCAAATAACTGAGAAAAAATGCCATACAAATGAAATATACTCACAAAATTCAAAAGACACTCGAAGTATTTAGGTTTTAAAAATTTTGTTCGTCTTTCCTTTGTCAGGCATCACTAATATGATCTGTCAAAATAGGTATAGTAAAAAATATTTGAGCGATTGGTCTTTACCTTTCAGATCTGTTATCTAGTAAATTTTGTAAGATCAGAAATATTTTTTTCCTAAATGTCTTCAATAAGGTTCCACAGTCCACATCCACATCGAGACGCGTCTAAAATATAAAAACGTATTCCCCGATTTTATGTTCAAGAGAATGAAATACGTTAAGCAATTAGGTCCGGTAACGCTGTAATTTAACAAGTGAGCAAACTGACTGATTACTACAATAGTTATAGCAATATCCAGTGTAGTTGGTGTTGATGTTGTTGCCGTCGATACTAGTTGTACACCTCAGCTCATGGTACGCCGCTATTGCTATGATTTGCTATTTGCTGATCACTTTTTTGTTGTTCCTCCATTGCCAGCGTTATTGTTGTTGTTGCATTTTGTACATATGTTAGATGGGTCGATCGGACGGTTGCCTGCTTTGTTGGCTCGCTGCTGAGCTGAGCACTATTCGATCGGCTGAGAGTAGTTAATTTTTCTTTATCTTTTATTTCTGATTTTCATTTTTACGTTTTGCCCACATTGCCTTCGTGCTACGCATTCATGCTGACATTTGTGCATGGCTCTGTATGTGTGTGTCAGCATATGGTAAAGAGCTCTCACCGCTGTTGGTGGTGGATTATATGACCAGCGCTGGATGCCAGTCATCAGTTGAAGCTCGGCTTGGAATACAGTCAATGTTGTTCGTTTGTCGTCTGCTGTTCGCCTTTGTCGTTTGTTATTTAGCTGGTTTAGTTGAGTTTCAGTTCGCGTCCATACGTGTGGTGAGTAAGACGTGTTCGTGCACTCTATCGTCGTCTTGAACCTGTAATACGCGGTGCGCTTAATGCATTCAGTTGTTTTGTTGTTATTAAATTGTGTTTTTGTTGTTGTTGCGTGAATCAAATGTCTGCAAGCTAACTACGGTGAGAATCATAATTGCAGCGACGAGGGTGGCGACTGCCTCAAGTGCATATAGAAGTTGTAACTCTTTAGAGGCGTTCAAAGCTAATATTCATTTTACGGTACCTATTTTGGTGTAACGTAACGTAACGTACTCAACCTCATTGTGAAAAAGGAAAATCCAACTTGTCTTAAATGGCTGTGGGAAAATTGTGTAACAATGGAAAAGCCACATGCACACTTACATACATATAGACAAATATATATACATATATACATAAGTGTGCATCTTGTGTGAAACCAAAATTTTGTCTCGTAGAAAACGTAAAATTTTGTTTTCTGAAAAACACCAAAACAAATCAGAGCCGTGCACATAATTGTATATTCGCATACACATACAAACATATGTATGTACATTTGTTGTTTTTATGTTCGCTTAGCAAGACCGTGAAACTCAGCCTCGTTCATCGTAACTGCCATAAAAGCCAAATTCCAACAGTTGCTATTTTTGTTTTTGCAAATGACCACCTGTTGCTAAATCTACACAGGCGCACACTGGAGCAGATCTGCATACATACACAAAACTATGATTTGTACTACATACTTATATCGTATGTATATACATATAGCCCTGCTTCACTTGAGCCTCTCGGCTTCCACGTCAAATTGGCTGCCTAACTGACGAAGGAAATGGCTACCTGCTGTTAGTCGATCGTCAGACAAACGCCAGGCATTCTTTTCCTAAACTACACACATACATACATATAAGTATATGTACAAGCAGTGCAACACAACTACATAATCCATAAACAAAGCAAATATGGAAAGTATGTGTGGCTTGAAAATGCAAGAAGAAAGCCACAAAAACAAATGCATATGAACTGCAGACCGACCGACCGACCCATAGAGAAACGAAAAAAATGAGCAATCAACGAAGAAAAAGCCAAAAACAAAGCGCACAAAAAATAGCAATAAAACTATGGAAAATCAAAACAGCTGCTCGCTCACTTCTCTATGTATTCATATTACAGCAGCAAACATATTTTGTCGTTGTCGTAACGGCTTTGCTACTGGCCGATTGGGGAATTCGGCAGGCGGTGTGCGGTGAATTTTAACCTGAAAATCCTGTTAGCGCTAATTGAGTGGCCCAGCTTCCGCTCTGAGTTGCCATTGCTGGTGGATAGGTCTCAGCGACGATTTATTAAAAATATTGGAAATGCCTACTGGCCCGTCGTTCACACATACAAACCTATATACTAAGCTGTATAAAAGTAACTATGTACATACATACATATACATATATTGTATATATAATAGTACGTATGTATGTATACTTTTTTAGAACTAGTTCAGTGCTTTTATAGACTCTTCGTATTCATTAGTGGTCACTTCAAGTCGGTCATTTAATTTACTAGCCCATCTCATATACGAATTTCCTCTACTATTTCCTCTATAATTATGTGCACGCATGCAGTTGGCAGAATTCAGTTACTGTTAGAATTGTAATTCAGCTTTCCAATGGGAGTAACTGACTTCGACTGACTTCAACTTTGCTTGAAGTGCTTTGTTAACCTATAAAAATATAACTTTGGTTTATGAGAAAATAAAGTGTGTTTCAAGACTAATTCCACCGAATAGTGTTTGAATTTCTACAAGTCGTTATATTATGCCTTTTGGATGGTGGTCTTAAACTAATATTTTTTGTTTTTCAATTGAGAGGCGCTGCTATTCTTTCAAGTTTTCTTTAACACTATTATAGTATTGTGTTTACTAGAACGCCCGGCGAACTTTGTGCCATCTAATAGTCAGTTAGCTTGTTTTTGATACTAAGGCGGTGCTGAAGTGTTGTTGTAGCGGTTACCCAAGCGGTGATAGAATTCATCTAACGGGAGGCCCAAAGTCGGACCAGGGAAAGGGAAAGGGGTGTCAGATGAGTGAGGTTAATTGGCATGCAAAGAGATGGTTAGTGCCATTCGGGGACTCTTTGCATGCAGGACATTGGGTATGTCAGAAGGAAGTTGCGCGAGGCAACTCGAGCTCGGTGACTGCAATTGGTGGTGATTTGAGTCCAAGTACGCTATTTACGTGAATGACGATCAACAGAAACTGCTTGTAAAGCATTTAGTTACGCTCTCTAACTGGTAACATACGGGACTCGTTGAGTAGGGTTTCGACCGGAGATATCAAGAGAGAATCCTTTTCATGGTATAGGTTTCCACTTAAGGCTGTTAAAAGACAATTCTTGGCGAGTTTTTTGTGAGTGTGAAAGAACACGGTAATGATTAGTAATTTCGAAGAACATATTTAACAACAACCTGTAAGCATCTGTTTGTTTATTGCAAATTGAAAACTAATAAGCATCCCTCAACACGAGGCGTGTCAGTGATTCACTGGGTGAAGTCAGGTTATTTTCAAAAACATCATGTCGGGCTAATAATCGCTTTCTGCACTCTGGTCATGAAAACCATATGTCGAACTAAAACTTCTATTAATTACTTTTTACATTAAGAACATACAAAACTAGCGCTTGCTACGCCTATGAGTTCCGTCTCCAGTATTTGGTTTGAACATTGTAAAAAAAATATGAATATCGTCACTATATTATGTAAATTTCGTGTAAGAATTACTAGGAAGTCAATCCAAACAGACAACTTTGCGCAATAGATCAGCTCAGCTTTCTCTTGTTTATTATTGAAGCCGCTGGCGATTGCGCGGTCGAACATATTTTTCTACACCAAATGAATGTATGTATGGCAAACGCTCTTTGCATAATAAAGAAGCTATCGAGCAGCACTTATAGCCAACTCGAGCTTGAGCCAAAATGCTTACAGCAACAGCAATTGGCAGCGACAGCGACAGGCAAAGCAACAACAAGCAGCCATCTAGAGGCAATAATGAAACAATGACTTCCGCAAGCGATACGCAATTGCTCATCATTATCGCTTGGCCGACCCTATCTTTGTAAATATGTATGTAATTATGTATATATTTGTGACTATAAGTATAATTGAGATAAACGCATTGGCTTGTGGAATTGCTAAAATCATAATTTAAAGCTTCCAATGGGCGAAATTAATGTGTTCATTTGACTTCAGCACAAAATTTATGGGTATAAAATGCTTGTATGTATGCACTTGAATACGCCACTTTAGTAATTTTCATTTGCGCATGCGTTCACGTTCGCTGTACATTTTAAAAGTGTAGCGCTCATACAATTTAAGCACCTGCCCATAGAGGGCGTCCACTTTTGATTTCTTTCTAATGTCCAAAAGCGGACCAGTGGTTAATATTATACTACATAACTAATACCGCTGTTGTTGTTGTTGTATATTTTTCGATAACATATCCAAAATTAATTCGTGCTGTGACTCAATATTTTCATTTCTTTTCCTCAATTCACCACCGGTTTATTATAAACACACACACACTTACATACGTTGCTTCGTATACTCCTATGTGTGTATGTATTTCGCAACTATTCTTTTCCGCCAAAGCGTTCACGGGGCTTTTAGTTGAACTTTGCTTTCGATTTCTTACACTTTCAAATTGCCTTTTATTGCACATTTGCATTGTGTTCGGTGGTCAATGATAATTGTTGGCTTTGTTTTAATGTTTATTGCGTTTTGTCTACACTTCCACTCCGCATGAAAGTGAAAATAATTAACCATTGACAGTGTACACATATCTGTATATATGTATTATATGTATATGCGTGAGTATATATGTACTTTAGTGCACACAAATAACTGTATTGCCCTCTGACTTCTATGATACTTGAGTTCCGTGGTTCATTGTGCCTGCATTGTGACAACTGCTTGACCGATCGTCAAAATTTTGAACTCTTTCTTCAAATGGAGATTGAAGGACGCGAATAAGCAAACAATTCAGGTGCGCGGAGCTTGTGGCCTTGTCGTCCACTATAATATTTCGACTCAGTCCCACCACTGACCGCATGGTCATCCATCATTTTCAATATATATCCATCAATAACTGTTAATTGTTCATGCTAATGACCAGATATGTATGTATTGTATGTATATATTCATGATTCATACTTCGTCATTCTTCGCAACGCTGATAAGACCAGCCTCAATAAATTTCGAGTGTTAATAAACCATGGAAATGGAACCACTGTCATTTGATTAACGGCCAATGACACTTTAGGATGCCAGCAAAGTTCAATAAATTTCGAGCAATACAGTTATGATTGCGGAAACTTGAAGATTTGTTTACAAAAAAATCATAATTTTGCTTTCTTTTGGTTGTGATTTCTACAACACTTTTGAATTCTGATTATGTACTGCACCATTTTGAGTAATGAGCAATACATTTTACTCTAAAAACTAGCTATTATATAATATCATAAGTTAACTAAGTGCTTTGGTTTACTAAATCCATTGGTAGTCGACCACAAACTTCTTATTCGTCATTCGTTGTAATTTATTATACGTTTTTCATTTATTCTAGAAAAAAAAAATTATATCTCAAAAGTCTAAATTACTTCCTAACCCATTCTTATGATATTTTGAATGCAATACTAGTTTGTTCTCGCTTTGGTTTTATAACAAAAGGGTCCACGTCGATGATTTATATTAAAAATATGTATAGTACAAATATAAAAAATAAAGTAAATATGCCACCTCGCAGATTCCTTATCATCACCAACATTTGTTGTTTCAGTGATAAGAGTGAATTAAGTTTTTCTTTGAATTTTGTAAATAAATACTTTTGTTTATAAAGTTATATGGAAATTGCTAATGGAATTTGTTTTTAAACAAATGATAAGAACAAACGACAAATATTGAAGTTATTTAAAATACTTAATTATAATTATATGCAAATGTATTGTTGTTGTATGGCCATATGATAGCAATAAAATGTCCGTTGTTTTCTTTTGAATTACTACAATTACTACATATGGTTCTTTATAAACAAAGGTCTTCGGCGAAAAAACAGCTCCTCCCAATCTGTAGCTAAAAAGCCGCAATTAAAATTAATTCGATTGAGACTTCTGAAAATTAAGTTAATTTAAAAACAAAAGAGAAACATGGAACTTGATATTCACCCTGATCACCAATGTCACCTCTGCAATGAGCCACTTAGAATACAAGATCGGAATTATGAAAGTAACTTCCATAACTCAAATTCTTGAATAGGCAATAGAAGTCAAATTTCATACAAATTACCTTCCATAACTCGAAGTCTCTTTAACTCGAAGTTTTTTGTGGATTATAGTGATTCGAGTTAAGGAAGTGCAACTGTATTATGCATTAGATTAAGGTGTCTCGTTTTTGCCTTCTTGCTTGCATATCCACCTTTTGACCCTAACTATATACTGACTTATTAGATCTTAGACACTTCTTCTATTGAATAATTGAGGTTAGACTCTTTAATAGGAGGTGTGTTCGTTATTAGATTGTTTCCGAGATCCAGTGCTTTTACCACTTTACCAATGCTTTTCACTTGATTTTTTAGGTTTGTCCGGCAATTAGAAAATTTCCATTTTGTGATTTACATATGCAAATATATTTCGGGTTCGGGTATAAGAGAGTAAACTATTAATAAAACAATTTGATGTTTTGTTTATATAATTTTAGAGAAAAGAAAGAAGCATATATATTTGAAGAATAATATATATTTACATAAAATGAAACAAAATAGCTCTTTAGTTTTCCTGCCTTTTTTGGTCCTGTAGACTTGTATGAAAGACAGTTGGAACAGTTCCTTCCGTAAAATGAGCTAATCAAAGAGAACCAATAACAATTGTATTAACAAATAAATTAAGCTTTATAATTGCTATGGTTCATCTCTTTGATGAACTTGTTCTATATTTTGCTCTATGCGAAAATATGCTCAAAGATCTGATATATTAAAAAGACCTAGTGTTAAATAGTGTTCCCCAATTAAAGCTTTTTTTCAATTTTCGTAATTGAGTATAGCTGTTTCTACACTTGTCACTCTAATGAATGTTTGCACCAAAGCTAATGCCTGTCAGAACGTTTTCTTAATAGGCTGGTCGTGCTTCAGCTTTGTACTCGAGCAAAAATTTAATCTAATCAAAGCGAATAATTCGAATGTGCTTTGTAGTAAGCAGCGCCAATTTAGAATTCGTAAGTGCCGCAAGTTTGTAAAAATATTTAAGTTCATATGCCCGCATGTGTCCGCAGTGTTGAACAAATATTTAAAGATGCATTCAAACTGAATATACAGATGTGTAACATGTTTATATCTAAGTAGGAAAATATGTACATAAGCAAAGTATCCGCTCTCCCCCCAAGACCAAGCGCTAGCTATCAGATGACTGCACCGGAAGTAGTACCCGCAGAACTCATTCTATTGCTTTATTTGAGCGGGGGTGTGATTACGCTGATTCCAATAAAATGTATTCTAGCTGATAGATAACATTTATATACATATGTATATGCATGTACATAATAACTGTACATTCATATATCCATATGTTTGGTTATGTCCACGAATGAATTTATTGTGTGTACATATCTCAGCTGTTTTAGATAAGAAAATCAGTTGAAAATATTTATTTATGAGCTCTTAGTATAGATAATTACTTAAACGTGATTCGAAGTAGCGGAAATAATGTAAATATATAATATATATACATATATACTGTACAAGTACAAAACGTGTTAATCTGACAGAAAATAGCTTTTTAGAATCTCTACTATCGGATTAATATAAGTTCAAGTTTATGAGTAGTCTTAATAATAAAATATTATTTTAAAATTTCTTAAAAAAAAAATAAAAATATACGTGACATACGTATACTTTTTCTATGTTCAACTTTAAGTTTGAAATCAATAAGAAGAGATATATATATGTACATATGTTTAGCCAAGCCTATTTCTCAATATCACTTTTTTTTACTGCGAGGTTTGTCTAACTACTCGACATACTATAACGTACATATCACATCTCTAATTTTATATGCCTTAGAACAGACGAAAAAAATTCGAAACAAATTCGTCGAATCATAATCTGCACCAATCACGTATAAATCTCAAAAACCAACTATTAATGAGTTTTGAGAGTTTTTATATTTATACTTGTATTTATCTTATAATATATCAACAAAGTTCCATCTAATTTAGTTGACAGGAAAAGTGCAAATGAAAAATTAACACGCTACCTCAGTGTACATCTTAAAAAGTTCTGTTTGCACATTCCAGTACCTGAAATATGAGTAATACATAAAGTATAAAAAATAGAAATGAGCAAAATAAAACAGCTGTACACATATTTAGTTATATTATATGACAGGCTTTCGCTGAAATTGTTTTAAACCACTTAATTGAAATCGTGGTGTATTAAAATGAGAATTTTTTTAAACAAAATATCAGAGCTACTTTATTATGCGATATTTTGTGAATTTCTGATAACACTTTAATCCTGTAAGACAACGTCCACTATTTCTAAAAGCTCAAGTAATTCTTCCCTCTTTACTGTGCCGATATAGCACATATTATCATCATTTTACACCTCTCACTATTAGGGAAAATTATTTTAGCTCCGCTAAGATCATATAAAGGGTGATTCATTTCAAAGTTACATACATTTTTAAGAAAAAAAAATTAAAAAAAAATCTAATTCAACGGGGAATGTTTATTATTACATGAAAGAACCTTCTTTGGAATTTATTTTTTTAAGATTATCTCTTTCAAGTGTTGACCGCGGCTACGCCTCAGTTGAGTCCAATTTTCCATGACTCGTTCGAGCATTTCGACTGGTAACAGGCGAATGACACGCGTACCGTTTTGCTCCAAGGCCTGAATCGAAGTGGAATTGTCCACATAGATTTTAGACTTTATATATTCCCAAAGGAAAAAGTCTAACGATATGAGATCACACAATCTTGGTGGCCAATCGACCGGTCCACAAACGTGAACGTGGTCTATTCGGTCGAATATTATCCAGTAATGAATACTGAGTACGATCAGTAGGCCGATTATGTTAAGCATAAGTTGATCCAAGCTCGCGAAACACATTCTTTACAGAACGTAATAAAGTTGAACAATATGAAAACGTTGTCCAGGAGTAAGTGTTTCCATCATAAAATGCCAAACAATACCTATATAATGACTATATCGAGGCTAAGCCCTTCCATATATTATCTTCTTAAACATAAACTTGAAAACCCGAATTTGTGAACAACACTATTTTAGAGATGTTAAAATAAAAATTTTGAAAATTTCACTAATTAACTTTTGGCTACAACTACATTTTCTATATAATCACAATCAAAATCGCATGATGCAACAATCAATTGCAGTAACGTCACGTTACAACTGTTCAGCTCATTCCTGTTATTTCTACACAATTTTCTCATTTTTTTTACGCAATTACTTTTATTTCGTTTTTCTAAACAATTGTGTCTCATTACAAAAACTCAAACTGAAACCCCTAATCTGCGACGCAGTTAAAAATCAGATCAAGTTATTTCGGTGTCAATCGACAGAGGTCGTTGCGATGGTGAATGCCTTCTTAATGTGCGATTATTTCTGTTTTGTTGAATATTTTCTATTGTGTATGAGCGTGTATGTGCGCCTACTTAATATTCATACCAGTTTTGAATTTAGAAATTAATTGTATAAATAGGTAAACAAAAAACAGTTTTCAAACGCAAATGGGAATGCAAAACGCTCAAAAGAGTCGACGCTGATCATGACCGAACTGAGCGCACGTCACACTAAAGCTGGCCAAGGGGGGGAAGACCTGCCGTCTATCACTGTCTGGGATTATTGGAATATGCGCCAATACTTATGTACATACATACATATATAAATAAATATAAGTGTGTGCTGATAGTTATGCATGTACATTCGCATTTTAGAATTGATGCCGACATCAGAATCACGATGCAATGTGCTGCATCGCTCAAGTGCTGAAGCTTAGGATTTCAACGATTCAACAATTCGTCTGGTTCGCGTTAATTAGTTGGCTTGCAATGCGATGGTGTGCCGTGTTGCGGCAATCACTCCATCATTTTGACGCGCGTGTGGATGCTTAGCGAGATGGCGAGTATTGATTGTGAGCTGAGGCTGCTACTTGGCGATGAGAATGTGCATACTTTTGTGCAATCGCATGACATACATACTCACATACAGTTGTAAACCTTATGCGCACATGTTGTTGTTTTGTAAGCAAGTGGATTTTCCAATTTCAACAGCTTGAAGAAAACAAAATTCCTTCGTGGCGGTGCTCGTAACAAAGGCTAACAAAATATTTACTTACATTCTAGCAATGAATAATTGGCAATTCAGGTGGAGCTAGCACAACTGTGTCACTTTTGCTGTGATCGTCAATCTGTGGAAACGCCTCACCGCACGGATCGGTGATCTTGACAAAGTCTCAGCAGCAGTTGACACTGAATAAATGTTAATATATACACAACAACAAACGTACACAAATACGAGTATACGACTCAAATTAGAGAAGCTGGTTGCAGCAGCTGATCATCATTTTTAGATTTAATTTTCGCATACAAATTTCTGTTTTGTCGCCATTGTATGTAAATTAGCATGCATTTTATTGCAATTTTGCTGTGTTTACTCGCAATTGATTTTTAATTATCAAATTCATTAACCTTTTTTCAATTTGTATTTCTACTTGTTACAGGTTCCACAGCTAAACCGCAAACTGTTGAGATATTTGACTTTTTTAGATTTTTCGCTTGGTGCATTTGTCATATAACCGCTTTCAAAACGGCGCAGAAATTCAGTCCACTCAAGCGCAAAACCGTTGCAGAGCCGACACATCAACTCCTCAGCAACAATAGTCGCGCACCACTCAGCAACATGTCGCAGTTGATGTTTTGGAATAAACAGAACAACAACAATAACATAAAGAATCAATCAAACGATAATAATAAAAACAATAATAACGGTGCTACCGAAGATGCGAAAAAGGACAAACGCAATTGGTTGCACACGCCCGATGCGCTCGTGAATGGCCATGTCGTCTATCTAGTCAAGGTGAGTCACCGTTCAACCGCATATGTTAGAGGGAGAAATAAATTTATTATTTGCTTCCAGTTCTTTGGTAATTTGCCTGTGGAGCAGGCCAAAGGCATTGAAGTGGTCAAAGATGCCATACGTAAGCTGCAGTTCGCACAGGAGATGAAGAAAGCCGAAACTGGCACGCAGGAAAAGTGTAAAAAAGTCGAAATCACCATCAGCGTGGACGGTGTTGCTGTACAAGAGCCACGTACGCAGAAGATCCTTCATCAGTTCCCGCTGCACAACATTTCGTATTGTGCTGACGAGAAGGGTGTGAAAAAGTTCTTTAGTTTTATTGCCAAATCAGTTAAGCCACTGGATGGCGGCATTAATGGCACCAACACTGGCAGCAGCAATGGTGTGAGTAGCTCCAACGGCAGCAACAGCACCGGCGGCAGTAACGCCGAGGAGACACATGAGTGCTTCGTATTCATTTCGAATAAGTTGGCGTCGGACATTACGCTGACCATAGGACAGGCGTTCGACTTGGCTTACAAGTAAGTTGGTCTTTGATATTTGGATAACAGTTTTATTATATTATTATTTTCCATATTTGATGGACTCCTGATTGGCCAATAAATATTGAGGATACCAAGTGTAGAAACTGTCTAAAAGAAGGCGCGGTGGAACCATCTTGATACTTAACGATATTCCTCAATATATTTGGTATACCTCTCAAAGCACTTTGTCAATACATTAAAGTCTTTTGATGTTGTTGATTGAGTACCCAATGACTGGTGCCCATTTCTAACGGAAGTTATATAATAACCGTTACGGAAATTTGAAGCAGTTTTCCGATCTTAGCCGCATCTTCAGCTCATTCTTTACCAAATTTGTGCCAATAAACATTACCACACTATATAATAAAGTTCGGCCACAGAGCTTTGCAATAATTTGCAGTTGGTAACGACGTGTCGTTCATGAGAATGGCCGATTTTTTATGCATTTGTCGATATTTCAGAACTTTGAAGATGCAAGAGATGCCGTGCTCTGAGGGGACTCTAGCCAACTACTTCTGATTCCCATATCTACTCTACACCACCTTTTATTTACTGATTTTTTCTTTAACGAATAGCAGTTAACTGATCTCCGATAATGGAGCGCACAATATATTCAATTTTATCTAACAAAGACATCATTTTAAAAATGATTTTTTTAAATTAGCTTTTTGGAAATCCAATATGCGTCTTTTTACTATTTTTACTTAAATAGTCATCGGAAGTTCATGAGTTCACTGCTCCTTAATTCCTTCAACAGTGGTAATAATCATGTATTTATCAACCCTTCCAGAAAGTACATCAACACCGTTGAGAAGACAGATCTGGGCAAAGCGCATCAGCAGAATGCCGAATTGGAAAAGTCGCTCGCCATTTACAAGAGTCGACTGCGCGAGTTATCGTTGAAGCTGCCAAAATCCGAACTGGATTCGATGCTTTTCAAAATGGGCATCAAAGATATACTGGAACTGCCGGCTGCTGAAAATGGAGCTCTAACCAACGGCAACGCCACCAAAGCGAACAGTAAGTCAAACAACAGAAAAACTCACATAACTTATAAAAAAATATAAATATTTTCTTCTTGCTTTATTGTTGTAGTGCTTGAAGATAAACTGTTGATTGACACGAATTCAACGCATTCGATGAAATCATCGTCGGGATCGTCGTCATCCTTTGTGCCAATCGTGCCGCCACGCAACAATCTGCCAAGCCAAATCATACACAAATCGAATAGCCAAAAAATGGAGGAGCTGCTGCTTAACTCCGATTCGGATAGTGACTTTGATCCGCGTGCCGATGAGTGCGTCGACGGTGGCAGCAACAGCAACGGCGGTGGCGTTGGCGGTGGCGGTAACGGCAAGAACATTAGCAATGATCTGTTCGGCTTTGAGCCAACCCAATCGTATGGCCAACAATTGTTTACCAATCAGAATAACAACATGAACAACAATAACGATAGCAAATCGGTGAACAACAACCACAATGGCATTAATTTGAGTTTGAGCAGCGTCAGTGTCGGCAACAACGGCAATAGTTTAAGCAACAACAATTTCACAAACGATCTAACACCGCCATTACGTAAGTAAAGACATATGTATATACACACACACATACACATACAAGTATGTAAGCAATGCTCTACAAATTGGGCTTTGAAATTGAAATTTCATTCGCAATTAAAAGTTTTCGCCAATTCATCGACTTTTGCTTGCCTTGCTTGTGTACAGACATATGTACATATATGTATATATATATATATTTATATATATGTATATGTATATACATAGGTAAAAGTGTATTTATGCAGTTGAGTTATATGCTTTGTTTTGTTTTGTTTGCGAAATACTTGTAATTGTTTGTTTGTTTCGTTAATGATTGTTTTTCTCCGTTCTCTTTTCGGTGCTTTATCTCGGTCGTATAGTGGCACCTCCACCTAAAGTGGCCGCACCTAGACGCAGTACATCGGTCACGAACAGCATCACAAGCACAAACAACAATAATAATATAACCGTGACCAACGGCAATACAGATTTATTCGGCTCGGATCCATTCGAAATAAATAATGGACCCAGTATTTTCAAGGTGAGCGTTAATGATGATGATGATGCTACTATTAGCTGCCGCCGCTTTACTACTTTACTTACTTTGCTATTTGTTTAATTATGTACATATATTTTATTATATTTGATTTTATTTATTTTCTCATAAGCTTCATGAGTTTTGAGTTTATTGTCAGTGTTCCAAAGGTCATTTTAACAATAACATTGCTGACTCTGTCAAATAGAATTCTACGCCGCGCAATTCAGAGTTTAAAAGTAGCAGCTTCTCCATTTTTTTGATTTAGGTACTTGTTAACTGTAGATTTCGACTTGACACAATACAACAAATATTCCATCGAGAATCAGTTTGTAGTTCGTTTCACATTTTGCTTTAAAATATGCCTCCATCACGGTGATTAGCTCTTCAATGTTTCTTTGTAGCGCGTATTTGCCTGAGGTTTGAGAAAAGGAAAGTATATCTTTGAGTCTATAGCCGTAGAATACCGCGATTCTGCCTCGCACTTCCGCCCTACTTAAAAATCCTACTTAAAAGATCTAAAAATCGCCGAAATCGGTCCATAGATTTTTAAGGCCCCATATATCGAACACGAGGACCTCGGTGCTTCTAACCTAATATTATGGTTTCCAACTTTCAATGGACTTTATACAATATACATATATGACGGATAGGTGGGTCAAATTGTGTATTATATAATATAAATAAAGTTAAATAAATAAATTGCGAGAGTATAAAATGTTCGTTTACACCCGAACTTAGCCCTTCCTTACTTGTTAAACATACGGTAGGTGCCAGTGTATTTATATGCATATTCGAATTCGAAAAGTCTGGCATCACTTGTATCAAAGTGCTTACGCTGCAATTAATTTTGCTTGTGTGACTTTTATTTTTCAACCAAATTTTAATTGAATGTGATGACTTTGTGGCAGAACGAATTAATTGATTGGACGATTGTAAGATTTATATTTATTGGGTTAATTCAATTATACAAATGACATTGATAACACAGTTCTCGTTTTTCCATTTTGTGTTGAATTATTTTTTATGTCCATTGAAAATAAAACCGAATTATACCGATCTTCATTTAATATGAGTATTTAAACAATTTCTTCAATCAGAAAGTTTCAGGAACTTCAGTGGAATTTAAATGCAGTACCGAGTAAAATAGGAATAATTAATAATAAAATGTGATCAAAAATAAAAAAATAAAAACGCGCCTTAGAAAAAATAGATACAATTTTTAACTGAAAATTATGAATTATGATTC
The DNA here is from genome assembly GCF_028554725.1 of Zeugodacus cucurbitae. Classification (NCBI taxonomy): domain Eukaryota; kingdom Metazoa; phylum Arthropoda; class Insecta; order Diptera; family Tephritidae; genus Zeugodacus; species Zeugodacus cucurbitae. Next base: position 39,690,150 of record NC_071671.1, on the reverse strand, counting down.
TAAAGGAGATTGCTTCCAATGAATTATTATTCTATTTATTGCTGTTGCAATTATTATTATTATTTATTAGGTTAATTTAAATGAGTTGGCTATTATTGCATCTAAGCAAAACACATTTAAATAATATTTATTCAATTTTCTTACAGAGCAAGCTGATGAGCGTAGATGACTTCACGTTGGAGAGTTTGGATCCACTGAGGAAGTAGACCGGTAGCGCGCCAACCTGAGCGTCATCGAAGCCACTTTATATTGGTTATGTGAACGCTCTATTAAATGCTTCCAACACCAAATGAACCAACAGAACAATCACTACGTTCGCATAGCAAGGCGTTCATTTGGGGGCTTACCTAGTATTTTCAGTGTCGAAGCGATAATATAAAGTTAAAACAAATGCTTAAAACTGTAATATGTTTGCATCGAATATTTGTATACATTTACTTACATACATACAAGCAAATATAGAATTTTGTATATACACGCATGCATTAGTTAAATATTAAGTAATATTAATCCGCGTGTAACAGCACGGCGTTACAGTGATACACACGCACATAGAAAGCATATATGTATGTATTTATATATCTATAATTATTATGTAGTTTCAATTGGGCAGATTCAACAAAATTTTTGCTTACCTTCAAGTAACGATATTGCTTTCTGTTTGCAAGTACACATGTATGTTTGTATGTTTTATCCTTTCCTTCTTTCTTTATTTCTGTAATTGAACCGTGTAGTGCAGCATAAGTTCCACAGTTTCGTCAATGTTCCGCTTATTATGACGCAATAAATAAATGATAAATGATGTGTATAAAATATTTTATTTATTACGTTTTTTTATAAATATAAATATTACTATTTGTATGTATATGTATCGAATCTATTGATTTAATTATTTTATTGCAATTATTATCAAATTATGATTATTGATGATGTTGATGCTGAGGGGTTCGTTAATTATGCTACAGTCTATAGATAATAATGTTAAAGAAAGAAAAATTGTGAAAAGTGATAGCAATAGACAATCCTCTCCCGCCCCCTTATACTCGTATATGTATTAATATTTGGTAGGTATATGCATACATATGCCTCCTCAACCAAAACACTCACACATGCGCACTCTGTAAAAGTAACAGTTATAAATGTGTTTATGCTAGTAATGATCACTATGATTACGAATATTTTAAAAGTTTATGTAAAATAATTTAAAATAAATTTATTAATACATTCGTACATATATAAACGTCATATGTGCACACGCACACACACACACCCACACACACGTCTACAATAAATAATGTTTATATAAAATGCATTGTTATATAATGAGTATGAAATCGAGGATGTTTAGTTGAGAACGATGATTGATAAAGATTATGTTTATTATAAAGATGATGATGTAGCTGGTGATTATTATTATTATTATTATTACTATTATTATTTTGTACGTTGTACGTTATTTACTAGCGAAGTATATAAATAAAGAAATAAAAAAAAAAACAATAAATTGTGGAAAATGCATTTTCATGTATTTTATTGATTTTGGTTTAGTTTTCAGCTGGGTTGTTTTTATTAATATTTTTGTATTTTGCTTTTATTTTTTTTTCTACTACAACAATAAAAAACTGTAAAAAACTGTTTAGTGTGACAAGCAAATCGGTTGTACTTCTTTATGGTATGTAAGTATTAAAACATAGATTATCTGTAATAAATTTAATAATATTCTATGTAATAATGCAATAACAAACTCTTTAAGTTTAGAGCATATTTTTACTAGTTAAAACAATTACAACAACACTACAATTAATATAAATGTAAAAATTCTTAAGCGTACAGACTTAAAGGAAATTAATAAAATGCATATTTAAGAGACTTTGCGGTTCTTTATTTTTTTCTCGAAATCGCTTGGAACTAAGATAACTACCCACACATCATAAATTAAACGAATCAAAGGTTTTCGCTTATTCCGTACACTATTCATAGAGTGGTTCTGGGATCTTGAACATTAGAATTTTTTCAATTGACTATATATATAATTATATATATAATACATAATTTGACCCACATATTCGTCATATATATTGTATAAAGTCCATTGAAAGATGGAAACCATAATATTAGGTTAGAACCACCAAGGTCCTCGTGTTCGATATATGGGGCCTTAAAAATCTATGGACCGATTTCGGCGATTTTTAGAATGGGTCTGCCACACTATAAACATAGTATTTGTGCAAAGTTCTGCACTGATATCTTTAAATTAGTGCTTACTTTAAATATTGTAAAGTAAACGATTCAGATCGTCTTCAAAGTTCTGGTATATAGGAAGTAGGCGTGGTTGTGAAGCGAGAAATAAGTGTGCCAAGTTTCATCAAGATATCTTAATTTTTACTCAAGTTACAGCTTGCACAGGCGGACGGACGGACAGACATTCGGATTTGAACTCCACTCTTCACCCTGATCACTTTGGCATATATAACCCTATATCTAACTCGTTTAGTTTTGGGTGTTACAAACAACCGTTATGTGAACAAAACTATAATACTCTCTTTAGCAACTTTTGTTGCGAGAGTATAAAAACGATTATTTAACATGCTCAAATAATCGAAGAATTGAACTGCTCTCGATTTAGAAATGAAACGAGATAAAAATGTTTCCTATTCCTTACGTTAGGTTAGGTTGTAAGGCTGTTTCTCAAACTATTAAAGACAGTCCTTTGTTAATAATCCTAGGCCTTAGTTATCGGAGTTTCTTTATTTCCCATGTTTGTTAAAAATAAATATATTAAAATTATAGTATTGTCGACATTTTCCTGCAAATATGATGAATAAATTTCAAATCTTTCTATTGATGTCTATCACTGGAAGTAGGCAAATGGAAGTATTGTTATATAATGCGATCTTGATTATTGAAATTAATGTGAATTAGTATATTTTTATGTTTAAGGTGAAGTATTACATTTTAAAATAATTTAATTTAGTTAATACGAGAAACGACGGTTATATGATATGTTAATCCGGATTCCATTCGTGGAATATCTATTGCAGTAGCTCTATCTCTTCTTCTTCTTTTACTCCATAATTTCATTTCTGGATCATATACGTTATGTTTTTGTATTTCTATTATGTGAAAGTAATTTAAGTGTTTAAAACCTAGCCATAAGTTGGTAATAAATTAATAAGTACATATGAGAATTAAACTAATTGAGAATTAATCCATTTTTAAAATATGTCATTTTGATCTTGTCACTCTTTAGTATCAGTTGACTCACTTGGATTGATTTTCATCTCTATAAATAAATACAGTTCAACTTCCCTTTGTTACATGATTTATGCAATCCATAAGTGTAATATCATATTTTTGGTTAGCCTGCATACGATATAGGGACTCTTTTAAAATTCTGTCTCGATAGTACATTTTTTAATTTTGTGCCCTGGTCGATAAGTTCGATTTATGGAAGGAAATTTGTATGAAATTTGATTTCTATTGCCAATTCAAGAGCAATTTTAAGGAACACTGGGTTAAAGGAAGTGTGTAACACAGATCAAATTTGTGCAGGAATCCGTAAAATAAATGAAAAATAAATGAAAATTATAAAAATAAACCGTTTAGGCGCAATTATAAATATGGGCTTATTGATATCAATATGACAAAAGATATTGTAAATTTTCAAAAATAGGTCACAACGACGTTAATTACATAATGTAATAAATATTATTTTGAAAATACATGTTTATAAATTATTAAAGGAACAAAGACTTTTTTGTTGATCAATTTTGATAAATTATTCAATTAGAAACGTTCGGAAAGACGTAAAATATAAAATGGGCCTGATTTAAAACGAAGTTAACTTAGTACAAAAATGCAGATTTCACTACACTGTTGTCTATACTATACTCGCGCTTATAGCCTTATAGAAAATAGGAGAAGAACTTGTTATTCACCCGATACACACTACTGGCCTTTGGCAACACTGTATATCCCTCGATTTGTCATATGCTATGGGTTCTTCTTAGTAAAAGCTGATTTTTCAACAGATCGAGAAAAATTTACACTTATTCCATATCAAAATATTTTATTGCTTTCGCGCTCTGTATCCATCATTAACATTTTTACTAACATAACTCTTATAAATCTTTATACATTTTTATAAAACTTAATTTATAATTTATTACGTTCAAACAAATGCTCACTTAAAAGTGTTAAACTTAACTTCTTAGCCTAAATTACTAACTTCGTCATTTCGCTTACACAATAATAAATACGAATAAAAGTGCAAATGGCTGTGTGATTAAAGCGCTAAGTAAATAAATGTTTATGGGTATTTGCGGGGAATGTTTTTGCTAACAGTTAATGCATTTTAAAATGTTTTCACTTACATAATCCTACAATGTTACATATGCATATGTGTATTTATGTATGAGTGCAAATCTTCGCCGTGACTGACTATTTACGCACAAAAACAAATTCCAACACGATTTGAGCAAACTCTACAAAACCTTTCCAAATGCACTTTTCGTCGAACGTCAGCGAATCTCATTCAGTGCCATGACATAATTCTAAATTACGAACCTATAAACCTTTGCCAACTTGTGCATGACATTTTTACTGAAGTTTTCTTTAATTAAATGTTTTTACTTCACACTTGTGTCTTTAAAGCATAATTGCTTTCTACTTGTTGCATAATCTCAATTGGATCAAGTTACTACTTATTGCAAAATTTCCATATTTTATCGATTTCTCTCTCTCAACGTTTTGAGTTACTACTTGTTGCAAAATTTGGTTTTTAGTTTAAAAAATATTTGCAATATTTTCCTGAATAGCACAGTGATTAATTTATATACCCGTCCTCTTGATAAGTTGAAGGGCTTTGCTGATTGGGTTACGTCAATTCATTAACCCGCATATTAATTTTATAATATTTTATAATTTTTTTTTGTACTACAACCCTTTCATCCTTCACCATTGCTATTCATTTCTTATCGTTCAGCAATTGCTCCTGAGTTTGTGGTACCAAAACATTCGCTGGTTCCGTATCTGCCGCCGTTGGATTTACTTGCTGATCTCCCGAGTTACTCATAGGCTCGGCCTATAACATGTTATTGTAGCGCTTCGGAGCCGAAGCATTCAACTGCCTAGCGTTCATGTCAGAGCTCTGTAAATGAAGATGGCAAAATGTTTATGTACATCCATATCAGTTTCTATTTTATTTTCAAAATAATATTTATAAATAAGTATGTATATAATTGGATGAGCATGTGAATGTCTGTTCGATGGTAATGGACCCGGAGTTTTCTCCTAATCAACTTTAAAGAAGTTTGTAGAAATAGTTCTAACAAACGCGTACAAATGGTATCACTTGTATTTCTTAGAATAAAGAGAACTAAGAACTGAAATAGAATCACATATTTTATTCAAATTATTTATATCTACATGTAAAGTTCCAGTAAAAATATTCAAAAGTACTGACATTATTCCGTTTTCATCTATCTAGTCTCTACGTCTTTCAAATATATTGCAAGCTTAAGAGAATTACATATGTATTACAATAAAATCAAATTTCAACATCGCCTCTTCTGATTTTTTCACTGCATCGGCAATAATGTTTCCTTACACTGGTTTGTATTATAAAGATTGCAATTGTCAAGTGTTTTTTCCTTAAGATAAATACTGACAACTTGACAAAAGGAAAATAAACAATCTTTAAATTATTTTATATATAAAGAATCTGTAGAATGTGTAAGGAAGGTTAATTCAAGAATTAGAGAGTACAAGATTGCGACGCGATAAATTTGTCATTAACGAAACGAACTGTCAAACTTTCAATTGTAAAAAAATTCCTTTCCTTCCGTTCATGGCGCCACGAATTAGTATATTTTCCCTGAAACAGTACTGTAACTGTACTAAGTTCTATTCATTTATTCTTTAATAGCTAGATTTCATAAAAATATCTGTTTTGAATGTGAAAAATATAAGCTGAATAAAAATAGTGAAAATCATAACATTTGCAAGCAAGATTCTATGTTGTGATAACTCGCATATAGCGAGTATAGAAATAAAATTCAATTTCTATTAACGAATTTGATTATTAAAATAAATATAGATCAGCAGCCTTTTCCTCTATATAATAAAAATAAATCTATAGATATAGTAGATATGTATAGTCCACTAGGGAAGTAGAGAACCTATTCTTATACTCTCGCAACAAGTTGCAAAGAGAGTATGTAATATAGTTTTGTACACATAAAGGTTGTTTGTGTCACCTAAAACTAAAAGAGTTAGATATGGTTAAGAGAGTATGTAATATAGTTTTGTACACATAAAGGTTGTTTGTGTCACCTAGAACCAAAAGAGTTAGATATGGTTGAATTGAAATCCGGCTGTCTGTTCGTCTGTCTGTCCGTCCGTGCAAGCGATAACTTGAGTAAAAATTGAGATATCTTGATGAAACTTGGCACTTGGATCTTGAAATCGGACTACTGCCACGCCCACAAAATTGCGCAATCCGAAAACATATATCACTAAGCCATAACTAAAGCAAAAAAGTAGAAATTGATATAAAGGATCGCAATAGCAAGAGACATATATGGAGGTAATTTTTTGGGAAGGTGGGCAAGGCTCCAGCCCCTACTATGTTTTTGGTACATATCTCGTAAACTACTGATAGTGTGACTCTGCCCCCATATGCCTCATATACAGATTTTCAAACTTCCGATTAATATATATGTCGGTTAATATGTGAGATGTCTTAGCAAAATTAAGTAAACGTAAAATCTTGGATATAATGTAGCTAGGTGACAAAAATAGTTGAAATCGGTCCATAAATTAGCCAAGCCCCCTTATATAATCTATAAAGATTTTCGCAATTACAGTGGACTTTATGTCGACTATGTGTCTTAAAGAAATTACATAAATAAATTGCGAAAGTATTAACTGTTCGGTTACATCCGAACTTAGCCCTTCCTTATTCGTTTTCTTTCATTTTTTGTTTGTTACTTATAGAGAGATTTCGGATTCTGTATAATATTTTATGTACTATTTAAACTTCAAAGAGTATGAAAAACACATTTTTAATTTTACTGAGAAAACTATTATGCTCAGTAAAACATTTTAGATAGTTTATAAGTTTTACAAGAGATATAAACCTTTCGATTATTTCATTTAGTACGGCTTTCGAGAAAATACAATGTTGTATGTTTATGGTTCACGTTATCTTTTCGACTTCTCTCTATCTCTTTCCAAACATCACTAATCCACGAGCCACTTCAGTAAAAAATAATTAAACTTTATTGCAAAAGAATAAAAATACATTTATTTGCGAAAAGAAGAGTCGCTGCAGTTAAAATGAAACTAAACTCTTCTTTCAACTGTAGACTGTATCATGTCCATTTACATTTATAATTGGAATTTGAAAACGGACTCTCCAGTACTATCCTTCTTAATTATTATAGGTTTAAAGTTTATTAAACAATGTGTCTTTTATTGAAATGTGTAAATATTTAATAAAAATCGCAATCGTTTTAAAAGTGAATGATTTTGTATTGTGTGTATGCTTTGAAATACCTTTCGTCATAAATAAAAACCAACTGAAATGAGTCAAGCATTTTAGAATAAAACATACGCTAATTGTTTTTGGACGTGAAGAGACTATATATATAACGCCAACGGTTGGAAAAATTCTGAAATATATAATATAAAAAAATATGTGAATATGTAAAGAAATGTTCAAACTTGAAAAAATACAAAGCAAAAGCGAACAAAGACAATGCGAATAACAACAAACAAATTATTGCGGAATTAATAATTGAATATTTAGGCAATTTGAAAAAAAGACTGGGTAATACAAAAAACTGCAACAAACAAAATACAAAAATACACAAATTGCAAAGAAATGCATTTAACTAAAAACGCTAAAACTAAAATAAAATAAACTACAGTTGGTTTAAATAAATATTTGCGTTTATTTTTTAAGCCAATTACATTTGTTAGAGATACCTGTCTGCAACAGGCATTTCTGTGTTTATTTCGTAATAAATAATAAAATTGTAGATAATATGTAGACAAAGTAATTTCTCTTAGATAAAAACTAAAAATCATAAATATTTGTAGTATATATATGTATATAATTGTATATGCACATGTAAAGTAAACAATTTGGCTTAGTAAAAATAGTTTTTGTTTTTGTTGTTTTAAATCTACATTTTTTGCATGCTTTTACCACTTAATTGTGTCTCGTGAATAACTTAACCTATAAATCAAGGTTTACACTGCATACGCAGTACATACATATGTATTAAAGCTACGTTTCTGAAAGCCGTTCTTTAGTGTAAATAATTATAATTCAATAACTATATATACAATACGTAGAAATAACACTTTATAATATAGTTGTGCGATTGTACATACTTAACATACACACAAACTAAGTTTCTAATTTATAAACATACTCAGCTGATCCTCATCATTGTGAATTACGCCACAAAAACCAAACGCCCGCAAGCTGATAAATGAATATTCAAAGCATTGCGACTTGTTTGGAAAACAACACAAACATAACAATAACTGTATTTAAATGCTCCATCACTCAGTAACAGTATGCACATGTACGATGCATTGAAGGCGGTTTAAAGGTGCCAAAACAGAAAGCTAATCAATTGTCGTCTTATTTATTGTGTGTATTGGCTAAGCTGTTTTTTAATATAATATTATAAATTTTGGAATGTAAACCTAATTTAAATTCACTTTTTTCGTTTAACAAAACTAACTACAAATCAAAAGTTAACGACAATACAAACATATGTAAAAGAAACATACACACATACCGTTGTGTCTATTACTAACAAACATTTAACATGAATTTGTATTACTAAGTGAGCAAGAGAGGTTCAAAGATAAACATGCTAATTTCGAAATCGAAAATAATATTTCCAAAATGAAACACAATATGTCAACGTTTATAAATCTGTATGTATGTAAACGCAACGAAATATCTTGGAAATTGGTAAGTTTTCATGTGTAAACGGGATTTCCGAGCTATGACTAATTTCGCTAATCAATACGAGTACTGTATATACGCGTTTACTTTCAAATTTCAAGATACTCTATTAGCATCGTATAAAATCTAAAATCCCAAAAATAAAAGTTATCACTACCAATCGTTACATAATGTGTTTGACTTTAGAAGTACATACATATGTACAGTTAACAACAAATTTATATAATTAACAATTCTAGAATTTATACTACTAATTCACAATTTAAAGTTTCCTAAAATTCGTCCCTAATATATTGAAATAGTTTCGTTTAGTGCGGGAGCAGATTGATTTGGGTTTTCTTTTTTGCAGATGAGGAACCACAGGTTATTTCAACAAAGCATCATGATTGTGGGAGTTGGTAGAGGCACACATATATTTGGACGCTGCATATCACACAATCATTCATTACGCAGCAAGTGCATCCAACTCTTTTGTTTTCTTTTTCGGATGTTTTACCTGATTAGACCAATCGCCAGTGGGCACGGTGGCGCGATAAAATTTCGAGCTCGTTTTATTGAAGATGGGCAACAGCTCATTAGCTTCATCTGAAAGTGCCTGCAGAATAGAAAAGCGAAATTAATTTAAAATTTTTAGGTCAATATATCTTAAACAAACTGTACGAAAATTATTAAAATGTATATTCCTAAAATTAACAAGCTAATTCGCTATATAAAGAATAAAAAATCTTCCGAACCCTCAACCAAACTGCTTGAAGGATATATTATACAATAACACTGTAAAATATTCGGCAGGGTATTGAACTAAACTAATTTTTTTCGGAAGACTGAGTTATAAGTAAATAAAATTGTATTAAGTCTACAACTTTGCTTCCTTTGCTAGATGTCTCTAGGGTCAAGCACCGGTCGATTAATCGTTTTATATCGATCTTGGACATTTGTGTCAACATTAACCTAACAAAATATTTGTAGAGATCTGTTTGCATCGCAAACTTATTCTCAACTGAAACTGAATGTCACATTTTGATCCGAATTCTCGACATTCGCACGGAATACGCATGCTGCCAGAAAGATGGTCAAAAGTAGTAGCTAGCGACGTCCAATATTTTGAATAACATTTTTGTAACCGTTTTTATACGAAAAATGACTTAAATTTATAAAAAAAAACGACGGAAGCAAAGTAGTAGACCTAATATTATACAATTTTCGAAGTTAGCCTCCATAATCTAAATATTTGGTTTCAAAGTTCGAAAAAAAATTTAAAAAAATATTAATTACAGAATATAGTTACTGAAAAATCTGAAATATTGATATGTAGGCATGTCCTGGAGATTTCGCGATTTCATTTTATACCGAAATTACAAATCGCACGAATTGATTTGAGGTCTGATGAAATTCATTCGATCTTATTCTGATTCGAACTTAAATTCGAAACAGCTAATAGTCAAACAACTGACATTCAATAACAATTTTATGTGAAATATTTTGGTTAATTTGAGTGTTTTATTGTTTCTGCTTATTTAATATACCGATTAAGAGATCGTTTAAATCTTTTAGATATTCCAGAGTCAGTGTACGATTACGATTTGGTGTTCGAAAACGAAAACGGAACTGTGAAATACAGCACATGGCATCACGTCGTCGATGACAATTTCATGTGAAAACGAATTTCAACACAGCCTGATAAACTACAATTTCTTTTTGTTTCAATGGTGTATACTCTTATACTTTTCGGTTAAGTTTATATGACAGATGCTATAAGGTTCAGTTCATAGCCCGTGAATATAGTATAAATTCATATTCATAAAAATTTAGATTTCTTACCTTCATATAAATAATGGCATCGGTGCCATATCCCTCACATGATAGCAACACAATATCTCCATGGAAGTAGCGCGCATATAGACGTGAAATGGGCAGGCCATAACCGTAACCAGCCAATGGCACTGTATGCAGATCGGATTTTGATGGCTGTGGTGCTGTGCTGTACATATATTTGAACAGCTGGTCGCTTTGGGAACGTGGAATGCCGCCACCTTGGTCGGAGATCTAGAAAGGCACATGCCTACATTTGTTTGTTTTATAATTTAAGAAATATTAGTATTTATACCTTCACGCATATGTCCTCCTTGCCCTCCGCTATGAGCACCTTAATCGGCGGCAGCTTTTCACATTTATCCTGATCGTTGTTTTCCACAACAGCACGCATGGAATTCTTGAACAGCTCGAAGAGCATGTGATATAAATGCGAGGGTACATATACAGTACGTATGGGATTATTTGCTTTGTCATGTGGATTGTGCTCAGTGATTTCCAGTTCTGGACTGATCAGGTAGTATTGATCGCATAGAAAGCGTGCATTTTCATAAGCGTCTCTCACCACAGACGAGATCTGACAGGCCGGATCCAAGCAGCCAATATGGCGACCCTGCTCATTGGGGAACTGACCGAAGAGTATAGCTATAACCAAAAATAAAAAAAATACATACATATATAAATAAATAAAAAAAATATATTTTTTTAAAGCTCCTCACTGTGCTGATTGATGAGCATTCGTATGCTGATGCGTGACATGTACAGTCGATCGAGGAAGTATTGTATCGACGATTCCATGCCACAATCAACGGGGCCACCCTGATGCTCCTTCATCTCGATGACACCCTGAGCCATTGTTTGCACCACATCACTGTGTCGGTTGCGTATGTGCACCAAAGTGTTGCAAAACCTAAAATCGAAAAGATAATGGCACAAATTAAGTTCATATCTATGTATATTTTATTATGTATGTATGTGCAATAAATATTCAGTGGTAAATGCGCTCATAAACACAACAAAAAATTTGGCGCGTGTGGCAGCTAAGTGCAAACAGGTAAATTTAGATGTCTATAAAGGATTTATTACGCCGGTCATAATTAACTTAGCATTGCGTAATGTCTGTCGGCATATCGCGTTGTATTGTATAATACATTAGTCATAAAACGTGTTAAGTGAACAGCTTGCAGCTTATTGCGAATTCAAGTGCAAATCGACTCAAAGTGCTCATACGCAGACACACACCCACATACATATGTATGCATAAGTTTATATGTTCTTCTGTATAAATTAGTGAGCTGCACTTAACCTTCGTGTATTAATTAAACAACAAAAAAGCTCCAATCCGTGCAGTGATTCTCATTGCAGTACTCACTTTTCTAAGTTGCTATGCGTCGGTTCGGCCTTTTCGAATTTCAGCACATCCTCGAAGCTTTGTACGTACCACGAGCTCACCTGACTCACGGATCGCGTGTTCAGCAAATGGTCGGGCAGCAATGCAATCTCCTTCATGATATTCGCCAAACGTACGGGCAGTTCTTTACGCAGGAATATAAAGGATTTCTTCTCGCAGGCATTTTGACCTGTACGTATGAGAATGAGAAATATAGGACATTTTTAGAATTCTAAAACGATTTGTTGTTGATGACTTAGAAAAATTTCTGTGGCATGGAGCAATAAACGATAAAAAAAATTTAATATTAAACAAAAAAATAATCTTAATGTTAAACCAAAATAAAAAATTACGGAACCTCTATAATATAAATGTCAACGTATTTTAAACTTGAGCACAAAAAAAAGATTGCTACCCAATTTAAATGCCTTTATCATGCGCTAATATTTTCAATGAGCTAATCTTTTCAACAATTTATATATATATATTTGGGGTAGAGACCGCTTAGGCGATTATAGCCGAATCCAGAGCGCGCCATTCATCTCTCTGATTTGGAGTTTGGCGCCATTTAGAAATTCTAAGTCCTGCCAGGTCACTTTCCACTTGGTCTCCCTCTTCCGCGACTTCCACAGCCGGTACTGCATCGATCACTTTCAAAGCTGGAGTGTTTTCGTCCATGCGAATAACATGACCTAGCCAACATAGTCGCAACCAGACCCATTCGCTTCGCTTACTTATCCAGTCTGCTGCCAGCAGCTGTACACTCTTATAGAAGATTGTACCTTCTCTATTTAGCTCTGCAGCTCGTATTATTTTTCAAGCAATAGATTGAAGAAGTCGCACGATAGTGAATCACCCTGTTTGGAACCTCGTTTGGTATCGAACGGCTCGGAGAGATCCTTGCCAATCCTGATGGAGCTTTTGGTGTTCCGCAACGTCAATTTACACAGCCGTATTAGTTTTGCGAGGATACCAAATTCAGACATGGCGTCATTGAGGCAGCTCCTTTTCGTGCTATCGAAAGCAGCTTTGAAATCGATGAAAAGGTGTTATGTATCGATTCTTCTCTCTCGGATCTTTTCCAAGATTTGGCACATGGTGAATATCTGATCCATTTAACAATTTAATCATAATAAATGGACAGCTTTTGGAAAGATTGTTAACTTATTGAGACTACTAATACAAGTACAAGTATCAGTATGAAAAGGTAGAAAGTTTTTCTATGTTTTGAAAGATTGCCTATTTTCAAAAGTGGCAACAATAACAATGTCGGAAACAATATAGTGGGGCAGAGGCTTTATTTAATGGCATATTATCTCTCATCTGGAACTGTTTCATGAGTTTTCTATCTCGTTCGATCTAACTTCATAATGAAATGATAAACTGAATATTTTTGCTACCATCTGTAATTCATCTGGTTGTTGTAGATACAACTTCAATGTCCGGTTCATTAGAACTTTGTATGCCAAAGTATGGATGTCGGTTATGTCGCAGCTATTGATTTTCTGATATGCTCCTAAGTACATACTAACTTTATGGCGTATAAGAATAAGATTAGTCGAATAATTTGCTAATTCTACCTTGGAGTTGTAATAATTTTCCAACTGATCTCTAACCTCCATACTTATTCTGGAGAACCTAATATTCTTGGTTAGGTTCTTGCTATATATATTTATATACAAAGATGTTTACTGATTTTTACTTATTAATTTTCACCATACAGACTAACACAAGTCAGGAATAAGTATTTTTTAATAAATAATTATGGATGTGACTGAAACTCTTTTGGCTAGTAAAACATAGAAACTCTGTGCTAATAGCAGTGAGTAAAATGTATGTTAAATTATTTCTTGATTAATGGTCATTATTCCAAGTGAAACTGGTCATCCCTAGATAAAAGAGCTGAAAGGATTGTTAAGTGTTCAGTCGCTAGTTTGGCGAAACTGACACTTCGAATTACAATATCAAAAATATATCTAGTATATAGATAAATCTAGATAATGAACAAAGGAAAAAAGAAAATATGAAAATTTGTATTTTTATCAGGTTTTTAACAAAAAAAAAAACCTCAAATTTTTTAGTCAAATTTTCGCCATATATTGGCTTGAAAAAAAAGTTGTAAAAAAAAATCCTTCGTTCATTAACTAGATAATGTTATTTCAAAGATCTGTGCAAAATTAGAACAAAAGCGATTCATTATTTTTCGAGAAATGGTGTCCATCGACTTAAAACGTGAGTTTTGAGATAACCGCTTTTAAAGTTTTACATTCAAACTGACGTGGCCTGATGGGCGGAATTTCCAAAGGGTCCATCTCTTAAAATTTTACTCGGATCGATTTTATTTTTTTGGATAATATTTCAACCATATTATACTATTTAATAAGTCTTGGAATTTTAAAACCCACCTAACCCCTTAAACTAACATTTATCATTTGTATTGGTGGAGAAATTGGCTCGCTATGTCGCAAAATTACAGTTTGTAAGTGTTTTAGTGTTTTCAAACACATACATATGTACATATGTACATATGTATATGGAATTGAAATTGACTCATCTTTTGATTGTTTACACAGAGTAATACGAAATTTTAATATACACGTAGCCTATTGAAATAAAAAAAAAATGAATTTATATTAAACGAAGAGTTTTAACGGGAATATAATCCAATGTGTTGTATTCCAAGAATAAAACGTTTTTTTATAATTTTCAAGGAAGTTGCAACGCTTTGAGACATAAAACATGTGATTTCAGCGAACTTTCTTTGACCATATGAATGTGTTTTATAGCGCGGTTTATTTGCATTTCTTCAAGTATATGAAGTCAACAACCGGTTAAGGCAAACTTAAAAAATGCAAAGTTCAGCAAAATAAAGCGTAAACAAGATTTCAAAGCGCATGAGTAATGAGGCACAATAAAAAATTAAAATAAAACAATACAGATATACATTGCACATATGTATGTATGTATGTAAATAAATGCACAAACAAGTGTTTGCTTGTTGGCGGTAGCCTTTGCAAACTTCGATACGAAAGGCAAATTGCCGATATGTAGCAATTTAACAGCAGAAAAACTTATTTATTTAGCAATAAAATTTAATTAGGCATAATATACAATACATATGTATGCACATATGTTCATACATACTCATATTGAAGGTAAATATCTAAGTACATGTTATTGTACTTTGTTTATTTATGATCCTCGGTTTTGCGATTGCCTCAAGCACTTCAATTAAAGTAAGTCAAGTGGACGGGTGCCATCAAGGTGTTTGTTGGGTCCACATAGAAACAGATGATGGCCTCCACGAGTGTTACTGCTTGTGACCAGTGTGGACAATATTTTGAGTCAAGGTAATGAGTGCTTTCGAGCACTTTCGAATTTTACTTACTAGCATTTTTACAATCTTCAACTACAACTGAGTTCTTGCTAGTATGTGTGATGAGAGAGATAATGAAATCATTGCGCACAGTGGGACCGAAGCTTTCTTGTAAGCATTAAAAAGCAACTCCATTGAGCGGGAAAGATCGTTAGCGAGAACAGAGCGATAGTTTACGCATGGCCAACAGCGACAAATCGATTATTCCAGAGAGCGAATGTAAGCGGGTGAGCCACATGAACCACTTTAGTGGCGGTCTCAAAAAATGATTGACTTCGCTTTCGGTATATATGGAAGCGATCGTACATTTCGATCGTATATACATATGTATGTAACATATGTTTGTGAGCGCAGGCGGGCGCGTTCGCTTTGCAGACAACACACTTAAGAGCTCTAGATAGCGACAAAGCGAATTGACGTAGTCATGTTGACGACGACGACGACGACGGCTGATTATGCCTTTTTGGAGGCCAAGTCGCCCAAAAAGAATATCATAAAAACAGAAATAATAAAATATAGTATGAAATAGATGAATAAAAACAATAACAAATATGAGCTCATCATCAACGAAACAAACAACAACAAAAACACAAAAACACAAAAAAACAAAAAATGGAAATGAAAATATATTAGACAATTTGCGCGCGTGTGTTAAAATTGTTAGTGTTGTTTGTTGTTTCTTTTGTCAGCATATTTTGCTTAGATATAGAAAAATAAAACAACAACTTATGGACTTTGCTTATTTACTATACAAAGTGGCCACATGAGTATTCTAGAAATGTTTTTTCTTTTATTTTTAACACAACACAATTGTGTGCCGGTGAACAAGCCCCCGCCAACTATGCCAACAGCAAACGTGGAAATCTGCTTGCCCGGTGTGAATTTTGACACACACACACAAGCCCGTTGTTATTATTAACTTATAATATATAGTATATTTAGTTGTTTTTATGAATCGGTATTATCGGCGACCTAGGTTATGTTCATATAACGGTATAATAAGGATAAGCAAAACATTTCGAATCTGTCGGTACTTGGCGAATATTAGTACTATAAAATATTGAGATTTAAGATTATTTCAATTATGTATATATTAAAAATTATTCCGTCGGAGTTAAATAAAATTTTATTAGCTTGCAATTAAGCAAATCTCGAAAAAAAAATTTTTAGTATAGGCAATGTTTGTTGTTTAGTTTATGGAAATTAAAAAAAATGGGCAGGTCTAATAATGCATTATTCATGGCGAACTCAACAAGTTACTTCCTTTGCTTATTTATTATTGCTCTGTGGCTCCGCTATTAATGGAGGTGTGAGCATGTTTTCATGCCGAAGTGCTAATGGCAATCGCAGACGAGATAAAAATTGCAAAAAAAATCTACATTTCAAAGACTGTTTCTATATAATGTGCTGTGTATGTAAATACAAAAGCAAGGCAAATCAATGCAAATATTTATTATAACGATAATAATTTTCACATTTGCTTGATGTTATGAAAACTAAAATTGATATTATTTAGCATGGAAAAGTCGTAGGTACGATATTCATAAATACACGCAAAATCGATGACCTACATGTGTCCTTTTTCAAAACAGCACCAAAAATACTAAATTTAAGAGAGTCACATGGAATGATAAAAACATAAAAACATTCACGTCACCTCTACACAATATATGTATGTATGTACATTTGTATGTGTGTATAATTTAGTCAAATATGTGCATATTCAATTGTGTATACATACATATGTATCTGTATTCGTAAATCTGATGCAATATTGGTCTCATCTAAATCATTTCCACGCCGAGAGAGCTCCCACACAAAAAGGACTTTGATACAAGAATAAGGAGATAGTAACTACTTTAGAATAGCATAGCATCAAAATGGCACACGGTGCAGTTGCTGATGATAGAACATAAACACTTAGAAAACACGAATATGGAAAATATTAAATGAAATAAACCTTTTTGAAATATTCTATCATAATAGCCTTGTATAATACTTAAAGAGCTGCTATAACTAACCCACAAATAAAGACATGAAAATAAAATTTTGTACAGAGGATCACACTAGGGAGAGACATATTTGAATACATTTTTGTTTTTTTGGGAAAGTGGGCGTGACCCAGCTCCCAAATTGGTTTTTTGTATATATCCCGCAAACCACTAAAGCTATACAGACCACACTTTCTGCAGTCACTGCCCCTACGTACCCCATTACACACCATAAAAATAGGTGAAATAGGATAATAACCACGCCCACCTCCCATACAAAGGTTATGTTGAAAATTACTAAACGTGCGTGAACTCACTAACGGAAAACATCAGAAACATTAAATTTTGCAGCAGAAATTGCAATAAAAAGCTGCACGCTGATTTTTTCCATCTTCTTTCCTTCACTTTATAGTATAAACATTAGGTACCAATGAAGATAGCGAAATAAAACTTTACACAAATACTGTATTTGAGGTGCGGCATAACTTACGCAAAATTCGGACCATAAATTTTCGAGGCCATAGATATCGAACAAGAAGAATTCACTGCCTATGCATAATCTTTTATCGTAAATATGAGTAAATCTCTCAGATATTTTAATGTAATTCAGATAATGTAAATCTTTTTCTTCTAATAGTGTGTCTCTGTATCAAAGAGTGGTATTCAAAATCGGGCCATAACTTCCCTAACTGCCATATACCCAATTATAGGTTTTTCAAAAATACGGCTGGCTTCATACCCCATATATCGGTTAATATGTGAGATACCTTAGAAAAATTAAGTGAATATAAGGTCTTGGACATAGTGTACCTTAGTGGTGAAAATGAGTGAAATCGGTCCAGGAATTACCTCAGCCCTCCTATACAACATATAAAGAAGGTTTTCGTTATTCTATTGGACTTTATACCGAATATAAGGTTCAAATGGTGTGTTCTCACAATAAAACTACATATGTACATTAGGGTGGCCCTTAGTTGTATGGAGGATAAAAAAAGTTTCTGGATTCTCGATCGCACCCCCTAGAAATATGCGAATAGCCCAAAAACTAGTATATACAAAGTTTTGGGTCAATCAAAAAAGGTTTAGAGGTTGCGCAAGGAGCTTGAAATCCTGAAAATAATAAGAATTTTTGCCATTTTTATGTCTCAGACTTCCATATTTCAAAGTCACACTATCCCTTACAGGTTTTCCATACCGTAATAAGATAACAAGAAAAACATTAGAACCGTTATAACGGTATATCACGAGCATGCGACGCTTGAGTATGCACCACATTAAATTTACTTTCATATTTGTATTTCTGTAACTCTATCATCAGACCGATTTTTAAGAATGTGGTAATTTTGGAAAGGTAATAAAATTCAGATCTTATTACGGTATGGAAACCAGATAGTGTGGCTTTGAAATATGGAGACATAAAAATTGCAAAAATTCTTAATTTTTCAGGATTTCAAGCTCCTTGCGCAACCTCTAAACTTTTTTGATTGACCCAAAATTGTGTATATACTAGTTTTTGGGCTATTCGCATATTTCTAGGGGGTGCGATCGAGAATCGGAATACTTTGGAAAATAAGGGCCACCCTAATGTACATACATATATACTTAAATTGCGGGAGTAAAATATTGGAATAAGATTATGGGAACAATTTAATTTGTCCCTTGAGCCAACAAAGTTGTGTTTTATCTATACTACTATTAGTATTAGATTTGTATGTATGTTTGTAATGAATAAACTCAAAACACCCCGAGTAACATAGGCTATATTTATTCCTAGAATTTCAACTTTCTGGAAATAGTTCCCAGGTGAGGGTATCAAAAAGACTCCTGATGGAGAATCTTAATCTGAAACTGAAAATCGTCTAGCAAGTAATTCTCTTCGCATCACAATCGTGTTCCAGAAAGTTGAGGAACGAGCGCTCGCAGCTGCTTGCTGAACAAAATTTCAAAACCCATAACTTATAACTTTTGAAATGTTTGTTCAAACCCGTGCTAAGCCGGAGCGGTCTGCTAGTTTTAAATAAAGCCTTAGAAGCAAAAGCTTTCAATTACAATTTCTACTATATTGTATAAAAGTTATACCCTTACGGTTACTGCAAATAAAATGTCTGCATTAACTTAAGTCGACAACTTAAGAGAACTGTAGCAAATAAGCTATTGAGTCAGCATCTAAGGCTTTCTTGAGCTCTGCATTGAAACTAGAGTCGAAGGAAAACAAAGCAAGTAGTACAGAAAATAACTGTAAAACCGCAATGAAAGTAAAATTTACACACCGAAAAAGTCATCATTTATGTCTATATGTTATTTATAAAACAATTTGCGGTACATTTGTAAATACATATGTATTATATATATATTTCCTTGCCTTCATTTGTGCAAATATAACTGAACTACATACATATATTGCGAGTATGTTGTTATTTTTGTTATTTTAGTTGAGCTTAAAAACCCAATGAAGCTCATTTTGTTTGACGATATTTGATAAGCTTCAATTCACACACATACTATGTATACTATATCAACAATAATAACAAAACAAAAATAGTAAATACATAGATAACAATAAAGAGAGAAAGGTGACATACAAACATACACACACATACCTATGTATATTTATATATACATACATATGTATATAGAGATGTGCGAATGCTCCACTTGGGAATGTTGTGATGCGTCTGTGGCTATGCGCGTGTCACCAGTGTTTTGTTTACAAAAGCTGCGGGGCGGGCGCGAGGAGCGGAAACATTGTTGAAATTTTACAATATTTTGTTGTTGTCGGGTAGCTGACTTAGAAATTGTAGTACATAGCAGTAAATATGTTTAAGTGAATTAAAGTGAGAAAAATACTGCAAGATATTTGAACAGTTTAATTTTGACATGCCTCCACTGAATGTCGCGAATAATACAATAGCATAAATTTCAATTAAATTTACTTTATTTTGGCGTAGCGTATGCCATGTAGATTGTATGAGCGCATCACGTAGACAACTTGGACGCTGCTATGAAAATAAAAACAATAAATATTTTACAGCAACAAAATGCTTTGACGAAGGCGGCGAGCGAATCTCAATAATTTTGAATGACAAAGCAAAACAAAATAAAATAGAACTATTTATGGTGGTGTGTGTGTGTGTAATAAAAATAACAAATAATGCTAAATAATAAATAAATTTTATTAGCTGTTGTTGTGCGTCTCTTAATAGAAATAAAAATTAGAAAAAAAAAAACTAAAAATATAAATTAGAAAATTTTTCTTTTCTTAAATTTTTATTTATTCTGAATAAAAATTTATTTGGAATGTTTTACGCTTATTCTGAGCAACCACGCCCTCTTCTCACTTTTGATATCCTCAACGCAAGACCTCATGAAGTTATCATAACTTGGAACAAACTCAGGCGAATATATCAATTCCTCGTAGGAAACAATAATGATAGGGTCGATAAAAATAATAATAATTTTGTGATGTTTAAAGCCTCGGCAAAGTGAAACAGTCGTATGATATCTTAATAATTTCTTAACTTCTAGAACAACGGTTAAATTTTATTTTAATTTCGAATATTATTATTAACCCAAACGATTACCCTCCTCCCGCCCAACCGACGCAGTCCGCATACGAGCGGAATTTGCCGAGTCTAGAAAGGCAAGAGATTTTTAAGCGTCCGGTTCTCAAACTGCTCAGCTACAGAAAGAAACATTTCAACAGCTGAGATTTAAAAATTTATAAAAACAAAAAGTTAAAAATTTCTGATTATTTATTAAGAGAAGACAAAATAGTTTTTTTGATGCTAAATATTGAGTCAGATGGATCAAATGTGCTGGAATGCGAATTAAAATCATGACATATTCGGCAGAATGGTTCATTTAACTCAAAATTTGTTCTAGAAGATTTTAGAAATAATGGTCTAAACTGCCTGGATGAACGCAATGGGACATTAAACTTAATATCAGACAAAAGGAATGAACTACAAACTAAACCATTCAGAAGTTTTACTAGAAAAATTATACCTAGCATTTCTCTGCGACTAGTGAGTGTGGGAAGATTTATAAATTTTAAACGACTAGTATACGGGGGAAGATTCAATCTTGAATCCCAATGTAAGTGGCCTAAAGCAAAAAGTAAAAATTGTTTTTGAACGGACTCAAGCTTATCAGAATGGGATTGATAGCTAGGATTCCATACCACAGAACCATACTCCAATATAGGCCTTACCAATGTTGTAAAAACAATTTTAGTAATATACGGATCACTAAATTCTTTAGACCAACGTTTAACAAAGCTAAGAGCACCTTTAGCTTTTAAGACAATTAAATTTACATGAGAATTAAAATTTAGTTTAGGGTCCATATTAACTCCTAAATCAACAAAGCTAAAAACTTGCTCTAAACTGAAGTTATTTATTACATAGGGGGAAAGATCAACAGTTCTACGGGAAAAGCACATCGTTTTACATTTTTTAAGATTCAGTGGCATATCATTTTTGTGACACCAACTAACTAAATTATTTAAATCCGATTGCAACTCAGTCCTTTCGTTATGAGAAGTATATGATTTAAAAAGTTTTACATCATCCGCATATAATAAAATTTCTGAAAACTTAATTACTGAAGGTATATCATTGATGAACAACAAGAACAGAATCGGGCCGAGATGACTACCCTGTGGAACCCCTGAAGTGACACTAATTGAATCGGATAATGTATTATTAAATAAAACTTGTTGTTTTCTGTTAGTAAGATATGAGGATACCCATTCAAGAAGTCTTGATTGAAAACCAAGAAGATTCAGTTTTTGCAAAAGAATTGAGTGGTTTACTCTATCGAATGCTTTACTAAAGTCTGTATATATAACATCTGTATTCTTATTATCCCTAAAACCCATTGACACATGGTTTACAAATTCAAGCAAGTTAGTTACTGTAGATTTCCCTTTACAAAATCCATGCTGAGAGAATGAAATTAAAGGAGAGATTAAGAAAGTTATTTGGTCAGTGACAATAGCTTCAAAAAGTTTGGGTATAGCTGACATTTTAGCTATCCCCCTATAGTTCTCAACAGATGATCTAACTTCACCTTTATGCAAAGGTAATATAAAAGAGTTTTTCCACATTGACGGAAAAATACCTTGTTTAAGAGATAGGTTAAAAAGCTTAGTTAAGGGCAGATAGATATATTTTGCGCAATTTTTAAGAAAGCTTGAGGGAATCATATCCGGGCCATATTTAAACGAATTTTTTAACGTAACTCAATAATTTAAGACATCTGTTTCAGAAATAATTGGTGTATTAATTACAGTACTCGGACATAACACTTGATGATATGGCACATTCATAGGGTAGTTTGAACAATAATTGGATTTGAAGAATTCTGCAAACATATTAGAAATAATATAATTGTCACATGACATTGTTGATTTATATTTCATCGCGGACGGAAAATTTGAAATCCTGCGTTTGGAATTAACGAAACCATAAAACAATTTCGGATTACGAATAATATTATTTTTTACTTTGATTATGTAGTGAAACGGTCGTATGATATCTTAATAATTTCTTAACTTCTAGAACAACGGTTAAATTTTATTTTAATTTCGAATATACAGAGGTAATCAAAATTATTTACACAGCGAACGTTTTTTATATATTCCACAGAAAAAGCTTTTTCTTGTTGTTTTTGATGTGACAGTGCCACAAAATGGTATGTTGTTGTAAACAAAAAGATGAAGACGAACAATCCAAAGGTCAATTTAAAGAGAACACGGCGGAAACCTGTAATAACTCAAAGATAACGTAGAATATTAGTAGTAACTGTCATACAAAATTCCAGAATAAATCCTGTTAATATTAAGCACCATTAAATCATCATATTGCATGAACAGTTAATGATGCTACACTGCTCAGGACATCTAAAGAGATTCGCATTAACACCTGCGTTGTGCATAAAGTGGTCAATATTTCCGAGACTATAATATAAAAAGCGATTTGCCTCTCATTTGCCGTAATTAGCATGGCTGGCGTGGACAGCTGAATTTTTGTTCCAGTCTCTGCTTAGTAAAACCTTTGTGCATTTTGAGAATAAGAAATATGCAGTTCAGGCGGTAAACTGAGTCTGAGGTGACAGGATAATTTTTTGGGGAAGTTTTCCTCACCTCCGGATATTCAATAAACCACGTGACCATGACGTAGTACAGGTCAATCGGCCTTTTCCAACTATTGGCATGATTTTACAACACGACAATGCTCTATATCAAGTTGGCCAGCGCCGAACACCGAACTAAAATTTATTGAAAATGTTAGGGCTTTCATTAAATATCAGAGGACAGTTGGTACAATGACAGAAGACGCCGATATTACCGAAATTTGGTCTAATTTAACACTTAACTTGGGTAGAATCAATTCGAACCAGATACCAGACTGGTATTGAGGCCAAAGGCGAAATAACCAATTATGAATTTATCACCTTAGAATAGTAACATAGACAGAGCATTAAAATTTATAAAATTATCATTCATTAAGAACAGGATAATACAGTTTAAGTTGCGTGTAAATACTTTTGACTGCTGTCATACACACATATGTATGTCCAGCCAAGAATGATAGAAGACAAGATTACGACATAGTGACGCGCTCACTTTTTTTACATTTTATTTAAAACGAATTTAAAAAAATCATTTGCCGACAGAACAGAATTCCTTCGTCAACATTATATTATTAATGCATTAAATTTAACAGAGCCATCACTAAGTAAAATTTCGATGAGTAGCAGGATGATACATATGATTGCTATCTTATCGATACTTGTTTTCATCTCTGCAGTATGCGATAAACAAATTTAGATTACACATCCAAAAATACATAAGTGAATTTGGTTTACCATACAATTTCCATTCCACAACTAAATCGCTATAATGCACGTCCAATTATTTTTCACAATCAAAAATTATATTGCCGCACCGCGTAGCTTTTCCCAAATTTCATAGCGTTTTAGTGTTACCAGATTCGATAACTACGAGAACAGTTGTGAAACCAATTAGCAACAGTTGAGTCCAAATGGACCAAAACGGACACCGTGACAACAACAGACCATTTATGGCACTGTCACATCAACAACAACAAGTGGAATTTGGAAAAAACATTCGATGTGAAAATAATTTTGACTACCTCTGTATTATTGAACCATGAACTTTTTTATTAAATTATGAATACTTTCTTCTTTAATAATTTCCATCCTTTGTTAGTCTATACATAATTCTGTTATCGATATTAATAACTAAAGACTTTTTACGGCAGCAGCGACACAAAATCTAAATTATATTCTTATAAATGTTTATTTTAT
The DNA here is from genome assembly GCF_028554725.1 of Zeugodacus cucurbitae. Taxonomy (NCBI): domain Eukaryota; kingdom Metazoa; phylum Arthropoda; class Insecta; order Diptera; family Tephritidae; genus Zeugodacus; species Zeugodacus cucurbitae. The sequence goes on along the minus strand of NC_071671.1, from coordinate 39,665,260 downwards.
TTACAAATTTGTTTTGTTGGCAAAAGCCTATTTATTTAAACTGAACTTACTTGAATAATATACGTTTAATATTCATTACATATTTGTAAATAAGCGATATACTATCAGAATTCGGAAGGCAACTGTACTTACTATACTATAAATTCAACGTTTTGCGCGAAAGTTATTGATAAAATATTAACAACAAAATCTTAAGTGCTATTATGTAATATTGTTATTGTATTGCTCATTTACACATGAATTCGAGTGTCGACACGCTGGAGTTAAGAATCCGATTAGCTGAACAGAAAGAATATTGGTTGGAAACTAGAAGTTCTTGTGTAATATCAAAGTAGACAGAAAAATATGAATACAAAATTTAAATTGAAGTGAAACCGATTGTAATACCATTTACTTTTTATTTAATTAGACTACAACAATTTGATATAATTTCAGTTTAGATTATTCCTTTCCGCAGACAGATCCTCACGATTATTGGTTAGAGAGTCAAGAATTGTTGTTTATGCATCCTAATTAAGTAATATATATGTAAATGAATCAATTATATTTGAAGAAAACTCGATGATTGTACTTGCGGTACGATTATGCACATGGGATTTCCGCCAGAAGGTCCACCACAGACAAAATATTAAACATTATTAGAATTACAAAGTTTTTGCATATTTTCATAGGAAAATATTTAAATTTATTTATACTAAATTAATTTTAAATTAATTCATAACCAATTACGAGATATACGAAAGCCAAGTCGCGTAGGAGCTACTTTTCTCATTTCGATTTTTCTACTGCATTTGTTTTTTCGTCAAAATTGTTAAAGAAACATATCATGTATAATTTTTTGCTTTGTGTAAAACCTCTATAACGGTACAAAGAGCAAAATAAAATGCATAAGAAACCATGCGATTGCAAATAGCTGTAAGTTTTTGCTCTCTTATTATCCTATATTTTAATGTCCCGTGCGACATCAAAAAACAACACTTATTCCCACTGCATCGCAAATAAAAGCAGCAAGCCCGCCAAATTTTGGGTATAAACAGTAAATTTTTATACAATTAAAATAAAAAGAAACTTGTTCAAAAATCAGAAGATTTGTGGTTTTGGTAACTACTTAAAATTGGTCCCGTGCGACATCATAGGTGTGGAATTTAAAAATTGAATTTTTTTTTGTTTTATAAAATTGACTTAAATATGTAAATATATACATTTACATTATATATTTACATATGAGCAAAAACCGCACTTTAAATTCCACTAACCAGCTATTTAAATAGATTTTGGCGAAAATTATAGGCTTACAAATCAAAATAAGAGTGCTCATTTTAACAAGGTTGTTAGGAGGAAATCGTTTGCTTTTAAAAGTGACAAGTTCACGCACGACATATTATTTTCTTGATAAATCTCTTAACTAAAATTTAGAAATCATTTAGTTGCTTTTCTAAAATATTTATTTTTTTTTAATGTAACTGCTCTCAGTTTAAAATCAAATTTATATTATCAAGCCTGATTGATTTTATAAAATAATTAAAATAGTCTTCATTAGAATAGTATAATTTTTTTGCAAGGAGCCGTCGATAGAGTGGGAGCAGTTATCAAACGAAAAGTTTTGCAGATAACGAAATCCAAAAATGTTTATTCCCGAGGACAACATTTTCTTAAAAAACTGTATTTCACATTCATAATACTATTTTCATTTCATACTATGGAATTTTTGTTGTGTTTCTCTTTGGATATTAGTTAAAATAAATAAATAAATACATTTACTACTCTCTTAAGCCATTTTATTGGACATGTTGTTAAATAATTCCGTATTATAACAACAAAATCAACATAAATATTATGATGGAAAAAAATGTCCCGTGCGAATGTGATTAATAATTAATTAAAAAAAAGTATATAAATATTATTGGATGAAATTTATACCATCTTTAAAGGCCATCAATGCGCAACATTTTACAATCAAAAACATTTGAATATTGCCTCACAATTCGCTGAAATCGCCGTTTGAATCGTTGTCCCCAAAAACGACTTCCATTTTTTGTATCGTGCGAATGCCTTGGTTTTTTGCAATTATCTTGAAAATGAAAACCGTTCCAAAATCAACCTTAACACTAAATGTAGAGCTAATGAAGGGCCATTAAAAAATCCTACTGTCAAAATTAAAAAACATTTTAGTTCATATTTTATTTTAGTTGAAAGGTGTACGATTGTCCCGTTCGACATGGCGGAAATGCCCACATACAAATTGTATTGTAACTTTACTTTGCGAAATTTTTGTGAAATCGATGACTCTGAATATAGAAAATAAATTAAACTTCGTGACCAAAAGTGATTTGCCAAAATAATTGCTTCGTGACTCAAATATCGATACATCGATAATAATATAATAAATACTTTTGAAAAAGCTTCAGTGATTGCACGTAATTCACAAAATTACTTCTGCAACTTTGCATTTAAGCATCATGGCATTGACAGTTTGGTCAGTTAGATGTGTTTCACAGTTGTGCAGTGTATGTCTAAACATTTTATATAAAGGATATGCAAATTTGTAAATTAATGGTTAGGTGGGTTTCCAAATTTCAAAATACAAAAAAAAATTGTTTGTCTTATTTTTTAAAAATTACCCAAAATATCAAATCGATACGAGTAAAATTCTAAGGGATATTATATTGGAAGTTCCGACCCTCAGGCCAAGTCAGTTTGAATAAAAAACTTAAACGCGTTTATCTTAAAATTCAATTTCTTAAGACGGTGGATATGATTTCTCGAGAAATTAGGATTGTTTTTTTTTTTTGTAAATTAAAAATTAATTTTGTTTTGTTAAAGTTTTGTCAAAAATTCAAAATTTAATAAATTTGCTTGTTTTCCACCTCTGAAACCCACCTAACCCCTTAATGATAGTCAACGGATTCTCAAATGTAGCAAAGAAAACATCACTATAATAAACAGGTCCTTGTCCACTGCACATAATCATTTCGCATTTACAAATGATTTCTCGTGACATTATCAACCAGATCCATTTCATGTTGTTGTTGTTGTGCCTAATTGCTTTGTCGAAAACATTCCACAAATATTTTTTAAAAAACTTTTCTCAAACAAACATCCGCTGTCTGGATCGTTTGGAAATTGACTGAAAAATTGTGTCCAATTTATCGAAGATATATTGGTTTTTAAGATATCTATATGCATATCAATTATTATTATTTATTGTAGGCGTTTGTCGAACGAAATTACGTCAAAGGAAAAATCACAAGATTGCTACACATTTTGTATTTTTTATCACATTATCATCTGCACTTTGTACTTACAGAATACCAACACACCACGTATATAGCGAATTTGTATTCATTTCGTTCAAACTTTGTACCTTGTACCTGACCAAAAATGCTGACATGGACACACAAAAAATCCAAAACGGTAAAAAGCAATGCATCATAAGATCAGACGTAATTGAAAAATGACAAAAAAGTGATCGTAATGGACAACAGAAAAAAAAATTGAATCAAAAAATACCTATGAAGAGAAAAAAGCAAAAATGTTTACTGGCACACGCCCCCTCAACACAAGCACCACCCGAAAGACAACACAAACATCATCAATATCAATTTATGCGGAATTATGGCGGGGAAGTGGTGTGTAGGAATGTTCGCTTTGTCATTGTAAATATTTTCACACGCAAGAAAAATTGCAAAAAAACATATGATAAACATAAATCGAGATATACATATATACATGCGTATATTAGGATTTATTAATATGAAATAAGAAAATATACAATATTTTGACCTTCCTCAATGACTCCCACAGGTTCACACATATTTCCATTTGTTTGTATGTATAGCAATGTCAGTATGATATTTTGCATGTGCCTAGCAAATTGACGACAATCAGCAAATTAACGCAAATAGATATTTCTTCCTTTCGCCACGCTTGTCACTATCAAATGTGGTGAAATTAAATTAGTATTATTTAGGCAAATTAAATACTCGTCCGCACGCGCAAGTTCCCTCACTCTTCCACTTATATTGTTTCTTCTGCTCACCAACTGCCACCCACAACTTTTATCCTCCCGGTATTGTTGCAAAGAGCCTAATAGATTTGTTCAACTGGCGGTATTTCCAAAAGAGTGGAAGTCTTCCTCTTCGTCTGCTTCCCTCAGCGGGTTCTGCATCGAACACTTTGAAAGCTAGAGTGCTTTCGTCCTTTCGAACAACATGACCTATTCGCAGAACTATGTCAAAGACAGACGAAATTATCTACGACTTCAAAGTTATGACTGTGAACAGTGACGTGTGTGCCAACCTTAGAACCTTATATGCGATATTGAGAAGGCTTATCCTACGGTAAAGGGCGCAGATTGTGGGATCTCCCTTTTATAGATTGAGCAGAGTACATTTAGATTCCAATCAACGGAACATGCTAGAAAACTGGAGCCAGAAAATTCACCAAGGTTGACTGCAGTAATTTCTATCTTCGTCAAACTTAATAATGTTCTTTCCAATGGGTTAGCTTTAAAATAAAATATGTACATATATTTTATTCCATATAGAGAGAGAGAAGCAATCTAAGTCTAATACAGAGAAATTTTGTACCACTTTTATAACAATTTACACCCGCCCAAAAGATACCCCGAACAAAAATTAAATGCTAATCAATTGCTATTTATATATTATATATATAATATTGTGATGGTTGACTATTTCTGAACTCAATAGTGTTCTTTTGCAAACTAATATAGAAATCTCAAAATATTTTACGTAGATACGAGTATGTACATATATTCTTTCTGTTCTGCGAGAGTATCTAATGTACCGTTACGTTCGAACTTAGCCCATCCTTGCTTGTCCATTTTATTAATTCATTTCAGATTGTCCCTCATTTAGAATTAGTTTAGTGAAATGTTAAAATAGGTAATGTGAATGACGGAATTCGGATAATTTCTTCGTTTGGCAAATCGGCAATACACACACCAGTCGTTTCACAACCGAATGGTTGTGTCAACGTACGGACGGGGGCATTGTTATGGTGGAAGGTTAAGTGTGTAATTGCCAATTCGGAATCGGAGCAGGCTGGTATACAAATCAAAGTGTAAGTACCCACTCTTGTAAATATATACACCTAATTCTGTTTTTACACGAATTATTTTTACACGAATTTGAAATAACACGAGTAAATACGAAAAAATATTTCTATTTTTACACGACATAATTTGAAATAACACGAATACAAAAAAAACAAAATTACTTTTTTTACATGAATTATTGGATTTAACAGGGAAGTTTATAATGGGTTAACGCGAAATAAAATTTAATCTAAGATAACTGATTTCGTTCAAAAATCTACTGATGTCCCAACACAGTCGGCTAGAAATGATAATGATCAACAAAATCATTCCAGTGATGGCAGTGATATTGTAGTCTTCCGCAAACGTTTACGTTTATTATCAGACAGTGACAATAAATAACATTGTTTAATGTTTAAATTTTTCTTATGGTTGTACTTTATGTTATTTAAGTTTTTTGGCAATGAATTTCTGATATTATTTTTTTTATGAAAACTAAATTTTAATTTATTTTATTATAATTTAGTTTATTTAATAAATTAAAACGAAAATAAATTCTTAAAATAACTACAACAATATTCTTTTTATATTATTTAGTCTAATTTTAACTTATTTTTTGAGGTCTAGAACCAATCTATTATTTTTGTACTTGGCCAGTATCTTTTTTTACACGATTTTTTTTTACACGAATTTCTCGGGAACCATTCTATCGTGTAAAAACAGAATTAGGTGTATATGTATCTGCAAATATTTTCTGACTCTGCGTATTTGCTTTTGTTGCGCTGACGACAGTGTTGGAAACGAAGCGCGTCATCAGCTGTAGCAATGTGCCACAAACAGCTGTTCCATCGCCCATGCAAATAGGCAATGTAACAAATAGCAAAAAAGTAGCAAAGTAAATACAGTGGCTCACAGCTTATTTCGTGTAAGCAACAATTTTGATAATACTGATATGAACTTAATATTTTTTGCTCTGAACTAAATGAACGAATGATGCAATTATATTGATAATTTAGTTTTTAATACAAAACATGTAAACAAATTTACAAAAGTATTCAAATTCAAATATTTTATTAAACAAAAACCAAAAACACTCATAATTCATGGGTCACAGCTTATTTCGTGTGTTGATTTTCGTTCATGTGATACATGCAAATAACGGATTCAGAAAACTAACTGTAAATCAAAGTGTGAACTATGAATACTTAAGAAGCAGTTTATGCTCTAAAAACAATGCAGATCAGTTGCAATTACGCGGTATACAACATGGGTCCACGCACTTCAATTGAAAAACGCGAATGAGTTATTAAACATTTTCAAAGTGGAAAAACGCAAAAACAAATTGCTGAAATGGTTGATTTAAGTTCATCTACAGTTCAATATATAATTCAGCGCTTTGTACGTGAAAATCGCGTGCATAACAAGGGTCGAAAGGCTCCTAATAAAATTTTTAATGAAACGGATGAGAGGTGGATTTTAAAAAAGATTAAAAAAGAACCAATGTTAAGTGCTCCAGCGGTGACCAAAGATGTTGAAATGTTTCTCGGCAAAAAATGTCATCCAGAAACTGTGCGCAGAATATTAAGGGATTCCAATTTTCATGGGCGAACAGCTCGGAATAAGCCTTTTATAAATAAGAAAAATAAAAAAGCCCGTTTACAGTTAGCAAAAGACCATTTAAACAAGGACAATGCTTTTTGGAATACGGTTATTTTCGCGGATGAGAGCAAGTTTAATCTTTTTGCGTCAGATGGTAAAGCATACGTATGGCGGAAACCAAATACTGAGCTCCAAACAAAAAATTTACGCGCAACAGTAAAACATGGTGGCGGTCATGTAATGGTTTGGGGGTGTATGTCATCTGCAGGCGTTGGTCGATTGGAGTTTATAGACTCCACTATGAATAAAGAAGTGTACCTAGACTTACTGAAGCAAAATTTGCTTCAAAGTGCAGAAGACCTGGGTATACGTGACACTTTTCGCTTCTACCAGGACAACGACCCTAAATATAAAAAACACCACATTTCTAGCGTCCAAACTCTAAAAGCGGCTTTAAAGGAAGAGTGGGGTAAAATATCGCCAGATTATACAAAAAAATTGGTGTAATCAATGCAAAACCGCATGAAAGCTGTAATCAAGCAAAAAGGCTTTTCCACAAAATATTGAAATTTTATTTTTGTTTACTTTTTATAACTTTTTAGTAAGAATTTTTATACCACACGAAATAAGCTGTGACTCATGAATTATGAGTGTTTTTGGCTTTTGTTTAATAAATTGAATTTGAATACTTTTGTAAATTTGTTTACATGTTTTGTATTTAAAACTAAATTATCAATATAATTGCATCATTCGTTCATTTAGTTCAGAGCAAAAAATATTAATTTCATATCAGTATTATCAAAAATGTTGCTTACACGAAATGAGCTGTGAGCCACTGTATGTATAAGCACATGAATGCAGTCGATATAACTGTGGGTATGTACTATGTATGTGGAAGTGCTTATGCGCAAGTTTATATTATCGCTTGAATGCAGCGTATAGTAAAACTACAACATTGACTTCCACGACCCCTTACACACTGTATATGCAATGCCGGTGTTGTAGACACATAAAATGAGCGCAATGGGTTGGGAGTGGAGAGCGGTGGCTGCAATCAGGAGCTAATTCCAATTGGCAAATCGTGTTGCGTCTATGTCCGAGTCGGGCATTTAGAATATATGGCTGAGTAATCGTAAACCGGAACACAACAAACAGAGGACAGACAGAGAAATGTAGGCAAACAAAGCGCTTTATAAAATAATGACTGATAATGCTGTGTTCAAATGGTGCAACATTTATTACTGATTGTCGGTAAATTCTCTATTATTGTAGCTCACTCATTCAAGCAGCTTGAGGTAGTTTTTAGATTATGTTTTTCCAAATGTAGATTGTATTGTGACGTCATGGACATAAAGAGCTGAGGGTTTTTAGCAATTACTACACATTTTGTAGCAGCGGCCTTTTGCTTTTCTAGTTTAAAATCTATGAGCTGCCGCAAAAAAGTTGCATAGTCTGAACACAGTTTAAGCATGACATATTGTTCACATTATATTCACATAAATATTTACAAGGTGCTCAAGTCAAACTCGTCAATAGCTAATAAAGACCAGACATGAGAGCATTGCATTTAGAAATTGCTCACACAAATACCGAAAAAGTAACGTAGGGGTTTAATTGCATGCGACTACAAATGTGCTAATCGAACTGTCTAATCGTCGACAAAAAACTAAGTACTTTGTCATTATTATGAACCAATCGCGCCAACACTCCGCACCGACTTAAATAAAGTAATGAGATATGTACATATGTATGTATAAATGTGCATACGCAATTTATTTTTATCTCAAAATTAGTTGATAGTTTAAAATTAAAGTAATTGCATTCGACAACTTTGTATATATTATCAAAACGATTAATAATTGGAAACATCCGTCCGTCTGTGCAAGCTGTAACTTGAGTAAAAATTAAGATATCTTGATGAAACTTGGCACACTTACTTCTTGGCACCTTGAGCAAAATCGGACCACTGCCACGCCCACAAAATGGCGAAAACCGAAAACACATAAAATGCCATAACTAAGCCATAAATAAAGCTATGGAAATAAAATTTGGTATGAAGGATCGTGCTATTAAGGGGCATATTTGGATGTAATTTGGATAGGTTTTTTGTACATATCTCGGAAACCAAAAGAGCTATATAAACCAAACTTCCTGCAGTCGTTTTTTAGGCCATTTCTTAATACAGTCCAAAAATGAAAGAAATCGGATAATAACCACGCCTACCTCCCATACAAAGGTTAGGTTGAAAATTGTTAAAAGTGGGTTAACTCACTAACGAAAAACGTCAGAAACACTAAATCTCACATAAGAAATGGGAGATGGAAGCTGCACTGAGATTTTTTTACAAAATGGAAAATGGGCGTGGCGTCGCCCACTTATGGGTCAAAAACCATATCTCAGGAACTACTCAACCGATTTCAATAAAACTTGGTTTGTAATAGTTTCCTTACATCCCAATGATATGTTGTGAAAAAAAGCCAAATCGCTTCACAACCACGCCTACTTCCTATATACCAGAACTTTGAAGACAATCTGAATCGTTTACTTTACAATATATAAAGTAAGTACTAGTGAAGATATCGGTGCAGAACTTTGCACAAATACTATGTTAATAGTGTGGCAGCCCCATTCTAAAAATCGCCGAAATCGGACCATAGGTTTTTAAGGCCCCATATATCGAACACGAGGACCTTGGTGCTTCTAACCTAATATTATAGTTTCCAACTTTCAATGAACTTTATACAATATATATGACGAATATGTGGGTCAAATTGTGTATTATATAATATAAATCAAGCCAAATAAATAAATTGCGAGAGTATAAAATGTTCGGTTACACCCGAACTTAGCCCTTCCTTACTTGTTAAAGGTCATTTCATTCAAAGAGCTTTTCAAAATATATTGTGTTTTGTTTCATAACTTTAAATTTAATTTAATAAACAATGAACTCACAAAAACATAAAAAAACTTTCGTTATTTTAATTGCTCCCTGGATTTATTATTATTATTGATTTCAACTCACAGCTGAAAAATCAAGCCACACACCTACATGGATGAGTACACATATGTATGTCAATGAAGAGTTAGCCAAAAATAGACGACGTAATAATGAATCCACGAGTGGTCTATGCGCTTGTCTGTTAACCTGCAGGAGGAGGCAAAAAAAGCCAAAACACGATTAACACCAAAAAGAAGCTAGAAGAATACTGCAAGGCTTTAATACACCGGTGTGTTTAAAATTCGAGCTTACGCACATATTCATATATGTATTACATGGCATACATATGTACATATGGTAATGAATATATATTCGAGATAAATATTATAAATTTGTATGCACTGTACGTAATAGGGCTCTCAAAATTATTCCATTAACCTGAAAACCGATTATTCCGGTTTGTAACCGCTCGTACGAATATTAACCGGTTAGCACTATTCGATTAGTCGAAATGTTACGAATATTCGAATAGTCGTTCTACTGCGGTTATTCGAATAGTTATACTGTCAATATTCGAATAAATGAAAATTGTTTGCAATCCAAGCAACCTTTGATTTTTGTTTGTTTTGACTTGTGAAAATCTCAATTGTGCGCATTTTCCTGTGTTTCACATTTTTCAATAAAAATAGAAATTTAATGAACTTACACTATTCGAATAGTCGACAACGAACGGTTAACCGGATAGTCGGAAATGAGCGGTTAATCGAATAGTCGATGACTGACGACTATCCGAATAGTGCAAACCGAATATTATTATTCGAATAATGCCCTATTCGTTTAATAATATTAGTCGAATACCAAGAGCTCTAGTACGTAACATATGCAACATTTTTTTTTATCAAAGAAAATTAATGTAATGTATACGCTCTTTTTATTTTTCTTTTTATATTTTTAATAACTTGCAATTAACTATTAAATTTCAGCAAATATTAGCGGAAATTCTCAATGCATCGATATTGAATACTTCCGGCATTATGCGCTGCGGTAAATGAATTCGTAACGGTATATATGCACGACGGCATCCAAATATAATATATGCATATAAATGCGCTGGAAATGAAAACGTAATGATATTCAACAAATGCTCAAACAAATTTCATTCGCTTGCCATAAAATCAAACTTTTAGTTATTAGCGAAATCCAATATATGTACACATAAAATAATCAAAACGCAAGAAAAATACTCTAGCAAATTGTAGAAGTCTCTCGCAGGCATCCACTAAATAAATCTAGAAGACTGATCTAAATTTTGTAATTATCGTAGCTAACAGTGCTGCAATGTTTAATCTATAAAAATTCAAAACATGCCACTGACTACTCCTATTTTTGGTATTGTATTAACTAATATAATCTATGGATATTATGCTTTTTTAGTTTCATTATTGTATAAAATATTATTTACATTACGCGAGAAGAAAAGAGGTGTCTCCATTTTCAACTGATATATACAGTTTGAAGTACCTGGTCCACAGATGTAGGTAATTATAATCAAGCGTTCAAACTTTGCCAAATCGATTTTTCAACTCTTCTCGCCATCCTGATCATTTGATATATACATACATAAATTGTATTGCATATGTCTTCATATCTTTATATCTGTCTCGCAACAACATGTTATGAGTGTATAAATAGAGGAATTTGTAACGTTCAAGACGTTTAAAAGTGTGTATGTGTATATGAACGTATGTGTATACAAATCCATAGGTCACAAAACAAAGAACAAATTAAAAATGATTAACCATTATCACTCAACGATGATCGCAAATTGCAATTGCATACAAGCTTCAATTACTTGATGATCAAATAGCAGACAAGGTAAAAAATGGACAGTGCCCACATTTATCCATAATCCCTTTAATCGATTTTACCGCAAGCTTAGATAAGCGCTTAGACAGTTTTGGCACGCTCGGTTTCATTAGCAATCAATCATTCATAGCGGAACATATTTCAAACTACATTTTCAAAAACATTTTTTATTTTACTTATTTAGTTTTTCGCATTTTCGAACCTAAATAAGTGTATTCATACATAAGTAGCATATTTTAGAATTAGCTCATATTTGCTGATAAGATGAAAATATAATATGAAATGCAAATCATTAAGCAATTATACGCTCGTTGAATTTATTATTAGAAGCGATGCCAAGGCACATCGACACATTTTATATGGCAAAATCTTGTGATATAGATATGTACATATGTGGGAGTTATATTAATTCACAGCTAAGAGCAATATGCGCTTATGAATTTAGTTCTGTTTCATATTACATTATCATAGTTTAATATTTTTGACTTGATTGTTCAATAAAAATACAAGCATTTATATTTCTCTGACCAATTTTATCTAAGAGTTACTTTTCTATCAATCTTAACTCTCTGAAAGCTTAATAGAAAAGATGGGTCAATAAATATGAGAAACTGTGCGACATAATAAACAAAGCCATGACACAAACATACATACTAATATGTACATATGTGGGTATATATGTATATTTGTATGTAGAATTATATTTCGAACTGAACAATCAAAACAAAAAACTTGCAAAATGCAAAATGGGAATATATAATAAAATATTTGTTGTTTTAGTAATTAGAAGATGATAGAAGAAAAGAAAAACAGGTTACCAATACGAGTATTTAACCAAACATGGTAAACACTTATGTATGTATGTATGTATGTTCGGGCACACTCTCACAAAACTAAATAAACATGGACACATATACCATAACTAAATAAATTGTGTCAAATTATTTATATTTTTTCGAAATACACTAAACACATATCAAATTGTACAATAAATGTGTTTCTAGATTTGTGCGAAATCTGCGATAAGTGTGATATTTATTTAAAATGTTTAAACTATATTCAACCATACATATTCCAGACTTTTAAGTACAACTTCACTATGATTAAGTGTCACGAATATGTGCATATGTGTAATTGTTATGTCCTAATAAAATGGAAGCCTTATCAGCGTTCACAAAAACAAAACATAATTTAGAAAATTTTATAAACGGAGATTGTTCATATCATACACACTTTCAGGTAGGTATACAGTCATATTTTCGCTACGCACATTTACATATGCATGTATAGTATATGTTTGTACAACTTTTGTCTTAGCGATAATGTCAAAGATTAACTGGGGCTATCAGCAAAACTTTGCCAAAACAATTCAATTAAACGGAAAAGAGTATCAAAATAAAAATACCATTCAAGTAATATAATATTTATTGCTCTATGATGATAAACGTGACTTCAAAGTAATAGCCGATTTTTTATACATATGTATATGTAGGTCCCTCATTAAAAAAACTTTTTATTAAAGCAAATAAAAAAATTTTATCGTTCTCAAAAAAATAATAAATAAATACATCAAATTCACTAATAATAACTACATACATATTTATATATGTGTGCATATGTATGGAATGAAATAAAATTAATTGTTAACTATTAAATTAACTATTAAATAAAACTTACCGAACTATTAAATTAACTATTAACTATTAAATAACTATTAAATTAAATATGTTAACTATTAAATAAAACTTACCGAAGTCCATAAATTGTTTTATGGATAAAGGTGATGGATTGAACTGTGAGTACATATCGAGCATTCTCGTAATATTCGATAAACGCACCGGAAATAACCGCATCTTGATATTGTGTTGCTATCTGTCCTTTAATTATTGATGCGAGGAATTTGTATTTCTTGTTGCTTTTTTTAGCTGTGTTCTTGAATTTAAGCTTGATTTGTGATGATACTGTTAACTTTTGTTTGTTACTATTATTTTTTTTCATATAGCGAAAATTCTTTAATACTCGTATTATTTGTTGTTTCTATCAAAGTCTTCTGAATGTCGTTCAATACAACAGGTTTAGTCACGTTACTAATTTGTTATCACTTGTTTATTTATGTATTTTTAAATCAGCATTTTTTTCTGTAGCTAAAAATTGCCACAAGGAACACTCAAATTTTATTGTTTTTGTTTTTAAACTATGATCTTTATTTTCCGCTACACACTTTACTGACGTCAATATAAAAGTTTTAATTAATAAAAAATATTCTCAAATTTAATATTATTATTTTCGCAAATATAAATCAACCACTCGCTATCGTGTCTTGTGATTGTTGATCTTGTATAATTTGTGGCATATGTCCTTTTCGCCTCTACATAGCGCGATATACTAAAAAGAAGTTAGGTAGGCAATTTGGTTGCTTTAGCTTAAGATGTGGCTAGCTACGTGTCCTTTGCAGCATAACTACACTCAAACTGGTGAATGAATATATTCGTCTGCTCTGCTTTAATTAATTTATTTCTTTTCCACGTTTTATTCATATATATACCAGAAGATTCCACGTTTTCGTCGGCAATATTGCCTCCAAGCTTTTTTATAGTAGTCAGTGGCTGGCAAAACCAATATTCAACTCGTTTTGTCCCTTCGACGCGGCAATTCTTTTGTTAAATAACGACATATGCATGAACAAAGAAACGCATGCGAAATTAGGTGATTATAATCACAATACAGCCGAAAATTTCGTATTCGGTGTCAAAATGCTTCTGCCTCTTCACCTTCATTAGGCCAGTGTCCTTTCCATCCGAAAGCACCCCTACATAAATGGAGGGTGTGTACGTCGAAACTTCATTTATGATGACTATTCGCCTTTTAACATAACAAAGTGTATATTAAAAATCGGTTTATCGCATAGATTTGAATGCGCAATTGCCAAATAAATAAGCACTTTACTTCCAATCGTTTAAATGTTATGTGTAGTAATTTATTTCTGTTTGTTTTTAGTAATACACTTTTCTTGTTGAGCTGTTCACCGTACTGTCAAAGATGACATGATACGAAACTCTCTCATTTTCCCTCAAACCAAATTCCCTGATCTCTCATTTTAAGTTGGTAGCAATGCGAGTTGAAGGAATTTTTGACAGAAAAGGCGGGATGCCAGAAGTAATACCGGTAAAAGTATATGACAAAATCAGTGCGAAATATAATTTTAGGGAAATACACTGATAATATTAAACTGTGTGAAACTATTTTTTTTGCTATTATTTGTTACAAATGACATCTAATATATCAAATGACATCATTATATTTAATATATTATATATTTTATGTTAATAAATTAATATATTTTGTTGCATGAATTTATAAAAAATCATGTTTTTATTTTCTTAATTATTTATAATTAGTATATAAATATATTTAAGTTAGTATATATATGATATAAGTCTAATAGGGAACAGAGCATTTAAAAATAATATCTAAAAGTTAAAATACCCAAAAGTTATTTCTAAAATGCCCAATTTATTTTTTTACATAGCGGGATCAATGTCAAATGTTATAAAAAATGTGGATTTTTACAGCGCTCTCTCAGAATAAAGAGTTTCGTATCATGTCATCTTTGGTACTGTTGCGCTGCTCTGCTGAGTTCTGACTGACTGATTTCTCAGTCTGTTTTTTGCTTTTTTCCGCCGTTCTGGATTGATGTGTCCCGTCTAGCTTTCAGTAACTCATCCAACGCTTAATATATGTAAGTACTTGAGAGCTTCGTTGGATTAGTTTGAACGCTACGTTTTATTTTTCACGATTTATTCTTTTTCACTCCGATGGGGGCTCACACACACTCCCAATACTTTTGCTTGTTGTACACCTACTTATTTCTTTTGTTGGACGCAGACAACGATAATTGACCATTTGTTTCGCTTAATGATATCCCCAAAGTTATCTTTCATACCTTCAATAAGCGCAAACTTTTTGTTGGGTCTGATCTGGAATGTTGGAGCTTTTGACACACGCTCAGCTGTTTTTGACATTTTTGTTATAGCTTTGTAGCAGCTGTACAGTGGGATCATTTCATATAATGAGTAACCAAAATTGTATAGTAAAAAAATCGATATTGTCCTAATTGTTGTTATTATTTGTATGAATATCGGCTAGATTATTTATTATCAGTATTTTGAAACTTCGTAAACCTACAGGGCATACTGCACACATCTTATACACTGAAAACTGCATGAAAAGGCAACGGGTATTTCCATTTCAAGAGCAAACTTTTTGACCTTTAAAATTTATTTATTGCAAGAACAGTCATCTGAAAATATAGTATTTTACTGTTGTTGTATCGGTTATGCAGCTCTGCTTGAACTGACAAGTATGGATCCGATGACAACTGTCAGAGATCCACAAAACAAGTAGTCGGTCCCAGTGGGAAAGTGGTGTTAGATCGGTGGGGTTAATTGGGTAGATGTTATTGCTCTTGACTTACGTACATACATAAAATGGGTAAAGAAAACCTACAGCGCAATCGGCTGGCCGCTGATTAATGACGTAAAACATGTATACTCATCAGAGATTTGCAATGTAAACCAACCAGACTCCATCGCGGAATTATCCAACCACCAAAATAGTCTTCTAAGAGTATATTCCGTTAGTAGGCATGGTTGACACACTTTGACTTAAACGTTCCTTTAACAGTCGAGTCTCCAAAACAGACAATTCTCAAAATTATTTGAGATTGTTTTCGGACGCTACATCAACACATTCACTGTCCTATACAAAAATATACAAGTTTGAATAAATAATATATTTAAATAAAATATTTCTGTGCCAGTTATTCTTTTTTATTACATTTAACCGAAAAGACATTGTCTGTCAACTGTGAAATTAAACTTAAATTGTATAATTTTACAAGCTTTCTGCAATTAAACAATGAATAGAGTATACATTACATACATTACTTTAGTTTGGACATGACAACTCTCCATTAGGAGAAATAATATTCCATGCTACGAGCTCATGCGGTTTTTATCGCTTCCTTTATTATTTTTAAGTATTGTAATACGTACTCAATACATACATATAGAAATTATGTATATATGTATATATGTACGTGTACTGTTTAATTACATAAAAATTTTATTTCGGATTTTATATGTATGAGGATAGATATAGTCGTGTTAATATTACCAACTCTGGGATTTAAGCGCATATAAATTCTACGCTACTACACTAATAATTGTAAATTCTAAATATGTAATTTAATTTTGAACATAGTAAATAAATAACAAAAGAAAGTCAAACAAATGATTTTGTATATTTAGTGCGCAAATTGAAAACAAAGTCTGTAGACCAGCATATGTATGTATAGTTTAGTGTTGCTCGCTATTTTACTAGTTTGGGACAGTTAGGAGCTGTCGTGTTTCGACTTCGGATATATTTAATGTAATTTTCAATATTCAATTACCTGTTTAATTATATGCATTTTTCATAATTGTAAATATATTTTGCAATCACAACAAAGTATATGCGAAGAAAGTAACATTTGCCTTATTGTTTACATTTGCTTAGAGCTTTTATTTCGGTAATAGCGTCGCTGGCGCAATTCTTCCAGTGAAATAAAGTTCATCATATGATATGATTTTTTAAATCATAAATCAACAAATCAAATATAAAAAATAAAAAATAGAAGTGCTAAGAAAATAGACTGCATCACAAGGGAAATGCAACGGATATACAACATATACATACATATTTTACCATAGCACACACACACGCACGCATTCATACAATATTCATATAACGGTTAATAGCACACATACACATACACAAAACCAATTGGAGAAATACGCCTATGCTCCCATACAGTCTGCTTGAAAACTTATCGTACTGATGCATTTCTAGTTTACTCTCACGCACACTTAGCTGGCATATGAAGATATTGTTGCATAATGTTGCATTACATAGTTTTAGTTATTTTTTTGTTGTTGTTGTTGCTATTTGATGTTAGCTAGATATAGATAGCAATATAAATAGTTTACATATTTGAAGTTTACAAATAACAAGTACAAATTTTAGCATTGAATTCAATCGACTATTTTTTGTTTTTTAATTTTTGCATTTTGGAACTTCCTTTGTGATGCTGTGCATCTGTGGGAATACGCATATTTTACCTAATTGTAAATTTTAACCTTAATTTTGAAAATATTTTCATTCACATTTCATGCTACTCTTGCTTGCTGTGTTACATCGGCTCACGAACACACTACAAAATTACACGTTGATTATAATGGCAATAGCAGTATGCAATATATATATGCATATTTGTATATATAGGGATGGTTAGTACGTGGTTGATACAAGGTGGTGCCTTCTGCGATGATTTCATGTAAATATAGTTCACTTAGTAATTGCCGAACACAAGCATACACTAAAAGTCTCATAACTCATAACTACACAACTTCGTTTGTGTCCTCGTGCATTTCATTCGTACCATAACTTCTTTATGTTCATAGCGGGTACGACATAAATTTTCAAAAATTATAACAAAAACAAATTCATATAATTTCGATCCACATCTCACACTCAGCGTTTAGTACACAAAGCGATTAACATTAATATCAAGTGCATTACCACCACAGCCACTGGCCGGCGGTGGTTGATCCGAATCGTTATCATCGTCGTAGTCGCTACGACCACCGCCTCCACCGCGGCCATTACCGTTCCGTTTTGCCGCCAACGCACTCTGCAAAGCTGCTCGACCGCCGCTCTTTATGATACGCTCCTTGATCTCCTCGGCGAAAATGTAATTATCATGATTAATATAATTTCGCAAATCGCTAGAGAGCTCCTCCAAAGACAATGGATTTGGCACATCAACTTTCACCACTTTTGTTGTGGTTCCCTCGAATGACGACACTTCATTGGAACGTGCACCCATTTGATAGAACAGTATGTAGGGTGTATTGGGTGGCGTGAGATTGTGCAGCTCTTCTGACTTAGACGGTGTCACGACATTGTCATTGAATTTGTACCACTTATTGGTGATATCAGCAGCGTAAGTGTAATAGTGCCCAGAGTCCATACTGAAGCCTGAATGTACGACGCCAGCATAGAGATCATAATGCACCGAAGCGATCTCTTCCAATGTTTCCGCTGCGCAAACCTTTACAGATACCTAAAATGTGATAATAATTATGCAACTAAATCTATGATAATCAATTGCAGTCGGTTTGTACCTTTTCATCGTGAAACACTTTGTGCATCAATTTGGCGCGTGTATGATACTTTTGATCATACTTAAAGTGTTTCAATGTCAATATGAGATTTTTCGGTGCACTAATAACATTGATGTAACGTTCAGCGTCGCTAAGTTTCTTACACCGCTCGCAGAAGTATTGGTTGTCGCCGTATAGTTTCTCTGGCGAACAGTAGTAGTCGATGAGATCTTGTACAGAGTAATTGGAAGCGCAATCATTTTTCACCTCCGGAAAGGATAGTTGCAAATCACGAAAACTATCAACTATGCGACTCTTCCAGCCACATGTGAGGCATTCGTAAGTGGTTGCCAGTTTGCCCGTAAACGTTTTATCAATTGTGCTAGTTGCCACAGCGTTATCTTTGCAATCATTAGCGCTATTATTGGAATTAGTTGGCGCGGCGGACTTGTCATCAATATCCGTGTTACTGTTTGTTTTGTTGTCGGTGGCGGTGTTAGCACTTTCACTTGTGGATGCGTGCGGGGTCTGTGTTGCGTTGAAGTATGCCGTGGCACCTTCCCCACTGTTGCTGCTACAATTCTCTTTTTCGGCTTGCTTTGCACTTTTGGCAATCGGTTCTGCTGCCTCGCCATCTGCTATTGCTACTTTGTTTTCATTGATCACTTTTGCTGCATTCGCCATATCATTTCCTTGCTTTTTGCGGAACAACATTTCCTGTTCGTGTAGCGTTTCCAACAAATAACCCAGGTATTCAGAGCTGTCCTGTTGTAAGCCCGGAGAAAAACCTGGTGGTCGTGTAGCGCTGAAAACGCGCGATGGCGTCAACTCGAATCGAGTTGAATAGAGCATCAATGCAATCTGTTGTTGCATTTTTATCAGTAGTGGTGACTTGCTTTGTGACAACAATATTTCCCGACTAAATCTGTATAAGACATATAAGAATTTATTAGTTGTAGAATATAAATTCGTGAGAACTACATACTCCTTTGTCATAGCTAATGCTTGTAAAACGCTGTTCATGTAGCATGTGTTGCCTAAATTAACTAGACCGACTTTTGCATTACTTTCATGTGGTATAATTTCTGTACCCGCACTGATATCATCAGCACTTTTAGCGCTGTTCCCATAGCCTGGCAAATCATACGAAAGTGGTATATCCTTCATAACAAGCTCCTGCCAAGTAATATTAGCGTCAAGTTATCTATATTTACACAAGATTTTTAATTTCTACTCACAATGGCCTCGTACAAATCATCATAGCCGTAGAAGCGCACCATTAACGATTTAGTTAAATCCACTAATTTTTGTAGAATTTTCTTGGTTTCTTCAGCATAGTCTTCCTGGCTATTCGATTGTTGCTTCAGATAAGTTATAACACGTGGAAACTTGGGCAAAATCTGCATATAATCTAATATTAACACAATTCCAGCAAACGCACAACATGAGACTTACCTTGTGAAACACTACCGGTGTTTGGTCAATGAAGGACAACATATGACATACGATGGGATATACTTTAGGCCGCAACACTGGCAATATAAGCGATGTGAACAATGGTTCTATATTATCCAAGGCAATATCACGAAAGAGTGAAAACTTTTGTTGTTCCTGGAGACCTCTTAGTATGGCTAATATCCATAGGTTTAGATTTTGGCAAAAATTACACATTCGTAACCATTCGCTAAGTAGTTTAACAGTCTTCCTTATATTCTGTTCAGGTATTTTTTGGTCCAACATTAACTGCACCGCTTCGAAAACCATTTCGGAGCTAAACAACTGGAATATTATGGCGATAGCGCATGAAGGTGGCTCACCCTCTCCTTGTGTTATAAGCTGACAGACAACACGTAGATAGAAAAGATAGACCCGTTTCTCATTCGCTTTACCGAAGAATTCGCCAACTTTGACTATATCCTCTTTAAAGCGCTTAAGTTCTTTGGGAATTTGTCTGGGAGTTTGCACACGCGCTAATTCATTGATTATGTGATGATAAATTTTTACTATATCTGGTCCAAAAGATATATGCTGCTGGTTTAATTCGACCAATTCAATAAGATGTAAAATATGTGTAATATCAGTGGTGTTTTTACTCGATTGACCGCCAATGTTTCCAGCTTCACCTCCACCACCACCATTTCCGCTTGATCCAGACGTCGACTTCATATTTATTTTGGGTTTGATTGGGACACTGCTATCGACACCACTACAAGCAGGTTGATTTGGATCAGGGTTACCACTCATTTCGGCACCTAAATTGGCTTTAGCGTTAAGCTTCTTGGTTTTTGTACCACCACCGACTCCAACCACTACGCCTGTAATGCCATTGCTACTACCAACTCCCACACCGCCCGTTACACCAGCCATAGACCCGCCGGTCGTACTAACTCCTCCTACGGCGTTCCCATTAACGGGTGCGGGCGCAGCGTTCGCTTCCGTGTTGTTTTGCTTCACAGCCATTTTCGGTGACACGGGCACGCGTCGTCTACGTCGGCCGCTCCCCGGGAACGAATTTCTGGCGTTAGCTGGCGTCTGCCGATTGCTCTATTCCGTTATCTGGAACAGCTACCACAGTAGGTCTGTTTGAAGGCAAACAAAGGGTATACAAGTACACAAACACAATATATACTGACAGCAATTTAGAGGCCAGTGGCCAATCACGGTCGGAGGATGACCTTATTCAGATAAAAGCAGATACAAAATATTTGTGAGTTCTTTGGAGTTCACATACAACTTTTCTTCAATTTGAGATACAATGACGCAGACTTCTATTATAACAACCAATCACGAAATCCCGTTATTAGTATGCAGTTTTATAACGAAATTCACTTTGTTTTATGCTGATGTTTTCGACCAATTGGAAATATTTTCCTTTCATAAGAGTTAAGACGGTTCTGTGAAACTTTTGCTGCTACAGCTACTATATACAAATTGTTTTTAAATTAAATTTATAATTTTTTACTGTTGTGAAGCTACAAAATCTATGTCAATTTGTTTTTCTTTTTATCAATTTACACCAGCAAACTCGCAAAAATTTTCACACTGCTCTTGCCCCTTTGCGGCGAAAATGGGTTGAACATCAAAACGAAGACATTTATGTCAAGCGAAAC
This sequence comes from Zeugodacus cucurbitae, assembly GCF_028554725.1. Taxonomy (NCBI): domain Eukaryota; kingdom Metazoa; phylum Arthropoda; class Insecta; order Diptera; family Tephritidae; genus Zeugodacus; species Zeugodacus cucurbitae. The sequence continues at coordinate 39,643,486 of NC_071671.1, read as the reverse complement.
AAATTTGCCACAGAGCACTGCCAGCTTTAAAATTTAGAAATAAGTAAATAAAATTTTCCCATTTTCAAAGAAAAATTTAATTGGTTTACTATACTTTCACAAAACCCATATTTTGGTATGGAAATTTATAAAAATATAACCCATTATATAAAGAAATTGATGTAAATCACAAATGATAATTATATAATAAATTTATTTTAATATCTTTAATTGTCACAATATAATCGGATTTATTGTATTATAACAACAATATATATGTATATTAAGAATATAATCGGAAACCTTTTACAATATATGTTAACTTCAAAGTAGCAGTATTTGTAAAACAACAATAATAATAAACACGAGAAATAATTAAACCATTTGTCTTCCAGCATCTATCGCACGCCAAAAAGGGATGGGAGAAGAATTGAATAATGTGGCAACAACATTAGTTAGTGATTTGACGTTTCACCTTCAACTAGTTTTGACATATTTCATATAATTGTGCTTTATTTACATTAAACAAAACTGTCGTGGACAAATAGGATCATTTGATTTTCAAAACTATTTGATATTTACACAACAAGGAATAAGAATGGTAGATCCGAATTTCATAGAAGTTAATGAAATAACCGGGTATTGGTCGTATTTGGCAAGTGTAAGTGCACTGTAAACCAGGAATTGAACACATATTAATATGATGCATAAAATATATGAATAGATTGACTGGAACGATCCGTGGCTGATTGGACTCATAGCATTGCATATTCTTACAACGGTGACAACACTGATGACAAGGAACTCCACAAATTTTCAAATATTTTTATTTTTAATACTATGTAAGTTTGTTGTACGAAATGCGTTTGTTTTACTACGATATGATTGTTTTCATTTTTCTACTCCAGTATCTGCTGCCTACTGCTCGGAAAGCATTAATGAATTTGCGGCAGCTAGATGGAAAAGCTTCTCCAAACAGCAGTACTTTGATAGTAATGGGCTTTTCATTTCGACAGTATTCTCAATACCGATATTACTGAACTGTATGCTAATAATTGTAAGAATGTGTAACATAAATATGCTAATTATGGAAAAAAACTAATTGGTTTTTAATATTTAAGGGTGCTTGGATGTACAATTCGCTGCAAATTATGGTTACACTGAAAAGAGCACAGCTTCTGCAGCAAGCGAAGCGAGATCAACAAGAAAAAAAGTTACAGTCTGCCAAAGAAGTTGCTACAGAGCATGTAAAATCTGAATAAATTATTTGAAAAATAAGTAATTATAAAATGTCTTATAATTATTGTAAACTTATTTGCACGAGTAGTATTTAAGTTTAGTTTGACAAGTTTTGTTGAAATCTTTTTAAAAATTTAAATGAACAATGTAAAAATAGTTGTATTTCTTATATACATACTGTATAAAATGTATATTATGTACAAATTATATCAAAAATAATAGTATAATTTCTTACTGTATGAATGTCTGACGGTTGGGTCCATATGATTGGAATTCAAAAATCTTGATGCACAAAGACTTGTGACAGAATCAGTCCCTGGTTCTATAAAATACAAATAATTTGAAAAATATTATTAAAAATTGCAATAAATTCGTAGTTAGCTAGTTCAGAGAAGAGTTCATGCAGCGTCCTTTAAGTTTTTACCAGTAAAAAAAAAAAAAAACTATTATTCAAATCGAGAAGAAAAGAAAATCTGAATATTTACTGTTTTTGTTACATTTATTCTTATTTCGCATTAAATCCTCTTATCATTTCAAATTGATGAATTAAATATCCTACAGGTTTGTTATGGAGGCACTCTATTTAAGTAGGTATCACATGTGTGTTAATGAATATTGAGAAATATAAATATTAAATGCCAAAATTTCATATTGAATTTCCATTAATGGTATACGAAACCAGTGTTTCTGATTACTCAAAAACATACCCATTGTATAGACATACCTATACATAAAATATTTGCTATTTTACATCTATTATGATTATCTTATGTCATGTTTCGTATTTTTAGGTAATTCGCTCTCCATGACATACGCTTGTCAGGCTGATTATTATTATTTTTTGCACTTTTACAGACGACAGGCTGATAGTGTAGTGTTTTCAGACGATAAATATTTTTAAGATAAAAATAAAAATAATAGAATGTGTAGAGAAATGCCAAAAAGATTTATATAAAAAATAAAGGGGAAACTTTAGTATAGTATCCCCCGATTTCAGGGTTAAAATAGGTATGGTTGGAAAGAGGACGATCTCCAGATTACGAATATATATAATAGTTGCCGCAGGAGACTTATAGTTTTCGAGATATTCGCATTTAAAGTTGAAAATTTCACAAATTTTATGTGGCGATATTTCGATTATTACTTAACTTTTAATTTATATAATACGCTTATTATACACTAACACTTCACTAAATTGTTTCCACATGCTTATTTTATATCAATTGGTTTAATATTTGCTTTAAATAAGCATTTTAATTTTTAAACAATTTTGTTTATATGCACAATAACCAGGTTGACAGATATCAAGTATTGCCATAACCAAACAAATGAAAATAAAAATAATAATCGTTCGCGTATTTCTTTTTTCTGCAATTGCGGCCTTCGGCCGCGCTTTTGAAAAATAACTCTGGTCCACCCAATATCATGGTTTTTCAAGAAACAGGAATAAATGTATTATAAATCATGTAATTTTTTTATTAACTTTTATTCGTTTGTAAAATATGTAGATTTGGCAACACTTGATATCTGTCAACTGGTTATTGTGCATATAAACAAAATTGTTTAAAAATTAAAATGCTTATTTAAAGCAAATATTAAACCAATTGATATAAAATAAGTATGTGGAAACAATTTAGTGAAGTGTTAGTGTATAATAAGCGTATTATACAAATTAAAAGTTAAGTAATAATCGAAATATCGCCACATAAAATTTGTGAAATTTTCAACTTTAAATGCGAATATCTCGAAAACTATAAGTCTCCTGCGGCAACTATTATATATATTCGTAATCTGGAGATCGTCCTCTTTCCAACCATACCCATTTTAACTCTGAAATCGGGGGATACTATACTAAAGCCGACCCAAAATAAATGTAAATTGAAGAATAAAAATAACAACAATACGTATTGGGAAAAAATCAGATCTAAATCTGATTGGACTTTAAATCGAAAGCAGTAATAAGGAGAAAGGAAGAAGAAGGACAAACGGAGGCCATTAAGCACACCCAAAGAGATACTACCGGCTGAAATAAACGTGTATCTTCAGACGAAACGAAAGTGATTATTTTTACGTGAACATGTCACGACCTTCGTCACTCGCATGGATGCTCATGCTACTCTTAAGTCGCGTAGCCGGCGACATAAATAGCAGCAGGAGTAGTAGTGAAAAACAACCGTTGAATTCCCCAACTGAGCTACCTACTCTCATGGAGACAACAACGCCTGCCATAGACGCAACCAGTGATGAACTGCAACGGAGTCTGCGTTTCGAACCACCTTTCGTTGATTTTGGTGAAGCGTGTCCTGTAGGTACTGCACGCGCATACACAGTGACGCTATTGAATCAAAATCTGAATCGCAGTGTGTACCTGACTTCTGTGTCTGGACGTACACCTACGTTCTACTCGAGTTTTTTTGAGTCAAAAGTTGTTCCGCCGCAAGGTAATACAACATTCAATGTGGTATTTTTACCGCGTATGCACGGCATTGTTGCCACTGATCTTCTCATACACACATCCTTCGGACAAGCACGTTTGCAAGTACGCGGCAAGGGACGAGATTGTCCGTATAGACTTAAGCCTTTGGTAGGAATTAAGGCTCCGCTTAATGCGACACTTACACCCGAAATTCAGATGTATAATCCACATAGTAAACCACTTCAAATACTCGAGGTAATCTAATATATTTTAGTTGTACCTTTACATAAGTAATTATCATAATTTTTCAGGTTTATAGCAGTGGAGGGCTTTTCCAATTAGAACTGCCGAGTGGTGGCCAAGAAGGACCACAAACTCTATGGGAGATACCGCCATATGAAACAAAATCGGTTATAAGGATTCGTTTCCATGCACGAAACGTTGGTAATCATACGGCTTATATACGCATTAAAATATCTGATCAGGTGCAAGAAGGAATTGGTGAGGCGGTGGGCACTGGCGGAAATGTGTTAGTAATTCCAGTCGAGTTTGAAATTTTACCATTGCATGGCTTGTATGCAGATAATCCCGTTGTTAACTTCGGTCGTTTTTCAACAAAAGCAAGCGGTGATGTAGCGCGTGGGAGCAGCGTAAAACCTGTACAATTTAAGCTACATTTACACAGTTCGCATATGCGTCAACAGTACGAGCTGCTTGACTTTAAGCTTCGTAACATTTCTGGATTAGCATTCGATCCCAAGGATGGAGTGGTCATGCTGGAGGTAGATGCGTTTGATAGCACAACAATATTGGATGAGTTAATGGTTTTGAGAAGTATACCACGAGAGCCACTACAGGACTCCATTACCCCATCACCGCATGAATTTACAATAATAATTCGGGCAGAACTATTCAAAGGCTCGCTACACTACGATACGAATTCTACAACCTTTATAACGCAAGCCACACTTGGTACGCGAGGTGGCAATAAGCGTACATTGGTGTTGCGTAATGACTATGAAAAACCTTTAGCGTTGCTCAATGTGAGCCTGCCACAGGATGATATAGGCAGTCGTGCGTTACGTGCTCAATTTAGTAGCGATTACCTCGACGCTATAGCCGACAGTGCAGCTGGCTCCCTTGTACTACCACCAGGAGGTTCTTTAGCGCTGTTGCAACTACAGATGCTTAATTCCAGCATGACATATAAGGCTAATTTACTCCTTCGCACTAATATTACACATGTTCAGTTGCCACTGGTAGTATGTGGTGGCCGCTTGCATGTCTCCACCTATGATACAGCGCGCATTCAAGCTGATGGACCATATAGCGTTGATCTAAATCTAGGCGCCATTCCATTGGCAGAGACATCGCATGACGGTTACATTGTGTTGCGCAATCGTAATCCCTTGCCTGTAAAGTTGAACACATGGAACTTTGTATCGCCGCAGGGTGTCTACTTTCATACCACTTTTCGCGGTTGTTTACGTCCTGCTTCTTTGCGAGCGTTACGCAATACAACGCTGAAGTTGGAGAGTGCCAAATTCAAATTATGCACTCAATTAGAGGAAGGTGATGTAGCCGTCTTTCAAGTGGCGATACAATCGTACATAACTGAGCAACATCAATGCACCCTGAAGATATGGACTGTTTATGAAGAGATAACCACAACGGTACGTTTTCGCACATGGATTGGCAAATTGGAAGTGGATCAAGAGCAACTTTACTTTAATGACTGCTTTCCGGTAAATTTATTTAATATTTCCAACACCGTTCTTGTAAATATTTCGCGAGATAACACGAAATATGACGTGCATGTTCTTTTTCTTTTCATCTCTTTCAGGGCAAACAGTGTTCGGCAGAATTAGCAATACGTTCCACATTTCAGCACTCCATACATATAACTTCTATAAATTTTACTGATGCCGGGTTGCATTTTGAGGATTACAACATTAACGGCTCGACTATCGAGGGCAACGCTATGACCAAAGTGGGCCGTATACACGTCAGTCCATCATTGTTCTGTCAAAATCGTTGCTATATACCGCAAGATGAGCGAACTAACACACTTGCATTCCCCGCACCGCCAAATACTCGTGGTGGCCCTAATAACAATTTACATTTTGATGAGACAGAGTTGCGTCGCAGAACAGAGTTATTTCGCCACCTAAAGTACGACTTTCAAAATATCGTTTTCACACTGAATAGCCAAGAGTTGCGGCAATTCCTTTTACAGTTGATTATCGACATAGAGTGGCCGAAATTCGTCACTGAGAAACCAATTCTGCCAACTGTAGAAGTGGGTAAGCCGCACGAAGTGCAGGTGCTACTTAGCAACCCGGCGGAGACACCAGTGCTACTGGATTACTTCTTAGCTGATCCAACGTATGCGAAGGCGACAGAGTTGTCTCTGCCACTAGAAGTAGTGGATATCGTGCCACACTGCTATCTAACCGATAAGGAAGTATTCACTTTGCCAAGAGGTGCGCCGCGACAGCCAGTACTATTGCAACCACGTACAAGCTTACCAGTAACGGTTCGTTTAAACGCACCTATGGCGGACACTTATTGTACATTGTTGCACATAAGAAATAATCTGACACTATACGAAGCGGTCTGGGTTAGCGCGAAGGTTGTGGAGTCCGAATTCCGGCTGGGCAATCGTAAACCCGGTTCGAATGTATCGCTTACATTTAATTTTACTGAAAAGCATTTCTCTATTTGCAATCCATCCACCACACATCAACACACGCCTAACGGTCAGAATGTCATTGGCGTGCTTAAGTATCCGAAGGTATTACTAAAGCGAAAATTCACGGCAAGAAACACTGGAGAAATTCCCATTTGGATAGAAAGTTTTCAAATCGGCAATCAAATGTGCTCTGGTTATGGTTTCAGAATAGTGGATTGTGAGAGTTTCGCTTTAAAGGCGAACGAGACGAGAAAGATTGAGATTGTATACACCCCCGATTATACCATGAATCGCATTATAGTGCCATTAAAGATACTTACCAATCTGTCTTATGATGTTGAGTACACAATGGTGGCGCAACTACCACCGGGTACGATCGATCAATGTTCCATCTTGATAGGGCGTCCAGAATGGGAAGAACGCATACGCAGCGCGGCAATTGTTGTGTTGGCTACTACATTTGTTTTTGTGCTGATTGCCGCTCACATCGACTATGACAACATATTGCATAGTCAGACGGCTTTATATGAAGCACGCGACAAAGGATCTGTACATCCGACATTTAATCTGCGCAATATTGCGTTGAAGGCACAGGCAGCCACGCATGTGCATGAAGAACAACCACAAACGACCAGTCGATTAGCAGCGAATGTACAATCAACGCGTTGCGGTGGCAACCACTCACAACACCCAAAAGGTAATACGAGCAGCAGCTGTAGTAGCAGTGGCAGCAGTGGTAGCTGCGGCAACAGCAATACTGGCGTGAAGAAACGAAGCTTAAAGCGGCAAAACAATTCGAATAGTAATGCAACGTCGTCTCGTGTAAGTCTACCATGGTCACTGGATTTGAATGTTTTCAAGAGTAGTGCGCCATTGCCAAAAACAACAAGTGAGAATGATAAAGCTAACCCCAGCAGTGGCGTAACTGGCACTCAACAGTCGACGGGAAGTGAAAACAGTGGCAAAAAGAGCTCATCTACATCAACTCAGCCCAAAGCAAATACGCACAATGATAAATTGGATAGAAGCAACAGCGGCAGCAGCGCTAGTAACAGTAACACCGCGGGTAAGAAACAACAGATACAAGCAGCGCCAGCACAGCCACAGGTGCAAACAACGCCGCCGAAACAGCAGCAAACACGTGGTGCGCGCAAACCCAAAAATACCGTTGCTGTTGCAGTACCAGTGCCCGAAAAAACAGACAAAGACAAAGAACAACCAAACGGCAATGGTATCAATCAAAGAGCACAATCTAACAATGCTGGTAATACAAAGAACGCACGTAGTAATACGAATACCAACAAGTCTGCCGTCGGCGAAACCTTGAGTAATATTAATGCTAAGGCCAATGTACCGGATGCTGGAACCAGTGGCGCACCAATTTCTACACCATCTCCTCCCATTAAGGATGTGGCACCGCAAAGTTCTTCAACCGGCGCAAAGTATGGGAAGACGCCAGGTCGCGAACGCCGCAAAGACGCACAAAATACTAACTCTGCAAATATTGCAAATGATGTTGCTATTTCGAATGGTCCGTCGTCGTCGGCGAATACATCACGACGTGCTGAACGCAGAAGTCGTCAACGTGCGGCAAACGCATTGCGCACATTAAATTTCGGTGATACATCAGCAACTGCCGTAGCGGTAACACGCATAAGGCCTACGACTGGAAATGACAATGGTGGTGTCGGTGGTGGAGGAGCAACTGGTGGCATGGGTGGTTTATTGGGTTGCTTAAGTTCGCCATGGGATACTTGTCAGGCTACTTTCAGCGATGTATTGCAAGCACCGCCCGTCAATGTGCCGAGCAAAAACTCAACTAAAGCAAACGATAAATCTAATTTCGAAATTGGTGATAGCAAGTCGGCATTCTTTTTCGCCGACAACATGAAAGAAACATCAGAACATGATTCAGAGTTTACCAATAAAGAGTTGCCACAACAAACGCAGCTTTTTGGACAAAACTCAGCAGACGCGGTTTTGGATAAAGTAGCTGGTGCAAACTCTACTGAATTGGGTCCAATCGGTTCGAAGAAATCGCCTTCGTCTACTCCCGTTTGGGAGCCAATTAACAGTAGTAGCAGCAGCAGTGGCAGTAGCATCCATAGTGGCAATGGTCTACAAATTCCAAAGCCGATTGTCTCTACAGGGGACTGCAGTTTCTTCTCGGATCTTTTAACCACGTATGAGTATGATGGAAATCGACAACAACTTAGAGGTAAGATGCAATAATTTATTTGTAAAAATAATGATTAAGAACGACATTATGTTTTCTTTTGGTATGGACGCAGATCTCTATGAAGTGAAAAAAGCACGAACCGAATATTTCGAATATATTTACAACGCACGGCAGCAGCAGTTGCAAGCTCAAGTGCAGGCACATGTTCAGGCACAGCAGCAGCAGTTGATGCAAGGTGTTGATTGGCCGCGTCTCAACTCGGGCACTTGGTCACCAATGGCGTATTCGGGACAACATGATACTCCGGGTCTTAGTAACGCTGCACTCGCTACAACTGTTCCATCGCCTTGTGCTGCGTTGATGAGTGGATTAGGGGCTCCAGTAGTTGGTGGTGGTAACGCCGGCGCAACCGGTTGGCCTATCGGTGGCGCCATCTCTTCAACTAGCAATGTTGTCAATGGCAGTGTTGGCCCTACGATTATACGTCCGCCGCCAGGATTGGAAAGCAACTTTCAGGGTATAAACAATACACAAGCAGTAGCGCAACAACAACAACAGCAACAACAATCATTAAATGTTTCGCCAACTGATGCAGGTGCTACCATCACAGCCGACATGCAGACATTCGATCCATTTAGTTCACTCAGCTCTATTTGGTCGGACAGCTGGCAGAAACGCAACAATAGTAACAACAGCAATACGAACAACGGCAACATGAAATAAATGGTGGTGTAAGATGTGTGTACGGACCTGAATGTTTGAAAATGTTAGGTTGAGCACGTTTTTGATTAACATTGCAATTTTTGATGTGCTTTGTAATATTGTCTTTTTTCACCAAATATTTACGGACTGTATACAAAGTAAACGGATTTATAACGTATCGTTTAACGTAGCCATACAATGCGCTTACATTAACCGCTAAACTCTGAATGGGTAGTTTATTTATTACTTAATGTTGTGAGAATTTTAAAGATTGCAAAAAATCTGATAATTGCAAATTCTGAAGTTAATAATTAGTTTTATATTTTGAAACGTGTTGCCATATGCTTACCCTTCCATTTCCCCACATATCTGTCCGCTTGCACCAACTTGTGCTCGATACATTTAAAAAATAGAAAAGTAATGAGAGATAGTGAGAGTTCCAAAGATAAAGTGAATCGATCAAAATTCGAAATTCAAACACGTGAAATTCGAAATTGAATAACTAAACGTTATTGTTGAAATTTGTCTTAATTTTTTTCTTTCCTACATGTTTTTAATTAAGCATAATTGGTGTTAAAATGAAAGGGGTGCAATCTATTTGAAAACATATGAAAACTGTACATTGAAATTTTTTTCTTTATTTTATTTATATTTACCACGCACTTGACTTTGTTATTTAATTTTAATATCGCGAAAGAAAAAATTATAATTTATTTTGGAAATTGTACTTTTACTTACAGAAGAAAGTAGAGAAAGAAAAATATACATGAAGTGAAATTATAAAACTAAAAAGTTACATACGTACTGAAGAGTATTGCTCAACACGCCCTGGATAGAAATGTAAAATGTATTGCGACACAATAGCCACAACTTTGATTCTTTAGAATAAACACAATGAATTCTTTAATTTAAACTCTATATCTATGGACTTAAGTGCAGTTGACGCACAGAATGAAATACATAAATAAGTACATGCATACAAACCAAATACATAATATACATCATTTCGAGTATACATTAAACAATTTTCATTTACTTGCAAAATCCATCGTGTATTTATTTAAAAAAATAGATTTGAAATGCAAAATTTTTGGTACAGCGGCAGAAAAGACACCCCCTATAATTGTGAGAATATGTTGCTGATTGACAGGATAAACATGCTGGTCAGTATACTAAAATTACGTGAAATGGTCTCTGAGCTAGTTACAAAACGGTTACACCTGCCAAACACCATTCAACTGTTGTGATTGCACTAATTTTATTTTCCATATTATTTTACGTTTTTTTTAATTACATTATAATATCAGAATCGCTTTGCTGGGTAGTGCTTACGCATAAATTTAACTATTTTAATTTATTAAGCTTTGGCGATAATACAGAAAAGAATTGGGGTTTCAAAAACCTGTAAATTATAATTTCAAATTTAATACAAAATTTATTTTAATTGATTTCAGGCACAATTATACTTTAGGTTTTATATCATGTTATCGGGTTTTGTTCTTGTATTATTGATCGAAAATTATCTAAATTAAGCATGTCACTTGTCCTTGTATGTTATTATGCCCTTTTCTATAAGATCAGGAATTTCAACTGCTAACCATGGTGCTAACTGAAAATAAGAAGAATTTCATAAACTTCGAAACAATAATTAAAATTTATTTTATGCACTTACTCCTAAGGCCATTGCATGTGCAATGCCAAATTTTGGTACATTGCGCGCCCACAAAGGTTTAAAATGATCGGTCAAACATATTTTACCACCGCGATACATTTTTGCAGTTTTGCCATCGAGTTCTGGTAGCGCTATCTCTGGCGCGGTTGTTGGATATGTGACAGGTATCTAATATATTCAAATGGAAATGTATACATCGTATTTCCTATTGGAATTTGTTTTAACTTACATCGAACTCGATATCAAATTCATATTTGAGTAAATTATGCATATACCAACATTTGCCAAACCAACGTGTGCCTTCCTTATTGGATTCTAATCGGAACCAGTCGCTTCCTGATTCTTTGTTGTTTTGAACGTACTTAATAAGAGCCTTGTATTCCTCCTTTAGCCTCTGCACCCATAACTCTTTGTCCCGTGGACCTGCACGCGTTTGCAGTAATGGAATGTTGCTAAGTGTCTTTCTTGTGCATTCGTCAACCATTATGGAAATAACTCAAATCAAAATTGACTAAAACAAAATTATTTTAACTTGATAAAATGCAGGATAATGATCACAACAAGCAATATACAATTGACAACAATTTTCACTTGAAGAAAAAACGACACGTCAAATAGTACTAAAAACTAGTGTTGCAGTAAAATCCATTATAAGGGTAGTACGAATGACATGGCTGGAGTGTACGACAGTTTCATTCCGCTACCTTTTATGTGACTTACGTTTGACAAACAAATTATTTCTTTGTAACATTTTAAATGAAATATTTGTTTGGATATAAACTTACTTGTCGCAATCTTGTATTTAATTCGTAAACAGTAGTTTGTGAAATTGGAACTGAATTAATTAGTGTATTTACTCCTAATGTTGAAATTAAAATGTTTTAGTACGAATCAACAAATTTACGAGGTTTACGAGGTTTTTTGCGAAAAGCTTACAAACGGCTATAAATTACATTACATATTTGTAGTATGTCATCCACGATACTTTGCTCAGCTGTAAGCAAACAGGTGGCAGCAACACCGTCAGCTGTTGCAATAGTCGCCGTACAAAGTTTTCCTTATAATTAAACAATTGTATTTTCGGGAAAATAAATGTATATATGACACTCACTAATTAAGTCGTGAAAATTTATAATTCTTGCAAAGTTCAGGGACATGCATTCACAATATATAACACTACATGGTGGCAGCCGGGATATGCATAATCGCTGTTGCGGCGGTCGTGCTTGGTGTGTAAAGGTGATTATGTTATATTCTTAGTATCTGATCTTTTGTATTTATATTTCTACATCATTGTTAATAAAGGATATATGTGGAATTGTGTGTGCTGTATTTACATGGCTGCTCATACTCTTCGCGGAGTTCGTGGTAATGCGTGTCATATTGCTGCCGAGCCCATACCCGGTTTACAGTACAATTAACATAATAATATTCCAACTACTTGCCTTTCTCGCTTTCGCCTCCCATATACGCACGATGCTATCGGATCCCGGCGCTGTTCCACGGGGAAATGCAACAAAAGAAATGATCGAACAAATGGGCTATCGCGAAGGTGAAATGTTTTTCAAATGCCCGAAATGTTGTAGTATTAAACCGGAACGCGCCCATCACTGCTCGGTATGTCAGCGTTGTATACGGAAAATGGATCATCACTGTCCATGGGTAAATAATTGCGTCGGTGAAAATAATCAAAAATACTTTGTGCTTTTTACGGTGCGTATTAGATTTTAAATATAACGCTTAAATAAACTTATATATAATGCTAATTGAATTTTACAGTTTTACATTGCTGCTATATCTATACACGCCATGTTTTTAGTTGTTACTGAATTTGCGCAATGTGTACATACGGAGTGGAGGCAATGTTCACCATATTCACCTCCAGCAACGATATTTTTATTACTCTTTCTATCATTCGAAGCATTGTTATTTGCAATTTTTACGCTTATTATGTTGGCCACCCAATTGACTGCCATATTTAATGACCAAACGGTAAGTAATTTGAGATAATAACTTTTAACTGATAAATACGTGTGAATATGATAACATATTTACAAAAGCGTAACCACGCATTCGTATAGTGAATGATTTTCTGAAAAGTTTTTGATTAAGTAATCGATGTATTGATATGGAATACATATCGCTCATTTACATGAATAGTGTCACAACGCAAAGTCTATTTTCAGAAAGCGGTTTAAAGTTTTCAATTGTTTTTTATTTACCAAATCCAGAAAACCGCCATAACTTCATTGAATAGTAATATATTTAATAAAATGCTGAGCTATGTATGTATATGGACTAAAAAAAGTATACCAAGGCTTTTTCTTAGGCATAAACGTGACCCCTTTTGAAATATGTCGTTATTTGTGAAAAATATGAATAAATTTCGCCGTCATAAGTTATATGTGTCGGTTTAGTAGAAAACCGCAACATGAACATTGTAATTATCTTTTCACCAATATCGTTGCAACACAAAATATGTTGTTCTTTCTGAAAAAAATAAACAACTCAGGTGTGTCGTTGTTGTGGTTAAAAACTAATGCAACATAACAGGATTAATAACGGCACAGCTAATTTTTCTTCGCATCAGAATGCATTTTTTATACAACATGGGCGATGAAATTGCGCAAAAAATCGTGTTTTTTAAGTTATGACACTATTCATGTAAATTAACGATATGTACATATGACTGTTGTGAACAACTTTGCGTAAGAGAAAGTATGTTGGCTTTTTTTTATTAAAATTTACCAAGTGTTTATATGTATGTTTATTATAACTTTTAAATTAATATACATTTCACTAATAAATGTCATAATATTTTTATTTACAGGGTATAGAACAATTAAAAAAGGAAGAAGCACGTTGGGCAAAAAAATCTCGTCTAAAAAGCATACATTCAGTATTTGGACGTTTTTCACTGGCCTGGTTTTCTCCATTTACGAAACCTTCTTGGCAAACAAAATTCAATGCGCATTTCTATTCAGTTTAGAAAGTTAACCGTTTGTGATTTACCATTTACCTTTTATATCCCAGTAATATGTGTACCCTACTTGGTATACTAGCTTAAAGAAAAGCATGCGTGAGCAAACGATCGATAATTATTACAATCAGCTTCGAATAGCTGAGCTAACTCCCGCTCTTTGCATATATATTCAATATCGGTGTAATGCTTTCCTATTACAAGAACTACAAGATACATTACAGTTCATGGTTATAGAATATGTATGTATAAAGCGAGAAAAAGTCTGTTAAATACTTAACATTTAAGAAAATTGTGAACATACATGCTTCTATTTCATGTGCAATTAAAGAGATGCAAAATGCTTCAAAACAATTTTATATTTAAAAATAACATACTAATTCGACGACATCTCTGAAATTTAATGGATATAAAATAATTCATTAAACAGTTGACACAGTTGTTATAAGATCAATGTATATTATTCATCATTCTGACTAAAATTTTGCCTCAAATGATTTAAATGAAAGTGCGTGAAATGTCATTGTGTCAAAAATATAATAATATTAATATTAATTATAATAATAATAATAAATAAATAAAAAATACTATTTCAGCTAACTCTTATACTCGAGGTTAATTAAAATAAAATGAATTGTGTTATATGCGAGAACAAATATTTTTTCGGAAGTATATATTAAACGTAAATTTTATATGAAGTAGTTAGCGAATGCAATTGTTGGGGTAAAATAAATAAGTAAAATCAATATAAAAATGTTAAAACTTTATTTTGAGTTCATTCAACTTCAATGATTTTAATTTCTACATCTTTTATTAAAACTCATCACTATAATTAATTGTTCTTTATATAAGTTTCAAATAGATGACTAAAATTAAGTATCTACTTATGTAAATAAATATCATTTTCTATATTATTAAGAGTATTGATACATTAATTTTTATAATGTTCATTTCAATGAAAATACTTCGATATATATATATAAATTTATAATTAATCATGAGAAGTTGATGACGAAACGAACAAAGTACGCATACATACATACATACTATATTTTATACCAAAAAGTTCGTAACTGCTTAAGATGTTCGTACATATTATATTATTTCAACTAAAAGATTTTGTATGGATTGACGATTTGCAATTGAATTATAGTTCTAACGAATATTTGATCAATAAATATAATTACTTTTCATTAAATGTTTTTTTCAAATTTTATATTTACATAAATTAATTGATTTCTCACCTGATCCTCTTTGACAACGTTCTTTACTACTCGGAGAAGGTATAAACAAAAATATCTGATTTTGTGACAAAAGGTGCTCCATATGTGGAGTGTGATATGTCTAATCTTTTACATAAAAAAATGAGTTGAATTTTTGTTCACAGTGGGTTAACAATTTGGTGGGGCTACGCTTATTTAACAAAATATGGTATTTTTCTCAAATACTTTTCAAAATATTATGGCATTTTTCTTATAACGACTTTATATAACTATTTAGGCTGTACTAAGTTTCGTAAACATTTATTTCATTTGAAATCTATTATATTTTATAGTAGGACTCCTTGACATTTTAAATATAGGTACGTTATCATCATCTGTACCAAGTGGAAGTGTCGGAAAGATTTTAATAAATACCGTCTTACATTTGTTTAATCAATAAAGAAAAGTATAAACTTTTAATAAAAATTTTAATCACTTTGTTTGGGTATTCTTAAGAGAACATTGCGTTCCCAAAATGATTTCGTTTATGGAAGCTTTCACTGTAGTTATATCCGCTTCTATTTTTGTATGTATAAATACAAAAAACGGAAACATGGGTGCTTTCATATAAGAGTTTTGGCGCCACTATCTGTTTAAGTACTCGTATATTTATGGAAATTAGAAGACGGGCAGCGCTTTCTTCGTTCTCTTATAATTCTTGGCGCTGTATTGAAATTTCTATAATTACAGGAATAACGAGCTAACAGCTGCTTGATAAAAGCAATTCGAAAAAGTAATCTATTAAACATGAAAAAATCGACTTTTGGTACGGCGCAAAATAAAATAAAATAAAAAAAAAAAAAAAATAAAATAAAATAAAAAAAAAAATAAACTAAAATAAAATGAAATAAAATAAAATAAAATGAAATAAAATAAAATGAAATAAAATAAAATAAAATAAAATGAAATAAAATAAAATAAAATGAAATAAAATAAAATAAAATAAAATAAAAAAAAAAATAAAATAAAATAAAATGAAATAAAATAAAATAAAATGAAATAAAATAAAATAAAATAAAATAAAATAAAAAGAAATAAAATAAAATAAAACGAAATAAAATAAAATAAAATAAAAAAAAAAATAAAATAAAATAAAATAAAATAAAAAGAAATAAAATAAAATAAAACGAAATAAAATAAAATAAAATAAAAAAAATAAAATAAAATGAAATAAAATAAAATAAAATGAAATAAAATAAAATAAAATAAAATAAAATAAAATAAAATGGAATAAAATAAAATAAAAAAAATAAAATAAAATAAAATAAAATAAAATAAAATAAAATAAAATAAAATAAAATAAAATAACATAAAATAACATAACATAAAATGAAATGTAAAATAAAATGAAATGAAATGAAACTAAATAAAATCAGATTTTTGGTACGGCGCAAAATAAAATAAAATGAAATAAAATAAAATAAAATGAAATAAAATAAAATAAAATAAAATAAAATAAAATAAAATAAAATAAAATAGAATAAAAAAAAAAAATAAAATAAAATAAAATAAAATAAAATAAAATAACATAAAATAACATAACATAAAATGAAATGTAAAATAAAATGAAATGAAATGAAACTAAATAAAATCAGATTTTTGGTACGGCGCAAAATAAAATAAAATAAAATAAAATGAAATAAAATAAAATAAAGTAAAATAAAATAAAATAAAATAAATAAAAAATAAAAATCAGATTAAAAGCTTTAGCCTTCTATCACAAGGGAGCGTTGGGGTCCTCACTCCAAGAATAGAAAACAAAAAATATTAACAACCCATGGAATGATAGTGATCAGATCTGAAAAGCTTCACAAATAGTCGTAACCAAAGCTTCCTTACAAAGGTAAAACATATAATGGACCCTGATTTACACCACTGTAAATCTTCTGCACTTTCTGTCTGCTGTCCTGCATGCCAGTGATCAGCCGAGCCGACGCATAGCTGCGGCATAAACAAACAAGCGAACTGGCGCATTGGTGCAGATGAGTTCCGCATACGCGGTGCACGACCTGAACATGAAAAGCTGCCGCCGTCTTTGCTCCACAATGACGAATGCGATGCGCGCACCATAACCGAAAATAGAAGAGCAGACCGTTTGTATGTATGTATGTGTGTGTAAGTGTTCATATGGCAACGAGCCATCATACATTGCTCCGGCGGCCGGCCGACCCGGCTGCTCAGTCTGAGGAAAACTATCGGAGATCCAGGAGGTGTTGTCGCTGGATGCGGAGCAGTGCGTGAACAGTAGGATTTAACTCTTGCCTGCACACATACATACATATACACATGTGAAAACAAGTAAGCAGAGCATATGCGGGATGTGCGAGTATGAAGTGATCGCTTGAGATGATATGTAGTCAGTCGGCGACGTCTCGCCCATAAGTACTTAGGTAAAAATAATGTGTACAATTCGGTGAACGGCGAATGGAAAATGTTCAATATTTCAAATTATAATAACCGTTAACAGTGAGAAAGTTGATCGCTCATAACCGCTACGCATACATACATATTGGAATTTCGTGTTTTGTGACCGATGGGCTATACGGGCGCCTGAGCTAGGATATAACGGTTAAAAAGTGTCGTTGAAAGTGTAATATCTTTGAAAATTCATTGGAATTCGACATACATATGTACATAATTAAATTTGATTGAGAATTAGGAAAAGCTCAAACGTTTTTTCGAAGTGAAATGGCAAATTCAGAAATATTTGTGTGAATAAAGGCTACTACATATTATATTGTATATTATTGAAAAGCGAAAATTTTAAAAATACCATACCAGCGAAAGGAAAAAAGAAAAAGATTACACGCTGCCGTGTATAAATCCGTTTATGCGACGGCCGGGAGCCATTAGCAAAGCAATGTGTTTCGCTGGTCTATACGAATACACTATAATGTGTGTTTGAGTGTTCGTGTGTGAAGGCAAATGTGTTGGTGCGCCAGCTAGTATATGAATTCCGTTATTCAGCGGCATGCTAAATATAAATATCGTATGCATATTTTTGTTGTAGCTCCTGTTTCTAATAATTTCGGCTGGTCGAGTCTGTGTTGTGGTCGCTACAAGAGCAAAGATAATAAGAAAATAATAAATAATAACACGAAAAGATATATGTACACACGTGTACATATGTATGTACATATGTACAAATATAAATAGTGAAATAAGCAATTAGTGTATTTAAAGTATTATTAATAGTTAGTGCTAGCAAAGAAATATTATTTAATGTACAAATATACATAGTACATATGTCTAGTATATAATCTAATATAATAATAATATAATTGTTGTTGTTGTAATTTCGCGGTTTTGTAATTTTATGTCCCATTGCCTAGGTGCGCATGAATTATAAGAAATATCCAAATACACCTACATATTATATACTACATACATACATAGAAATATCCGTGTTGAATAAAATTAAAAATTAAAGAAATAAAATAATCCAAGTGTCAAAGATTGTATCAAATACTTCGGCTCAACGCTGGCGTCCTTGCGTAGGACACACGAATCAAAATCGTCTTTAGCGTGTTCCCAATGGAGGCCGCCGACGATGCGTCAGCCGGTCTACTAGCCGGCCAAAGTGTAACTACAACAACAACCAACGATGCGATAAACACAACAGGTAAGCAACAAAAGAGGCAAACAAAGGCGAATCATATGATTAGTTGTTATGCAACTTTGAAAATTTTCTTTTCAACGACTAATGCGAAATTCAGTAAGATGAGTGGAGTTTTAAATTCATTTTAACTTAAATGCTCAGACATTTTTGTACACGGCTCTGAAAATTATTATTGTACGCCTTGGAATTGAAAGCAGTGCTTCTTAAAAAAAAGAAATAAAGACTCGCTGACTTTGGGATTGACTACTTACTTTCGGAACATTCGGAACATTCGGACTGGTTCTTTATAGTAGGGGGGAAACTTCGAAAGCCGTAGTGCGGAACTTTAATTGTTGTCTAATTATCCACGAATGGATGTCAGGTATAAGTCTATAAGTACGTTTACATATGAAAATAATCTCGTTCTAAGCTTGTTCAATAATCAAAACGTTTTGTCAAAGGAGATTATCAACTGTGTTGTATTTGTTGTTGGATTACACCGCTTTCCCGGTGTCAGCCATTTTTGTATACATTGTCATTTAACATTTCTCCTATTTTTCGCAACATCAATGATAAAACTAGGAATAACTCTGCAAATCTAATTTTTAATCTTGGATTTACAAGGGAGGAATTTTGTATGGCGAATCTCGTTTCTTAATTACAGATTATCGAGTTCAGCTATTAAATGATGATAATTGTTTTGCTCTTCTTTCTTTCCTCTCTCTCTCTGCGATTTCTGTGAGTGATGCTGATAGCTCGTGTAATCACATGGACGACATACTGGCTAATACTTCAACTACTTCACTGGATATATGTAGTTCGGAAAGCACTAATTACTCTTATTGCTGAGAGTCTATATATATACCGCTTTTATTGGCCTAAAATCACGCATTATAAAATTCTTACTTTCGTTTTTGGGATGCTTAGAAAGGTTGACTTTAAATTTGTTACTGCACACACTGCCAGCTCAAAAACAGTAAGAAGCATTGCCGCCGGTTATAGTTGGTCCACACACAAAGATTTCCCTTTCGATGGATAGTTCTTCAAGCATTTTTCAGATAGCAAGGAAGGAATAAGTTATTTCCATAATGTTTATCAATGTTAATGCTGGTGTATAAATGTCTACTGTCGTCTACCAAGAGTGCCGTTGCTGTTGCTATTTTTGTTTTCGATCTTATTTACCGCAGTCAGCGAAGAAGTTGTTGATCTATTTTTAGTTTTGAAAAACACATTTGACTGTTACGTCGAGAATCATACAACAAGGCCTTAGGGAAGGCGGACGCCCGTTATAGTGCACTATATGCATGTTTTACAGAAATATGTTCATAGATATCTCTCTCTCTCTCTCTCCTGTCATCTTCGAGAAGAAACGTGTATGCTTCTAGTGCATGTTTTTTTTACATTTGCTTATATGAAACATAATTGCATTCGAATGGTGCTGCTTTCAAAATATTTCTGGAATGTATACAAATGGTTTTAAAAGGAATGGACAACGAATTATCTGTAAAATAATTCATACTCGCATAAAACAAACGCGCAACACTTGGAAACTTACATATCTTATTTTGGTTTAGTTTTTAAGGCTACAATATCGCGATTACAATAAAAAACGGACCTTATTATATATATTATTATATTTTCCACTTGGCTCCCTCGCATAATTCCAAAGTTATAGATAATTTCGACTATATTGAATATTTTCTATAGTGTTCAATAGTAAGTTCGTATGCAAGACTATCTTTAAGAAAAAGAAAGAAGATTAGTTAGGAATTGAGATTATATAAGAAGAAAATATTATATATATATATATTTGGCGTAGGAACCGCTTTAAGCGATTATAGCCGAATCCACCAGAGCGCGCCACTCATTCCTCCTTTTTGCTTTTTGGCGCCAACTGGAAACACCAAGTGAAGCCAGGTCACTTTGCACTTGGTCTTTCCACCGGAGTGGAGGTCGTCCTCTTCCGCGGCTTCCTCCAGCGGGTACTGCATCGAATACTTTCAGAGCAGGAGTGTTTTCTTCCATCCGTACAACATGACCTAGCCAGCGTAGCCGCTGTCTTTTTATTCGCTGAGCTATGTCAATGTCGTTGTATAAATCGTACAGCTCATCGTTCCATCGCCTGCGGTATTCGCCGTTGCCAATGTTTAGAGGACCAAAAATCTTGCGCAAAACCTTTCTCTCGAAAACCCCAAGAGTCGTCTCATCGGATGTTGTCATCGTCCACGCTTCAGCGCCATACATCAGGACGGGAATAATGAGCGACTTATAGAGTTTGATTTTGGTTCGTCGAGAGAGGACTTTACTTTTCAATTGCCTACTCAGTCCAAAGTAGCACCTGTTGGCAAGAGTGATTCTGCGTTGGATTTCAAGGCTGACATTGTTGGTGTTGTTAATGCTGGTTCCCAGATAAACGAAATTATCTACAACTTCAAAGTTATGACTGTCAACAGTGACGTGGGAGCCAAGACGCGAGTGCGCCGACTGTTTGTTTGATGACAGGAGATATTTCGTCTTGTCCTCATTCACCACCAGACCCATACGCTTCGCTTCTTTATCTAGTCTGGAAAACGCAGAACAAACGGCGCGGTTGTTGCTTCCGATGATATCAATATCATCGGCATACGCCAGGAGCTGTACACTCTTGTAGAAGATTGTACCCTCTCTATTTAGTTCTGCAGCTCGTATTATTTTTTCCAGCAATAGATTGAAGAAGTCGCACGATAGTCAGTCACCCTGTCTGAAGCCTCGTTTGGTATCGAACGGCTCGGAGAGGTCCTTCCCGATCCTGACGGAGCTTTTGGTGTTGCTCAACGTCAGCTTACATAGCCGTATTAGTTTTGCAGGGATACCAAATTCAGACATCGCGGCATAAAGGCAGCTCCTTTTCGTGCTATCGAAGGCAGCTTTAAAATCGATAAAAAGATGGTGAGTATCGATTCTTCTCTCTCGGGTCTTTTCCAAGATTTGGCGCATGGTGAATATCTGGTCCATTGTGGATTTTCCAGGTCTAAAGCCACACTGATAAGGTCCAATCAGTTCGTTGACGGTGGGCTTTAGTCTTTCACACAATACGCTCGACAAAACCTTATATGCGATATTGAGGAGACTTATACCACGGTAGTTGGCGCAGATCCTTAATACGTTTGCAGGGGTCGTCATCAAAAGGGGGGTTTCTCATCCGAGGCTCGGTGTTTGTTTTCATTGGGGAGATTTTTTTATGTGGTGGGTCCCAAGCCCTACGCACAACCGCACAAGCGGGCTTCGCCTTCTCACTTTAGCTCGCCTCCAAACGGATGTCTGTTAGCTACCCAGGGGATACTTGGTCTAAAACCGGAAGTCGTGAGCTGCTTGAGTCATATGCAAAAGAATCGTTCCTGGCCACTCCCAAGTGAATGGCAATCAGAAACTTTCCTCACTTGCGTGAACTTCTACATATTAGCTATAGCAAATTTATAACAAAGTAGTAGTAGTAGATATGGTAAATTACACATATCGTTCAATTCTTTAAGTACGTTACATATGGACTCGACCAAAACAGCGTGGTTAAAATGTCAAACCCAAAAACATTTTTATTTTATTGACATCTCTTCTTATTGATAATTAATATTCAACAACTGTAGTGATAAAGCATATGCAAAACTGCTGACGCTTTGTATCAAAGCAATTGTTTTTACAACAGAGGAAACATACACAAAAATTTAGGAGCTAAGCTATTGTGCGGTGTTTCTAAAAACACTCTTCAATGAATGAAATCAGTATGAAGAGAACTATTAAAAAGAAATGTCTAACAGTTTGCCACGCGAAAACATGCTGCGAGAAGCATTAAATCTACAGTTCTATGGTGAAACCACGTTAAATTTTGGTATTCGAAGCCATATATAATGGCGAAAGATATGGCATCAAAACTAGAGACCGACTGATTAATCGGCCTTGGTATCGGCATCGGATTCTTACTACTTCTTTCGGTTTACACTAAAATAGTTTTTTTTTACTTTTTTGATTTCTTTAAAGCATAAAATTTGAATTCTTCTGTTTACCTTATAAAACAGTGATTCACATTTGACTAAACTAATAATTCATCACGATGATAATTTAAGTCTAGTATAACAAATTCTATAATTTTGCATTATTCAAATATTTTGCATTGTTTTATTTAGCACTGCTAGAAAGATTCGATTTATGTCAAGTATTCACAGTTTTGTTTAACAACAACTATTATAGAAGCATTCGAAACTAGGAGAGTCTATTTTAAAAAAATTCGCCATATACAGGATCACGTAATAATCACTTGGTGCTGGCCTGGACTATAAAGTGCAAGCAAAATAACCTCCCAAACAAGCTTCCGAAGTTTCTATCGATCTTACACAATGCGAGATATAAATGACAAGTTTCATCACTTTGAAAATGACGGATTCTTTTTACTAGACCTACTATTTTCGAATATTGACCTTAATGCTCATATTTGTCCTTAAAGGAAAAAAGCTATATTGCTGATTCGCTTTGAGAAAACGCGAATAACTTTTTTTTTCTATCAACATATATCTTATATTCTGTCCAATAAGTACCCGGATTCTCAAGTTAAATGGATAAAAATATTGAACAAAGAGTTTGTGTGAAATTTTGTGTTTCAAACGAAATTTCTTGTGTCAATACGTTGGAAATGTTGAAAAAAAAACATTTGGTGATTCAACCATGTCGAAAACTCAAGTCAACGATTGGTATAAATCGTTCAAAGAGGGGCATATAAAAATTGCAACGCACACCAAATGTTGACTAATATGACACCGTATACAAATTAAATGACACACAGCAATAAAAATTAATATAATAGTGGTTGACAGTTGCGCCAACCTGGGAAAAATAATTGAAATATTCTCAGCGATAAAATTTAAAATGAGAATTTCCGGATACTTAGTTGACTGATAATAATAATTTATTTAGTTTTATTTTAGTTTATTTAGTTTTGAATATTAATTAAATGAATAAACAACTTCATATTTACATATGAACTGAGTTGTTTACTTATTTTGTGATGTTATTTGCCTTTGTTTTTCTTTTGTTACTATACTAATTTACTAAATAAAGTTGTTGATGAAAGAATCGGCATCGGCATCGACATCGGCCGATTCTTTGCCAACTGGCCGATTAATCGGCATCGGCATAGGCCAAAAATTTGGTATCGGTCGGACACTAATCAAAACGTATTTGTGATAAAAAAAATATTATTACATTCTCTCTGTCATTTTGTTGCCTTACTTAGGTCCTATCTAGAAAAAAATAGCTTTTAATGTGAAATTACGTTCCGCTAATAATAATTGGAATAATATAATCTGATAAAAAATAGCATGTTTTCTGTCTGAATTCAAACAATATTGGCGGTGTAGGCTGGGAAACCATTCCATAGTACAATAATAAACCTACGGTAGAACTCAGTGGAGGAAGATAATATTGAGGAAAGAAGAAAATACTGAAGAATCGGCTTATCGATCAAAGTTTTGTATTGACGGAGAGTACAAAAACATAGTATCAGTCTCAGTAGCATCGAATAACTCAAACATTTTATTTGGAAAACCATATCACTTCCACACCGTTCCTCCTCTCAAAACGCAACCAAGTTTGGTTGGTAGTAATATGGTTTTCCAAATAAAATTTTAGAGAAATTAGTGGAAAATATATCAAAAAGGCTAGAAAGTATTCCATGTTAAAAGATATTTATATTGTAGTGATAAAGTCAGGTATAACCTTAAAACTGCTAACGAAGAGCATAATTGAACAATGTGAGCTTTTTGCGTTGAGTTAGTTATTTACGTAGAAATTATTGTTGCATATTTTTATAAAGTTAATAATAGAAGAATAATTAATAATAAATTATAAAGTAATCAAAATATTCTACTGTATATTATAATCATTGATTGTATTAACTCTTTTGAAATATAACTATTAGTATAAAAAATAAAGCTGAAATGTGCAAAACATTTGGTACGACATGGCGTATGCGTACTCATCAACTCAAAATTATTAGCTGCTGATTTAGCTGTCCAATTGCCAATTTTCCTTTTCTCACATGCGATAATTCGTTGTTCTACATTTGATATTTTTTTCTGTTTTATATTGCAAATGTAAATGTGTTGTTGCTTTGTATTCGTATTTCAAATTTACGGCAGACTGACTAGTTTGTAGTTTTGAATTTATGGCACTGCGATTTGGCACCACTAATTGATGTTGCTCATACGACATGACGCACACACGTAGTGCGTATAGTTCGGATGTAGATCGTATGACATCATTGCCTAAAAGTATGGACGATAAGAACTAAAAGAATTTCTCTCAACAAACTAACTGAATTTTATTAAAGAAATTATTTTGTTTAATGGTTGGATATGAACTAGAAATACGACGTCTGTTCCGAGGCAATTTCTCTCTCCACTGAAATTTCTGTAACACGAAGTCGAAATAATTACTTTCATAGTTAATTTGCTACCATTCTTAGGAAGCTGATCATATTTTACTTGTATCTGAAAATGGGATTTCTCTGTTTGGTTTTGCCTTGTTAAGTCGGAGGTCGCTTATGCTGCCCTATCAGAAACAATTTCACCTATATTTTAATACTCTCGCAACAAAAGATATCTTGATGAAACTTGGCACACTTATTTCTTGGAACCATAGGAAGGTTGCTTTCGAAAATGAGCAAAATCGGACCACTGCCACGCCCACAAAATGGCGAAAACCGAAAACACATAAAGTGCCATAAATAAAGCTATTTGGTATGAAGTATCGCACTATGAAGGGGCATATTTGGATGTAATTTTTTGGGGAAGTGGGCGTGGCCCCGCCCCTAAATAGGTTTTTTGTATATATCTCGCAAACCAATAGAGATATTTAAACCAAACTTTCTGCAGTCGTTTTTTTAGCCATTTCCTTATACAGTCCAAAAATGACAGAAATTGGATAATAACCACGCCCCCCTCTCATACAAAGGTTTGGTTGAAAATTACTAAAACTAAACTGGCAGGTAGAAGCTGCACTCAGATATTTTTACAAAATGGAAAATGGGCGTGGCATCGCCCACTTATGGGTCAAAAACCATATCTCAGGAACTACTCGACCAATTTCAATGAAACTTGGTTTGTAATAGTTTCCTTACATCCCAACGATATGTTGTGAAAATAGATCCAATCGGTTCACAACCACGCCTACTTCCTATATACCAGAACTTTGAAGACGTTCTGAATCGTTTACTTTACAATATATAAAGTAAGCACTAGTGAAGATATCGGTGCAGAACTTTGCACAAATACTAAGTTTATAGTGTGGCAGCCCCATTCTAACAATCGCCGAAATCGGACCATAGGTTTTCAAGGCCCCATATATCGAACACGAGGGCCTCAGTGCTTCTAACCTAATATTATGGTTTCCAACTTTCAATGGACTTTATGCACTATATATGACGAATAAAGTTAAATAAATAAATTGCGAGAGTATAAAATGTTCGGTTACACCCGAACTTAGCCCTTCCTTACTTGTCACAATTGTGGTTATTGAACATTAAGCATTATTGTAAAAACATGTATATATATTTGTGGTGTTATATATATTTTTGAAGGTCAGGATCAAATTTGTCAATGACGTAGTAGCAGGTGGCAATGTCAGATTGAAGGTAGTCTAGAACAAAGACCATAGGGTGTCTATAGAACATTATGATTCCAGAAAATATGAAAAAAAATGTTCAATCTATTTATTAAAGAAAATAATATTGATTTTTCATAGTAATTATGTGTTTCAATCCACACAGCATTAACTTACTTCTTTGTAGAAATCAAACCTCGCAACATTATTTAAAATATATTTTTATTTTTATCTAATAAATTCTTCATTTATTAATTATATAGATAATCAACTCTTTTTATACTCTCGCAACATGTTGCACAAAGTGTTATAGTTTTGTTGACATAACGGTTGTTTGTGTCACCCAGAAATAATATAATTAGATATGGGGTTATATATATATAATATATATAAATGATCCATTCGATTCCTTCACTTTCTAGTTAATACATTAAGAAACAATAAATATAGCAAAATAAAACTTTACACAAATGCTGTATATGATCCGTGGCATCACTTGTGAAAAAATTGTCGAAATCGGACTATAAATTTGGCAATGCCCCGGATATCGAACATGGTAATTTTTCACCGAAAATATCGGTAAATATATCAGATATTTTAATTTGATTCAGAGGAATATTTTTCTTCTAATAGTGGGTCTCTGTACCGAAATTGGTTATAGGGTCATAACTTCCCCTAGCTGCCATATAACTCATTTTAAGTTTTTCAAAAATATCTTAGCTAAATTAAGTGAGCGTATAGTCTTGGATATAGTGTACCTTAGTGGTGAAAATGAGTGAAATCGGTTCAGGAATATATATGTTATATGATGATTTTCGTTATTCTAGTGAACTTTATGGGTCAAATTGTGTTTTCTTAATAAAATTAAAAAAAAAATTGCTCGGTTAAACCGGAACTTAGCTCTTCTTTACTTGTTGATATTAGTGTTTTTTGGAATATAGGCTCAAAATTAAATTACCTAAATTACCTAAATTTAATTTTCGATTATTCCCCGATTTATGACCGCAAAGGGAAAATTAAAATTCGGCATTAATACTTAATAATTTTTTTCCAACAATTTATGGATCGACACCACTTTCCAACGTTGATTGATTTGTTTCAGATTTTATTCGGAGCAATTTTATTTTGCGCTGATTTGAGAGGAATTGAGCAGATTTTTCCTAGCCAATAGGCCTCCTAAATAATTCTACATGCTCTTTTTTCTATAATATTAACGAACTGACTGTTATGAGCCATGACTACATATTTGTTTAATTATTTACATAATTGCAGACACACGTTTACTTACCTTACTGCAATTGCATATAAATATTCGACTATTTTGTGAAATACTTTTATTGTACATGTATTTATGTTTATTTTATTTATTCTTCCAGATCCCCGGGGTTTTCCTCTCGAAGGCGCGCAACAACAAAGGCCGCCACCGAAACTTTCATTTAGCGAAAATTCGAGTTCGCTAATACGGTGTGTACCGAACGAAAGAGCGATATTCTTCGTGAAAATCGACTGTGACGAAGATTCCGATTTGTTGCCATTGCAATTTGAATGGTGAGTATGAGTAAAAAAAAAAACAATTAGAAATCATGAATTTAACGTCATGAAACAGTGTTTTGGGAATAAATTGAAAAAAAAACACAAAAATGTCATTTCATTTTACTGTAAATACTTATGTATGTATGTAGAGAGAAGCTAACATTATAGTAATTGGTTCTCTAAACTCTCAAGATTTTCATTGGCGTA
Organism: Zeugodacus cucurbitae; assembly: GCF_028554725.1. Lineage (NCBI taxonomy): Eukaryota > Metazoa > Arthropoda > Insecta > Diptera > Tephritidae > Zeugodacus > Zeugodacus cucurbitae. The sequence continues at coordinate 39,615,398 of NC_071671.1, read as the reverse complement.
GTAAGAATTTTGGCCATCTTCCAGCGTCTGCGGGCACGCTCATCAAACACAAATTTTCTTCAAACGCGCTCGCTGAGCACGAACTATGTATATGCTGTGGCTTTTTTTGTCAATTTTTTTTTTTGGTTTTCATACAAGAACTGTTTCAGTAGGTCTCCGCAGCATGCTGAGAGCTTCCTACCATCTACAGCATTGAGGCAGAATGCCTCGCTGTGCACAGAATAACCGGAAAGAGCGCAGCGTGATAGCGCCGAAAAATATTAGCCATGCTGAAATGTAGCACATCCGCTAGCTAATTGTCTGTGCTCGTGCGAGTGCACGATTTGCAGAGAGTTCTTGTAGGTGACAGTAGAAATTTTGATGGCGAATTTTTGAGTATCAGCATGGCAAAAATTCCGAAATTTTCTTACAAATATTTCTCTAGAACACGAATGTGTTAGTGTGTAAGGAGGAAGTACGGAGAATTTGGCTCTTTGAAGGTGTGCACAAAACCCTGCTCGCGGGTGTTCTCGTTAGTCCTACTTTGTCGATCGTCACGTTCAGAGATAAACGCTCGGATAGCCGTTGCCCTTAGTGAACACAGCTAGTTAGAAAGTACAAAAAATATTAAAAGAATGAAGATATGCAAGGCATAAGTATATTAAAAAATATGCTGTGTATATATGTAAAAATTGAAAATATGGTTTTAAAAGTTTGTGCTAATATATGCGGTGCGTGGACAATGAAACACATAAATAACTGACAGAAGAAAGAAAATATTGTAGAATATAACTCGATAAATATTTATGATATTTTTTTGGAAAATAAATATGTTAACGGAATAGTTTAAAGTGTTTGTTTCTGTGTGTATGTGTGTAATTGTGATGTGAAATGCCGATGTGAAAAAAGGAAATTACAAATTTCATAACGTAAAGATATGAAAACTGTCAACAAATACATATGTACCTGTCAGATAGAATGTTTATTCTGATAAAAAATAATTATAAATTATTCCAAAATGAAATGCAGTTCAATTATTAAAGATTTCAAATAAAATCAAATTAATTTTACCATCATTCTTAGATAATGTAACAATGAAAATATAAAAATTACATACAAATTAAAGAATGACCTTGAATTCTTCCAACTACAAATATGAAAAACTGTGAATGTAATTCATTCAAAAAAATAAAGTAAATTTTGAATTCACAGCGATATTGACAGCATTTGCAGTTTCGGGCAACTAAAAACTATTGTAAACAAATCCAGAGAAATGCCAAAAAGTCATAAAAATCGTGTAAAATTTCGCGTTTTAGGCCCCAAACGCATCGAAATAATGCCTTATTGCTGCCTATTTCCATGTTCGGGTGATCTCACCAATATTGTCCTATTTATCTTTTTGCCATTTTCCGCCTTTATTGTGGCACTTGCCCCATATTTAACTCTTCCTCATTTGCACTAAATTTAGCCGCATGCAACTCGACATATGTACATACAGAAGTACACTTGCAGATGCTGCTTCCCAGCTTCCGATCGGCCGACGGCAGGGCCACAGTGCTTCAGACGGCAGAACGATCGAGACGTCGTACTCACTTTTGGAGTAGATTCAAAATGAAGCAAATATGTATATGTACGAATTCATTCTCGTAATATTTCGCAACATTTTTACGAATGTGTATTACATAACGGAATTTTCGATTGTCGCTACAGTGCTTTTCATCAAGCACGATTTGTTTTTGTTTCTGTTTTTTTATTTTATTTTGGCTTCTGTTTTTTTGGCTGCCGACGCTTCTTGTCTCTAATGTTGGCATAGAAATGTTTGAGCGACTTTTGCAATATATTTTCGTAAAAACAAAGCAAAAAGCAATCACTAAGACAGCAAAACAAAAGAGCACATTGAATAGATTAAAGAATTAAGAATAAAATATTTGGAATACATACATACATATTCATAAACATGTGTAGGGGCTCAAATAAATTAGATGAAAGCTAGGCAAAAATGAAAAAAAAAAATTAAAAGAATTTTTTTTTTATAAACTAGAAAATAAAAAAATAGTGAATCTTTAGCAGGCATGCCGCTAGCGTCAGCAGATGCATTGCAGCTCACATAAGATATTGTCTATTCTATTTTTGGGGCATAGGGGAAATTATTATTCACAATTCTGTTTTCATTATTGTTGTGTCACTGTATTTAATGAGCTGTCATTTCTATACATATATATATTTGCGTGAAACAAATTAATTGATTTTCAACATTTAGTATTTTACAAAAATTTTAATATTAATAGTAAAAGGTGTGAAATTATAAGTATATTCACATAGAAATATTAAACGAGATTTTATATTTGTATTTTCCGTTAAAGCGTTGGAAATATAATATTTTAAAACTACAATTATTTCATAATCAATAAGTCTTCTTGAAAAGGAGGGAATATTGAAAATATTTGTAAACTTTTTAAACTTTTCAATTAGACACTCAAATTTAAGGGCTGCTTTATCTTATAAAATTTATACTCTCGCGACATGTTGCAAAAAATACAACGTTTCAATTCAACGGTACAATGGTTCACAACGGTTGTTTGTGTCATCTGAAACTAAACGAGTTAGATATAGGGCTATATATGTATATCAAAGTGATCAGAATCACGAAAACGGATGCCTGTCTGTCCATCCTGAGATATCTTAACTGGTACACATGTTGCTTGGCACCATAAGAAAGTTGCTATTGTAGATGAACGAAATCGGACCACTGACATGCGCCACGGAATATAACCAGGCCCACCTCTCATATAAATGTTGTCTGGAAAACTACCAAAAATGCTTTAACTTACTAACGTAAAACTCCAAAATACCTTACGTTTTGTGGTAAAGAAAAACGGTGGGCTTGGCGCCGTCCACTTATGGGTAAAAAATATACCTCATATTAGAGTCCAACCGATTAATCAGCCTTGGCATCGGCAATATTTGCCCGATTCTTAGCCGATTCTTTCTACTTCTTTTGAATTACGCTTAAATACTTTTTTTTTACTTTCTTGATTTTTTAAACGCCTAAAATATTAATCCTTCTGCTCAATCATTCATCACGATGATAATATTAAGTCCAGTACAAAGAAATTCATTATTTTTGCATTAAATCTATTATTACATTATTTAAACAATTTGTTGAGATGATAATCTTTTGGTGCTGGTATGGTGCATGCAAAAGAACTTCCCAATGTGGCTTTCAATAAGGCAATACTCTTTTCAAAGTTTGTCTTTAGGCGACCTGTTACTTGATTCACACTTTGGTTTGGTCTGTCATTTCATGATGAACATATTTACTCCGGAATAATGTTGATGGCTGAAATACAGTCCTAATTGCTGCAAAAAGTGGTAGATAATTGGGCAGAAATCACTTTGAAAACATAATGACAAACTCTTATCTTTAGAATATAGCTAAGTTCTTGGCCATAACATTAAATTTTAAGCGTTTTATTTCTTCTTGAAACCCTCATGTGTTAAAGAAACACGTTTTATATTAATTTATAACGTTTTAGTCGGACTTTTACGGTAAGTCGTTAGCGAAATGTACTAGAACTCGCATCTCTTTTCGTGACATTTTAAGAACATATTCCATTGTTGCATTATTGAAGGCAACGCCAGAGAAAATATAATATCATTAATAAATGGGCTTCGACTTGAGTCAGGTCCCAGATTTTACAGTAACTCATGAAAGATTGTGTTGTCTAATAATAATTGTGTTGTCTCTCCAAATCTACATTTGAGGGTAAAATTGTAAAATTTCGTTATCGAGTTCAAATGCCCACCCACTTCTATGTGTTTGAACTACTTGCAAACCGCTGAAACTTTGGTCCACACACACTACTTACAGATGTATTTGGTTTTTATGTAAAGAATTTCGAAAATGTTGTAGATTGGGTTAAGAGGCGAGTACGACGCTAGCGCATCCGCTTTGCATTAAAAAATAACAAAAATAAAAATAAAAAAATATAAACAAACAAACACCGAAAACATTTGTCTGTCAATCGTGCTGATGCTGTAGTTTCTTCTCTGTTTATTTCTTTTTATAGTTCATCTTCAATTCTTCTAGAAGAGAGTGCGTGTTTTTGGAATTCAAAAACGGAAATTATTATATTTTTTAAATGAAATATATTTTCAAACATAAATATTTATTTTCCTAACTAGTTAATAAATGCTTTTATATAAATTATAAAATCATAGAAAAAATATCTGTGAAGTAAAATAAGGGAGAAGAAATCCATATTGAAGTGTGTGTGTGATAAAATGTGATTTATGAGCTTTGCGCTGTGACATGCCGTCCCACGCCAGCAAAATTTAAATATAATTAACATCTGTTCGCCGGCAAACTTAGATTTTTATGCGTTTCGAATACGTTTACGAACAAAAGAAATTGTGAGAAAAATTATCGAGTGAAGCGAAGAAGTATTTGTGGAAACAAATATAGTGTGAAAACAATTTAATTTGGCTGCAATTGTGGTCTAAAAAATGGGCAACGGTTGTTCGAAATGTTGTCAATGCAACGAACACAAACAATATCACGGCACACTTTCATCGGCCTCGTCCGTTTATAGAAGAAGGTACATTGAACCAATACTACAACAACAATAAAACATTTATATTTCTATTTAAATAACATATAATTAATTAATCCACTAGAATTTCCCCGCATTCGTCCTTATGTTCGCCTAATAAGCTAAATGCACTGTGCTTCATCAGGTTAGCACACCTATGGTGCAAAACGTTTTATTTAATTTCTATCGAAACTAAAGAAGCTACATGTCTGAAATTATTAGCGATTTCAGTCAAGCAAATATTTTTAAATTTCTATAATTATTAATTAATTTAGACATTGTTAAATTATTTTAAGAGTGTCTTGATCGTCCTTTGTTGAGAATTAGTTAAAAAAATTCGAATAGGTTAGATTCGTACTATTTTCTAATATGTATGTATGTGATTGGCGTTGCAACCGTTTAGCCGGTTATAGCCGAATCGACGATAGTGCGCCACCTCTCTCTCTCCTTCGCAGTTCGGCGCCAGTTGGAGATCCCAAGTGTAACCAGGTCGCTCTCCACCTGGTCCCTCCAACGGAGTGGAGGCCTTCCCCTTCCTCGGCTTCCTCCGGCGGGTACTGCATCGAACACTTTCAGGGCTGGAGTGTTTTCGTCCATTCGGACAACATGACCTAGCCAGCGTAGCCGCTGTCTTTTTATTCGCTGAACTATGTCTATGTCGTCGTATAACTCGTACAGCTCATCGTTCCATCGTCTGCGGTATTCGCCGTTGCCAATGTTCTGAGGACCATAAATCTTGCGCAAAATTTCCTCTCGAAAACTCCTAGTGTCGTCTCATCTGATGTTGACATCGTCCAAGCTTCTGCACCGTAAAGCAGGACGGGAATGATAAGCGACTTGTAGAGCTTGATTTTGGTTCGTCGAGAGAGGACTTTACTGTTCAATCGCCTACTCAGTCCAAAGTAGCACCTGTTGGCAAGAGTTATTCTGCGCTGGATTTCGAGGCTGACATTGTTCGTGTTGTTGATGCTGGTTCCCAGGTATACGAAATTATCTACGACCTCGAAGTTATGACTGTCAACAGTGACGTGGGAGCCAAGACGCGAATGCGCCGACTGTTTGTTTGATGACAGGAGATATTTCGTCTTGTCCTCATTCACCTCCAGACCCATTCGCTTCGCCTCCTTATCCATGCGGGAAAAAGCAGAACAAACGGCGCGGTTGTTGCTTCCGATGATATCAATATCATCGGCGTACGCCAGGAGCTGTACACTCTTGTAGAAGATTGTACCTTCTCGGTTTAGTTCTGCAGCTCTTATAATTTTCTCCAGCATCAGGTTAAAGAAGTCGCACGATAGTGAGTCACCTTGTCTGAAACCTCGTTTGGTATCGAACGGCTCGGAGAGGTCCTTCCCAATCATGACGGAGCTTTTGGTGTTGCTCAACGTCAACTTACACAGCCGTATTAGTTTTGCGGGGATACCAAATTCAGACATCGCGGCATAAAGGCAGCTCCTTTTCGTGCTGTCGAAAGCAGCTTTAAAATCGACAAAAAGGTGGTGTGTGTCGATCCTCTTTTCACGGGTCTTCTCCAAGATTTGGCGCATGGTGAATATCTGGTCAGTTGTCGATTTTCCAGGTCTAAAGCCACACTGATAAGGTCCAATCAGTTTGTTGACGGTGGGCTTTAGTCTTTCACACAGTACGCTCGATAGAACCTTGTATGCGATATTTAGAAGGCTGATCCCACGGTAATTGGCGCAGATTGTGGGATCTCCCTTTTTATGGATTGGGCAGAGCACACTGAGATTCCAATCGTCAGGCATGCTTTCTTCCGACCATATTCTGCAAAGAAGCTGATGCATGCACCTTATCAGTTCTTCGCCGCCGTATTTGAATAGTTCTGCCGGTAATCTATCGGCCCCCGCTGCTTTGTTGTTCTTCAAGCGGGTAATTGCTATTCGAATTTCTTCATGGTCGGGTAATGGAACATCTGTTCCATCGTCATCGATTTGGGGATCGGGTTCGCCATCTCCTGGTGTTGTACTCTCACTGCCATTCAGCAGGTCGGAGAAGTGTTCCCTCCATAATCCCAGTATGCCCTGGACATCGGTTACCAGATTACCACCTTGGTCTCTACATGAGGATGCTCCGGTCTTGAAACCTTCGTTAAGTCGCTTCATTTTTTCATAAAATTTTCGAGCATTTCCTCTGTCTGCCAGCTTCTCAAGCTCTTCGTACTCACGCATTTCGGCCTCTTTCTTTTTTTGTCTGCAGATGCGTCTCGCTTCCCTCTTCAGCTCTCGGTATCTATCCCATCCCTCACGTGTTGTGGTCGTTTGCAACGTTGCGAGGTAGGCAGTCTGTTTTCTCTCCGCTGGGAGACGGCACTCCTCATCGTACCAGCTTGTTTTTTGTCGTTGCCGAAAACCAATTGTTTCGGCTGCAGCGGTAAGCAGTGAGTTTGAGATGCCGTTCCACAGTTCCCATATACCGAGATGCTGATGAGTGCTCTCAGAGAGCAGGAGTGCAAGTCGAGTAGAGTATTTCGTGGCTGTCTGTTGCGATTGCAGCTTTTCGACGTCGAACCTTCCTTGTGTTTGTAGACGGGCGTTCTTTGCTGCACAGAGGCGGGTGCGTATCTTCGCTGCGACCAGATAATGGTCCGAGTCTATATTTGGTCCTCGGAGCGTACGCACGTCTAAAACACTGGAGACATGTCTTCCGTCTATCACAACGTGATCGATTTGGTTCCGCGTGTTTCGATCAGGAGACAGCCAAGTAGCTTGATGTATTTTCTTATGCTGGAATCTGGTACTACAGACGACCATATTTCGGGCCCCAGCGAAGTCGATCAGCCTCAGGCCGTTTGGCGATGTTTCGTCATGGAGGCTGAATTTTCCGACTGTTGTGCCAAAGACACCTTCTTTACCCACCCTGGCGTTAAAATCACCAAGCACGACTTTTACATCGTGGCGGGGGCAGCGCTCATAGGTGCGTTCTAGGCGCTCATAGAAAGCATCTTTGGTCACATCGTCCTTCTCTTCCGTTGGGGCGTGGGCGCAAATCAGCGATATGTTGAAGAACCTCGCTTTGATGCGGATTGTGGCTAGACGTTCATCCACCGGGGTGAATGCCAGGACTCTGCGACTGAGTCTCTCTCCCACCACAAATCCAACACCAAATTTGCGCTCCTTTATATGGCCGCTGTAGTAGATGTCACAAGGACCCACCTTCTTCCGTCCTTGTCCCGTCCATCGCACTTCTTGGATGGCGGTGATGTCAGCCTTAAGTCGTATGAGGACATCAACCAGCTGGGCAGAGGCACCTTCCCAATTAAGGGTCCGGACATTCCAGGTGCATGCCCTTATATCATTATCCTTAAAACGTTTGCAGGGGTCGTCATCAAAAGGGGGGTGTCTCATCCGAGGCTTTCGTAGATTTTTCATTAGAGGGGTGTTTTTATGTGGTGGGTCCCAAACCCTACGCACAACCGCATAAGCGGGCTTCGCCTTCTCACTTTAGCTCGCCTTCAAACGGATGTCTGTTGGCTACCCAGAGGATACTTGGTCTAAAACCGGAAGTCGTGAGCTGCTTGAACCATGTGGAGAAGAATCGTTTCTGGTCACTCCCAAGTGAGTGACAATCAAAAACTTTCCTCACTTGCGTGAACTTCTACACATGATCCCATCCTCCCTAATATAATTTCAGAAAATTAATGACCAAGACATTTTATTGCTTTTAAGACCCGTGAACTTTCCCGACCAACGACAACGACACATGTTTTCTATTGTATCCGATGAGCAAATTTGCAAATAAATAAAAAGAAGAAAATATCCAGTATGTTCCCAGTATGTTTTATACGTCTTTACAGTCATATTAGTATTGCCGTTCCACCACGACCATGTAGTCGTTCCAACTGATTGGTTTCCGTCCGAAGAGCATGGAAATTATAATTGTATCCAACGGGTTTTTCAAAACAAAATTTATTTTCATCCGAAAAAACAACATTGCGCCAATTAGACTTTAAACCCTATGCACCTGGGCAAAATGTAATCGTGTTTCTCTGCGAGCATTGTTAAGCGGTGGTTTTCTTTAGTTTTAATATTTTGAAATATGGAGCTTTCTTGAAAAGCCTCAAAACAGTAGATAAGCTCACTTTAGCACCATCATATGCCCTGATCATAACAGTCGATCGATGGTTCTCACGAAATTATCAGCAACGGAACGCACTTTATTGTTACTACTTTTATTACTTCGGCCATCTCTCTTGACTTGACTTCTAACAAATTGCACGTGGTAACCTAAAAAAACATCAATACTCATGTAACGGAACATTCCAAAGGCAGTTCATACAATGATAAAAAAATGTAAAAATAGTAAAGTAGCTTTAAGTTAAGAACAAAAAAAAAAAAATCGGAAAGAATTATGAGTATATGTATACGAGTACATACATATGTCATAAAATGCTAGATTAATATCAACAAACTTAGTGGGAACACTTATTAGTTAACTATTCAATATAGTAAAATTATTATTTCCAATTAAAGTTATAGCCAGTATAATAATCCACGGATGTAATATTTGAATTTGAGGGTCTGTTTAGGAGACATGCCAGCCGACTGGGAATACCTTTTAATGATTACTGCAGAAGTTGCCAAGAAGTAGAGGAAGAAGATACTATAACACATTTTCTATGCGGATGTAAGGCTCTGTACAGGAAAATAATCGCAACTATCGGACGCGGTTTCCTTGATGATGTGGGCGAAGTTGCACATATCAAATTATGCGATTTATTTAATTTTATCAAGTTCACAGTTCGGTTCAGAAGGCGTAATAGTGTGAGAGGATCTCAGTCCCTGTGGTATCACAATGGACCTACCAAAGGTCTAGACGACAGCCAATCACTTAACCTAATCTAACATTTTTCGTTAGCGAGTTGACGCACTTTCATATTTTTTATGTTTATTTCCACATCATATGATGAAATACTGAAAGCAAATATTTTCCTCAAGTTTGGTTCATGGTACGGGCCCCACCCACTTTCTGAAAAGTTTTGAACCTTCCTATTTGGTTCCTGCTTCGACTGTTTAAATCAGAATGACGCTTTATTCTCCCTTTATTTTCACTTTATTACTCGACAGCCCTTATATAGTCGATTGCTAGCAAGTTATCGTCACTCGAACATTCTGGCAACTACGAATATCAATGTCTGGATAAATCTGGCAAGTTATCGATTTTGATTCTAGTTTATTCTAGCATACATGTTCGTCACACTGCCCTCCACTTAAGTCTGATCGTCCCGATTAGACATACTTCCAGAACCAAATTCTGCAAGTCGTTGTAGATGAACCACCTTAATTTTATTTCTAGGTCTTCCAATTGTCTGTATGCGATACACTACATCACTGATCCGTTTAACAACCTGGTATGGCCCTTCCCAACTACATTGAAATTTAGTATCATCACTCGTCTTCTAGGACACTGTTGGCTTCCTTAACATTCTTTCCACCATTTGCGTTTATTCCAAACTTTAAAACAATCGGTAACCGAAGATCCCAATCCTTTTGATACTTTCTTTAGATGTTCTTCTAAAGTTTGATTAAAACGTTCTCCCATTCCATCATAATGCGGATGTAAGGCTGTTGCACGAGTTTTCCGTATACCCAGTTTGTGGCACATTTCCTGAATTAGAGCTGATTCGAAATTCCGTCCTTGGTCAGAATGTAATTCTATTGGAACACCATACCTCGTTACCCAATTATTGATGAATACATCCGCTACTGCTACAGCTTCTTTGATTAGGAATTGGGTACACATCTGGCCATTTGCTGAAATAATCCATGATTACCAAAACGTATTTGTTTCCTAATTTACTGGTGGGAAATGGACCAGCTACATCCATGGCTATTCGCTCAAATGGCACACCCGAATTGTACTGCTTAATCTGGCCGTGGCTCCTTGATTTCGGCCCTTTAGCTGTAATGCACTCAGCATAATTAGCAATCCACTCCGTGACTGATTGTCGACAACCAACCCAATAAAATCTTTGCCTTAGTTTTTCCAAGGTTTTTGTGTGCCCTCCACATGGACCGTTATGCATCTCCTTGAGAACATCAGGGATTCTTACTTTCGGAACGATTATAAGAGTTCGGGAACTTTGTCCATCTTCACTTTCCCATACTCCATGCAAGCAGCCCGATACGCAACTGGACTCTCTGCAGCTATTTCTTCTCTTGTTAGACGCTTATTCAGCTTCAGCTCTTGAACAATGTCTACATTCCAAATTACAAGGACGACGGGACATCGCGTCCGCATTCCCATGACTACCACCTTTGCGATGTTCTATAGAGAAGTCTTAGGCATAAGACAGACATATGGCAGACAGATAAAAGCTCTAGAAACCATGAACCAGCATAGTGACATACATGTAGTATATTGTACTATATTTACATTCATCAGCTGATACAAATAAATTCAAGCAAACTGTAATTATGAATAACAGGCAGGAAAATTGATCCTGACTTAGTTATAATTTCAAGCAATCTTAAAATATTATTATCCAATATAATTATTAAATATTACATACATATTACATATTTTTCACATAATTGTTTTTCAAATTTGGTTTTTTGATTTCAATTAATTTTGAATTTAATTTATTTTCTGTATGTCAAAATGTCAGAAAACATATGATTGTGGCAGAAGAGCTTAAAGCTTTCGGTGTGTTCAATGCAATCCATTGTAGTACATTTCACAACACCACAAAATTTCAATGGTTTCTAGAACTCTATTGTAGTACTGAACACCATTTGCTTTCAAACAAAATTCGGAAAACCGGTTTCTGAAGTATACTACATGTCTGTCTCAGGTACAACATATAAGTTCAAATTGTTTTTCAATGTAAATGATTCCGATTGAAGCATGAAATGGTCTCGTTTGCTAAATAATTATTGGTTACAATTCTGTTTTTTTAGTTCCGTTGAAAGTTGTTGATCATTTTGACAACACACATCTCAATATAATTTACTTATCGTTTACTCATCATTAATCTGTCCTCTTTCTGCAGGAGCCGTGGAGATTTGCCAATTGCGAATTCCGACCGCTTGCGAATAACACAGACCAGCACCGCTGTGCAATTAGCCGTGGAGCACGTGCAGCGGGAAGATGCCGGTCATTATACATTGATAGCACGAACGAAAGGTAACGATGTTATTCGCAAAGATGTAGAGCTCATTGTCGAGGACAGATCGACGGGAGAGGATCCACCCGTATTTTTACGACGACTGGTCGATCTGTCGGTGAAAGTGGGAACACGCACTCGATTGCTGGTCGAGATACGTAGTTCCACTGATGTAAAGGTAAGATTCTTTGTTAAAATTTAATTTTTTAATTGGATATAGGGGTAAATGCAAAAATATATCTGCACAAAATAGCTCACCTGGTATCGAAATGATCGTCGAATATGTGAAAACGATCGAATAAACGAAGTAAACGAAGGCAATTTTCACTACTTAGAAGTGAGTCCCGTTATATTGGAAGATGGCGGCCAATGGATGGTGTTGGCTGAAAACTCGGGCGGACGCAATTCCTGCATTGCACATTTGAATGTACTGGTGCCCAAAGCCTACAAAGCACCCGAGTTCATTGAGGAGCTACGTGCTGTCCTCACACAACAAGGCACTGTATCGCTGGAGTGTAAGGTAATTGGTGTACCCACACCTCAATTGCGTTGGTTTAAGGATTCCAAGGAGATCAAGGCTGGTGATGTATTCGCACTGACCGCCAACATGGATGATCCGACCTCTCTGGGTACATACACTTGCGAAGCTGTCAACTGCATGGGTAAATCATATTCCAGCTCAAAAGTTCATGTAGTGGGACGTGGCAGTAGAGAGGGATCGTTGAAGCCCGCTGACAGGTGAGAACAATTAAAATCCAGCAGAGGGTGGTAGTTCTCTTCTCTACGACCAATTTTCTCCGCACTAATACTGTAATAATCATTTCAATTTCTCTTTTGCACAATCGTCGTTTACCTGTTCGACATCTCTTCGGCGCATAGCATCCCCAACAATGCGCCCCCACCGATATTTACGAACGAGTTGCGCGACATGAGCGTCCGCATCGGGGAGCCAATAATTCTCGGATGCCAAGGTAGGTCTGATGTTAGCAGTAGTAGTTGTTTACAGGTAGTAGTTGAGAACGCGACGCTGATCAGCGGTATTTGGGCAACTTGCCAACCATCACAATCGAGTATACAACAAACGGTAATGAGGTGGACAAAAACAAAGTGAATTCTTTCTGTAAATTGCGTCACCGTCTCACCATTCGCACACGAGACTGCTGCTAAGCGGTCAAGCGCGAGCATTGCAGTCACCGCTGGCGTCAACACAAACATATGCCTATAGTCCCGTTGACTTTTTCTACTTTTTAACAACAGTCGAGAGAACCTATATACAATACATATATATATATATGTATATATGTATGTATGTATGTATGTATGTATGTATGTATACAGATGTATGTGGTAGGCGCACAGCAAGCAATGCCTCGCAGATTTCACGGAAACATTGAAAATTTCAAACTTGAACTCGATTAAATGCTTGAATTGTTCGATGTGTTGCGGTAGGTCAGCCACTTTGCGTGTCGATCGTGCCGATCGCAGCATTTGTCTGTGTGTGCATTACAGTTTGCGGTTGCAAGTGTGGCATGTGTTGCGAAACCGAATGCCGCGATCAAAACAAACGTATATCAAACGAATAAGGCAAAGAAATCGAATCAAGATAAACACATTTTTATATACAAATTCACGAAGATATATGCATGAGTTTGTGGGAGCAATTTCATTCTTGAGATTGCATAGGTTTTGTTTACACGGGTGATTTCGGTCCCCACCGTATTTTGGCTGGTCCCATATACACACATACACGTATATATAGATTTTAAGCAGTAAAAACTATTTTTTAAAATATTACCGGATAAGACTTTTGATGGCACTTCTGTATATGTTTTGAATACGTCAGAATGTTCGGCATCTTTGATCTCACCCATACGTTTCCCAGGAATCCTTTTACATAACTCTTTGATACTCTCGTAACATGGTGCATAGCGACTAAAAGTTTATTGATTTCTTTCCAACTTCCGGTTGACTTTCGTCGAATAATATATTTTGAATTTTTACTAAACATTTTTTACTTGGAGTGAGCTTGTGAGTATTTGTCATAAAATGTCGTAGAATCTGATTCTAGTCTTCAACTTTTACACTAGTTTAAAAAATTGTTGTTGGATTGCATAGTACAATAAATATACGTATTTATGACTCTGTGCGCTATGTGTTCTATTCGTTGTAAATAATTTCTGATTACTTTTAATTACTTTTAATTGTGAATTGTAAATTTCATAGTTTTTTTGCAAAATGGATAATATTAAAAAGTTAATAAATAAATTAATAAATTATATACAGCTTGCATTTTAATAGCATATTGGCGTTTCTTCTTCTTGACTGGCGTAGACACCGCTTATGCGGTTATAGCCGAGTCCACAACAACGCACCACGCATCTCCCCTTTTGGCAGTTTGCTGCTCTTAACTTCATGCATGCTATTTTACTCGCTATATGTTTCCGCCACGCGAGCCTTCGATCCAGGTGAATCCCAAGATAAGTTACTTCATTCGCTTGGGGTACTAGCACATTGTTTATTTTAACTGTCCGGCATGTTTCCGATCTTAACGAGAATGTACATTCTTGCATTTTGCTCATTAATATTTATACGCCAGTTGGCTAGCCATTCTTCGACACAAGTTAAGTGCTCCTCTAATACTCTTGATGCTCTTATGGGGCATTTGTTACGGCTTATTAGGGCTGTGTCATCCGCAAAAGTTGACGTCAGTACTTTTCGGATGTTGACATCGTCCACACTTCTGCACCATAAAGTAGGACCGGAATGATGAGTGACTTGTAGAGTTTAGTTTTTGTTCGTCGAGAGAGGACTTTACTTTTCAATTGCCTACTCAGTCCACGTAAGTGAGGAAAGCTTTTGATTGTCATTCACTTGGGAGTGGCCAGAAACGATTCTTCTCCACATGGTTCAAGCAGCTCACGACTTCCGGTTTTAGACCAAATAATACGGCGGCGAAGAACAGTCATAACTTCGAGGTCGTAGATAATTTCGTATACCTGGGAACCAGCATCAACATCACGAACAATGTCAGCCTCGAAATCCAGCGCAGAATAACTCTTGCCAACAGGTGCTACTTTGGACTGAGTAGGCAATTGAACAGTAAAGTCCTCTCTCGACGAACCAAAATCAAGCTCTACAAGTCGCTTATCATTCCCGTCCTGCTTTACGGTGCAGAAGCTTGGACGATGTCAACATCAGATGAGACGACACTAGGAGTTTTCGAGAGGAAAATTTTGCGTAAGATTTATGGTCCTCAGAACATTGGCAACGGAGAATACCGCAGACGATGGAACGATGAGCTGTACGAGTTATACGACGACATTGACATAGTTCAGAGAATAAAAAGACAGCGGCTACGCTGGCTAGGTCATGTTGTCCGAATGGACGAAAACACTCCAGCCCTGAAAGTGTTCGATGCAGTACCCGCCGGAGGAAGCCGAGGAAGGGGAAGGCCTCCACTCCGTTGGAGGGACCAGGTGGAGAGCGACCTGGTTACACTTGGGATCTCCAACTGGCGCCGAACTGCGAAGGAGAGAGAGAGGTGGCGCACTATCGTCGATTCGGCTATAACCGGCTAAACGGTTGCAACGCCACTCAGTCCATAGTAGCACCTGTTGGCAAGAGTGATTCTGCGTTGGATTTCAAGGCTGACATTATTATCGGTGTTAATGCTTGTTCCTTCTTCTTCTTGACTGGCGTAGACACCGCTTACGCGGTTATAGCCGAGTCCACAAGCGCGCCACGTTTCCCTCCTTCTGGCAGTTTGGCGCCAATTGGTTATACCGGAGTGGAGGTCTCCCTCTGGCTGGAGAAGTGTTCCCTCCACAAACTCAGTATACTCTGGTCATCAATAACTGGATCACCTCTGGGTGTCCTACAGGAGTGCGCTCCGGTCTTGAAACCTTCAGTTAGTCGCCGGATCTTTTCGTAGAATTTTCGAGCATTACCCCTGTCGGCCAGCTTGTCAAGCTCTTCATACTCATGCTTTTCGGCCTCTTTCTTTTTTTGTCTGCAAATGCATCTCGCTTCCCACTTCAGCTCTCGGTATCTTTCCCATCCCGCTCCCGCTATTTTCTCTCCACTGCGAGACGATAATCCTCATCATACCAGCTGTTTTTTTGACTTTTCCGAAAGCCAATGGTTTCGGTTGCAGCTGTACGTAAGGAGTTTGATATGCCGTCCCACAGTTCCCTTATACCGAGATGCTGATGAGTGCTCTCAGAGAGCAGGAGTGCAAGTCGAGTAGAAAATCGTTCGGCTATCGGTTGTGATAGCAGCTTCTCGATGTCGAACCTTCCTTGTGTTTGACGTGTGCGCTTTTCTACACATATTGGCGTTGAAGTGAGAAAAAAAGTTCATGCTTTTTAGCAGGCGCCTCAGCCAATTTTAATTCAGTTCCGACACTATATCCTGTCATTCATTTAATCAAAACTAAAACTTTTCTTTTAATCTCAATATTATAAGTCTATATTACCGTCTAGATATATTTACTATAGTGACCCCCTCGCCCACACCAAAGAGTGAAGCAACCATTCGAAAGGATAATCCATCACCGGAAGACCCCTATTGAAATAACTAATAATTTGAAATAACTATAATTTTTAGTTGCAAATCTATTGGAAGCTGTGCTCCGCTACAATTTGTATTAATTACACTGTAATCCTTTCTGTTAAATACTCTGTCGACCTTTATATAAGCTAAGATGCTAAGATGGGGAAATTCTTCTAGGCGAGCGTGAACCATTTCGTTGAATCTACTGTCATCAACTTTGGTATTCCCAGGTGGACGTTTCTGTGACTATTTAATAAAAACTGCTCAACGATTTCAAAAATGTCATCTGCTTCTTTATCGTCGCCGTCGTCGAAAAGGAAACATTTAAAATTAATCGAGCAGTGAAATTCAATTATACAACTCACTTGAATCAAAAGGTATAAGGTTTAATGGTTGTCTCTTGCAAAGTGAGTCTATTGTAAATTGTTGTTTTTCAGTCAATTCATAACAGCAAAACTATATACGTGGTGTTAACAACCATCGCATTTTTTCATTTAATTTATAACTTATAACTTTATGACATCAACAGGTGGAAATATTTATAAATTATATTTCCTATACAAATACTTCGATCTTCGAAAAAACATTACAAAGCTATGTATGTGCTTTCCTTTTGACAATTTTCAGCGGTTTAAATGTCAAAAATATGAAAAGGCACTTAAAAGAGGAAAATTGCAACCAATTTTGTATTTGTTGCTTAAATATTAGAGGCACTTAAACGGGGAATTTTAAATGTAAATTTAGAGAAAAACAACGATGTCGCAAAATATGGTCACTTAAGCGGGAAAGGTACTTAAACGGGGGGCACTTAAGCGGGCATCACTTTATATTTTAGGTTACATCCGAATTTAGCCGTTTCTGACGTATTTAAATTAGACCGAATGACAACAACCACTGAACTTTCGTGTGTATCAAACATTCATTTAAGCTGTACAAATATACTATACATGCATATATCTTCAAAGCTTCCGACAAAGTAACTCAGAGAATTTGGTTCTCGCGCTATAACTCTTATTTGAATAATATGCGATCTATGCTTTCAATAAACTCGTTATTAATATGTCACAATATCTAGGAAAAGTCTACTATTTATTAAGTTTTTCGTCATTAAATGATTAGAATGTTTTATCCTAAATTTTCCAAGATCCTCTGAAATTTGCATACATATTTGGTTTGCCCAAAGTGGGAATATGTTCCATTCATCTCGATGCTCTATTCAGGTTCAAATATCTCCAAAGCAAAATGGTTTTACTAATCTAAGGATGTTTGTTTTTCTCTTTAGTTCTTGATATTCACGTTCTTATTTTTGTGATGACTCTTACTCAAATGATATTTCGTTTTTATTTGGTTCTCTCTTTTGTTCAAGATTTAGTTTATAATGATTTAATACAATTTCGTTTTAATTTCTTCTATATCTATAGACTTCACTAAAAATTTATAGATTTACTACTAATCTTTAGATTAGTAACCGTATGTTCATGATCCAACGAAATTTGAGAAAGAATTCTATAGCGAAGCAATGGCAGTCATATACTTTTTTAATCGTCCTTATTGCTTACATTTTTCAGTTGTTGTACCACCTTGGCCCAAAACAGTAGTGTGGTATAACAAAGATGGCCGAATCGAGTCTGGCGAAAGATACAAATTAATCGAAGATGGTTTGGGAGTCTATATGATCGAAATAAAACCCTCTGAGAGTTGTGACGAGGGCGAATGGAAATGTGTGGTCACAAGCTACGAAGGATGTGTGGGCATTTCAACATGTAACGTCACAATGGACAGTGAGTATATATATATATATTTCAGTATTTGTATTTCTAAGATATTTTCACCTTTATTTTTATGTAAATAGTTCCGAAGAATTATCGCAAGCCACGTTTCATGGAAAGTTTGCGTGCAGTACTTACCGAAGAAGGACTTGTTTCATTCGAGTGCAAAGTAGTGGGCTTCCCCACGCCTATACTCAAGTGGTTCAAGGATGGTCAGGAACTAAAACCCGGCGATGTCTATCAATTAACTGGTACCAATTCACTCGGCACTTACTGTTGCGTAGCCAAAAACTGTATGGGCGAAAGTAGCAGTGTTGCTGTACTCACCGTTGAGGATATACAGAATCAACTTAACGACGAGGAACGTTTGCTGTTTGCAAATCAGAACCAGCCACCGAAGTTTGTCGTTGGACTGAAGAGTCAAGAATCTAAGATAAATGAAAGCTTTCAGTTTACCGTAAATGTCAAGGCTACGCCAGATCCAGTGCTCTCTTGGTTTCGTGATGAGTTGCCGGTTGAGAATAGCGAACGTTATAGCCATTATCGTGGCGAACAGGAAAACTGGCATTTAGATATACGATGTGTTGAATTCGTGGATCAAGCCGAATGGAAGTGTGTTGCTGTGAATGATTTTGGTACAAGCGTTACATCTAGCTACTTAAAACTACAGATACCACGTCACTATAAGAAACCACGTTTTCTGGAATGCCTTAGAGCGGTACTCACGGAGGAGGGCGCTGTTAATTTGGAGTGTAAAGTCATTGGAGTGCCCCAGCCGGTGTTGAAGTGGTACAAAGATGGCGTCGAGCTCAAACCCGGAGATATACATAGAATTATATCTGGGCAAGATGGAACTTGCTGCCTGGGAACGTATACTTGCGAGGCAAGAAACTGCATGGGCGTTGTTGCAAGTTCAGCTTCTTTGCTTGGTTTCGAGGAGGCCTACAAAACTCCAAAGGAAGAGCGCGCTCAGGAAAACGAGTTACAGCGCAATTTCTCTTTATCCACCATACAAGAAGAGCACACATCTCAATTGTACGAAACGCCTGTTGGAGATATCACAATTGACTCGAAGGGCGAGGTATCTTTTTCATTCGATGGCAAAGAGGTTTCGGTTTCTCTATATGAGACGCCAGATTTAACTGAAGAGGAAGCACTAAAGATTGTTGAAATGTATGCTGATCAAATTTCAGAGCATGTTACCGAACACAATGTGGTAGAATTGCCACCACTACGTTTTGTTAAAGAGACATCGCAATCGGGAAAGCTTTTAATGGAGGCTGTGGTAATTGATATCGCACCAGAATACTTTACACATGAGGAGGATATGCGTACCGAGGCCGGTTTGGACGATATTTCCATAACAGAGATAACTGTACACGGATCTTCAGGACATGAGGATGAAGTTGATCGCGAGGCTGAGAACTATGCCCAACGCAGTTTCGAGAAAATGGAGGAAGAACTCTCTTTAACTGCGCCAATACGAAAGCGTAAAAAATCAAGACCCACAGAAACTACAGAAGAATTCTACAGTTTGTCCAAAGCATCTGACAGCCAAGCTGGTGATGATGATGACACTTCTGATTTGCAAACTTTCGCAAGTGCTACACAAATGTCATCACGCGTCGACTCCGCTGTTGGACCTGATGCCGCGCAGACCGATGAGGGCATACAGCCGCCAAAACGTAAGAAGGGGAAGAAGCAAACTGATAGTGATTCATCCAAGACAAACGAAGAAGATGCAAAAATGCAAGACATTTCTGGAGCAGTAGGCGACGGTTTGATCACTGTTAAACCTGTGAAAGTGATTTCCAGTGCAGAAGAGATTGAAGAAAATTTGCACGCTCTTCTGCCACTGGCTAAACTATTGAAAACGATTGAGCATCATTTAACCATAGTTGAGAATGAGGTCGTAGAGCAGGCGGCCATGATGATGACTCCAGCTTCGGCTGAGCAGAGCATTGCAATTATACGAAACATTGTTGAACCAATTAAACAAGTGGAAAGCAAATTAAGAGCATATTCTGGAGAAACTCCATTAGATGCGCTCTTTCAAACGATGGAGGAGGATATACGGAAGCTGCATAGAAGTCTCCAAGTAATTGAGAAGTGCGTCGAAATTGATGAAACTGGTGTCACACTCATTCAACGCACCAGTGTCTGCATCATAGACAGCGTCGGCGACCAGCTAATTAAAGCTTTAGGAGAGGTACAGAATATAGCAAAATGTTTCGAGTCAACTAGTTTACGTGCACATATCGATCTAACGGCAGATGACATTAAGCAAGGTCTTGAAATTACACAAGGCACTATTAAATCGCAAGCTTTATTGCAAGAAGCACAAGAGCTGGAGGCCGCTAAGCATCTCTCAGAAACGGTGGCCAAGTTACAAGCTATGCCAGAAATCGAACCAGTCTCTTTTGCGAATATTTCGGATGCTAAATTGCCCGACGAGGCTGATGCATTGAAGCTAATTTGTGTGCCCGTGGTGAATTTACAATCCGCTTTGGAAAAAGTGGAGAATGAGTTGAGTCTTGAGGAAAACGAAGAACAAATTTATAAAAAGGTTCACAAAAAGGTGCTTGATAATATCGTAGAACCAATCAAGGAACTACAAACGGTATTAGAGACAATTGAACGAAATGCAGAGCTATCTGGCACACAGTCTACAGAACAAAAGGTTAATAATGCTATATTGGATATTGTGACACCAGCTCTATTCGAACTCAATAAGGGTTTGGAGGTCATATTAAACCAGTCGTCTAACAATGTGCAGGCAGGTATGTTGACCGTTAGCACTGTGGAATCGATGGTACCGCCACTACAAGAAATACAAAATGGTTTGGCACAATTGACTCAGGATGTGGAACGTGGTCATTTTAATGAAGAAGCAGTACTTGATTCAGCAGACACTCAAAAGTTGCTCCAAACAATTGCGCAGTCTGTACTGCACTTTGAGACAAATATCGAAAGACTTTCAACGCGTTTGTCGCCTAACGTACAAAAGGGTTTGTATAGTTTGAAGGAGGAGATGTCTGCCTTAATCGGAAATGTTTTGGAGGATAACATTACCAAATACCATGTGACACTCTTGGAAAACTTGAAGCGTCCAATAGACGAGCTCAACTACTGCATACGTCAAATAGAGAGCAAATCAATTTCAGGGTCATTAACTGACTTTATCGATCCCTTGCACAGCTTAAGCGATCGTGTCAATTTGGGTAAAGATATTATGCATATGTCTGGGGCGAAGCAGAATGATAAAAATTTAGATGTCTTAGAGAGAATGCAGCAGTTAATTAGAAATGTGGAAATCGATATTGAAGAATACGAGTTCAAAATGCTACAGCACGAAGTAGAGCTTGACGAGAAACTTGCAGCTGAACAAGAAAAATCGTTCCTCTACATGCGTGAAGCAATGGAGATGAAAATTGCACAAGACGAAGCAGGACAAAACATACAAGAGCTTTTACACACTGTTACAGAGATTGAAGCGACACCGGGGTTGGACAGTCAAACCCAAGAGGTGTTATCTCAATTAGATCAAAGACTCACCGGCCTGGTCGCTGATGTGGACGTATTAAAAGAGTCGCAGAGCACGAGGGAAGAAAACGAAGCTGCCACAAAAGTTCTGACTGATATTGCTAAACCACTGCAGACGGTCGCTGAGGTATTACGCAGCACACTTACACCAGAAAAGGTGAAAAAAACTCAATCATTACCACAAAGTGAAAGTCTTAACGTAATCTTAAAAGAAATAAAAGACGTCGTTGAGAAAATACCGGAGCAAAATGAGCACCACATCAAATTGAAAGCATTGCCAATTGTGCAGTCAGTGCTCGAAATTGTACCCGTTCTGCAATCTATTACAAATTTGCCGCAAGCGGTAACTGCAGTTACACAATCAGCAGCTGGTGAGAAAAAGAAAGCTGAGCAGGATGTTGTTGGTAGTGCTGCAAAGAAACCTAAACTTGAAGCAACAAACGAAATAGACAAAGAGAAACTAACGAAGGAAACGCCAAGCGCCGAAACAGTTTCGCTAAAGATTGAACCAGCACCGAAAGTAGATGATGACGGCTCAACACTAGAAGATATATCAGCCATGAAATCGATCGCTGAATCGTTGCCAGCAGACAGTGAAAACTCCGTTGCGGCAGATAGAACCGATCATCTCAAAGCATTCGAGGTAAACAAGAGCAAGGTGAACACATTATTGTCCCAACTCAAAAACAGCATTGCAACAGTATTGGCGCACTGTAACGAAGTAGACGTTGCCTCCTTGCAACTAGAAACAGCGCAGAAGGTTAAAGCATGTCTGTCAAAGTTAGAAGACGTCAACGAATGTATTGCCGATGTACATCAACCCATGGTTGTGGAAATATTGGACACACACTCCGACATCAGTGAATGTAAAACCTTCGCCGATGCTGTGTGCCATTTGGAAACATGTGTGGTGCAAGTCGAGGAGTGTATTGCTCAGCATGATTTGCAAGACTTAAGTGAAAGCTCTGTCTCCGACATGAAAACATTGGCAATACCTCTACAAGACCTTAAAGAATGCATTAAAGTTTTCTATACTGAAGATTTGGAGCAAGTGATTAGTTTGCCAACAGCGAGCTTGTCGTTAACAAGTGCGCAGGTTTTGCAAGACATACATCCTTTTGTGCTTTCCATAAAAGAGAGTCACGCTCTAGAGACGCTACAGTCTTTGGCGGCAGATGAGTCTTTCGCACAGTTGCAACAGTTTATACAACCTATTCAAGAATTGGAAAATGCAGTGCTTTCTTCAATTGATCAAGTGCATTTGTCTCAAATTGAATGTCTACCATCTGAGTTGAGCATTTCAGTGTTGGAAAAATGCGCGAAGCCCATATTTGATATCAGGGAAGCCTTGCTCCATGTTCAAGCTGAAACACCGCAATCCTCAATCGAAGAATGCCCAGCATTGCAGGTGATTAAACAGAAAGCTGATGTCATATACAACCTTTTACAATACTGCGAACATGTTAATCTAAATGCCTTGGAAAATATAGCTGATATGTCTACACAGGCTGACGTCTCCGCTTTGAAGTCTTGTGCGGAACTGAGGTCTGTGGAGACCCATTTGGAAGCAGCAGCCGAAGTTGTAAAAGAAAATGTGAAGTTTCTGGACATCAAGAAATGTATTGCGGGTGGCATCAAACAGATTCAAGATTGCCTAACTTCGACTGTAACAAATAAAGAACCTGAATTGGAAAATGTTGGCACTTTTATGAAGGAACTCAAAAGTGAATTAGAGAACATGCAAAATGAATTGTCAAAACCGACAACACAGCAAAATACTGCTGAAGCCAATCAAAGAGTGGCTAAGACTATGTTCAAATTGAAGGAATGTCTGGTGCATACCTACGAAACGGATGTGGGAAAGTCTTTGGACGAGATTGAGAAAACTTTCGAAGATATATTGCAAGCACTGCCAACTTTGGAAATACATCTGGCTCAAGAGATGTTTACAAAAATTGAGGCATCGCTGTGCGCCTTTAAATCCATATGTTTACGTGCAGATGGTCCAACAGAACTACAAAAATTGTGGGATCCCATTGATAACATTTTGAAGAGTATAAAATCTATAAATGAGTTGAAAACTATTGATATTGAGAAATCCTCATTGATTGTGGCTAATCTTCAATCGCATTTAATGTCGGCTTTTAGAGTGCTAAACGAAGTCAGTGACACGTTAGATGGGCAAGCGCGTGACGCTACGTTAAGAGCGCAAGATGCCGTGCTTGCCACACACGAATTCATAGTGGAAGCCGGTGAACTAGTACGTTCAATTGAGCTACTACAAGAGATCGATAGTCTAACGCCGAACCTTATTTCCATTTATGATAGTATTACATTAGCTCAAGATTACAAGAACAAACAAGAGCTACTTGAAGCGTTGACTCAACGCGTTTCATCCGGTAAAGCATTTCTACAAAACATTGAGGACGGCTTAAATGCCAATAATCCCGTCTACTATAAGTTAGCAGAGGAGAATGAATTAGATATACGCAGTGTAGAAGCTGCTCTTATACGTATAGAAAACGAAATTCTACCAAAGCTGGAGATACAAACTCCTACCGCCGATGATAGCGCGCTAGTTGACGTGCTCGGTGTACATTTGAAATCTCTGCAAGATAGTTTCGCTACACTCAGCATTTTACCTACTGTTTCGGAGGATATCCACGTCGATGAGCGTCAAAAGATAATATCCGAACCGTCCATTACATCCAAGACACTTTCCGATGAGAAAAAACTATATGCCGAATTGCAGCAACGCGAAACGTCATTACCAGCAGAAGAGGATGTATCCACCTTGGAAGACGTTTCGGCCATCGAGTCATTACTTGGCTCTCCGCTACGTTCTCAAGACGAGCATATTCCATCATCATCAGCTGAAATAGGTAAGGTCGATGTTTTGTTATCACAACTCAAAAGTAGTATCGTCTCGGTTTTGGAATATGGTTCAGAAGTTGGGATCGACTTTAAACAACTGGATGCCGTGCAACAGGTTAGGGCAAGTTTGTTGAAATTGGATCAAATTAATGAATGTTTTACCGATGTTGGCCACCCTACTGTCATTGAGCCACCTCTCCCATCCCTCTCCGAAGCTAGTGATTGCAAAACATTTGCGGATGCTGTGTGTAATTTAGAAGCATGTGTGTTGCAAGTCGAAGAATGTATTGCTCAGAATTATCTCCAAGAGTTGAGTGAAACCGAGATATCCGAACTAAAAACGTTGGCGCAACCACTGCACGATATTCGTGAATGTATTAAAATTTTCCAAAATGAGGAGTTAGAGCAAGTTTTAAGTTTGCCAACCATAAGCATGTCTTTAACCAGTGCTCAAGTCTTCCAGGATATCCAACCGTTTGTTTTATCCATCAAAGAGAGCCATGCCTTAGAGACGCTGCAGTCTTTAGCTGAGGACGAGTCACTCACACAACTCAAGCAATTCATAAAACCCATACAAGAGTTGGAAAAGGTAGCCTTAACAAATGTAGTGCAGGAGCACTTGTCTCAAGCGGAGAGCATTTCCAAGCAAGAAAACGTGGAAATGCTGGAAAGATTCGCAAAACCTATTTGGGATATAAGAGAAGCTTTGCTACACATACAAGAGGAAACGCCACTCTCAACGCTGGAAGAATGCTTGCCATTAAAAATAGTGAAAGAAAAGATAGATGTCGTATACCATCTGCTGCAATATTGTGAGCAAGTCGACATGAGTGCTTTGGAGAACGTTGTCGACATGTCCACACAAGCTGACATTTCCGCACTAAAGTCTTGTATTGAGCCAAAAACTGCGGAAGTGCAATTTGAGCAACCAGTCGTGGTTGCACAAGAAAGTGTTAAGTTCTTGGATGTCAAAGATAAAATTTCAAACAGCGTTCAGCAGCTTCAAGCTTGCGCAAGTGAAATGGTAGGAGAAAATATACCGGGACTGCGTGAAGTATCTGCTGTTGTGATGGAACTTAAAAACGAATTAGAATCCATGCAAAACGAGCTCTCCAAACCAACTGAGCAACAAAATGTAACAGAGAGTCAAGTAAAGGTCGCAAAAGTTATGTTTAAATTAAAGGAATGTCTGGTCCATACTTATGAAGCAGGTGCGGGGCAATCTTTAGAACATATTGAAACAACTTTTGCCGATTTGCTACACAGTATGCCAACCTTAGAAATTCAACTGGCGCAATATATGTGTACGAAAATGGAATATGCGCTATTGGACTTCAGCTCAACATGCGTTAAATCGGAAAGCTTAAGAGAACTATGTAAGCTGACTGAACCACTCGAATTGGTTTTAAATAGCACAAAAGCTATTGCTCAGCTCCAGTTGATAGAGGTGGAAAAGTCTACACTGGTTGTGGCTAATTTGCAATCACATTTGATGTCAGTTTTTAGAGCGCTAGACGAGATCAATGAAATCATAGAGTTAAGCGGACGTAAAAATATACTCAAACTGCAAAACGCTGTTATTTCGATCTCGGAATTTATCGATACCAGTGAAAACAAATTGAGAGTAATAGAACTGATTCAGGAACTCGACTCTCTTATACCACAATTAAACTCCACAGCCACTGAAATTAATGCAAGAAAGTGTAATAAAAGAAAGCAAGCGTTTTTGGAAGCACTTACTTTGAGTTTAAAATCGGGAAGGGCATTTATAAAAAGCATTGAGGAAGGCTTGATGACAAACAATCCTGTGTTCGTTCGACTGGCGGCAGATAATAGTTTGGACATTCAAAATGTACGTGACGCATTAGTCCGCATAGAATTTGAAATTCTTCCAAAAATGAATTCAGAAAATCCATCACCAGAAGAGGGTGTATTAGTGGATACGCTACAACTGCACTTGAAAAACTTACAGACTAAGCTGGTTGCTATAAATAATAGTACTATTATTGAGGTTGTACAAACTGAAATTAAGCAGAGCGAAGCAGAAATCTTAGAGCCAACTCAAACAGTTCTAACGGAAGCTAAAGAGACACATATACCGACGGTGGTAGAAAGAGAAGCTATTTCCCATGAAACTATAAACTTAATTGAAAAAGAAGCAGAATGGAGTCAAACATTAACAACAGCAAACATTAGTATAGATCAATCATCACAAGAAACTGAAGATGCTGAAGCAATTATTTCGGAGAAGAGCGAGCAATTAAAATCACAAGAAACTGAAGATGCTGAAGCAATTATCTCTGATAAGAGCGAACAATTAGAATCACAGGAACCTTCACTACCAATCGAACCATACCTACAAAATGCTGAAAATTTAATTGATGCCACAACTAAACTCACACAGAGTTTGGGTAAGCAACACTTGAGCAAAGCTACAATAGAAGTCTTCAAGTCAGTTGAAATAACATTAGGCGAGATGAAGAATTTAATACAAACACATCCGTCAAGTGCAATCGAAGATCACATTTTTCTTCCACTATTCAAGTTGAAAGATTTGATTGCATTTATTAAGCGTACACCTATGGATGATATTTCCAAGAGCAAGGAGGCCCGTCAAGTCATACAGAGTTCCAATAAAGTGTTACTTGAAATATTGAACGGTCATCAAGGCCTTCGAAGTGCAATGATCTTTGACATTACAGAGACTACATTACCATACATCGGCAGTATAATTTCTTTCATAGCACAAATGTTTCCCAATGACAAGAATTTAATTGCAACATCTAGTGTTCTCCAACGAATTTCTTCAGAAATCGTTGTTATTAAGAAGGAAAATGTTGCAAATATGGACGTTAGTTCACGTTCTTATCAAAATCTCAAATCAGCTATCTTCGATTTGCAGAACTCGTTGGAATATATATGCGCCAAAAGACAAAATACATCGCTTTTACAGCAACAAGAAAGCTTAGATCGTTTATGCAAAGCTATAGATAAGGGTCTCATTACTGATGCTATAGAGATTCTACAGGAGTTTGAAGTTAAGAAAGATTTCTTTGTTCACTTATTGGAAGAGTTAAAATATATATCTCAAGAACCAACCACTAGTATTCACGCAGAATTCAGCAAAGGGTTCGATGACCCAAATCTCGAGCAAGACGCCATTGTTCTAGAGATCAAAAATGTACTATCGATTATTGGTGAGAGCCAAAGTTGGAAAGACAACGAAGACGATATTAAAGAGGCAATACAAAATCCTACTGATGAACGTTTCTCAAAACTGATATTCAGGATGAGAGAGAACATTGTTCACACATATGAGAGCGGACCGCTCTCTTCGGACGAAACTAATAATAAGTTGGAGGAGATCATTGAGCATTTATTTGCTAGTAATCCCGAAGCCACAAGAAGATTGACAGAAGAATACTATGCAACAATAAAAAGAAATAAAAAACAAATATCTGAGAATATAAGTAAAATTGAGAATATTGAGTTACAAAGGAAAGTAACCAGATTGAATCCTTCCTTAGAAAATATAACTCTCACTATTGAAGAGCTAATGACACTGAAATCTGCAATTAAACTTTCAAAGAAACTTGATACAATTAAAGAATCTCTTTTGAACACAGTTGAAATCTTAGATGAACTTCATAAAGCTAATAGTGTAGTTGAGAGCGTTAGTATTGAGAAAGTTAAGAACATTGTACTAAGCGAATTTGATTACATAAACAATAAAGAAGACGCGGCACAGCTACCTAAGATTCTTTTGGACACATATTTATTAACGAATAATCTGCTGGATATATGTATTAAGCTGAAAACAGCGGAAGCCGAGGTTCCTGTGCCAGTTATATCAGAAAATATTAAATCTATAGTTGTGGATGCTGAAGTTCCTCAACAAGAGGTAACTTCCAAGTGCCCTGAGGCGATCGAACCGTCCGATACTGTCGAATCTGTTCAAAGAGAAGTGGCAGTGGAAGCTGAGGCTCCTGGGCTTATGATTTCTGAAGAGTCTATATTTACTGTTCTGAAAGCTAACGTTTCTCCACAAGAGGTAGGTCCTATGGAGCCGGAAGTGACCAAAGTGACTGAAACTGCCGAATCTCTTGAAATAGAAGAAGTACTTGAAGCTGAGGCTCCTTTGCCAGTTATTTTAGAACAACCTCCACCGACAGTTGTGGAATCTGGAATAATTCAACAAGAGATAATTTCGAAGAAACTTGAACCTACTGTAATTAGAGAACCTGTTAAAGAAGAAATCGTAGTAGAAGCTGATACTCCTGTGCTAATGATTCCTGAAGCGCCTATATCAACTATCGTTGAAGTTGAAGTTCCTCAACAAGAAGTAGTTTCTAAGGGGCCTGAGGCGATCGAGCCGTCTGATATTGCCGAATCTGTTCAAAAAGAAGTGGCAGTGGAAGCCCAGGCTTCTGGGCTTATGAACCCTGAAGAGCCTATATCTACTGTTGTGGAAGCTAAAGTTTCTCCACAAGAGGTAGCTTGTAAGGAACCTGAGAGATCCGAACAGACTGAAACCGCCGAACCTGTCAAAATAGAAGAAGTACTTGAAGCTGAGTCTCCTGTACCAGTTATTTCTGAAAAACCTACACTGACAGTTGTGGAAGCTGAAGTACCTCAACAAGAGATTATTTCGAAGGAACCTTGGACGTTAGAACTTACTGAAACTAGTGAACTTGTTAAAGAAGAAGTCACAGTAGAAGATACAGTGTCTCCACTTCTGGCTTCTAAGGAGCCTGAAGTGATCGAGCCGACTGATACTGCCGAATCTGTTCAAAAGGAAGTAGCAGAGGAAACTGAGGTTCCTGTGCTAATGATTACTGAAGAGCCTATATTTACTGTCGTGGAAACTGATGTTGTTATTCCCGAAAAACCTGCACCGATAGTTGTGGAAACAGAAGTACCTCAACAAGGGATTATTTCGAAGAAATCTAAGACATTAGAACTTACTGAAGCTATTGAACCTATTAAAGAAGAAGTTTCATTAGAAGCTGCCGTTTCTCCCCAAGAGGTAGCTTCTAAGGAGCCTGAAGCGATCGAACCGACTGATACTGCCGAATCTGTTCAAAAGGAAGTAGC
Organism: Zeugodacus cucurbitae; assembly: GCF_028554725.1. NCBI lineage: Eukaryota > Metazoa > Arthropoda > Insecta > Diptera > Tephritidae > Zeugodacus > Zeugodacus cucurbitae. The sequence continues at coordinate 39,585,873 of NC_071671.1, read as the reverse complement.
AGTGGAAGCTGATGTTCCTGTGCTTATGATTACTGAAGAGCCTATATTTACTGTCGTGGAAACTGATGTTGTTATTTCCGAAAAACCTGCACCGATAGTTGTGGAAACAGAAGTACCTCAACAAGGGATTATTTCGAAGAAATCTAAGACATTAAAACTTACTGAAGCTATTGAACCTATTAAAGAAGAAGTTTCATTAGAAGCTGCCGTTTCTCCACAAGAGGTAGCTTCTAAGGAGCCTGAAACGATCGAGCCGACTGATATTGCCGAATCTATTCAAAAGGAAGTAGCAGTGGAAGCTGATGTTCCTGTGCTTATGATTACTGAAGAGCCTATATCTACTGTCGTGGAAGCTGATGTTGTTGTTCCTGAAAAACCTGCGTCGATAGTTGTGGATACTGAAGTTTCTCAACAAGAGGTAGCTTCTAAGGAACATGAGACGAGGGAACAGACTGAAACTGCCGAATTTGTTAAAATAGAAGAAGTACTTGAAGCAGTTGTTGGACCAGTTATTTCTGATATACCTACACCGGTAGTTGTGGAAGCAGAAGTACATCAACAAGATATTATTTCGAAGGAACGTGAGACGTTAGAAGTTGCTGAAGCTGGTGAACCTGTTAAAGAAGCAGTCACAATAGAAGATGCAGTGTCTTCACTTCTAGCTTCTAAGGAGCCTGAAGCGATCGAACCGACTGATACTGTCGAATCTGTTCAAAAGGATGTAGCAGTGGAACCTGAGGCTTCTATGATCCCATCTACTGTCGTGGGAGCTGATGTCGTTCTTCCTGAAAAACCTACACCGATAGTTGTGGAAACAGAAGTACCTCAACAAGAGATTATTTCGAAGGAACCTGAGACATTAGAACTTACTGAAGCTAGTGAACCTGTTAAAGAAGAAGTCACATTAGAGGCTGCTGTTTCTCCACAAGAGGTAGCTTCTAAGGAGCCTGAGGCCATCGAAACGACTGATACTACCGAATCTGTTCAAAAAGAAGTCGCAGTGGAAGCTGAGTCTCCCGTATTAATAATTTCTCAGGAACTTACAACCAGCATTGTTGAAGCTGAAGTTCTTCAAAAAGAGTTAGCTTCTAAGAAGCCTGAAGCGACCAAAGTGGATGAAACAGTAGAAGCAGCTGTGGAAGCTGCGGCTCCAATGCCACTTATTATTCCTGAAGAGCCCACATATACAGTTGTGGAAGCTGAAGTAACTGAACTGAAGTCAGTTCTAAACGAGTCTTTGGCAACCGAACGCACTAAAACTGCTGAATCTATTAAAATAAATGAAGTACTTGAAGCTGAGCCTCCAGTGCCGGTTGTTTCTGAAGAATCTATACCCACAGTTGTGGAAACCAAATTTCCTCAACAGGAAGAAATTTCGAAGAAACCTGAGCCGTTAGAGCTTACTGAAACTGGTAAACTTGTTAAAAAAGAAGTCACAGTAGAAGCAGAGACTCCTGTGCTAATTATTCCTGAAGAGCCTATATCTACAATTGTGGAAGCTGAAGTTTCTCCACAAGAGGTAGAGCCTGAGGCGACTGAAACAGAAATACTTAAACCATTATTTGCTTTTGAGGAACCTATTAAAGATACTACAGAATTAAAGGTAAATGAGGATGAAAGTCAAGATATGTCTGCGAAAGAAGTTTCAGTACTTGAAGAGCCTCACAATCTCAATTTGTTAAGGTATTATAAAAATATTGCTGAAAAGATTGGCAAAATGCGGCAGCTGTTTCAAGAAGGGACGTATACCATTCTTCGGCATAAATTATCACATATCGGTAAAGATTTGGAAACTATTGTAACAATCGCCGAAGCAGTAAAGATGGTAAATAATATGCAGAAATCGTCGGAGAAAATGGTTATACTACAGAAAATTTTAATGAATATATTCATTACTTTTGATGATTTACAACAACAAGAAATTGAGGCGTTAAGAACTAAAATTGAAAAAGTTAAAAATATGGCTTTAAATCAATACGAAATAATCGAGAAGAGTGCGGGTTCAGTCGAATCTGAGAATATATTAATTAGTATTTCTGATTTATTGGAATTACTTGTAAACGTTTGCCAACAGTTGGTACAAATGGAGGATGCTGACCGTAAAATTGGAAAAGTTATTGAAGCGGTGGCCTTTGAAGAAGTTGCACATGAAAAAATATCAAATAAAAAGCTAGAGGAAATAAAAATACAGGACCAAATTGTAGCACAAGATATACCAGAAGATTTGCCGGATCATGAGAAAGCACGTATAATAGAAGCGACACCTCACTCTCAACTAAAAAGTAAAGAACAGCTTAAGCCAGGAAGCATAGAAGATGTGAAAAAATATACTTCTGAAGAACAAGTTACTGTTGAAATAAAACCAGTGGAAGATAATGGAGAAATTGACAATAAAAAAATCGTTTATAAAGTGGGTGAGAAGCAAGGAGAACACAAGGAAAAAGTTGTCGGAGATGTGATTACAACTTCCAGTCAACAAAAGGAATCTAAACAAGCTGTACTTTCGGAGGAGTTGAGTGAGAATTTACAGCAGTACTTCGAAAACATTGTCAGATCCGTTGATAGCGTTTCCTTTATAATAAGTGCACCACAAATTCAGGAATCTTTCAGCAAGCTGGGGAAAATTATACCCACGTTGCGCACATTTGTTGTGGTCTCAGAATATTTGAAAAACTCTCAGTCCCATGAAAAATCAGCAGAGAGAATTGTTACCCTACAAAAGTCATTGATGGACATCTTCGTTACATTTGACGATCTCCACGAAATAGCAAGAAACGACTTGAAGCCGAAGTTGGAGCTTGTGAAAACAATCGTTTTGCATTTGTATGATAAAATTGAAAATACACCAAAATATGTGCAGTCTGAAATGGTGTTACTCGACTTAACTAAGTTATCGAGTAGTATCCTAGAAGTAGCCAATGTACTAGAGCTTCAACAAAATAAAGAAAATTTAGCAGAGGATATTATTTCCGATACAGAGGGTAAGATTACAGTCGAAAAGGTTTCTGATGGGAATGAGCATAAACTTGAAGAGATTGAAGACAATATAAAGACAAAAGTTACGGAATCTAAATCACAGTTATCGGTGAAAGATAAAATAACCGAGAAGAATCCTGAAGAGCAAAGAGAAAAAGTGGTGGGTGTGACTTTGGAGATTAAAGAGAAAGCCAAGGAAAAAGCAACTGAAACACAGTCTAAACAGGTGATTGAATCTCCAATAGAAATGTCGTTAAATGAGGTAGCAGCCGCAGTAATTGTGCCCCAACCAGAACCAGTGGAAGAAAAATTACGTGATGCTGATCTTAGGAAGTCACAAGAAAAATCTGTGGACGAACAAAAATTGGAAGACCAAAAATCCAGTCAATCTAGTCAAACCAAACTGGCTGTCGAAAATGAGAAAGATAACAAAGCTGTGGCGGATAAGAAGTTGGAAGAACAAACTATAACAGAGATTTCCAGGAATAAAATAGAAGTTGTAGAAACCGTTGAGGAAACTGCAGTCGAGAATGCTGTTAGAAAACCTATTTTTGGTGAAGTTCAGACCACTAACATTATATTTTCAAAACTGGAGGAACTTTATAATAGTATTTCGCGGAATATTAAAAGTTTAGAAGAACAAACTGAGGCCGCAACTCATCCTTTGCTTAGTAAGAAGCTGACATCGCTTAAACCGAATATTGAAAATCTTGATACCGTTTCACGAACGATTAAAACTGTGGCACAAGTTGAAAAAGCATCTAAATATATGGTTACTCTTCAAAATGTTTTAATGGATGTCTTTGTAACATTTGATGATCTACATGACTTGGAAGGCAAAGATACAAAATGTAAAATCGAAGAAGTCAAAATAAATGCTTTGGCGGTATATGATTTCATAGAGAAGAGTCACAAACGCATAAACTCTGAAAATATTTTACTAAAAACATCGACTTTGGTGTCGAAAGTCTTGGAAACGTGCTCAGAACTTCGTAAAGAAACGGAGAGAGAAAGTATAGAGTGCGCGGAATTGTCTGCTACTGAGGGGAACAAGGTTAAGCAACCAGAGCCTTTAGAAAAATCTACTGGAGAGCCTTCGGAGGAGCAGCTGAAGAAAGATGAAGAGCCGAACATTAAAAGGAAAAAGAAGAGCTCAAAAAATGAATATATGGATGATGAAAAAAAACCCGAAGAATTCAAAGAAAATGTGAAATCCGAAGAAATTAAACAAACAGAAGATGAATCTAAGAAACAAATTGAAGGCAAAAGCACAGAAGAACTTAAGATCGTTGAAGAAAAACCAGAATCCGTAGAAAAAAAGGGACAAAATAGGAAACAGAGTGCAGATGAAAAGAATCGGGTTGATGAACCTAGTTCAGCGAAACTCAAGGTTGTTGACAGAGTACCAGAACCTGAGGAAATAAAGGAATCATACGATTCACCCAAGAAAGAAGAAAGTAATAAGAGCAAGGATGAACAGTTAAAGAATGTTGAGAAAAAATCAGTTCTCAAGGTTGGTGATGACAAACCCGAACTTGGAGAGATATTTAATGTCAAAAACTCTGAAGAAACCCTACTAGAAGATAAAACAAGGGCAAACGAAAATAATAAAAGTGGTGATCAATTTCCTGAGAATCTCAAGCTGGTTGATGATAAACTAAAGACTACGAAAAAGCCTATTGAGACCACTAGTGAACAAACTGAACAGGTAGAAGAAAAACCAAAAGACAAACCAAAAATGAAAGATGTAGACGAAGAGAAAAAATATGTGACGATAGCATCTGAAGAAATCAAAGCTGTTGATGAAGAACCAGATGTTAAAGAGACTGAAGAACCGCTTAAGAAAGCAAAGAACAATACCAGTTTAGACAAACAGAAAACAGATGAAGAATCTTTGGAAAAGGTTAAGAAGCCTACCGAGAAAAATAAAGAAACTGAAGAAAAACCAAAGAAAACAAAGAAAAAGAAGAGCGATCACGAGGAGCAATCGACTATGGAGGAAAACGCAGAAGCTCTCATGATAACTAATAAAATTTTGGTGTCTGATGAAAGCCCGGTTGAAAGAACTTCGGAAGAAGTCAAAAGGATTGAAAAAAAATCTATGGAAGAAAGTAACAAGAGTGATGATAAAAATTCTGAAAAGTTCAATGTTGTAGACAACGATCTCAAGCTGGTTGCTGATAAACTAGAGATTATGAAGAAACCTATTGAGACCACTATTGAACAAACTGAACGGGTAGAAGAGAAACCAAAAGGCAAATCAAAAATGGAAGAGGTGAACGAAGAGAAAAAAGATATTACGATACCATCTGAAGAAATAAAGTCTATGGAAACGATTACTGAAAAGCCATTGGAAGAAGTTAAACACATAAACGAAAAACCAAAGGACATAAAGAAAAAGAAAGAAGTTGAAGAAGAGAAGAAAGGTACCAATAAAAAACACGAAGAACTCAAAGATGTGAACGGAGAAAAAGTATCGACAGAGAAGCCTTCAAATATTATTGAAGAAATTAATAAGATTGAAGATAAACCAACGGAAAATAAGAGAAAAGAGAGTATAAACGAAGAGAATAAGGTTGATGAACAAAAGCCCAAGGAAAAAGAGAAAGCATATTTAGAGAAAGATCAGATGAACAACGAGAAAACAATTGAAGAACTTAAGTTTGTTGAGGAAATTAAACATTTAGAAGAAAAACTGAAAGACCAAAATATAACGAAAGATGCGAACGATGAGAAGATGAGTGATGAGCCAAAGTCCAATGAACTCAAAGTTCTTGACAAAGACACTAAATCCCTTGAAAAGCCTTCTGAGGAAACTAACAAAATTGAAAAGAAAACAAAGGACAAAAAGAAAAAGAAAGATACAGACGAAAATAGGAAGGGTAGCAAGAAAAGTCCTAAGAGCCTTAAAATTGACAAAGCACAAGAGTCTGAAGAAATTAAACAGGTGGAAGAAAAACAGAAGAAAGAAAGGAGAAAGAAAAGTGCCGACGAAGAAAAGAAAGTTGATGATAAAGCGACTGAAGAACCCAAAATTGATAACGAAACAATATCTCTTGAACAAACCATGGAAGTGTCTGGTGAGGAACGTAATCATATAGAAGAAAAAACAAAAGACAGAATGAAACAAGATGGAGTGGAAGTCGTAGACAAAAAATCGGCGACTTCAGAAAAAACCGCTGAGAAAGATAACATAGATGAAAAACTAAAGAGGCAACATAGAAAGAAATGCACTGACGATGAAAAAAAAGTTGACGACAAGAAGCCGAAGCAAATTAATGTTGTTGATAAAGAACCAGAGCCTTCTGAAAAAACTGAAAAGCTCTCTGAGCGTATTAAAATTATAGATGAAAAACTAGTCAACGACAAAGAGAAGACGAGTGTAAACGAAGATAAGAAGCTTAAAGAACTCAAGACTGTTGATGAACCACTTACAAAGTCTTCTGAGCAAATTAAGCAGAAAATAGAAAAACCGATGAACGAAAATTCCAAGAGTGAAGATGTTAAAATATATGCGGCAAATGCACCTCTGGAGTCTGCTGAAAGGAGTTTAGATGTTACGGATATGTCAACTGCTCCACCAACGGATAAACATGTTGTAAAAGAAGTGGCTAATGCCGATATGAAACTATCTGACCAATCTAGAATGCGCGCAGATAATTCTAGCAATGCGGAATCTAAGGATAAACGAGAATCACGTAGCGCAAGGCGTGCGCCAAATGTTGACCTAAAACTGACCAATAGAAATTCACCTGTGGGAAGTGAAATAAAGCTTACATGCAGTGTTTCCGGTGCCCAACTGAAAGTTGACTGGTATAGAGATAAAACATTAATCGAGAACGACAACAAATATCGCAAAACCTTCAACGACGGGCTGTCTTGCTTGGAAATCAAGGCACTTAACGCCGGTGATGCGGGCGTTTACAGATGTGTGGCCTCCAATCGCAATGGAGAAGTGGAAACGAGTTGCCTTGTGACTGTCTACGATGTACCAACAACTAAATTTGGCACCACGCCAATATTTACGCGCAACATCAGAGGTATGCAAATTGTTTTAATTTCTGAAATTCCTCTTGGCTCTTTTATTATTCACTTTGATTTCTTCTCTAAATTTAAACTGAAAACTGAAATTCATTGATTTCTTCTTAGGAGCTTTGCTTTCTTCGTTTTTTTTTTTGTATTTTTGTTTTGCACTAGTTAAGTATTCAGTATTACTTAGTATATTGCTCGTTGCAAGTAGCCAATTTATTGGTTCGCGAGTTAATAAAATTCGGCAGTCGCAGTGAACGCTTTGTGATTCAAAGAGTTGTATATTACATAAGTTTATATAACTATTTTCGCAACACAAGATGCTAAGAGGGTATTATAGTTTTGTTCACATGAGGGTTGTTTGTAAGTCATAAATCTAAACAAGTTAGATACAGAGTAAAAATTAGGATATCTTGACGAAATTTGGCAGACATGTTTCTTGGGACCGTTTTTCTTTTTTTTTTTTGCTTTCGAAAATGGGCAAAATCGGGCCACTGCCACACCCACAAAATGTCGAAAACCGAAAACACATAAAGTGTCATAACTAATCCATAAATAATCCATAAGTTATAAAAGTAAAATTTGGTACAAAGGATCGTCCTAGTAAGGGCCATATTTGGATGTATTTTTTTTGGGAAGTGAGCGTGGCCCCGCCCCCAACTAAGTTTTTTGTATATATCTCGTAAGCGAATTAAGCTATATAAACTAAACTTTCTGCAGTGGGTTTCCTTACGTACCCCATCATACACCATGAAAATACTTGAAATCGGATATTAACCACGCCCACCTCCCATACAAAGGTTAGATTTACAATTACTAAAAGTGCGTTAACTCACTAACGAAAAACGCCAGAAACACTAAATTTTACAGAAGAAATAGTAGAAAGAAGCTGCACTCAGATTTTCTTACAAAATGGAAAATGGGCGTGACATCGCCCACTTAACCATATCTCAAGAACTACTCGACAGATTTCAATGAAATTCGGTATATAATATTTTCTTGACACCCTGATGGCACGCGTCGGTTCACAACCACGACAACTTCCCATGTAACTAAATTCCATCTTATTCCTTCACTTTATAATATATACATAAGGAACCAATGAAGATAGTGAAATAAAACTTTACACAAATACTGTTTATGATCCGTGGCATCACTTGTGAAAAAATTGTCGAAATCGGACTATAAATTTTAAATGCCGCGGATATCGAATATGAAGAACTCAGTACCTTATGGCTATTTTTCACCGAAAATGTCTGTAAATCTCTCAGATATCTTAATTTAATTCAGAGGAAATCTTTTACTTCTAATTGTGTGTCTCTGTACCAGAAATGGTTGAAATCGGGTCATAACTTCCCCTAGCTCCCAGATATCTAATTATAGGATTTTCAAAAATACGATGGGTTTGCCAAATTAAATGAGCATATATTCTTAGATTAATGTAAGGTGGTGATGAAAATTAGTGAAATCGGTTCAGGAATTATATGATGATCTTCGTTTTTCTATTGGACTTTATGCCGAATATATGGGTCAAATTTTGTGTTATCTGAATAAAAATATAGCAATAAATTGCGAGAGTATAAAATGTTCGGTTGCACCCGAACTTAGCCTTTCCTTACTTGTTTATGTGCATGTTTATTTATGAACTATTAGTTATAGCAATTATTCTGATAATATTTGTTACTATATTGTGTGATTTTATTGACGTAAGTTTCTATGTTTATTAGTTTAAGAAGTATTATTTAAAATCATGCCTTGCATTTATTAATAACTTATAATTATGACTTACTTTTTGATCGAGTTGTTAATTTTCGGAAAATGTTCTTAAACCTTTCGAAGATTTTTTAATAATTTCAAGTGCCTTATCATTGAATATTCTCATCCCTCAGGCTTCTGTGTCATATATGAATAATTAAATAAAGGACACTACTTGTTACGTTATTCTCTTCTCTTAAGGGGTTAGGTGGGTTTCAAAATTTAAAGAACAAATTTCCCCCTTTTGCTAGAGTAGAATAGACTACAAACGATTGAGTTTGAAAAGCATCAAAAAAAAAGCACAGTCGATGGCTGAGGGACTCATCGAAACTTACAATAGCACCTGTAGTCGATTATCTACTCCCAGTCGACACTCGCAATAGGGGTGAATATGTTTAAAAAATTTGCCAAAATTATCAAATCAATCCGAATAATATTCAAATACATATATCCTTTGGAAGTTGCGCACATCAGGTGACATCAGTTACAAAATAAAACTACTTTAAACGCGTTTATCTCAAAACTCAATTTTTTAAGTCGTTGGATACGATATCTCGAACAGTAATGAAGCGATTTTGTTCAAATTTTGCAGTCATATTTGGAATATGATTATCTAGTTAATGAACGACAACTATTTTACATAAATTACAATTATTTTTTCAAAAAAGTGAGATTTTTGGTTAAAATTCTGTCAATATTTTAAATTTTAATATTTTCTTTTTCCTTTGTTCATTAACTATATTTACTATCGAAATATTTTTGGTTTATTGATTTTAGATCGACCAATAATGAGTTATAATGTCTACGGCAAGAGCTTTTTTTGAGACGTAGAACAGATGAGTTGCCAACGGCTGAATTTTCGGAATTTTTAAATAATAATTTCCCAAAATACTGTTTAAATACGTAAATTTGACATGCTGAATTATTTAAATTAAATATATTTAAAAAAATAATGGTAAAAATTCCCTTGATTTCAGCCTCTGAAACACACTTAACCCCTTAATCTGAACTATAGCCTTAACTTATACGAATTATATTTTTAACCAAAACGACTTCATTTTGATATCTCAATAGTGGTGATTTTTCCAAGAGACCTCCTCACGTTTTTATTAAAGAACAATGACAGTTACATCATTTTGATAGGATCGTTAATTTTGAAAGAAAAATACATCGGTAACGTTATGAACGAAAGAGACTATTACTATGACAGATTGCACTAGTTTTTTATACTCTCGCAACCTGTTGCACAGAGTATCATAGTTTTGTTCACATAACGGTTGTTTGTGTCACCAAGAAATATAAGAGTTAGATATGGGGTTATATATACATAAATGATCAGGATGACGAGTAGATTTGAAATCCGGATGTCTGTCCGTCCGTCTGTCCGTCTGTCCGTGCAAGCGATAACTTGAGTAAAAATTAAGATATCTTAATGAAACTTGGAACACATGTTCCTTGGCACCCTGAGGAGGTTGCTTTCGAAAATGGGCAAAATCGGTCTACTGCCACGCCCACAAAATGGAGGAAACCGAAAACCTATACAGTGTCATAACTAAGCCATAAATAAAGTTATGAAAATGAAATTTGGAACATAGGATCCCATTAGGGAGGGGCACATTTGGATGTAATTTTTTTGGAAAAGTGGGCGTGACCCCGCCCTCAAATAAGTTTTTTTGTATATATCTTGCAAACCAATAAAGCTATATAAGCCAAACTTTCTGCAGTCGTTTCTTTTAGCCATTTCCTTATACAGTCCAAAAATGAAAGAAATCGGATAATAACCACGCCCACCTCCCATACAAAAGTTAGGTTGAAAATTACGAAAAGTGGGTTAACTCCCTAACGAAAAACGCCAGAAACACCAAATTTTACATAAGAAATGGCAGAAGAAAGCTGCACTGAGATTTTTTTACAAAATGGAAAATGGGCGTGGCGTCGCCCACTTATGGGTCAAAAACCATATCTCAAGAACTATTCGACCGATTTCAATGAAATTCGGTACATAACACTTTCTTGACACCCTGATGACACGGGTGGAATATGGGCGAAATCGTCTACTTCCCATATAACCCAATTTTGAATTCCATCTGATTCGTTCACTTTATAATGTATTCATAAGGAACCAATGAAGCTAGCGGAATAAAACTTTACACAAATACTGTATTTGAGCTGTGACATCACTTGTGGAAAAATTGTCAAAATCGGACCATGACTTTTCAAGCCCCCTGATATCAAACATGAAGAACTCAGTGCCTAAGGTTAATTTTTCACCGAAAATATAGGTAAATCCCTCAGATATTTTAATGTAATTCATTCCCTCTGAATTTTTTTCTTATAACAGTTTCTCTCTGTACCTGAAATGGTAAAAATCGGGTCATAACTTCCCCCAGATCCTATATACCTAATTATAAGTAATATTAAATTAAGTGATCGTATAGTCTTCGATACATTGTATCTTGGTGGTGAAAACGAGTGAAATCGGTTTAGGAATTACCTCAGTCCCCATATACTATTTATGATGATTTTCGTTATTCTATTGAACTTTATGCCGAATATATGGGTCGAATTGTGTTGTCTTTATAAAATTACATCAATAAATTGCGAGAGTATAAAATGTTCGGTTACACCCGAACTTAGCCCTTCCTTACTTGTTTATTTTTATAATTCTTGGTAAAAAAACGGATGATAATAATTGAGTTGCAACTGCGAGTGTAACGAAATTTGTTTTTGCTACACAACCTCTTTGCCGTTGATCGATTTCACTAATCTGCGCTAAGAAGTTTCACTTCGCAAAGTGACACACTGCTTGCGTTATACCTACATTCCTTGTGGATTATTTGGCTTCTTTCAAAATTCTTCCCCGCACAATTCATTTAACGCTCTCGATAAATTAACTCAGTCTTAAGTGTTTTGTGTGTTGATTTGCATTATTTCAAGCATGGCTATTTAATAATGCAAAAGTTTTTACTTTAAACCGTTCTATGGTCTGCTAAGTTATAAGAATTACTAAATTCAGCTTTAATGGCGAATCATGGGAACTTGCAGGTAAATGAATTAGCTTTAAGTGTTTGTTGTCTCGTGATTAATTGTGTGACTGCAATAAAGTTATATACATATTATATTTAAACTGTGACTTTATTGCAAAACATTTGAAATGCATATAGTCACATGGTGGAATAAATTTCAAAATAATCAGGAAGTAACGGCTTCACGTGGCATGATTCAATGCCGCAACAATTACCGTCGCTGCCGCACCTTTGCTCATTCCGCCCCTCTTTCTTAACCGCATAATCAAATCTTTTGATTTGAATTTCGAATTTTAGTGCCAGTGTAATCGCCGAAGAGACTCGTTAGTGTCTTGAAAATTGCCGCAACAACAAACGATAAGTTTTTTCTTGTCTGTTTTTACAAGCAAACTGCAGGCAGAAAATAACTCGCTTAAAATAGCGCGCGTAGTTAAAACACTTCCCTCGCAGCAACTTTGCTGCCGCTCCCGCCCTCACAGCATTCCTAAAGCTCAGTGGCTGTTTACATAATTACAATAGCAGAAAACTCAACTAAAATAAAACTAATTAACGCGTGAATCTATGACAATTGGGTAAATTTAGATTATTGGCAATTGTTGCAGTTCATTCGTAAATTCTTCGCCGACTGATCGATCGATTTTTCGTGGCAATATATGTATTTGCACGGTGCTGTTAGTTTGGTGCTTTCCTTCGAAATCGACCTATTCACCGTCGTTGCTGCGAAAACAAGTATCGTCGTGAATTGTCGTTGATTTTCGACATAGACGAGAATATTTTCAAATTTGTTCGGTGCTTCTAATTTAGTTATAGTTAAAATTTCTATTCGAACGGATTCGAACGTTCTCTCCCAACCGATCCGCTACGTTGGAATTTTACTGAAAATATATGTGTATATAATTTTTGAGCTTTAAAAATCGTTAACCACTGCGAAAAGTTAAGAATTTGTTAATAAATCGAAATATTTTGTTTGTTTGTTCAACAAACGTCGACACGCTACTTAATTTGTAATCGTTTGTTTGATCCTTGACCGATAAAAAAGTTCACGAAACGATGGGAGAGACGGAAGGTGAAGTCGGTGCAGCCGATACGCGCGCCTCTGAGGAGCCCGAGTCGACTCCAGTGCAGGATACGTTAGCGGTTCCGGTACAGAAGCGTAGGAAAGTGAAATCGCCTACTCCTGGTACGCTGCGCGGTCGCAGTGCTACGCCAATACGCGGCAGGAGTCAGACTCCGTTCTCTTTGTACTTAAACCGTCGCAGCGCTACTCCTTCGACATGGCGCAGTATTACGCCTTTCCTAAAACGTGAGGAAAGAGAAAAAACTCCTTTCGAGCTTGGCAAAGATATTAAGACTCAAATAACTTGCAATAAAGCTGTTTTCGATCGAGCACTGATTATGGATATTACAGAGAGCGAGGAAATTCAAAAACCTGTGCGTTACATAACGACCGATTTGTCCGTCATTGATCGTGCTGCCGTAATGGATGTGTCAAATGTTGAGGTTATATACTTGATCGAGGAATATGAGGAGGTAGAAGAGGAGGAGGAAATCATTGAAGAGGTGAAGCCCAAGAAGAAAGGTAAAGGTAAAAAAGCTCGCACCCCGCGCAAGAGTGTCGAAAAGGATGGATCAGGGAATGGTGTTACGTCTGATACTGAACAGGAACCTGGGGACAGAGCTAGTACCGATCGTGAGGAGAGCATGGAACCAGATGAGTTCGATGAGCCTGTGAAGAAGACGAAAAAGAAGGTTGTGGCCAAGAAGAAGGAAAAGAAGGAGAAATCGCCTAGCCCAAAGTTGACCTTGAAATTGGAAATGGGAGGTGGTCAAAAAGCAAGCAAAAAGATGTTTGAGGAACAGCAAAAACAACAGGATCAAGCAAAAGTCCCTGCACCAAAGCCGCCACCAAAAAAAAGCAAGCTTGTTTTGCAAATGGAAGAGCAGGCCCGACAAGCAGCTAAAGCGGCTGAAGAGGAAGCTGCTAAAGCAGCTGCCAAGCCTAAGGGAGAGACCTTTGCGGAGCGTCAAGCACGTTTGAAGAAAGAGAAGGATGAACAGGAGCGTATTGAAGCAGAGTTACGAGCTGCATTACGCGCACAAAGAGAGGCCGAACAAGCGGAAGAGGATGAAACTGAGGAGCAAGACGAAGAGGGTGATGAAGAAGATGAAGATGCTGCTGATGAATCCTATGGCGGTACAGAGTCATATGGAGGCGACTACGCCGATGAAGGTGGCAGCGAGTATCGTGACGAAGATGAAGAAGGTGAAGATGTAGACGTGGTACCCGAACTTCCCAAACCGAAAAAGAGACGTGGCAGTAATTCATCTGAAGAATTTACACGGCCCAATCCCTATGACGAAGAGCGCTGGAAACGCATCGCCGAGGAGGAAGGTGAAGAGTTCATGCAGCAAATGCGTAAATACAGTATGCGTATTCATAAAAGCGAGAAGGAACGCGATGCTGAATGGCAGCGTATACGGGAACAAGCGCGCTTGCCTCACTTCATCGTATTCCTTACGGATCGTACTGTTGAAGCAGGACATAATGTACGTATTTCTTGTGCTGTTGGTGGGCCCGAGTTGTCAGTGAAATGGTTCAAGGATGGCCGACAATTGGAGCGTGATGCAACACATCGCATTATTAACAATAACAACATATTGGCTTTGGAGGTGGTCAATACTACGATATTGGACTCCGGCGAGTACTCCTGCATGGTAGCGAATGCTAATGACACTGTGACTTCGTCTTGCTATGTCACTATTTATGAGGTGTTCAAAGACGAACCAGCACCACCTTCTTGCAAGCTGATTAAAGGTAAGGAAAGAAAACGTCACTTCCAATAGGGATACGAGTGCAGTTTCTATGTTAACACTTTCGTTTACAGAATACTATCATTTGCGCGACGATGAGCTAACCATCGAATGTCACCTACATGGTGTACCACGTCCAGCTGTCGTCTGGATGAAAGGCGGACTTGATGTTAAGCCGAGCTTCAAGTTTACGATGCTTGAAGAAGCTCATGGCGTCTACAAGCTGCTTATATACAAACCAAATGACAAGGATAGCGGTACTTATATTTGCAAGGCAGCTAATTCTAGTGGAGAAGTGCAAATCAGTCATCAGGTGGAAGTTGCCAAAAATAGGCACTTCCATGCACGTGGCATCTTCCACGCTCGAAATCGTTTGCAAAAGGATAAAGAGCTGACAGCGAAGAAGGCCATGGAGGAAGCGCTTCAGTCAAAAGCCGAATCCGATCGCAAGCGTACAACCACTGCAGCGGAAGCTAAGGAACGCGTACACCGCGCTTCTCCTGAGCCATTGGTATCGCCGAAGCAAAAACTCAAGTTCGCCACGCAATTACGCGATCGAATGGCGCTGGAAGGTAGCACCGTGCGATTTGTGTGCACTGTAATCGGACCTAGTCCCAATTGTCGTTGGATGAAGGATGACAAATGGGTGGTGGCTGGGCCAACAGTCAAAAATCTATCAGAGGAGGGAAAAGCAATTCTTGAGGTGAGCAAGGTTACGTCCGAAGCGTCAGGTGTTTACAAGTGTGTGGCCAAAAACGAATTTAGCGAAATCGAAACGCAATGCTACTTCAAAGTGTATAGTGCACAAGCCGATGGCGACGAACAAGAGCCGATCTTCGCTCTACCATTAAGAGGTATGCGAATGTTAACTGTGTGTTAACGAGTGTTTCACAGCGATAAGTGTTGGATTTGTGTTATACCCATCACTCACCTTATTCGGGAATCACATGCTCTCAAAAGATATTCGCGTCTTATCAAACTACATTTGTGTAATCGTTTATTTAAATCATTGAAGCGACCGATTGGGGTCGAGGTGTTCATTCTTAAAATATATGCAATAATACATTTAACATTCTCACCGCGGGTATTGTATTATTGTGTATTCTTTGTGTGTCAACATCTATTTGTCTCTTTTGAATGCGGTGCAGCGCTTTGATGTATTTCTGTTCGCCTCCACAGATGTGTACCATTCGTCCCAGAACGATTTAATTATTGATACGAAGGTGCGCGGCAACCCCCGCCCCAAAATTACATGGGTAAAGGACAACCTACCAGTAGTACTCGATGATCGTCGGGTGCAGATCGAACATTTGGATGGCGTTTGTGAGTTGATCATTAACAAGCCAACGTCGAGTGATAGCGGTGTGTACACTTGCATTGCTGAAAATAAATTGGGTAGCCAGAAGACTACACACACAGTTGTAGTCGAAGTTGTGCAATCATCGCGTCGTTCGAGTTTATTGTCCGCCGTAATGACCGAATCCGATAGTGAAGCAGGTACTGGAGAGGCGAGTGGGAAGAAGGTGGAGAAGGGTAATCGCCCTCCAAAAGGCAAGAAGAAGGACGATGAAGCCGAGGCTGGCACATATGAACGTCGCAGTCGTATGCCGGACCCTTCACCAAAAACGCAATTGTATTTTATTGCGAATCTTTCGAATCGCTATGTAGCCGAAGGTTCCAAAGTGAAATTCCAGGCGGTTGTTGGCGGTCCCGATGCTACATTCAAATGGCAGAAGGATGAACAAAATGTGATCTACGGTCCCCGTATCCGTAATATGAGTCGCGAGGGTATGGCTTGTTTAGAGTTCGTGAATACCGCAGCTGAAGACTCGGGTGTTTATACATTGACGGCGCAGAATGAATTCTGCAAAATTACGACCTCGGCCTTGTTGCATGTATACTCACCGAAGGTTAGCTCCGACGTGCAACCAATGTTTACACGCTCACTAAAAGGTAAGTACCTAAGCAGTACATATGTACTTTATACTGATCTGCGATTGGTGCTACGCGAGTATGCATATATAATTTCATTGCCAATAATTTCGTAACCTTTAGCAGCAAATGGGTTAGATAACAATTAATTGTTTTGTTTGAAATTAGAAATTTATCATCTGAATACAAATGAACTCGTTTTGGAGACGGGCGTACGTGGCCAACCAACACCACAGGTGCAATGGTCGAAGGATAACTTTGAAATAAAGAGTGGTGGACGTTATCAAATATTGCAACATCAAGATGGCACTTGTGAGCTGATTATAGATAGACCAGATGCAAAAGATTCCGGCAAGTATTTAGTTCGCGCAGAGAATAGTGCTGGTAAATCGGAGATTACACACACTGTTTTGTTTGAGGGAAAAGCTTCTCATATCGCTGAGAATATTCATGGTGTATTCCATGCTGATAAGAGTTTGTTGCGTGCCAAGACCGCAGAGGACGAGAAGGCAGCGCCCTCAAAAGGTGAAGCATCCGAAAGTGAAGCAGAAGAAAAAGAGGGTAAAGGTAAATCCAAGGCCAAAGCTAAAAAGGCTAAGAAAGAAGAGGAGGAAGCAACTTCATCAGCAACTGAAATCATTTCGGACACTGGAAGTTTGAAGAGACGAGAAAAAGTTATTGGCATACATTTCGCAACATCTGTCAGAGATCGCGTTGTGGCTGAAGGTTCAAAAGTGAAAATATCGTGTTTCTTAGAGTCAAAGGAACCACAAGTCAAATGGTTTAAGAATGAGGAACCCATCGCAAATAGTCCAAAGATTAGGGGCCGGTACAGCGAAGGTTTGTGCCTACTCGAAATTGCGAGTGCTACGGTTGAGGATAGTGGAGTATACAAGTGTTGGGCGCGCGATGAAACCGGCGAAGCTTCTACATTCTGTAAATTGGAGGTTTACGCAGATCCAGGCACTGGCGATGTGCCGCCCACATTTACGCGCAATATTAAGGATACCTATCATGGTAAAATACACGAACTGCAGCTGGATGTGCATGTGCGTGGTCTTCCTACACCGTCTGTTACTTGGGTAAAGGATGGCGTTAAAGTCGAGTCGAGTGAAAAGTATCAACAAATTGACCATGATGATGGTCTTTGCGAACTCTTCATTATAGATCCGGTGCCGGCCGATGGTGGTAAATATGTTTGCCAGGCAGAAAATCGTGAAGGAAAAGCTGAAATTAGTCATATTGTGACTGTTGAGCCGAGACGCAGGAGACCAGTTTCACCACCCAGGGAGGCTCGACCACCAGTAAAGCCTACAACAGAGGAAGAAGAGAAGGAGGGTGAGGAGAAGGAAGAGAAGAAAAAGAAGAAGAAGCAAAAGGATGACGAAGAGGGCAGTGGAAGACGTGAGGCGCCCCCACCACCAGACCTAAAGAAATATCTGTATCTACGCAACTTCTTATCTAATCGCACTGTTAAGGCTGGCAGCAACGTCAAGTGGATGGTTAACATCGATGGACCCGAACCGACCGCCCGTTGGTTCCATGGCGAACAACCAATTACTTTCGGAGCAAAGAGTAAAATGTCTTGTCAGGATGGAATCGCATGGCTGAATTTAATAGGTGTTTCCGAGGAGGACGCTGGTGAATATATATTGCGTGTGAAAGGTTCGGAAAATGAAGTTGTTAGCACTTGCCAACTTTTTGTCTACACTACCGGTAAAGAGGAGGTAGTAGCTCCTGTTTTCACAGTGGGCATTAAAGGTAAAGCGAATGCATACAGTTCGTTATGAGTGTCTTGTCTTGAAGAACAGTGTGTCCAATGTTTTATGCGAAGAGTGACAGGTAAGTGTTTTTATTCTAAATTTTAAAGCTAATATTGCTGCAACTAACGCATCAAGTGTACATAGGGCGCAGGATATTAATCAGAGCCTAGTCATCATTTTAGTGTTATGTATTTTTATCTTTTGTGTTCGCCTTGTTAAACCATTCCATAGATTCATACCATAAAGATCAGAACGAGATCACACTCGAATGTAAGGTAACGGGAAATCCCAAGCCGCAAATCTTTTGGCAAAAGGACAATACTTTGTTGTCATTAGACAGTGAGAAGTACAGATATGTGGAATTCGTCGACGGTGTCGTACAATTATTCATCGCAGAGCCAGTTAAAGCCGATACCGGGCTCTACACATGTTATGCAGAGAACGAGAGTGGGCAGATGAAAATAAGCAAATTTTTGGATATATCCGATTATGTACAAAAATTAACACAAAAGCGAACTCTGCAAAAGGTTATACATGAAACGGAGTCAACTGCCGCAACCAACGCAAATGAACGCGAAACCAGTGCCCAACTGAAGTCCAAGATCAAGGATGAGAAGCTCAAACTAAACGCTGAAACGACTATGAAACCAATGTCAATAGCTGAAGGCAATAAGGCGCAGCTGATATTCTATGTGAGTGGTTATATTGAGGACGTCTATTGGTTGCGTGGCGAGGAACGTGTAATGAAGGGCTCCCGACATAAAATGTATAATATCAACGGTGCCATTAGTTTGGAGATACACAACTCAAGAGCAGACGATACCGGCACTTACAAGTGCGTGGTGCGCAATAACAAAAATACCATTGAAAGCTGCTGCGATTTGACGGTATACGAGCAGACGACGGACAAACTGCCGAATAGTTTTGCGGACTCCATCAAAGGTAAAATTTTTGCAGTTGGAAAATAAGTTTAGTATTAACTCATATATATGTAAATTCCACTTTAGAATCATTTGACGCGAAACACAACGAAATAACACTCACCTGCCAAGTGCACGGACGTCCGAATGTTACATGGCTACGCGATGATCATAGCATCTCCAACAATCGCTACAAGTCTACGGAAGAAGTTGGCGGTATACGCAAGTTGATAATACGCAATCCCATACCATCGGATTGTGGCATCTTTTCTTGCTTCGTCGAAACCAATGAACACATACACGCTATAAGTAAATCCATACGCACCGGCGACCTTAAACAGTTGATGACTGCAAGTGTAGAAATTACAACTAATGGTGAATACTCATCGCATATGCGACGCTCATCGCATACGCCTTACGAAACGGTGACAAGTAACGTTGAGCAAATGTCGCACTTCAGTACTGATGAAGTTATCAAACGCAGCCGCGAGCGTCGTCCGTTAGGCATGATCTCACAGAGTAAACCATTATTTAGCACCTTACTGCACGATCGGACGGTTGCTGAGGGCTCTAGCATTCGGCTGAGCTGTAATGTGGTCTGTGATGGCGATACACGGATTGAGTGGTTGAAAAATCATCGTCCACTCTCCAATGACGGTCAATATCTGACCATGTTCCGTAATGGTATTGCTTCGTTGGATATTGCAGTAACGAGCGTGGAGGACAGTGGCAATTATACGTGCCGTGCTATCAACGACTATGGCGAAACATTCACCCACGCACAGCTGAGGATCTACAAGCATTACGAGGACGCTGTGCAACCTTCGGCGTTTGTGCAATCAATTAGAGGTGCGGTATTGCAAAGGATGGTTTATAAATTGATCTATTTATTAATAATATTACTCCCGACTTTAGGAGATTTAAATCCATTTCTCAATTTAGATAAATCTATTTTTAAATATGATAATAGTTTTTAATACTTGTTGTGATCGGTGATTAAATGTTTTTGTGTTTGTTTTGATAAATTCAGGTAAGAGTAGTCGGCAATCAAGTCATAGCCAAGTAAAGTAAATTCTGCTATACGCTTCCGAACGAGCATAACATAAAATCTAAAATCCTTAATTTCTAGTTGAACAGTTCTTTGTTTAACTTTATTGTAAGATTTAATCATTTTGAATTCTGAAACGAATTTATGAACTCACTACAAATTATTCGTTTTGCAAAATAACAGTTTGATTGCCGCCTGCTCTAGTCGCCTCAGTCGCAATGTTCTATTAACACTTTTATCAATTTCCACAGACTCTTACTCTATTAATGAGAATACATTGGTGTTGGATTGCCGTGTACGCGGTAAACCACGACCAGATATCCAATGGATGAAGGGATCGGATTTGCTTAACGAGGACGAGCGTTATAACATTCTTAACTCTGCTGACGGCTATACTAAATTGACAATTAATAATCCAACCGAAAAAGATTCCGGCCTTTATGCCTGCGTAGCTCGCAATGAGGCGGCAGAAAATAAAATTACTCACCAAGTCGATTTTGTGGGACGAGAACGATTTGCACTCGAAAAGACACATGGTTACTTCCATCGTGATCCCAACAAGCCACATTTTACAGTACCGTTAAGTAACCAAACAGTGTGTCCCGGCGGAACAGTTGCTATTTCTGCGGAATTCATGAAATCGTCCACACCATTGGAGGTACAATGGTTACGCAATCGTCAATCAGTTGCCGGCCAAGTTGGTATAAAAACCTTCATGGAAGGTGGCGTCTACACATTGGCTATACTGAATGCACAACCCGAAGTGGAGGGCACATACACATGCCGCGCTTCGAATGCCTTCGGGCGCATTGAATCGCACGTAAGTGTCGATGTTGCAGCCGGAGCACCGAAAAATGAAAGACCACCGCTCTTCTTATCACGACCAGAGCCCGAGATGAAAATTTTAGTGGGCGATCCATTCTCGATTTCGTTCCGTATTGCAGGCGAACCGAAACCAAAATGTGAGATAAGATAACTGAAGTGACATGTTTTATAGTATTGGTTACATTATATTTTGTATTATTTCAGTGACCTTCTTGAAGGGTACCAAGGATATTACCAAATCCGATAGAGTCAGTAAGGAAGCGTCGGACGATTACACCAGATTCACGGTGCAAAGCTCACAAATCGCTGACTCGGGTACTTACTTTGTCGTTGCTCGCAATAACTTCGGCACAGATCGCGTATTTGTGACCGTTGCGGTAAGTGTAAAAGCAATGTAAATACTTCATACTATCCAATGCTTCTTGTTTTTACTGATAAACTAATAAAACTCATAAAAAGAAGAGCAAGTGCAAACTAGTTGCCGAAAGCGTATTCAGCGAAACCCATATGGACCGAAAAAAATAGAGGATTTTTAAAGTGCTACAAGTGATCCTTTACTCACCACTAGCTATGCCTTGCTCTTCCTTTCCAATCAATTGCTTTCAAGCACTAACCGCCACACGCTTTCAAAACTCTTTTATTGTAGGTTAAGGCTCCCAAAAGGAAAGAGAGTAGCAATTAAATGACGAGTCACGCCTTCTATAAAATGGCAAATAAGCTCTGCTTGTATACTAAATCTTCTTAACATGAAGACGTTATCTTTGTTCTATATTTTGTTGTTGCGTATTTCGTGTTGTTTATTTATTTCATAGAATTTTCCCAAATTTGTTTCTGTGAGTGATTGTTTTTGTTTCCTTATTTTTTGGTGTATGTGTGTGTGTACACCGTTTCAAAACAATAGGTAATGCCACGCGCACGCTCCGAAACGCCAACATCGCCACGCTGGGGTCAGCGTCTCGAGAGTTTCCCTGACATTTCTTATTTCCGAGGTGAGTTACTAAAGTTGTTTTATACATGATTTTTTACATTGTATAAGTGTATTCCACGTGGTGGTGTTCGTGACTTAGTAAATCGTCCGCGTAAATGTCGATGTTTCACGTCTGGTTTTTGTGTCGCCAACCGTGGTGTTCAAATTATATGTTTTCGAGTTCTATGCTCTATCTTATCTTTTTCTTCCATTATGTCGTTTATTGCAGATTTCTCAATGCGCTTAACGGTTTGGAATTTGTATCCAACTATTCTAAAGATTTCAACTTTTTGAAAATTCATAATTTCACGACAGTGTATTTAAATTTCTTTGGTATTCCAATTGGTAAATTGATCTTCCATTTTTACAATTAATTTAACACGATTGTATTACAATATTTTTATGCGTTTCCTGTTCAATGTGATCAATTTATTTTAAATGGTTTACATCATATCCAGCTTATACATTTAGATACAAATTATAAATAATAAATAAAAATGTTTCTCCGGGGATTGGCATGGTGTTTTATTGTGTTCGAACGGGGTCTTTAGGCTTCGAGCTGATTTCCATTTTACGCCGACTGGTCTTTAGGTCAACACCACCGTTTCACTTTTCAGATAATTAGAGAATTTATTTTAAGCACTTACCAATTTTCTTTATCTCGGTGTAGATCCTCCAGGTCCAATATCCACGGAACCTTTGGTAGTCGATTCTGGATCCACACACATCTCCCTCTCCTGGGGTAAGCCAGTGCGTGACAACTCGGCGCCCGTTATTGCCTATCGTATTGATGCTTGGATTGTCGGACACGAAGGTGGCGCTATTTGGAAGGAGTTGGGTCTGACACCTATAAATTCGTTTGATGCCTTCAATTTGAAACCTAATGTCGAATATCACTTTCGTGTCACGCCCAAAAATCGTTACGGTTGGGGTCCGTCGGTGCAGACAAGTAGTCCACTGCAGGTGGGAGGCGCCGAGTGCTTGCCAGAGTTTGTGAAAATATTACCTGGCCAGTTGAAGGCTTTGCTGGGCACCCAACTGGTGTTAGAATGTACAGTACGGGGTGCGCCACGTCCACATATTGATTGGTACAAGGATGGTATGCATATTAGTCCACTAGCCGAACGTATCAGAATTCGTCAGATTGGTTCAACCTGCACGCTGATCATTGCGCCAGTCTCCGAGTTGGACGCAGGGCGTTATACATGCGAAGCAACCAATTCCAAGGGTAGAGTCTCGACATTTGCTCGCTTACAAATTGTCAACGATCCCAGGCTGTATGAAGCCGATACGAAACTAAAGGAAATCGTTCACTCCACTGATGTTGCACATTCTGGTGACACCTTACCAATATTTACAATGCGGTTACGAGATCGACGCGTACAGATGACTTATCCTGTGCGTTTAACCTGCCAGGTTATGGGTCATCCCACACCAGAAATTTTGTGGTACAAAGACGATGAGCAAATCGTAGAAAATTGCCGCTATCTTATTACGAGTGATGGTCAGTTCCATACACTAGAGCTGGCTAGCACCGTGTTAGATGATAGTGGAAATTATACTTGCACCGCTAGAAATGAGCTGGGTTCGGTATCATGCCACTGTTCGCTGGTCGTCGATAAGGGCATACGCGCTTACATATCACCTGAGTTCTACATGCCGCTGGACCCATTGTATATATACCAAGAGGGACAAGAAATACGACTAACCGCTAAGGTAGAGGCATACCCAACCGTGGGAGTTTCTTGGCATCGCAATGGCGTTCGCTTGCGTCCCAGCAGGCGCATAGGAGCCACTCTGGACTCTAATGGTTTTGTTGAATTGATAATCGCCGACGCTACGATGCACGATGCTGGCATTTATGTTTGCGTCGCTTCAAATGCTGTCGGAAAGGTAGAAAGTAGCTGTCGCGTAGTAATAGAAGAGCTCGACGATGATCAACAGCAGCAAGGACAACGTGGTAGCAGCCAGATACCGGCTATTGTAAAAAGTGATTTACCGTAAGAATAATATTTATACAGATGTGGAATTTAAAGTTGATTACATTCTTTCATATTATTTTTAGATATTCCAAGGAGCCCATGTTTGTTGTTAAACCACGTTCTAGCGAGGCATATGAAGGTGACACAGTAATAATATTCTGTGAAGTTGTTGGCGATCCAAAACCCGAAGTCGTATGGCTGCGCGATTTCCTGAATGTAAGTTGAATTAATTTTAACGAGAGAGAGATGTTAAGGAAAAGAAAACTGCAAAATATGTTTTAAGATCTGTTTTTCGCCAATCGAAATTTGGTTATTCAGATTCTGATTATATAACCATTAATGGACTTGTTACTAAAAATAATATAGAAGTATGTATAATAAGTTTTAGGTGTGAATTGTTTTAGTTAGAGTTTCCTCCCAAAATAATGAAATTTTCCGAACAACTATCAAGTAGAAACTCGGAAATAAACTACAGTACAACTTCCATAACTCGTAGATCTCCATAACTCGAACTCTTGAATTAAAATTAGCGTTTAAAAGCCCCATTTCATACAAATTTCCTTCCATAAATCAAACGTTTCGACCAGGGCATAATACAAAATTAATAATTTTACTATCGAGGCAGATTTTTAAAAGAAATCATATCGAGGCGAACGAAAAATATGATATTACACTTATGGATTGCACAAATCATGTAACAAAGGCAAGGAATAAAGACATCAAGAGCCAAACAATAGCAAGCTGCAACAAAACAAAATTGGAGAATAAAATTAGACGAAGCAAATAAATAAAAATATACAAGAACTGTTTATTACTTCACTAAAAACTAAATTAATTCAATTGAATATGGTTTCTCATTGTAAATACATCGTTCGACTCACTTTACTTTATTGAGTCAAAATTTAATTGGACAAGTATTTATCGCACTTTAAACGATATACACGGAATATATATAAATATATATTTGGCGTAGGAACCGCTTATAGCCGAATCCACCAGAGCGCGCCATTAATTTCTCCTTCTCGCTAGGTCACTTTCCACTTGATCTTCCCAACGGAGTGGAGGTCGTCCTCTTCCGCGGCTACTGCAACGAACACTTTCAAACCTGGAGTGTTTTCATCCATTCGAACAACATGACCTAGCCAGCGTAACCGCTGTCTTCTTCTTCGTCCACGCTTCAGCGCCATACATCAGGACTGAAAAAATGAGCAACTTGTAGAGTTTGATTTTAGTTCGTCGAGAGATGACTTTACTTTTCAATTGCCTACTCAGTCCAAAGTAGCACCTGTTGACAAGAGTGAATTTGCGTTGTAACGCTGGTTTCCAAGTAGACGAAACTATCTACAACTTCAAAGTTATGACTGTCAACAGTGACGTCGGAGCCACGACGCGAGTGCGCTGACTGTGTTTAATGACAGGAAATATTTCGTCTTGTCCTCATTCCTGGCTACTCACATGTGAATGGCAATCAAAAACTTTCCTCACTTACGTGTAACCCCACATATAACATATACATATAACCCCATCCCCCAATACTAAATATTATTAACAAGTAGAGTGAAGTTCTCTTATATTATAACCTACATGATGAATACTTTGTGTAATAACTGTTATTCTTAATAACCACTTCATAGGAGGATATAGGAATTTTTAAAATTTCTATGCCTAATGTTTACTTCGACATCATCCACAAGTTCCTAATTGGGTTTAGCTCAGAACTTTGCACTAGTCAATTGATAAAGGGATTTTTTCTTGTGTAATCTAGTATTTTATCACAGTCGTCGTATGATCACCCTTAAATTTTTTCAAATCCCCCGTCCCGTTTTAAGGTTTGTTTGGTATATCTTGAACTGACCTCTTGAGTTTCCTCTCGAAGTACAAATGTTCTACAATCAAGACTATGTTATTTTCGTCCGTAAAAAGTATCTTTTTCAAAAACGGTAAATCTTTTTATCTATAACTACGAGCGACCTTTTTTTTGTAGAGATCACAAATAAATTTCACTTTTTCAACAAAACAGTATGTATATTCCTGTTATGAAAATTTATGAAACAAGTAAGGAAAGGCTAAGTTCGGGTGCAACCGAACATTTTATACTCTCGCAATTTATTGATATATTTTTATGAAGATAACACACAATTTGACCCATATATTCGGCATAAAGTCCAATAGAAAAACGAAAATCATCATATATGGTATATAGGCTGAGGTAATTCCTGAACCGATTTCACTCATTTTCATCACCAACATACATTATATCTAAGAATATATCCGATTAATTCGATATCCGGGCCATTGAAAAGTTATAGTCCGACTTCGACAATTGTTTCACAAGTGATGCCACAGATCATATACAGTATTTAAAAAAGTTTTATTTCGCTATCTTCATTGGTTCCTTATGTATATATTATAAAGTGAACGAATCAGATGGAATTCAAAATTGAGTTATATGAGAAGTTGTCCTGGTTGTGAACCGATTTCATTCCATTTTCCATTTTCCACAAGTGTCATCAGGGTGTAAAGAAAATATTATATACCAAATTTCATTGAAATCTGTCGAGTAGTTCCTGAGATATGGTTTTTGACCCATTAGTAAGTGATGCCACGTCCATTTTCCATTTTGTAAAAACAATCTGAATGCAGCTTCTTTCTGCTAATTCTTTTGTAAAATTTAGTGTTTCTGACGTTTTTCGTTAGAGAGTTAACGCACTTTTAGTATTTTTCAACCTAACCTTTGTATGGGAGGCTTAGTTATGACACTTTATGTGTTTTTGGTTTTCGCCATTTTGTGGGCGTGGCATTGGGCATTGGGGAATATTTTAAAGGCACCATTAATGTAGACGAGTGTATAAATTAAAAAATAAGAACCAAAATTTCCGTAATTTATTTAGCATAGCTCGTATGTCAGCAGTTTACTGTAAAGCCCAAAATTATTATTTATGGAGGTTTATTATTTCATATTTGACTAGTTGAAATGACACACCCTTTAGAATGATTTGGTGCGTGTTATAGAAAGTGTAAATGCAGCACAAAATCACTCACGCAGTACGAAGCTGAACAGCTGATTGATCTTCATATTCCCCGCGCACCTGTGTTACCAACCGTTTTGCAACGTCGGCAACGCAATGAATCACTTCAGCAGTCATTAAAATGGCAGCATCTCGTTAAAGTCGCCTTCGTGACGTTAATAGGTGTTTTGTCAATACAATGCACACCGAGCGCACGACTGAAACGCAAAAGTGCGACAGGTGAGCGCCGCTTGCCATTAGCTGCCCAACATGTTTTAGTTCAGCACTTGAGCGCTACGAAAGCAAATGTGGGTAGAACGCGCGCGTTCCTACCACTTTTCAAATCAACATATGTGATCTGAGTGTTTGTGCATTAACATATTCCAATAAAAATACTTCATAGATGTGACAGTGGGCAGCCAGCTGAATTTATTAAAAACTGAAACTCAATATAACGGTAAACGCAACTACACCCAGATTCAGTGAACTGCATCAAAACGGCCTCCGTTTGTCAATTCCAATTGCAGTCATAAATTAATTTCGTGTTCTGCTCGTTCGTGTGTTTGTGTGTGTCTACTTGGCGTTTGGGTGTTGGAGGTTCGTTTCTACGTCACAGAGTGCGCCCGCAAATGATTTGACTGCTGGCTGCACGTGCGTGGCAGCTCTCCCTCGATCAGTTTGTTTTTGTTGAGTCGCCTAGAATGAGAAAGCGAAAATAAGTTTAGCGGTAAAAAGATCTTGAAAACGTTTTTTTTTTCACTTTCGAAGTACTCCATAGAAGGCGGTTGGACGACTTGCGATCGGTTCGAATCGAAAATTGTGCGGTTCTGCATTGCATTACTGTTGAAACTTTCACGCCGTTAAGAAGTGCGTAAACCTGCAGCAGTCGGTGATATAAAACTCCAGGATTCTACAGTTCTACAGTTGCTATGTATATGCAAGAGATTTGTGTGTGTGTTTGATTATTATCCGTTTGAGCATACGATCTGTGCGCGTTAGCAAATGCAAAGTGTTTAACACAGTGAACCAATTTATGCACTTTTGATACTTGAGATTCGTGAAATCCGAAATTTATTGCATTGATCACCTCTGAGTGCAGGTAATAATTAATTTTTTATATAATATATGCAGAGAAGTGCTGTAGATGATGGTTGGTTGAACCGATATTTTCGAAAGAAGATTCCGAAATAAATAAGACTCACAAAATTGCACATTTTACACTTTTCCTTTTATAAGGCAGAAAATCTGAATTCAAAAAATTAACGTCAACTACATCCTTGCCATAAATTTTAAATTAAACAATTCGAATATTGTTTTGAGTGAATTGAGGGAGGCTAACTTATTCTAATGCTGCTTCCGGTTATTTCTTTTAGAAACACACTTTTCGGAGATCTTTGTTGTATAGCAAAACAGTCCTTGTATCTTCTATCCTAAATAAGGGTCCTGATCTATAATAGGATAAGTAGAGAGAGTAGCAGTAGCAGTTCAGTTATCACAGTAGCAAATTTAGTTGCGATTTCTATAATTTTGGTTAAAGTGAGTACGAAATCAGTTAAATATACCCAAAATTTATTCATTAGGTAATTGTGATTACAAAAGCAGGTAAATTTTGAATATTGTTAAATTAATAAATATGAAAATGTAAAAAATTAAAAAAAAAAATTTAGAGTACAAATTCTCATAAATTCGTTTTTTTTTTGTAGCGATCGCAATAGCAATATAAAATCACAGTGATTTAAAAATAGTAATATCGCTCATCAATAATTCAATTATTAGAAACAGTTGCTTCCACTATGCACAGAACACAGTGCATACTGAGTCACAGAACTTGTGCTTGTTTAAATATTCTTGAGGGCAAAATGTCCCAACGTGTTTCTTCAATAACTTTAGAGTGTCAGTTATCTCGATCAAATTCATTTTGTGTGTTTCTGAACATTTTCGTCGGTAGCAGCCTCTTTGGATATACATACATACATATATTGTTGTTGTTGTAGCGGCATGAGGAATGCTGCCGTTTTGACAGTCCGGATACAAAACCATCCGGTACGTTTCGGTTACGTAAAACCGACTGTCGTGGGAGCGATGTTCAATATCTTCGGTACGAAATTTTGCAAACCACTACGCTATTACAGAACCTAGATAACACTCATTAAGTGCTTTTTTGATGTAAGCACTTCTTTCGTTAACAAAGTTGGATCACTGTTATTTGAATTTTTGAGCTTGACACGTATTATATTCAATGTAACGTTATCGGAAGGATTGGGTTTGA
The DNA here is from genome assembly GCF_028554725.1 of Zeugodacus cucurbitae. Taxonomy (NCBI): domain Eukaryota; kingdom Metazoa; phylum Arthropoda; class Insecta; order Diptera; family Tephritidae; genus Zeugodacus; species Zeugodacus cucurbitae. The sequence goes on along the minus strand of NC_071671.1, from coordinate 39,556,562 downwards.
TGCAATGAAAGAGGACCGATTTTTGTTAGGAAATGCTAAATGAGTATCTCACTTATTGTAGTCCTAATAGTAATAGTAATAGTGCCTTACTTAAATTAGATTGCAAAATGTCTAGGTTTTTTGATGTTTGCGTTTTAATAAACATATGTAAATAAATTGTCTAATCGTTTTATATGAGTTTAGTTACACTAAATTTCCCATATGCTTTGTTATTTATTTATTGACAATAATATGTATGTACATATGTATATAAGCATTTAAAATGTTTTTTTTTTTTTTTTCAAGTAAATATCACTACATATACATACATAGGTGCGCGTATAAAAATCTTATAAATAAAAAATCATATTTTTTCATTTAACAAAAAAGCAAAACTGCCCAATTCTTTTTTATCGCCATTAGCACATATCATACACACATTCGCTCATGATATATATATTGTCTCATATATAGTAGTATGTATATATGTATGTACTTCTAAAATTAACTATACATAAACTATTCGCCATATAAGAGAAGTTCAATAAAAACGAGTATTGTTGTCTGTCTACAAAAACATTTTGTTCCTGTGGCAAAGTTTTTTATTAATCGCTGCCAACTGTGCCCCACAGCCAATTTCTAAGCCACATGAAAATGTTACATTACTCGTATACATATGCATAGGAATTGATGAAATCTATAGCTACTTATATTATGTGTACATAAATACATTTATATACATGTGGACATATATATGTACATACGTAGAAAAAATCAAAAAAACAATCGAGAAGTGAACAAATATGTACGGAGCTGGCTCCAGTGCCAATTCAGCTGTATTTACCGATTTGGTGTGGCGCGCATGCCCCTGCACAAATTTTACACGCGTGTTGCTGTTGTACGAAGTGCGCGTGCGCCACTGTTCTCGTTCGTCACTTTTTGTTTGTTTTGTTTCGGTTTGGACCTTAACATCTCCTCGATGACATATTAAATTACCGCATTTGTTGTCGCTATTCAGTTCCGCGCTCTAGTCGTCACTATTGTCGCCGCCTCCGTTGCACTTACACTCATGTATTTACATATGTATGTTACGTGCTGTTTGCAATGGACGCACATTGGCGATATGCGCGCCTCTTGATGTTGCAGTCTAACGTGAAGTTTTCTTAAGTGGGGCTGTGGGCATATAAATGGTTCACTCAATCGATATCTTTCAGAGACCTGTTGACACCTTCGAGTTTGATGCTTATGGGCCATTGTCGTCCAGAATATCAGTTTGCATTTTCTCAAAACTTCAGCCATGCCTGAATAGCTTATTTATGGTACATTACTTTGGAATTTGTATGAATGTTCAACAAGTGCCAAAAATCCCTACAGAAACTAAAAAATTATTTACATCAAAAACGATGTTTTTGTGACAATAACGACACGAAGTCTTAAAATATTTATCCAAATTTGAAAAACATTCCTAAATCAAATTAATTAAATAAACCATTTAAATTGGGCCGAATTGTATATCTATATATGTCGAATCCAACTGAAGTCACACAAGAAATTGTATTAAAATCATCCCAGCCTTCCAAACTGGAGTTTAGTACCTCATACACACGCACAGAAGAAATACCTATACATACATATTATTATTTCCTAAATAAATTTACTTTAATTTCACTATATTATCAAAGTTCAATAATTCCTTCAAAGTTCTTCGAAAACATTTCTCAAATTGCGATTTCAAATATTAATTTCGTGACATGAATTTTAATAACTTAAAAGACTGCAATCACTTGATATAATAGTTTTCCATCGAAGATTTCTTGAAAATATGGAGTCAGAAACACCTAACCCTACATACATTGCTTTGCGTTGCGGATCAAATTAAACAGTTACATTTTAATCAGTTATCTTCACACATTCAAAATCATTCATTAACAATGAACTGTCTATCACAAACCTCTATCGAAATTACAACAAAGGGCAAGAGAAGCAATGTACTTCTTTTGCAATTATTATTTCGGGGAGTGTTAAATGACAAAGGAAATCAACCATAGGTTCACGTTTGCTGGCAATTTGAACCATTTATATGGCCAAAGCTGTACTTACATGATATAAACTCACAATTTATCGTACATATTAATATTTTACACACTTAAACTAGGCATCGGAGTGTGTTTTGCTGACCTTGAAGTGAATCTAATTGTAGTCATTGCGCTACGTTTATATATTATATGTTACATACGTACATTTGTATGTACATATATAGTTGAAATGTCTATGTTTTGTGTATTTTGTAATTAAATAAGCAAATTATATATTATTTTTAGTTTTTAAAATCTAGGAGCACAAAAGATCTAATTAATTTAACAAATATACATATGTACGATAATACTGTTCATATGCTCATGTACGTTTTTCTTTACAGCCGGAATACTATAAGGACGCTCCACACTTCCGACCCATAGGCGACGGTCCGGAGTATCGTCTGGAAATACCTAGTGCCAAACTGGACTTCACCGGTACTTACTCAGTCATAGCGAGCAATTGTCATGGTGAGGCAAAGGCTGTCATATCACTGCAAATTTTCGCTAAAGGTGAGTCGTGAGATTTTTTTTTTACTTCTTACTGTCATTAAAATCGAACTCATAGCACGTCAGTATGAATGTGTTTATATACATTAAAGGCTATAGACTTTTTTTTGGCTTTCAGCATTTATAACTTAAAAGTTAAAACATGTACTTTTGGAGCAAATGTATTTTGTAGAATGAGATTTCAAACAATGCACATGGCCCAAGAGCATAATAAGTGAAACTCCCTTGCATTTGAAGGACTTAAAACTCCATTTACTTAGCCTTTGAAAATAAAATGTTTATTTATATTTATACGTTCAGAAATATTTCGCTTTAACTAATCTAACTACTACTACACTAAACAGTACTTTATGGACTACCAAGATAGATTTTGCTGAGTCGCGGGAACACCACATCTTTCCAGAAATCCTCCGCAGCTCCTAGCAAACTCGCAACAAATTCCATATCAGCTTGCACCCAGACATAATGTAAGGCTCCGTTAGTGTCAAAGGTTGGACTAAGCACACAATATAAAGCTTTCGTCACGTTAGCCATGTACATTTGAATTTGTATTTGTGCCATGTATTTTGGCGCAATAGTCTCACGTCCCTCTAAGTATTTTTCAAATTCTTCATCCGTTTTTGGTGCTTTTATTTCTACGATGTGGTCGTCGGTAATCCCATCAGGCGATGCACAAATATACGGATAACTCTCGTTGAGTAACAAACCGCACTCATTGTAAGTTTTGTTCTCAAGTTTTTCCGTTTGTTTTAATATAAAACGTTTATGCTGTTTCAATTGTTGTCGCTCGTCGGCATTGAACTCACGTTCCTTACAAAAGAGTTGCTCCAATATATTCTCATCTTCCAAAGAATCCTTGCGAGATGCGATACGATGAATAAGAGAACAACGTAATCGCATATATTGCGTTTCCAACCAAATCCTTGTCTTATAGCTACTTTTTGAGACTTCTGAAAGTCGCTCGAAAAGTCCGTTTTTGGCCTGTTCTTCCATGTGTTGACTGAACGAGCGAGAATTCTTTACACCGTTGTTTGATGCATCCAACATTGTGTGATGTATAAATAATGGCTCAAATTCTTCCGGTACGGATCTACAGTGACGATACAGCGCCGAGTCTTTCAAACCCAAATTTTCCATTTCGTCAAGGAAAGCCTCGAAGAAAGCTTGTCCTTCGCTTTCACTAACAGCTGCTGCTTCTAAATCAGCCTCCAAACGTAATTCATCACATGCGAATATGTCGCGAATGCGTAGTGTCTCGCCACGTTCTTCCTCGATTAACGCCTCTGTTTCTTTACCCCAAAAGTCCAATATTGCTGTAGCTTCAGTATCCGTACTCTTGCGATGCAACCAGAAAATAAATGCAAGTATATGCGGACAAGATTCTGCAAAACGCATTATGACTTAAAATATATTAATTTATATAACATGACAAGGAACATACCTTTCTTCGTACAATGGTCGCATTTTGTTTCCAATATTTCATCTTTCTTCTCATCTACTTTTAACGCAACGCGTACGTGCGCCTCATGGTTTCCACCACTTGCTGCCGGGAAGACAACTGCGCGCGTTTCAAATATATCGCCAGCTTTTCGCACTTGTACATAATCTATGAGTAAATCCACATCGGCGCTATCACTAAATGCAATATATAAATGTTTATAACACATTAATAGTTTAATTTGTTAATAAACATACCTGCCGGTGTGACTCTTCACGCTACTACCGCTGGTGGCAATTCTTGTGACGAAACCGAATATTGTTTCGCTGCGCACTGTTGGTATATTATTAATGTCTGCTTTCCGAAATCCTGGTTCTAGTTCCATGTGCATCATAATCATTTTGAGTTAAAAAAATCACTGACAGCAACGTTAGATAATAAAATATTTTAAAATTTTCTAGTAAAAATTGAAATTAGAAGCACTATTGTGTTGAAAAGAAGCTAAATTTAGAGGAACAGCTTGTGTCAGTGCCAGATGCTACAGAAACAGAAATCCACTACAAACATGAGAGCCGGTGTTGCCACAATAATGCAATATTTTTATAAATAAAATTTGCAAATCTCAACGCTAGGTGAAGATGTTTGCTGTGTAAAGAAATGACCGATAGGTGGCGCAGTTATCTCTAAGAGATTTTTTTATATTTGATTTCCTTTTGTTTCTTTTGAAAGATTTAATAAGATATTACAAAAAAAGTTATTCAGTAATTGCTGAAATGTTTTCGTTAGTAAAGCATTTAATATTAGTTTGTAAATAAATTTTTGGTAATAATGTTTTATATACTTTAAATACGTTTCTTTTCAGATATTCTCAACAGATCACCAATGGAGAAAGGATCTATCCGGCATGGGTGAGTACGCGACATTTCACATAACATAATATTGGAACTAATGATTGCATACTGCTTACAGCAATGTGGAAACCTTCCCGCACTTCATACGCCATCTGCGTGATTTGCGCTGCTGCGATGGTGATGCCATAACCTTGGAATGTCATGTTGAGGCTTTGCCGGAGCCGATAATCATATGGGAGAAAGATGGGCGTGTGCTTCCGAGTGGCAAAGATTTCACAATGTCCTACGACGGCATTAAGGCCACACTGAGCATACCACGTATTTATCCCGAGGATGAAGGTGAGTTCACCTGCGTCGCTAAGAACAATCTAGGACGAACACTCTCCTCGGCTTGTATTATTGTCGATGTGCCTGAAGAGAAAGAGAACATGTTAAACCGGCAGTTGTCGCGACCCAGCGGTCTACTCTCGGCCAACTCTACACCACGTTCAACTCCGCGCTCCACACCCAACCGTTGCTTCTCGCCGCGTCGTCTCTCTTATCGTTCATCGCAAATCGATCTGAGTGACGGTCGCATCGGTAGTTATCGGCGCGCTATGTTGGACTCTCGTAGTTTGGCTGCGCCGAAATTCTTAGCCATTCCCCACAGCCGTGTCGTCGAGGAAGGTGACAATGTGCGCTTCCAATGTGCAATTACCGGTCATCCAACACCCTGGTCAACATGGGACAAAGAAGGTATGATCGTTACACCCACTGCCCGCATTGCTATAAAAGAGGTGGATGATTTGCGTTTCCTGGAAATTGACGAAGTCACTTTCGATGATGCCGGTCTGTACCGTATTACCTTGGAGAATGACTATGGGCGCATTGAAGCAACGGCGCGTTTAGACGTAATTAGCCGTTCGCGCTACTCCCGCTCCCCTTCCGCGCGCGGTGTTCGTGCGAGTTCATCAAAGCGCAATGCGCATCTACGCAGACGTATTATGGGACCATCGACAGCAATAGGCGGTCGCATGGCCCTGGCTACTGGCTATCGCGGCTCTTCGGTGCCGTCTTGCAAATTCTATCACAACGGCACTGAACTGGACGAAGATGATGAACGTGTGCAAATTGTGGTGAACGAACATGAAGCCCTGCTGTGTATAGACAATGTGACCGAGGAAAATGAGGGACTCTACACATGTATCATTCAGTGTGATAATGAACCGTTGACCACAAGCACTTGGGTGACATTTGAAGCAACAGAGAGTGCTGCATTGGCAGCACGTCTAAAGGAACCCCGTATTTCTCGTGCTCTCCCCGCGGAAATTCAAGCGAGTGAACGCGAAACTGTAGACTTGCGCTTTGAGTTGGATTGCCATGAACCGTACACCTATACGTGGACGCGTAATGGTGAAGTGTTGATCGATGATGACGATTTCAAGTAAGTCCACAAAGTTCATAGTTTTTTAGCGTATTACGGTTAACATGTCACATTTTTGTAATTTTTATAGTCAAATCGACCATGGTAACGGTATACTCTCTCTACGCATAAACGACGCATTTGACTTAGACTCCGGGGAGTACGCGTGTGACGTACGTACTGCCAGCGGCCTGAACTGCAGCACAGCTTGTCTGCTGAGCGTTGACGAGAGTGACGATGAGGGCGAGTCTGTGTTGTTGCAGCCTCACGGGCAGCCAATACTGTTGAAATCGCCGCTGCCGGTGCTGACGAACGCCGGTGCCGACGAAGTGACCTTTTGTGCGCGTGTTCATCCACCTGAAGCCCGCGTCCAATGGTTTGTCGGCGGTCGTGAAATCGTCGCTGACAACGCTGATGAAGAAAACGTCAATGACTCACTCGTTGGGGAAATAACAAAGGTGAGTGATGAAATCTGATTATATTGATATTATTTTTAGCAACAAAATTTTGGAAAACTTAACCATTCGGCAGTGACTAACGCGTATTGTCCGTGACGCTAATAAAAATTTTAAGTACATATGTATATATAAAAAGTCAAAATAGGTTTAATTTTCAGCGTATTTCGATAATTCACATAAAATTCATAACAGTATTTTCATTATTAAATATCCGTTCCAAAAATCGATGCTATTTTTACCGAAAAAAACGGGGAACTCTTCAACTCAACTTGGAGGTGCAAATATTAGTTAAGCACACAACTCTTGAGGAGTGGCGGGTATTCAACATCCACATTTATTTCATATATTCATTTGAAATTAAAAAAATTAAAAATATATTACCAAAATGAAGCTTAGATATTTTGCGCGCTTATATAGTTCAAGGTCGCGACACATCTGAGAACCTTATGTTGCTTCGGCTCGCGTGCTCCTCTGTTAGCTCTGGCGCTCTTAAATGATGTATTGTCATACATAAGTGATCGTGATCTGTGCTATTTTAGGGGATCGTGATTGCCAACATATGTACATTCTTCAAGCGTTGTAGTCAAGACAGACTGTTGATCCATTCAGTGATGTTATCATAGCATTGATTGTAGTACAGTGGTGAGAGAGGGAACATTTATTGCACAAAAAATACTACTCTTTACAAGATTATAGGTTTGTCGGCTTGGAGCCATATCCCACATTTTGAACTAATTCTCCGGAGAGCTAGTTATACATATGTTTTATATTTAGTTCAATTTCTTCTTTTATAAATATTTTTGATACCATATTGCCCATATTGGTCAAAGAAAATAAAATAAAATAAAATAACGCAAATGAACTACAAGTTTCAATATCTTAATTTATGTGCAAAACAATAATAAAGATTGTGAAATGCAAGCAGTAAAATAATTGACAGTCATTGTGTAAGCGTCGGGAGAGAAGTGCTCGCACACAACAGCAATCGCCAAATAGCGGATTAAAGACAGCAAAAGTGGAGTAGCAGTTTCGAAAATCAAACAAAAGTTGGCACTTTGAGCTGCAATGCTTTGGGAATTCGTCTTATTCGCGTACGCGCCTCTGCTTAAAATGCGTGTTTTGCATTTAGTGTGCTGTTTTGTTTCTTCTGCTTACTTTCCTCTGCAAAACGTCACAAAAAAGCACGATGTTGACACCATCCCCACCGAAACACACCCACCACTCCAGAGCGGCTAAAAATGCGCAATGATATGCCCACTTATGTACTATAGACGATGTGTGATTAACGCCAATGGCGGTGTATCGACACTTGATGAGCGCGCTTGGAGCTCAGCTGCTGGGCGCGTTGAGAAACCATTGACATAGCACAACGCAGTGGCTCACTGCGATACATAATATACTGCACACTTATTCATGAATGTATGTATTGTGGTATGTACATTGATTTGGGGACTCCGCGATCGCTGTGCGTTGATTCACTAAACTAAACAGCCGATCAGTCAGTTGCCGGAGAACGGCGAGGCGGTGCGCTTCCAACGCGTTAACGAAAGTTTAAGTTTTTGTGCTTTCAAAATATTGCTTCAAGAAACGTCCATACCCAACTGAAAAGTACACGAATACAACAACAAAAGCGCCATGCTACTCAAAAAGGTATTGAAAGCGCAAAACAATCTTTATTAGAAAATAACAAAAATGGTGGCGTTGTTAGTTTCATATCTACTTGTGATAAATTTAACCGAGTCTAGTAATATACAAAATATCCACTGGAAAATGATGACAAGTGCCGAACGGCGCCACGCGCTTGATAAAAATGTTTGCTACCAATTGTTGTGGAAGTGATTTTAATTTATATCTACTTTGTTTGTTGTTTTCGCTTTGTTGTTGACAGAAGTGACAATTACCAAAACGGTTGTGTACACACAGTTAACATACGAGTACCTACACTGAAATTTAGGGAGCTTATCTCGCGTTAATTATCTCCAAATATGAACATTATGCTTAGATAAATTCATTCATGCGTACATGGATATATGTGGAATAAGCATGAAAGTGCGTATTTAGTGACTAAGAGACAAATACATAACGGAACATTTAAAATATTGTCAAGAAAAACTTCTTTTGATTTTTCGCCTTCACAACTCGCGGTGAAAAATACTTATGCGTCGACTTTAATTATTCGAGTTTAATATTCTTTTATTTAGCTGCGGTACTCGATAAAATCATCATCATTTAACCGATTGACAGATTACTGCTCTTATAATATGTACGCTTGTGTACAAGATAATAGGTGTGTGTTTTGCTCTCACTGTTTTTTGCCAAATTGTATTGTACCCGATACATTTTTTGATACTATTATATTTTTATGATGGAGGCGAAATAGTAGGGTAGTAGTATCAACAACTTACATTATTCATTTGTTAATTTTGGATTTTGTGCACAAGTTATCATTGTTTCATTGCATTTGCATGGCCAATAAAATGGGTGTAAGTAAAATATTAAAAAAATGTCGGTTATTTCGAAGTATTTCTCATGTCAATATAGCATTGGAGTATTTGCATTTTTATCTACCTTTGAACACCTTAAATTGAAAAGAAGAAATTATTGAGAATGGGTCGTAGAAGGCACTGCACCGATGTAGAACATCGATTGATGAAAAAAACCGTGATGAATGAAAAACGCACGGATTCCCTGTCGGTATGGTATGGTGCTCATAAAACTTTATAACTAATGATCTAAAGTTAAAAACTTAAAAAGAAACCTCTGGTCGTCCAAGAAAAATAGCTCTGATCGATGATCGCCGTATACTTCTCATAGCTAGAACGGACCTTTGTGACCTGACAAGGGTGGAATAAAAATTTGCTAGCGGACAGTTTGGCGTCCTTTAGGGAACACTAATTGAAAAAAATATTCTTGTATGGAAGGCCGATATACAGAATAGGAAAGTTTTTGTCACTGAACACAAAAAATGGTGCGGTCCCATTGGTGATATATTTTGTTCAGAGATGTAGGACATAATAACCGCCTACTAAACTCGCTTTAGGTTTTCCATATTAATTGAAAAAGTTCCTGGATTTATATAGCATCTGTTGATAACTTCAAATTTGACTGCGAAATATAAGGAATTTAGATGAAGAATAATTTCTTAGAATTGTGCTTACGAAGCATTAAAACATTATTATAATTATACATATATTTGTTTGTGATATTGGTGATTGGTGATAAATATGAGCTTTTAATAGAGGTAATACCTTAAAATACATGTATGTGTCGAAGTGTAACCGCAAATACATTACGATGTATAAATATAATAATTATTTTTATTTAGTGTGTTGTTCACACTCGCAGATAGTTTTTTAATACAGAACTCTTATAATGACGGTGTATTTTTTGACGACAACACGATCGCATAATTAATCTTCACGATCTCACGCTATTATTAAAATATAGAGCGGATTAACAAAGCTGGCAAAATGTAGACATTTGAGTGTTATCTCTATTATATCAGGACTCCCTTTAAGTTCGAAGAAACTTGCTTTTCTCCGTCGGTGATAAATGTAATCTATTATACCTATATAAATTCTGATAACGAAGCGCATTTACATTACCGTTCTTGAATGTGTTGTCATAGAAGGTGAGAGCCTGACGTCAGAGCGTAATTCAATGATCGTACTCAATTTGCTCGGGGCTCACTTAGTGGAGTGTTGCGCGATATGTGCATAATTGACTTCTGGGCGTCCCAGCAAATTGACGATTTGCCTAGAATTGTGTAGTTGTTGCAAAATATTTTCACTGCTCTCAGCTGGGACTATTGCCAAACTGAGATCGGCGCCAAGTGGTCCAACAACGCAACTGCTGGAAGTAAGAAAAACCAGAGCGGGCGCAATTAATTAGCACAGCTGCGACGCCTCGCATTGTCAGTTCGATATTAGTTGTCGTCGTGTTGTGTCGAGTGCCGCATACATTTCCAAAACGTCCGAATTTTCATTTGCGAGTTTTCTTCCGCTTTACTTTCCACCTGTGTATTATAGTGCTATCTGAAAAAATAACATTATTTTTGTGTTTTTAATATCCGTGAAATAGGAGGTAGAGAAAATAAAAATATCCAACCGATAAGTGTATTTTGGATAAGCAGACAGATACATTTGTGTACTGAAATATACGCAGCCCCCTGTAAACGTCGTACTATTATCGAGAGCGCCTAAGTGCGGGTGAGGCATACAAAGCAGTTGTTCATTTCACCTTCTATTTCGCTCCGATCCGCTTTTATTTCTGTTGATAATTCCAAATTTAACCGCCTCATTGTTCATTATTCCGTGTAAATAGTGGAGCAGTTGAAAATAAACGTATTTTGGGTTGTTTTCTTATCGTCGCACTTCATGTGCTCTGCTTTCTCTTTTTCGGTGCTGTCATTTTTGGGCGCTGCTTCTTGTGTTTCTTGCACAGCAGTTTGGCGCGACGCAAGTCACCAACGAACCGGATGGTGTCCGCATACTACGCATACAGAACGTCCAGCCGCATCACTGTGGCGAAGTGCAATTGAGCGTCAAACATTGCGGCAAGTCGAGTTCGACGTTACGCGCTTACACCAGCCTGATTGTGCTGCCAGGACGTGCATCCCTGCAAGTCGACTCCACACAAGCCACGAGTGACGCTGATAAGACGATTGCAACTCTAAACGGAGCCGAGTTGGAGGTACCTGCATGCATTTTGGAGGGTCCTCAGGATTGTACCGCTCTTATTGGTGGCAGCGTTAAGCTGAGCGTCTGCTTCGAGGCTGCGCCGCGTGCTCAGGTCAGCTGGTACAAAGGGGTAAGTGTTACACGCATTTTAATCAATTTATATTTAATTATATTTACATTCATAACTGTATGTACTTATGTGGTGGGTTGGTCGGCCTACAGTAGGCGCTTACATTTTTTCCTTATTTTCTCATATGTTGTTCAACGCCGCTGGTTTTGCCATAAAAGTATTTAGCAGTGCAGACAACTGACGTCGACGAACCTTTAAAGGTTACTTGACTTTAAACCAGTACGTAAAATGCAAATTGCGTCATTGTGGACAACAATAGTTACTAACGCCTTTTCTCCTGCTCTACCGAGGGTATAAAGCAAAAGCAGCGTTGTTTAGTCACTACGGAAATTTACCGCTTAAGGAGTTTGTTAGGCCTTGGCTATACAATGAGCGGCATGTTGCTTTTTTCTGAGCGGTTCATTGTTAAAATGTAAATTGAGAAAGACCACATTATGGTGAATTTAAGCATTTTTATAAACATTTACGAAATTTTCAATACAGATTTTCGCATTACAGTCGTATGTCTGTTAATACCTTTGATGTGTTGTTATAAAAATGAAAACTAGATGGACAAAACAAAGAAAAGGAATTTCTGCAGAGCAAAAGCTGGTTTTATTTACTTTACGTTTGGGGACAAGTGCCGTCAGTAATAATTCTATATTTATTTGCCATTTTTATTGTTTGCCGCTCAGCCATTGACTAAAAATTAAAATAGGTTTCATTCTCGAACGCTCAAAAATGTCGCTCATAGAAGTTGACTATTGAAATTAATTTTAAGGGACACTAATTCAACATTCGTAAATCACATACTCTTAAAAAAGCCAGCTGGCGTAAGAGTTGAACTTAACTTAAAAGTATTCGGTAAATAACATTATTTTGATATTAACGAAAATAAATATTTCTAATATCAGCTAAACAAGTCATTTATATAGGATTTTTTACGGATATAAGGCCTTTCTATAAATTTCGAAGCAAACCCAATTTGAGTTAGCGTCGTATGCATGTACGCATGTATTAATATTAATTATACTTACACAGGGTACATGCATACATATGTAACTAGGGATATAATTCAGATCGTCTGCTAAGTACTGGCGTAAATGTAGAAACCCAGCATTGGGTAATATCGTATATAACATAATCCGAACTTGACCATGGATTATCTTATAAGCAATTCGTACTTCTTCCATCGTGCTCTCGCATAAAATTTAAAATGTCAGATTTCGGTTAAAAGAATATTATTAGCCTCATTCTAACTTACTATGTACAAATGGAAACTAGTTTAAATTTATCTGCACATTCCAAATTCGGATTAGTAAGTTTTCAATGAGGAAAGTTTTTGAAAAAATAAAATTTGTTATTTAACATAAGTGGCTTAGAGGGCAACACAATATTAAAGATTTATTTATAGCACCCATTCTATTGAGGTTTGAGGACAGAAAAAATTAATAGACTTGGAACCGGCGAATATCGTGAAAGGAAATATTATAATAATTTTCATTGATTTGTGACAAGGATAATAGGTCTACTGTGAGCTTACGGGGCGGTTTTGCATTTAAAAATATGAATGTACATGTATCTTTGGGTGTCGGAGCTCATTTTACGAACAATTTAAATAATTTCCTGATTGTTTTCGTTTGTAGCTGTGAAATTTAAAAAAGTGTCTTTGAAAATTAAGTTTAACTACAAAAATTGTGCATCGTTTCCATATCACTAATTTGAAAGATAACAAACTACTAGAGTAATTAAGTGAAAGAAAAAATGTTTCTACAAATGTTGAAATATTGCCAGGATCAAGGTCCTCTAAATGTACGAAAACAAAAAGTGCTGAAAATTTGTAGCAAAACCAATTTCACCGAAGACAAGGTTTTTCAATTTCATATTTATTTAACAATTCTTTGTGTTATTAAAGCCTTTACACTATTTGTTATAGTTTTCGGATAAGTGTTAGTGGGTTATTTTAATGTACAATTTATGTCCATTTCTATTAGGTTATTACGATTAGCGCGCTGTCTTCTACTTCCATTTATAGACGACATTATTATGTTTGAAATGCACATAATATTTACATACATATCTACCTACATACATGGAATTGAATTTGTTTTGATCGGAAACTTCTATGCAAAGTATTCAAGTGGTCGCCATTGACTTGAGGTTTTGTGTGGTTCATCTGTCTGACGCAAGCAAATTGCTCGAAATAAATAATGCAATAATAAACAAAAGCGGAATGCTATGACAAACACACAAAAATTAATAATAATTCATTTAAAGCATAAAAGACGAAAATTGTCACGATCGGTTTGCGGTGAGGCTAAGTACCTGCGACGTCGCGGTCTCCTTTGCCTTCACATGCCTTCATACTTATATATAAATATATGAGGGCATGCATCTCTATATACAACTACACACACACACACACACACATATATTCTGCCATACGTAATTGCCTCGAAAACCGCAAGAACAATGCTTTTTTGTGGCGTTCGCGCAACCAAGGCTTGCTCACATTTCCAAGGGCTCATTTCATTTTGAAATATGCAAATGGCAAACAGCAAACTGGGTGGGTGGCTAACTGGTGCTGAGCGCCTGAGTGATTGACTGACTAATGAGCTAATTGTCTGACTGTTGTTGTTGATTTGTTGTCTTGTGTTGTCTATGGCCTTGAGTGACGATGTTCGATTGATCGGTCGCTCATAGCTCAGCTGTGCAGTTGCGCCCCTGGATTCCATGCCACTGCTGTCAAATACCGACGCCGATATATGTGTACATACATACATACCTTTACTACAAGCTTATACTCATATATATTTATTTATTGTTACACTTCAGCACTGAATACTAATGCTAATTGATGATTGCACATATTTTGTTGTCTCTGGAAATTATCTTTGTAGTGCCGTCCGATTGTTGAGCAGCGCAACATTTCCATACGCAGCAGCGCCAAGCGCTCAACGCTGCTCATAACCGACATAGCGGCAGATGATAGTGGCAAATACACGGTGGAGATTATGAATGAGTTGGGCAGCGATGCAGCCGCGGCCTCGGTGGCGGTGGAAGGACCGCCAGATTCCCCCAGCGGCAAACCGAGCATTTCACAAGGTCCCGATCGCATTGCGGTCGCTTGGTGTGGCCCACCCTACGATGGTGGCTGCATGATAACCGGCTTTATGTGCGTACAAACCTACATTTTTTTACACATATGTATGTATGTATGTTCATGAGGTTAATCGTTTTCATTCTTCAAAATTTCAGCATTGAAATGCAGCAAGTACCTGCCGAAGCGATTGATGAGACAGACAAATTGGCTGGTGGCGAAAGCGGTTGGCACGAAATCGCTACCGTTGTGGACTCATTAGCGTACACTGTGAAGAATTTGACACCGAGTGCCACATACCGATTTCGTGTACGCGCCAAAAATGTACATGGCTGCAGCACACCCAGTTTGCCCAGCGATCCGGTTGAGTTGCAAGCCCAAGAAATCTCAACAGAAGGTCAGTGAAGTGTTTATGCAAAATGTACAAATATACAACGACTATACAGGGTGATGCAAAAACAAACCTTAAATATATGATAAATATGTGTATTTTATTATTAAGTTATATTATATCAACTCTTAATGATACTTATTTGATAACCCTGCAACTTGCAGCAGTAATTTACAAATATTTGAAATGTACACCGCCATAATTCGATTGTAAACACTGGGTTGATGTTGGAAACCTTTTGTATTTCCATGATATTCTCAAAGAAATGAGTCCAATGAGACTGCGAGCTTGAGCTACGAGGTGTCTAGTTTGAATCTTAGCAATCACGATCGTTGATCGAAGAAATTTATATAGAACTCGAGACAGATCTGTAGCTTTTGAATATACCATTCATTCTTCACATGAAGATCTTTTCGCTCATATATTTATATCCACTAGTGGTGACCAAGGCTTAAGGGAGATCGGTAATATTTTAATATATGTACATATGTATGTATATCTATTAGCTTTCTTAACGAAAGCCAATTCTTTTTATCACCGTACAAACTTATTTGTATGTTTCCCATAAAACATCTGTAATAAAATATTTAGATACAAAATATCTAAAGAGGAGAAGAGAACATTCTGGCGGCATTAATCGCCAGTGTAGATCTTTACAACCTCATAGAAGGTGTTCTATTGTATCTTCTTCTTCTACTTTAGGGCAACTTCTGTAGTAGTCATTGTAATGTATTCATAGTCTGCTGGCGTGTCTCTCAATTAGACAGTGACCTGTCCTAATAATGTTCTTACATTATTTCTTTTTCAATTTGAGTTGGCATGTGCGGCTCTTATTCCACTACAGTCACGTTCGTCTTTCTTTATTAGCATCTAACTGTAAGGTGGTGCCCAGTCTGGTTAGTTCATCTGCTTTGAAGTTCCAATAATATCACTAAGTCCGGGAACCCATTGCAGGTTTATAGTGAAATATGAAATTAGTGCCACTAATAGCTCCATGCATTCTTTGACTATCTTCGACTAGATTCAATGAGACTTTAGTGATTTTAAATCCGCTTAGCTATCTGTACATATAAATATATTCTTGGTCGAACGAGAAGGCTCTCTTTAATTGCAGTAATTTTTCCGCTTGGAAGACACTGCAGTGATCCGATAGCCGGAAGGCGATTCTGGTATTTAATTCTTCTGAAAAGACACCACTCGTTTATTTGGTTTGGATCCGTCTGTATAGATACTTATCTCTGAACCTTTGCCCACCTTGCCCTTATCCTACTGCTGTCTAGAAGGGATGGCTATGATTAGGGTCGAATTTAGATTCACTTCTAAAGGATTTCAAAAGTCCGTGATATATGGTAGAAACAGGAACTATCCTTTTGCGGGTATCCAGTGCTATAGACGCATTCTATACCATAGCATTTAAGTTTGTTTTCCATGATAGCTTCCTGCCTAAAATTAGTCCCAGATAACGTGGTGTCATTAATTGCAGGTGGTATGAACTCTGGAATTTTGTGTTTCCTAGTAAACATCACTAGCTCAGTTTTGCTTCTATTTAAATTTATTACGCAAGATTTTGCCTTCCGATTTATATCATTTAATATTGTTTGCATACGGTTCGCGTGAGTATTTGGAACTAACAACATGTTCTAGATATACGAACATTTTTTTTCGAGTTAACTTGCTTCTTATTTGATTTTTGATATACTGCAGACAATATTAGTAAACCGAAATTCTCGTTATTATAAATTTTTAGATTTCCACCGACCGATCTGTGTTAAGTCAGGTGGCGACTTCAAAAGTCGCTTCGAAATACTCGATGAATTGGGCAAGGGTCGCTTTGGAGTCGTCTATCGAGTGCAAGAACGTGAAGAATCGAAACAAATTCTTGCGGCAAAGGTGATTAAATGCATTAAGGCGCAAGATCGACAAAAAGTAATGGAAGAGATTTCCATTATGAAATCATTACAACACCCGAAATTACTGCAACTCGCCGCCTCATTTGAGAGTGCACGCGAAATTGTTATGGTGATGGAGTAGTGAGTACATACCCTGTTAATTATATACATACATATGTATAGTATATCTATTTTTACGAATTCTCTCTTTCTCTTTGCAGCATCACTGGTGGTGAGCTCTTTGAACGCGTCGTCGCGGACGATTTTACGCTGACCGAACGAGATTGCATACTCTTCCTCCGGCAAGTGTGCGAAGGTGTCGCCTACATGCACACACAATCGATCGTACACTTGGACCTTAAGCCCGAGAACATTATGTGCCACACGCGCACCAGCCATCAAATCAAGATCATCGATTTCGGTTTGGCGCAACGCCTAAACACGAACACACCGGTGCGCGTGCTCTTCGGCACACCCGAATTCATACCGCCCGAAATAATTAGTTATGAGCCAATCGGCTTTCAGTCGGATATGTGGAGTGTAGGCGTCATTTGTTATGTGCTGTAAGTCCTCCGCTGTTTGCTCAACATACATATATAAATATACTTAATATATTTTTTGTTTACAGCTTATCTGGCTTATCGCCGTTCATGGGTGATACCGATGTCGATACTTTCTCGAATATTACACTCGCCGACTACGACTTCGACGATGAAGCCTTCGATTGTGTTTCCCAGGAGGCAAAGGACTTCATATCGAATTTGTTGGTGCATCGCAAAGAAAACCGCCTGACAGCCAAACAATGCTTAGAGTCAAAGTGGCTGACCCAGGCACATGATGAGAACCTCAGCAATAAAATTTGCACAGATAAACTAAAAAAATTCATTATACGACGCAAGTGGCAGGTAAGAGATAATATCGGTTTTTACATTTTTATATTTTTACTTGAATTCATCTGCTTAAGAGCTAAATACAAATTGCTAATTTTATTTAATAAAGTCTTCTCATTTTTAAACATACATATATCTCATACAAATCAGTTGTTCCGGTGCTTGATGGAAAGAGTTCAAATCTCTTATGAACTTTTCCTAATTAGGCCTGAACACTTTCGAAAGACTGGACATCATTTACAGTTTTTTATTAGTTTTATTATTTTGTTTTATTAATTTTTTGTTTTTTTATTTTGCTTTTTCTCTTTTTTGTTTAAAACTTTTATTTGCTGCCTGCTTTTTTGCTAATACCGCTATAATCTAAACGCCCCGCTTGGCTCATTGCTTTATTGTTGAACGAAAGAAAACCGGCAATGCTATACGCGCTTTGGGCCGCATGGCCACGCTATCCGCTTCCAGACGCAACTCTGCCGTTTCCGGCGCCGGTAGTTTGCCCAACAGTCCACGTCCCTCAATATCAGGCATTCATCATATGTTCAGTCCGCATACAACCGTGCAGATGGGTTCGCTGCACGAAGAAGACGACGACTTCAGCATCGAGCTACCGAACCAGACTACACTCGAACAACAGCGACGCATACAAAAGACGTTGAAGGTGCGTGACAAATCGCAGTGCAGCGAGCGCAGTGATTCCGGTTACAGCGAGTGCTCGAATTGCAGTGTGGGTGGGAATATGTCATGCCATTGCACCGCCGCTGGGTCTGCTGTGCAGGTAATAGTCCAGCACAGTGCTGTGGATGAACTGCAATCAGCAAATGCGGAGGCAACGCTGTCTCTGGGCATACCGCATGATGTGCTCAAGACAAAATTAGAGGAAATCGCGCAGCATGGCGACACCATATGCAAAACAAGTCGTAAGCGTGATGCGTTGAGAAATGCAGCGGAATTGGAATTGGAAAACTCGGCATTGCCACATTTGGTTGAGCAAAATAATGAGTCTATCAGCTCTTTAGAGCACCATATGCGCCAAATAAGTTTGCAACCATCAAAGTCAGTGACAGCGAGTAAAGATACGGGAGGGAATATTGAACACATACAGGTGCTAAAAGAGCATGAGATTGCTCATAAAATTGATGAAACGTTATCGCTCTCAATGCCGCTTAGTTCGACCACGCAAGCTGGGTCATCAGACCCGACAACAGTGTTGGCATCACCACCACTACGTGAACCCATAATGCGCTCAGATTTCACGAACACCATAAAGATGCGTAAGAAATCGCTGGAGAACAATGCGCTACGTGAGAAGCCTAAAGCACAGTCTAAACCGATATACGAAGCGGCGGGCAAGGTGTCACAGCTGAAGAATAAGTTCAATTTGGCCTCCAGTACCGGTGGCGGCAAAGGTGTAAATGCTAAATTGGCGCCCACACAAACTTCACCGCTACCCAAGAGAGACCGCGAACATAAGAAAGAATTTTTCGCCGCTAGAAGCTTCGCCTGCGATAACCAAAGTACCGTTGCAAAATGCTTTTGTTTATAATTTTTTCAATGAAATTTAAATTTTTTACAATAAATATTAAAAAAAAAATATTTTCTTTTTGTTTTTTTCCGCACAGCTAGCGGAACAAGTGCCACAACGAAATCAACGAATTCAACATTACAACAACAACAACCAATACAGCAAAAATATCATCCAAAACAATGCTCTTCCATGCCCAACTCACCGCTGCTTGGACGCTCAACAGCGACGCTTCGGTTAAGCGGGCGCGTACGCGAGGCGACCGAGCGCTTGTCTCAACAGCAAACAGTCGCCACCAGCGCGCGACGCACGGAGGCACGACGTTAGGCGGCACCAAAAGAACCAACAACAACGGTTTAAATGAAAGGCACTCCCGATCCATGCCGCTTAAAGCAGCGTAAACCGGTTGAGGCGCACGTGTGGAAAGAAAAACATAAGTCACTTTCTCATACGGCATACAGTTATGGCATGTAAACATCACGTGTAATATCAATAACGCTAATACGCGCCATCGTGTTGCTCATCCGTATTTGTGTTGCTGCTGACCTCGCGTTGTCCTCGGCTAGCCTCACATCTCATATGATTGCATCTAAATAGCGTTGGCATTGTCAACAACTACATATAAACGTACATACATACATACGTACATGTTATTATTGCTTGCTTGTTGTTGTTATTGTTTAATATTGTATTATCCAAAAATCTCATAATTTTTTGTTATTACTGCACTTGAAATACGCGCAGCACCCACAATTTAACTAAACCTATCCACACTCGAATAAGCCTACAAATAATAATGCAATACTTATGAATTCACGCAAGTACGTGCAGCTCTTACGTACGTAATAACGTACAATTACTTATACATAATCATTAGTGAGAGTTAAGTAATTTAAAAAACGACTTTTTCTACTAAACGAATACATTGGCCGAATGAATGGCCAGCCCGCTCACACAGCTACATAAATACGTCCAAGTAATCAAAAGTGAATTCATTACCTTCGATAGTACTTACATTTCGAATACTTTGGGTTTGTATTTACTTCTGTTATAAATGAAATAAAATTATTTTTACATACATATATATTTGTGAATCCCCACTAAGAATAATTGTTCTAATATATATTGTACTTATGCATTATTTACCAATACACGGTTAATGAATATAGATTAATTGTTTAAAATTACATAACTATATATCTATACTTACTACATACAAGTAAATACATACTTATATAAATAATAAATTATTATATATATGCAATGTTCTTATATTTCGATTGTATCAAGGCGCTGAGTTGATTGAATAAAACGTTGAAGCTCAAAATTTGTTCTTTTGAAATCTGGCCATCAAGAGAGGTTCTACAAAAGTACCGGTTATCATAGGTTACTTTCCACATTTTTATGATATGTATTTATTTGATATGTATTATTTTGCTTATTAGTCTGATAGTTTAGATTAAATGGTTAGAAAAATATATATTGCTTTAGTATTATTAGTATTATCGCAAACGGATTACGTCCCCTTACTGAATCAGCCTTATTTTGTACAAGTACCAAATTTTTATCAGGATATTAATGCAAGTTCGAGATAACTTAACTCATTCTATTAATATTCTTCTGAGATATAAAAGCTTTTGACATCTGATCATCCTCTTATTTCGGAGGCATCTACTCACAAAGCCTGCGCAGCACAAGGCACAACTGTCTTATTCTACACAATGGTAATAGGTAAAATAAAAAGAAATCAATTATTTTCACATTATATTGAATAATTTATTTGTAATGTTTAGTATGATCCGACGAACAAAGATTAAACTATACAAGTCGCTCATTAATCTCGCCCTGCTTTTTGGTGTAGAAGAATGGACGATGTCGACATCCGATGAGACGGCACTAGTAGTTTTCGAGATGAAGTTTCTGCGGATGATTTATGGTTCTTAGAACATGGGCAACGGCTAATACCGCAGACGATGGAACGGTAAGCTGAACGAGTTATACGGCGATATTGACGTAGTTCAGCGAATAAAAAGACAGCGGCTACGCTGGCTAGGTCATGTTGTTCGAATGAACGAATACATTCCAGCTTTGAAAGTGTTCGATGCAGTACCCTCTGGTGGAAGCAAAGGGAAAGGAACACCTCCACTCAGTTGGAAGGATCAGGTGCAGAGCGACTGATTTCTGTTGATATTTCAATTGGCGAATTGTGAGAAGAAAAGACGTTATTGTTGACTCGGCTGTAAACGCTTAAGCGGTGTCTACGCCAGTGAAGAAGTACATTATCCAATTTTGGTGTATTATGCACCGTTTTATTCGATAACTTGTTAGAATATTGGATGTAATTTCATAATTCCACTGTCATATAAACACAAAAACTGGAAAAGTCATTAAAGTGAAAATATTATTCGTCATAGGCTATACCAACCTTCCTGTCTAACTGCCGAAGCTTCTGGCGAGTCACTATCGATGATTGTGGCCTGCTGTGGGTTGCCCTGATGAAACACAATTACTCTCCTATGTCCGAATTAAGATTTTAGCAGTAGGGCAGCAGCACATATTAGATGATTCCTTGCCATTCACAGCATGCACATTGCAAAATACTTCTGACCGTCAATTTTGACGTAGCTCACCCCGATTCTATTACGACCGTTTTCGCTTGTGGTTGTCGTAGGTCATCATAAGCATCGATTTTGTTCCGATTCAGCAGCAATTTGCAGGTGGAAATTCGGTCCATGGTTCTGGACTTTTGTAAAATATACTATAAAAACAGTGCTTACTTGTCGATTGAATCGTTGATTTTATTATTTTATGATTATTTCCGACAATTGACCTTTGATACAAAAATTACCGAAAAGCATTCGCGAACTTGAAATTGCGAGTTTTAGTAGACCTTACTCTTGTTTTTTCTCTCATTTTTTCTATTAGTCATCATGAACAGAGGGAGCAGGGTAGACCTCACGGCCGAACAAACCACAGTTGGCGCGCAGACAGGACTGGGTTTCGACTATTATAAAAACGCTCATTTACACAGAAAAGGTACGAAATACATTACTTTATATTTGAAGTCTTTATTATTGCTAACTTCTAACTATGTGTTAGTAGAAATATATGAGGAAACTGGTCCTAATTGTAACAATACGAAAATATCAACGGAACTAATTCTAGATTCGAAATATATAGATTTATTTCATCTCATGTCAATTGAATAATTAATATAGCAAGATTACAATTCTTAGATAATACTTAAAGTTAGTCTTGGAGTTCTATGAACAATTTCATTTGTTTGGCATCGCTATTTCAATACACTTACCTAGAAATAGTTCTCAACATATAAATGTGAGCTTTTCAAAATTTGAGTAATAAATATACATACATAATTTACAGCTATTGGGTTTGAACACGAGGAATTCCGCATTTGTTCGCATTACAACTAAACTAACTTTACTAGATATTTATAATACCATAAATATAAGGGTTTAAGGTAACTTCTCTAATTGCTGTAGTCGACCAAGGGATTTTCGCGTGGCTTTAAACGCACCCACAAACCGCCCGAGGCGCGAAGTGTAATGCGGAACGTAGCATTGAAGGAGGTCTTGCCGGGCACTGGCAGTAGCTGATAACTCCTCAATAGACGCGAAACAACGGTTTTCATTTCCATAATGGCAAAGCGATTACCAATGCAGTAGCGAGGTCCCGCACTGAATGGTATATAGGCGTAAGGATGGCGTGTCTCCATGTTCTGTGGTGAGAAACGTTCGGGATCGAACTTCTCCGGATCGGGGTAAATGTGCGGCAAACGATGTGTGGCGTAAGGACAAATGAATATATTGCTACCGGCGGGAAGCATGTATTTGCCCAGACGTACTTCTTCACCCAATTTACGTGCCATCAACGGCACACTGGGACACAGACGCAGAGCCTCTTTAATGCACATTTCCACATAGCGCATGTCGCGCAAATCATTCATAGTCGGTGCGCGCTGATCGTCTATAAAAATATCGTTGATTTCCGCAACACATTTATCTTGACAATCGGGGTTTTGAGCGAGCAGAAAAAGTGTGAATGCAACTGCAGCGCCAACAGAATCTTGTCCGGCGAGCATAAATGTGCAGGCTTCATCCACTATATCGTCCTCGGTGAAATCCGCATTGTTGTTCGATATTTCGATCATGTAATCCAGCAAACACTTTCGTCCGATCAAAGTTCCACTCTCCATCATATCACGACGGCGCTTGATCATTTTGCGTGTAAATTCATCGAGACGCTTCTTTTGATCGAGCTCATCTGACGCGATTTTTGTAAACTTGTAAACACTCTCAAAGAGCAGCCACGGTTGCATGAAACGCTCGTTGACCACCACTTTCCCTCTAAAAACAACAAGAGACGAAATGAGACTAGGAGGTAGGGTAGGAATGGAATATTAAACTTACTGCCTAAATGGTGATTGTTCCATATCCACCAAGGCGCTTTGCCGCTTCACCGGTACCCCCAGAACCGCTTCTGCAAAACAAAAGATAACGAAAATTATTTCAGATCGAAAGGTTTGGATCGAATGATCATACTCGTACCATTTAAAATATCAATGACGCAATTGTTGATATATTTGGCGATATTGACTTCTTCATTGGCGGACGCATGTAAGTTTTCGAAGAGCTTTTGTGAGGCGTCTGCGAATGTGCCAATGAAGCGCTCCAGGATGCTCAAATGAAACATGGGCTGTATGAATTTTCGATGCGCGTTCCACTTTTCGCCACTACTCGTTATAAGCCCCTTTCCCAGAAAATTGTGCATCAATCTGTATATGAACACTTTTTCCGTGTGTTTCTTTGAGGACAATATCACTTGCAAATCATCTGGTTGCAGCACCGCGAAGAACGGAAATAGTAGTACCCAAATACGTATAAGAGGACCGTAAAGTCCGAAAGCTGTTGCCACGCGCTTCGCAAGCACTGCAAAGGATGTGTTGTGAATTCAATATAAGGTATGGGTTTCAAATGGAGCTTGGGTTAAATTCTTGAATTGCGACTTACTGTCCTTTTCCTTTATGATCAAGCAATTGCCGAGTATGGGTAATGCTTCCGGTCCTGATAGTTTTAGTGAGAGTAGCACTGATTTGATGTAATCCCATAAACCATAGAGGGTCAATGCGATAGCCAGCAGCGTTGCAAAACTCCATAACTCTGAATGTGTGGCATGTTCGAACTGAAAATAGAAGCAAAAGCAGAGAATTACACTGACTCATTTAATAGAAAACTTGTTTGTTCTGTTCTGCGGAACAGTCGAGGAAATACAAATCAACAAGTGAAAACATCAGACATTTTAAATTTCTGTGAACTCTTATCAGTGATAAACTGCGTAAAACTGTAATCTGAAAACGTGATAGACCTAGGTAAACTATGCACTGCCTATAAGATATGAAAAGAACTTGGTAGGAAAGCTCAAAGTGCGCTTGAAGAATCTACCGGGATGTTAAACCGCAAAAGTTATGTGTAAAGTTAAGTTGTTAAAAGTTATGTAGAATAAATGAAGGAACAGGGTCGTCATAATTACTGGTCATAGTCTGTTGGTGGCGCACGCATTGGTCATAGTATGTTGGGGTTGACAGATCGCGAAGGGTTGACAGACTGCATGAAATGTGAAGAAAACGGTACCAGAGAAATAATGGAGCATCTCTTGTGTGGTTGTTCTGCATTATAAAGACTACGGCTTGAGTTTCTTTTATGTGTGGCTTTCTGGCCAACCAGACTAACCTAAGCTATCAGTGCTAATTACGTAAGTGAAATTGTTTTCAATTCAACAAAAAATTAAAGGTGACGAAGTACTTTTACACGAGGAAGTATTTTCAGTGCCAATTTAATCAATAAGTGTCTGGTGTCTGATCACAGTATAATCAGTTCGCCATCCTTACCAATTTGTATAGGGATATCTCATATGAAATAATAATCATTGTGAGGAAAAGGGAGGAAACGAGGAATCTGGATTTTAACTATTTTTGGTAGAGAGTTGTTCCACTCTTTCACTTTCATATCTTGGACAGAAAAATAATATGTGTAGCGCGTTCTCTAAAACATCCGTGACCCGTCAGAAACTCCAGAAACTCAGATAGAAGTCAGTTTCACTATGTTCTCTCTCTATCCACGTGTATACGCTTCTGATCAGCCTGTGGGTTCATCTCCCCGTCGTTGTCGCGTCCCATGGACGCTACGAATGGTCTCGTATTGTGTATGATGGCAATTTTTAAAGCTCTATTTGCAATACCATCTAGACCTGGCGCTTTTGAATTACCAAATCTGTCTCCGACTGGAATCCCCACCACGTCCGTGATTAAAGGTACATTTAATTCAACTAGGCCTTCTACTCGGGACTGTCTTCCATATAAAGACTGCGCCAGGAAAATAGTTTCCACGACTGTTTTCAATAACGTGGATCAGGTTGGTGCTTGCCCTTTGCCACCTTTGAGTTTCGACATTACTATTCTGTAGGCATTACCTCATCGATTTTCGACGATTTTTTCGCAGAGTTCTTTGAAGCTGAGAGTGAACTCTTTTTAATCGCTTTTTTAAGTTCATTGTGTTTTCTTTTAAACCATTCGCGTAGTCCCGATTCCTTTGGTACTTTCTCCTAGCTTTGTGGCATTCACTTCTTAGAATTTCAATTTCTTTATTCCACCAGTATACGGTCTATATCGTTTGCACATATCAGATTATCATCTAGTGAAAGCTTGAATAGTTCTTCGTCTAGGGTTTCAACTTTCTAACCCTTCATTTGTATTCTTTTAGTAGTCGCACTCCTTCAAGTTTGTGCTGGTAATCCGACTTCAAGCATAATAGCCAGATGGTCACTGTGCTTATAAAGATCACACACCTGCCAGCTGGTTGACCGCACCGGCTACTGACGAACGTGATATCGACCATTGCCACGACCGTTCTTCTCGAAAGTGTTTTGGTTTCCGGTGTTCAGCAGTACAGTGTCGAGCACAGAAAACGCCTTGAGGAGGACATCTCCACGGAGACCCACGTCGTATGACCCATGTTTTTGTGCTGCTCACTAATTATAGCTACGTCTAACTTCTGGTCATATGCTGTCTGCCTTGAATTACCCTAACTTTTGAAAGCTTTTACACGCTTCTTGATAAATGGGACATCTGATGATCGGTGTTATCTCTGCTATTTTTCTTGCCTACGCTACTTAGTGGTTTTTTGGTACAAGTCTTCTCAAAATGTCCGGTTTCTCCACAATTGACACGGCACTTGCTTCTATCTTCCGGGTTGCTGCACGCTTTCGCAAAATGTCCGTATTCGAGACACATAAAGCACCTTCTCAGGCTTTGCTTCGTCCTTACTCTACACACCACCCAAGCTATTTTTATTTTACGTGCGTCTAGCAGTATTCCTGCCTCAAGTGCGGGTAACCTTATTGAAGTTGTTTGCGTTCCAAGGTATGCCCATCTTATGTTTTTGATCGAGTGCTTTCTGTGTGTGCCTTTAAATTTGAGCACATGCAAATGTATGTGCATACAAATTTATTTTAAAAAGCACATGCTCATGTGTGTGTCTCAAAAAAATAAAAAAAACAATTGCTCATGGGTTTTTTATGTTGGAAGGGGAATCTTACATAGATACTGCTACTTCGCAGTAGCATGAGTATTCCCACTGTACTGGACTTGCGAGACGGTACGCCTACGTACTAAACCCTAACTCCGTCTCCTGTAGCTTTACTGGGAGCCCTGTGGGACCGCGGTTAGGCATTTCATTGCAGGGCAAAGCTCTAGGTTCACTACTTCGTTGCTGTTCTATTCTCCTTAGATCCTGGAGTACCATCTTTTCCATTATATACCACGTTTGCCTCGACTGCAACACACATATATGGCACAATGTTCTCTGGAGTTATTTGGCCTGCTACTTCCTTTTCCAGGAACAGCCGCTCGCTTGAATATTTTTGAAAACAGTGAAAAAAGATGTCCTCAGCATTCTCGGTACTATTACCACAGAGAGAACAATCTACTCCCTCATCGTGTCCGTACTTATACAAATACTCCCTGTAACAACCATGCCCCGTTAAGAACTATGTCAAGTAGAAATCAACTTCGCCGTGCATCCTTTCCACCCTTGCTTTTACATTTCCAATTAATCGGTGTGTCCATCTACCCTTTTGAGAGCCCTATTCGGTATACCATCTTGGCCTGGTGCTTTAGAGTTTCCGAAGCGCTCTGCTGCTTGCATTACTTCTATATCAGTAATTTCCGGTGCCTCTACGACCATTGACTTCTCAGGGTATATATTCCCTCCGTCCTGATTTTGTTGAGGAAATAGCGTTTCCACAACGTTTCGAAGTAGCGATGGATAGGTGGACGCTAGTCCTTTACCACCCTTGGCTGTCTTCTTTATACGTGTGACATCTTCGCCCAGTTCTTGCAGCGTTTCGTTCTTTTTGACCGCCCGAAGTATGTCTGCATATGTCATATCATCAGTTTTCGTGACTACAATTGCTTCAGGTCGTAGGCGTGGTATAGTGTCCGCTTTCCTCTTAGTTTGATTTTTGTCTCGTTTTGATTTACTTTGTACAGTGATCCAACCTTCTTCCTTTTGTCGATTCCGCCCTTGCACTTTTAGGGATATTTTCTACCCCTCGCGATTGACATTCCCGCTTGTTCCCGCTGTCTAATGTGGTCTTCTTGTTCATAAGTGTCTAACTGAGATATTGCATTTAACATTTCCCTCATTGGATTGTTTATAGAGCGCTGTGGCGGACGCATCTTATCTGTCAATTGTCTATCTGTCTCTCAATTCATACATAAAGTCTCGTTGGGATAGTACTGCTTTCCCTATCGGCGTGTTCTCTTGTAGAGCCGGTGGTGACGATTTTGCACGAGTAGGCCTATTTGCGGTGAGTACCTTCACTGGCCTTTTTAAAATTATCTATTTCGATACTCGCACTTGTAGATTTATCTACATTAGTGTCGTTCGCTTTCCGAAAGGAGGTTTCCTCTGATTCCAGTATATCACGGTCATCACGACTATAAATACTGCTAGTGACACCGCTATATTTGTTACTGCTATTGTTATTGTTGTATGTGTTTTCATTTACATTTCTCATGCTTATAAATGAATTTCTTAAGCGGCCAATACACTACACCAGCATGCTGGCGCAATCCACTGATGGTGCCAACAAGTTTGCAGCATACACCACACCAGCATGCTAATGCAATATTCATTTTTTTTACAAATTTTATATGCAAAAGGTCGTAATGGATAGAGAAAAAAATTGGTGGGGAAAACGTTTGTTTTTTCACAACTTTTTCCCTGTCGGCCTTAGTTTAATATTTCAATTCTTTTGTTATAGCACTTGTTTCTTATTTCGCGATTACAATATTCCGCACTCTTAATTTTCCTTAAGCACGCCATTGATTCATATAAATCAAGAAATTCGCCCCAAAACAGTTAAAAATGCATTAAATTCACAATACACTACGCCAGCATGCTGGTACATTCTTAAAAACATCAAACTCGTTTCGTTTTTGCTCCAGCAGATTGTGCATTCACACCACAAGAACATACGCGGTCAATAAGCTGGCACCATGAGTTGATTGCGCCAGCATGCTGGTGTAGTGTATTGGCCTCCTTGGTTCAATTACAATTACAAAAAACAAAAAAATGCGAAAAATCTAAAAATCGTACTTTTCGCATTATGTACAAAACGAATGCAAACCGAAGAATATATTTTTGTTGTTTTTTACAGAGATTGGTTGTCGTGTCTTATTGGAGTTACGTGATCTAAGTTCTACCATCTTATACATTTCTCAGCTACACGATGCAATGTAAACACAAAAACCAATCCTAATGAACAAAAATGCATTTATTACGGCATTGTATTTAGATCCTCGTTTTATTTTTCAAAGCTCTATCATGCTATTTTCACAACAAAAATTATAGATCGAGATGTGAAAAATATTTCGTAATTGTATTAAAAAAAATATATTTAATTTTAATTAATTTTAAAATTTAATATTATATTATATTAAGAATCATTAAATAAATACCAATGAAAATATGCTGCGGTTGCAAAATACAATGACGTTGAGATCTCTAAATCTAGTAGTTTTAGCTGTTCCAGCAAACCAACTCTCAGTGAAACGGCCATTCAATGCATTATCACTGATTTTAACTAAACATCGTACAAAACTTAACGATTCTACCATTAATAATTTACTTATTACAAAACTAAATTTCGAATTCAGATTCCTCACAATGCAATTACTTGTATCATTTAATAAATACTAATATTCCCTTAGTATCGTTGAAACAAAAATATTTTTCTATTTGAGTTCGTAATGTGATGTGCAAATTTTCAAACAACACACAAAGAAATACTCGTCTAAATATGTAACTGAGAAAGCGAGTGCATGTTATATTAATTTCACAATAAAGTACACTTTATATTGAATATCAAATATTTTGTTGCATGTTTTAAAGTGACGCTGCCTAAGTGTAGCGGTCTCCCAACATTTCTATAACCATTTAATAGTGAAATGCTCCGAGATCTTCAAAATAGCTGTTTATTATTTTTGTCTAACTCAGCGACCCACTCTCTAGTTCAAAGAAAGAGGAAATAGTTGCTATACACCAAATCTGACGAATACCGATTCAGGCTTTAACACCGATTATGATCTTCCTCCATTATTCCAAATGTCGTCCAAAAAATATATTTTTAATTATTGGGCTTTCATAATACGTACTTGCAAACTGATCCTCCGGTTTGTAAAAGCATAGTTTTGTCTGTGGTGAGCGAATATGTCAAAAACATAATACGCACCTCAGTCTAAATTTTTATTTGTACGCATATGTGTACACAAAACAGAGAACAACTCAACCATAAAGCATATTAGTGTTAACAATTTATTCAAATATAGTAATCTCTACCGGTATTTGTATCAATGTTGGCTTAAATGCGTGTACATTTTTATATGGAATGCGGGTGTAGGGCAAATTCATTATATCAAAATGAATTTGTAGCCGCTGGGTGTATTAATTTCGAACAAATTTTAAATTGCTATATGTGTTTGTAGCGGCTTTTGAACTACAACGAAACATTTGAGAAAACTATAATTTCGTCTAACTATTCGTCAGGTCGCGGATAGCCGGACGGCCTGGTCAGCAGGCCTGGTCAGTTGCGAAATAAGTTTAAATGAATAATCAATCCCCGAGGATGAGCGACAGGAGCGGAGGAAGCGGTAAAAAGCCAGCAAACCGAAGATGTTCCTGTGACAGAGGCGAACCGACACCACCTCTTAGAAATAGGTGCATGGGCATGTAGAGTAATACAAAAATACAGGCGCGACGGACCCATAATGGGCGGCTTCCTGGTCAGCGTCTGTTCACCATGTTAGGTGCGGCTAATTTAATAATCTGACCGGTACACTGCGCGACGCACTTGGAATCTCTTGAAGTCTTGACAGCGACGTCTTCGCTGGTGAGATTAAAAGGGTGATGTGAATTTGCTCTACCGAGGTGTCAGCCGTGCGGTGTATCAGTAAATAGCCACCTCGTCCGTCCGTGTTTTCCGGGACTGGTAAAGCGAAGGACAGGCCTCAAGGCCCCGTTCCTGTCAATTTCTGCCCGCCCTTCTACCCACGATGCGCTGGAAAAACACAAAGAATGGAGAATGAACTGAGAGCAAACAGCAGCAGTAACATATACGGCAGTATAACGAGTAGCGCTACTCAGAGTCCTGGTAGTGGTAACAAGATGTCAAAAGTGGAACTGCCCAAGAGACCGCCGAGCACTCGTGGAGTTAGCGCTGAAGATGACCCCTTCAAACTTGCATCAAGACTTGTTCAATCACCTATAAAAGTACTTACGATGGAAAAGCCTGCGAGAACAAGATCTTCGCCACCTGCACTACAAGATAGCACGCCTACAACTGAATCGACACAATTGGGTAATGACGTCATGTCAGAACTAGGGGAAACCATTAGGAAGTTAACAGAAGCAATGCGCCTGCCGCAACTATCGATTAACAACCAAATCCGTGACCTACTTAGCTCTGTGACGAAACTACACGCACGCGCTCAAAGAGACTTTAACAAAACCATAGAGAGCAAACGAAATGTTCATCTTAGTCTCACATCGGTGGATTCTACACCGAAGGGAACGCGCGAGGATGAGCCGCAGACGCGAAGGACGCCGTCTAGGAAAAAAGCAAGTCAAGGGGATGTGCTAAAGATGGTCAAGGTGAGCAAAAAATAGGAAGATAACTCTCCCGTAAATGGAAAGAAAGTCACGGAAAAGGAAAATGGATGGACGCAGGTCAAGCGCAAAACACAGACCAAGAAGGCAGCCTATGTTCCACGTCCGAGACCGGATGCAATAATTATTGCGCGAGCTGCGAGAGCTCGGGGAGAATGTATCCAGGATCAGGAAGACGGAAAAACGCGAGAACCTGCTGGAAATGAAGAAGGCGCAGATGTTGAACACGGGGCGATATCAAAACGAAATATGCAAGGTACTAGGAGACCAGGCGCTGATAAGAGCTTTAACCCATGAGATAGCGGTGAAGAAACGCGAACTTGACGAGGTAACCACTAGGGATGACATAGCCGAGGCAATTAGATCGCAATTTACGTAGTTAAGTTCCCTTGAGGAAAGTGCGATCAAAACACCAGGAAGGCATATGCGGGCACGCAGACGGCGGTAATTAGCCTACCAGTAACGGACGCAAAGTAACTTCTCGATGCTGACAAAATTAAAATTGGCTGGGTGGTCTGTAGAATAAGGGAGAGGCCAAATCTAAAAAAGTGTTTCAGGAGCCTAGAATATGGGCAACTAAACTTTCTAAATTCAAAGTGTTTGCAATGAGATCATTGCAAAAATCAAAGATTGGCTCACGAGAACTAAATTATAGCTTGCTGGGAAAAAACCAAAGCTGTTCTTATTACGAGCAGAAAAAAACTAGAAACGATCACCCTAAATATTGATGGCTACATTGTTGTAACGCAAAACTCACTGAGGTATCTTGGCGTTATGATCGATACGAGGCTCAATTTCAAGGAACACATCGAGAAAGCATGTGGCAAAGCGGCTATAGTGACAGCGGCTATAGTGACAGCGGCCCTATCGAGAATCATGGTCAACCAAGTCTTTCCCAATCAGAATTTGAAAAAGTCCTTGATGAGCTGGTTAGGGATGCCCGTACCACCAACCCGAACATAATAGCTGGTGACTTCAATGCATGGGTCTTAGAATGGGGAAGTAGAAGCACAAACCATCGAGGACAGACATTACTCAAAGCTTTCTGCCTACTCGAAATTGTCCTACTAAACACAGGTGGCAGAAACATTTTTGAAAAGAATGGTCGTGATACTATTATAGATATAACTTTCGATAGCAAATCCCTGACTCGAACGACAAAGTGGCAGGTGCGTGATTCGCTATTATCATAGATGTAGAAAATCACTCCATAACCGTAAAAAAAGTGCAAGCGTAAGAAAGGTAAACACTAAAGGGTGGAAAGAAGACACCATTGATGAAAATTTATTCAAACACATGTTGATTGAAGACATACCCGAATCAGAAAGCATAAATCAGATGGCTAAGCTGGTAGTCCAATAAATCTGGAGAGCCTGTGACGCCGCCATGATTAGAAAGAAACAAAGCTTTAAAGGTAAGCCAGCTTACTGGTGGAACAGCGAGATCCACCAATTGCGAATAGATAGTAATAAAGCGAGGCGACAGTACCAGAGGGTTGCAGGCACGGTAGAACATGAGAGTCTCCGCAAAAATTTCAGGAGTAAACGAAAATTTTGGAAAAAACAATAAAAGCATCTTGTTTCAAAGAACTTTGTAACAAACTCGATGAAAATCCTTGGGGAGGAGCGTATAAGTTGGTCATGCCTAAGGTTCGTGGTCCTAAAGGAGAAGCGCCGACCTGTCCAACTCTACTAAAAAATGTTGTAGAAGCGTTATTTCCAACACAGAACACGTGTGAAGAAGAGCTATTACCACACCATGAGGTAGTTCACGTAGCTAAACCTAATGTTACGGAAACGGAAGTAATAAATGCTGCTGTGCGTTTCGACAATGCCAAAGCACCAGGTCTGGATGGAATTCCAAATCGTGCTTTGAAGATCGCAATAAAGCAAACCCAAAAGAGCTTTATTAAAGTATATGGAAAATGCTTGACTAGTGATGTTTTCCCAAAAATATGAAAAAAACAACGCTTAGTCTTATTGCAAAAGCCGATCAAAACGGCTGGTGTCCCAATCACTTATCAACCACTTTGCATGATAGACACAATTGGAAAAATCTTGGAGCGATTGAGTTCTGAACGTCTCGAAGCGCACCTTGAAGAAGTGGAACCGGAATCGCAGAAATTGAAGGTACTAGGTGGATGCATGGTACCAAAAAATACTGTGCAATCATCACCTTTGACGTAAAAATGCGTAATTCAGCGTACTGACCACATACATGCCTTAGTGAACCTTGAAACACCGGTATATTTACTTCGAATTATAAGAAGCTATTTGTCCGGCAGGCTGTTGTTTTTCGACACAGAGAAGGGACTAAAAGTTAAAAAGTTATGCAGCAACGGGCCTCTGTCGAAAGAAGCGAATATGCTGATGATATTGCTGTGGCAATCGTAGCAAAAGAGGCAATCTTAACATCAGATTCAAAGCGTGTGTGTTTTTACGTCCCAGAATATTAAAAATTGGCTGGATGCGTCAAGACTTCAGCTGGCGAGACAGAAAACCGAAGCAGTCTTGATTATGAGTAGAAAGAAAATAGAGACTAATCCTCTAAAAATTGATGGGCATACTATTGGAACGCAGCCATCACTAAAGTATCTGGGCGTACAAATATATGCGAGACTGAATTACAAAACTCATATCGAGAAAACCTGTGAAAAGGCTGCACGAGTGATCTCAGCCTTATCCGGAATTATGGCGAACATAACTGGCCCAAAACAAGATAGAAGGCTACTTTTATCGAAAACTAGCTAATCTATTTCGTTGTATGCGGCACCTGTGTGGGCGCAAGCATTGGGTCACAAAGCATATGCCAGAATGGTGAACTCGTTATTCAGATTAAGCGTCATTAGAGCAGTTCAGCGCATTCCGCACAGAAAGACAAAATATTCTTAAGGAATGACAAAACCGTTGGAATGCAACAACCAAAGGGCGATGGATGCATCGGCTTATAAAAAACGTCGAAACTTGGGTAGATAGAAATCATGGATATACGGATTTCTATATGACCCGGTTTCTAACTGGACATGAATGCTTTAGAGAGTATCTCTTCAAGTTTGGCCATGGTAATGGAGTGATGTGTTGCTTTAGTAGTAACGCAAACGAAAATGTTCTACATATTTTCTTCTATTGTTCGAGATATAATGTAGAACGGGCTCAAATAGAACAACAGATAGTCGAGCGACTATCACCCGATAATATAGTATTGCATATGATGCGATCAAAACAGATGTGGCTTGATGTAAAGAAGCTGACAGCAGCGGTTCTAACCGAATTGTGAAAAATGGAACGAATACGAAAGGCCGAAAACAGGGCCTCAAACAGAGGATAAATACAGTGAGAGACGCGAGCCAATAGGCAAAGCTTACCTTGCGAAGTAATACTTAACGGTAGTCCCACAAGTTAGATATAAAACTGACAAAGTTAAGGGTTTAGCACGTAGGCGTTCCGGTGCGCAAGTTCGGCATATTAAATTTCAGTATGGACCCAAAAGGAGTGGTTCCGAAAGAGGTGTACCAAGCGTACGGAACGAATCATGCATGCTGTCATTCCGGACAGTATCTTTTAGAAGATTCCCCCTTCGATAACAAAAAAAAAAAAACACGTACATACCTACGCGTTATGATGCGGCACTTTCATGAGTGAAAATCAAAGCAAACTGTGTTAGTACGTGAAGGAAATCATTTCAAAGAATGTGTGCACTCACATTACTTATAATAGTTGAATGGAAATAAACAATACGACTCGATAACTATCGGTTCATGCAATTGATATGTTCGTGCTGACAACTACAAACGATTAACTATAATGAATTGTTATTTATCTATTTCAATTTGTTGTTCAACAACTAATTTTTGGCATGTGGAATTTCAAACACAATAAGTGCTCTAAATATGTATGTATGTGTGAATAATAAATGATGAGGCACTTAACCGCAAATAAGATTTACAGAGATGTCAAACATATACATATGGACATAAACATAATAAACAATTAAATCGTTAAGTTCAAATCATTGTTACCTCGTTGAGCTACATACATAGTTATCAGTTATGTATATGCACCAGGTTGGTGATACAAAAGGGAATGTGGAAGAATGCGCCTTCTATCCTTTCCCAAAAGAAAACATATTTCGGCAATTAAATGAGGAAGTGCACTGCTGCACATATACACGAACTCAGGTGAGTCGTACGAACTTAAGCGACACAGCCGCAAGGGTAATGCTCTGAACACAAAGACGACGACACGACACGACGTAGCAACGGCTGACTACAAATGTCGCAATGTATCAAACAGCAATTTCATTGCTGCCGTACTGAAACCTTTCACTTCAATAAAATTTACATATTTAGTTTAAAGTGAAATTATTTGTGCCAAAAATGTAAAAATAGGTGGATTTATTTCCTTTAAATAACACTGGTTTACAGCAAAAATGTTCCATGAACGCCACTATCCTATTTGTATGTGGAATCGCTCGCTGATTTCGAAAATCGACTTATTTTTTTTCTATGAATACGTTTTTGAGATATTTGAAATTTACCGTTATTTGACCAAAAAAAAAGGTGTCTTCACTTAATCATGTATATCTCACTGACCAGTTGAGCAATCTTACTGCAAATTATAGAAAATGAAAGTGAATGAAATTTCCTAAAAATATTGCCTACTCCATTTTTCCATAGGCCTTATAATTTCAGAGAAATTGATTAATAACTTCGAGTTTTTAAATTTTTTTATGAAAAAATTGAAAAAAGTAAACTTTGGCAAGAAAAAAATTTTAAAACAAAAGATATTTTTAAATTCTTTTTTTTATTTCATATGAAGTCCTGTTTCTTTAGAAAAAAATAAGCTACCAACGAACAAAATCCATGGATAAATAGGAAAGTTATACATGATCAAATAAATATATCAAAGTCTCGCAAAGTCAATGTATACGTATATGCGTATGTAGTGTGTAAAGTAGAGGTGGGATATCTGGCTATGCGCTGTTTCTGTTAAGTAAAAAGTAAATTTTCATGTCGTTTTTATAGCTAAGTTTATTGCTGTCTATGAACAATCGCCACTCCTCGGAATTGACCAAACTCTTTGAATAATCCGGGAATGTCTTTGCAATAGCATACATTGTCTTCCTTCGTATAGTGTTTGGCAAATGGTTCGTGACGATTTCTATAATATGTCACCTTAACATGGGGTGACACGAATTGAAATTGTTGCATACGAGAGGCATGTAGCTCAGCTTTTTCCTTGGATAATTCCAAATCTCTAATCCAATCGTTTAGTTGCGCTTGTGATAGAAGGTTTCTCTCGTTTTCCATTAAAAATTCATTAGAACTTGATTTCCCATATTCAGATGATCCTTCAGATACTGCTGTTGACAACGAAACTGGATACGCAACTTCAGCTGAATGTGGAACTGGCAACGAAACGGTAGGTACGTTAGCATAAATCACTTTTCTTGATTTTCCAAAGCCAAGTACTTTTGTCATACAAATATAACAATCTTCTGAGTGGCATGTAGGTTCTCGCCATATCATTGGTACAGCACCTGACACCTCTTGCTTTCGATGCAAACTACCTACTACAACAGTATTTGAGTATTACTGTTCTAAAAGTATTATTTTATTATTATTATTAGTTATTAGTTTATTCTAATGATATTCGAAAACAATCCCACCCCTACCTTACACACTACATACGCATATACGTATACATTGACTTTGCGCGACTTGGATATATTTATTTGATCATGTATAACTTTCC
This sequence comes from Zeugodacus cucurbitae, assembly GCF_028554725.1. Lineage (NCBI taxonomy): Eukaryota > Metazoa > Arthropoda > Insecta > Diptera > Tephritidae > Zeugodacus > Zeugodacus cucurbitae. The sequence goes on along the minus strand of NC_071671.1, from coordinate 39,519,274 downwards.
TATTTATCCATGGATTTTGTTCGTTGGTAGCTTATTTTTTTTCTAAAGAAACAGGACTTCATATGAAATAAAAAATTAAAAATATCTTTTGTTTTAAAATTTTTTTCTTGCCAAAGTTTATTTTTTTTCAATTTTTTCATAAAAAAATTTAGAAACTCGAAGTTATTAATCAATTTCTCTGAAATTATAAGGCCTATGGAAAAATGGAGTAGGCAATATTTTTAGGAATTTTCATTCACTTTTATTTTCTATAATTTGCAGTAAGATTGCTCAACTGGTCAGTGAGATATACATGATTAAGTGAAGACACCTTTTTTTTTTTGGTCAAATAACGGTAAATTTCAAATATCTCAAAAACGTATTCATAGAAAAAAAATAAGTCGAATTTCGAAATCAGCGAGCCATTTCACATACAAAATGGATAGTGGCATCCGTGGAACAAAAAACAAATTCAAATTTGTGATCCAGTGTAATCAATTCTTATTATGAATGATATATCAAAGTTATTTTACGTTTCCGCTGGCAAAATAACGTCATACTTGTGAGAACTTTGAATAATTTTACATCTCACATGTTAGTGGCAGCTCTACAGCGGCCATTGTCGTCGGCAAAATTAGAAACATGTCTAATTTGGCCACAGCGAAGACTTCAACCCTTTTGTCGCGAAGTCGTGCTGTTGTCTAAAAAACTGTGCCCATAAGAACGCGTGTATTTTAATATTTGACAGATGTCGCTCGTCGCTTGTCGTCATCTATGTGTTCAGCACTTAACACTCGTACTAACTCGTAAGTTCCGTTGGCGCTTCCACACTACGGCATTGTTGCACTAGTTATATACATATCGAAATACTTGCGTTTCATGCGAAACATGCCGTTACACCTACATACGATAAAGCTCATGCCGGCCGTTTGACAGGTCAAGTTTGTTTGGGATGTTTTGTCGGTTTCGTTCGCAGCTTTTATCTTTGTATGACAGCTGGTACAATAAATGTGACAAGATATATATAAAGGTGACATTGTAAAATCATTAATACATAAAGGCGGATTGTTGCATAATAAGCAATAATTAGTAAAACCGCTCACACCACATAAGCGGGCAACATATATTATTAAACGAGTCTACACAAGCTTACATACCTCAAGATGTAGACGCTGTAACGAATGTTTCGTTTAAATATTCGAAATTGCATAGCCCTGGCAGATAGTATAAAGAAGCGAGATATGTGATCCTGCACCTAAGTTTCACCTTTAAATTTAGAAGCATATATTTAAAAGTGAATACAATTTTTCATTCCAAGAACTTATTCAAGTCTAGCATTTAAAAAAATTGTTTTGTCCCACAGCCTTCTTTAGAGTCCTCCTAAAAACATTATTAAATAGTTCGAAAATGGACAAAACTGTCCATTTCCTGTATTCATTACATGAAACATTAAGCACGTATTTTAGTAAAGCATATTTATAAATACATGCATATATATTTTTATTAATATTGCAATATTTGATTATTTATATTATTTTATATTATATTAAGTCTGTCATTTTGTACAAAAATATGTAAACTAAAACAACTTTGCATTAAAAAACACATTTTGGTATTTTCTAATAATTTTTATAATATGGAATCTATAACTATATTCGTGCAATTTGCCAGGAAACGTCGTAACTTGATTCTTTAAAAATTTGAAGATGAGGAACTGGAAAAATTTGCCTAACACAGGAATGCTCTGTATTTTGTGAACCGGGTGAACCCATTATTGGGGAACGCTACCGATAACAAATCATCAAATTGGCTTGTTTCCTTCTTGGCGGTCTTATGGGATAGAGACCACAAATTGTCAAATAGATGGGAAAATTTTATAGCTTCAGATGAGCAATACTTTGAGTAATACTGATGCAATAATACAATTTTACTTAAATAAAACACAATAATCAAATCATTTCCAATTATAATTGCACATTTGCTTAAGCAATTTTTATACTCTCGCAAACATGTTGCAAAGAGAGTATAATAGTTTTATTCACATACCGGTTGTTTATATCTCAAAACGATCATGATAACTTCAGTAAAAAGTAAGATATTTTGACAAAACTTGGTATTTTTTTTAAGTGGGTGTGGCCCCGCCTTAAATATGTTTTTTGTATATATGTATTTCGTAAACCGTTAAAGCTATATAAACCAAACTTTCTGCAATCATTCCTCTTACCCCATCACACAATATGAAAATAGGTGAGATTGGATAATAACCACGCCCACCTCCCATAGAAAGATTATGTTCAAAATTACTAAAAGTGGGTTAACTCACCAACGGAAAACGTCAGAAACACTAATTTTTACAGAAATGACAAAAAAAGGCTGCACTCAGATTAAAAAAAATATATAAATGGGCGTGGCGTCACTCATTTATGGGACAAAAACCATAACTCAGAAACTACTCGACCGATGTCCATGGAATTCGGTACATAATACTTTTTTGACATTCTGATATTATTCATGGAAAATAGGTGAAATCCATTCACAACCACGCCTACTTCTCTTATAATGCAATTTTGATTCGTTCACTTAAACTGTATTTGAGGTGTGGCATGACCTGTGGGAAAATTGTCGTAATCGGACTATAATATCTCGAGGTCCCGGATAACGAATATTTACAAAAAAAAACAAGGGTTTAAAGAGCCCTCTCTTTGCAAAACATAATAATGGAATGAAATAAATGTTTCGTTGTTCTATGACATTTGCTCGATACTAAAGAATAACAAGTAAGGAAAGGCTAAGTTCGGGTGTAACCGAACATTTTATACTCTCGCAATTTATTGATGTAATTTTATAAAGATAACACAATTCGACCCATATATTCGGTATAAAGTTCAATAAAATAACGAAAATCATCATAAATAGTATATGGGGACTGAGGTAATTCCTAAACCGATTTCACTCGTTTTCACCACCAAGATACAATGTATCGAAGACTATACGCCCACTTAATTTAATATTACTTATAATTAGGTATATAGGATCTGGGGGAAATTATGACCCGATTTTTACCATTTCAGGTACAGAGAGACACTGTTATAAGAAAAAAATTCAGAGGGAATGAATTACATAAAAATATCTGAGGTATTTACCTATATTTTCGGTGAAAAATTACCCTTAGGCACTGAGTTCTTCATGTTCGATATCAGGGGCCTAGAAAAGTCATGGTTCGATTTTGACAATTTTTCCACAACTGATGTCACAGCTCAAATACAGTATTTGTGTAATGTTTTATTCCGCTATCTCCATTTGTTCCTAATGTATATATGTATGTATTATAAAGTGAACGAATTAAAAGAATTCAAAATTGAGTTAAATGGGAAGTAGACGTAGTTGTGGACCGATTTCGCCCATATTCCACCAGTGTCATCAGGGTGTCAAGAAAGTGTTATATACCGAATTTCATTGAAATCTGTTGAGTAGTTCTTGAGATATGGTTTTTGACCCATAAGTGGGCGACGCCACGCCCATTTTCCATTTTGTAAAAAAATCTCAGTGCAGCTTCCTTCTGCCATTTCTTATGTAAAATTTGGTGTTTCTGACGTTTTTCGTTAGTGAGTTAACGCACTTTTAGTAATTTTCAACCTAACCTTTGTATGGGAGGTGGTCGTGGTTATTATCCGATTTCTTTTTTTGGACTGTATAAGGAAATGGCTAAAATAAACGACTGCAGAAAGTTTGGTTTATATAGCTTTATTGGTTTGCGAGTTATATACAAAAAACCTATTTGGGGGCGGGGTCACGCCCATTTTTCCAAAAAAGTTACATTCAAATATGCCCCTCCCTAATAGGAATCTATGTTCGAAATTTCATTTTCATAACATTATTTATGGCTTAGTTATGACACTGTATAGGTTTTCGGTTTCCACCATTTTGTGGGCGTGGCAATGGACCGATTTTGCTCATTTTCGAAAGCAACCTCCTCAGGGTGCCAAGGAATATGTGTTCCAAGTTTCATTAAGATATCTTAATTTTTACTCAAGTTATCGCTTGCACGGACAGACGGACAGAGGGACAGACGGGCGGACATACATCCGGATTTCAAATCCACTCGTCATCCTGATCATTTATGTATATATAACCACATATCTATAACTCTTATATTTCTTGGTGACACAAGTGAACAAAACTATTATACTCTGTGTACAGGTTGCGAGAGTATAAAAATTAGGTAACAACTTGTTATAAGTTGAATGCATTTGTTTGCAATATATTATTTGGGATTTATATTTAAAATCAGAATTAAATAATTTAAAAGAAAAAATACATCCATTTTGTGCTTATGTGCTTTTGTAGAAAGTGAAATGCATTTAAAATGGTTCTTCCCCAGAATCTCCAAACAGATTGTTTCATATAAGCCTGTTTATAATGACAGCTGTGTTTACATTGTCGTAGTATATTAACTTAATAAAAAGGTCATTTGACTTTAACTCGTGCAAAATGTACTACGAAACAATGACAAAGCTTGACAAATTAGTAACAAATTTATTATAGCCTATTAACCTTTGACCGCCCATTTAAAAATATTTAATTTAATTATAAATACTTATAAACACATGTGTGTATGAGACGCATCTACTTATTTCGATGGGATTCCTCGCAAAGTGAAACTGCGAACCTTTGGCAACACATGTGAAAATGATTCGTTAATGTTTAAGGCATCGGTGTCATAATCATTGTGAGTAATATAATTGAAATGGAAAAACATTCTCAATAGACATATTCCAGTATATTTACAAACCACATATATGTGTATGTGATGTACTAATAATAAATTACAACGGTTAATGCCTACATATAATTAACGTTAAGTTAACCCATTTAGATAATGCAAATTTAATAGGTGGGAACAAATAACACTTTAATGCATTTGTGAAAATGGTTTTTAATTAAAAATATTAATTATTTTCGTTTACACTCATAATGACACACAATATACTATAGCTAACGTAGTTTATTTCCAAATTTCGGCTTTTGTGCAACAAACTTAATGGCAACTTCCCACACAGCAGCTATATTGCGTGTTTCTAGCTTAACTAGTACGTATAGAGTAGTATAGTACGTAACTACGAAACTTCGTATTCTTATAATATAGATTTACAATCCTTAAGAGATTCCATATACATATGTACTTACATTTAGAACAATGAATATCTGCTATTTATGTGACAAATGTATTACTGGTCCCAACTTTATTAGAACTGAAGATAAAGCAGTCGAACTTTTTTGGTTCTCTACGTTAGTATCAATCTTATACATAAGTTCTAATTGGTTGTAGTATGATGGTGCAACGAGTTTCCAACAACAAGCCATACTGCCAGTGAAGCTATCACTTTATTGGAACGAACTCTTGGTGAACAAATTCACCTGACATTTGGTTGCATAGGTCATGTGATTAGACTGCGTCGGATTATATACAAGGTGTTACGTCTATCATTCGACCAAATTCTATTACACGTGGGTTCATTTTCTAAATACAATCAATATTGTGAACTAATAAAGTCGGAAAAATTGAACTGATGATATTCAAAATATTGTTTAATCGAAAGTTTAAATGGGTGATATCTAATTAGAACTATTTTCAAATTATGCCAAGTGGGTTACTTTTAAAAAGCTCATACTAATTTATCTTCAGATTTCAATTGATTGCCAATTTACTTTTTCTAAACTTATACATAATTGGAGTTTGGAGGATGGGATCATGTGTAGAAGTTCATGCAAGTGAGGAAAGTTTTTGATTGTCATTCACTTGGGAGTGACCAGAAACGATTCTACTCCACATGGTTCAAGCAGCTCACGACTTCCGGTTTTAGACCAAGTATCCTCTGGGTAGCCAACAGACATCCGTTTGAAGGCGAGCTAAAGTGAGAAGGCGAAGCCCGCTTATGCGGTTGTGCGTAGGGCTTGGGACCCACCACATAAAAACGAAGTACCAATAAAAAATCGACGAAAGCCTCGGCTAAGACACCCCCCTTTTGATGACGACCCCTGTAAACGTTTAAAGGACTACGATTTAATGGCATGCACTTGGAATGTCCGGAACCTTAATTGGGAAAGTGCCTCTGCCCAGCTGGTTGATGTCCTCATACGACTAAAGGCTGACATCACCGCCATCCAAGAAGTGCGATGGACGGGACAAGGACGGAAGAAGGTGGTCCTTGTGACATCTACTACAGCGGCCATATAAAGGAGCGCAAATTTGGTGTTGGATTTGTGGTGGGAGAGAGACTCCGTCGCAGAGTCCTGGCATTCACCCCGGTGGATGAATGTCTAGCCACAATCCGCATCAAAGCGAGGTTCTTCAACATATCGCTGATTTGCGCCCACGCCCCAACGGAAGAGAAGGACGATGTGACCAAAGATGCTTTCTATGAGCTCCTAGAACGTACCTATGAGCGCTGCCCCCGCCCCCCCTGTAGTACCAGATTCCAGCATAAGAAAATACATCAAGCTACTTGGCTGTCTCCTGATCGAAACACGCGGAACCAAATCGATCACGTTGTGATAGACGGAAGACATGTCTCCTGTGTTTTAGACGTGCGTACGCTCCGAGGACCAAATATAGACTCGGACCATTAGGTGGTCGCAGCGAAGATACGCACCCGCCTCTGTGCAGCAAAGAATGCCCGTCAACAAACACAAGGAAGGTTAGACGTCGAAAAGCTGCAATCGCAACAGACAGCCACGAAATACTCTACTCGACTTGCACTCCTGCTCTCTGAGAGCACTCATCAGCATCTCGGTATAAGGGAGCTGTGGAACGGCATCTCAAACTCACTGCGTACCGCTGCAGCCGAAACAATTGGTTTTCGGCAACGACAAAAAACAAGCTGGTACGATGAGGAGTGCCGTCTCGCAGTGGAGAGAAAACAGACTGCCTACCTCGCAACGTTGCAACGACACAACACGTGCGGGATGGGATAGATACCGAGAGCTGAAGAGGGACGCGAGACGCATCAGCAGACAAAAAAAGAAAGAGGCCGAAATGCGTGAGTACGAAGAGCTTGAGAAGCTGGCAGATAGAGGGAATGCTCGAAAATTTTATGAAAAAATGAAGCGACTTAACGAAGGTTTCAAGACCGGAGCATCCTCATGTAGAGACCAAGGTGGTAATCTGGTAACCGATGTCCAGGGCATACTGGGATTATGGAGGGAACACTTCTCCGACCTGCTGAATGGGAGTGAGAGTACAACACCAGGAGATGGCGAACCCGATCCCCCAATCGATGACGATGGAACAGATGTTCCATTACCCGACCATGAAGAAATTCGAATAGCAATTACCCGCTTGAAGAACAACAAAGCAGCGGGGGCCGATAGATTACCGGCAGAACTATTCAAATACAGCGGCGAAGAACTGATAAGGTGCATTCATCAGCTTCTTTGCAGAATATGGTCGGAAGATAGCATGTCTGACGATTGGAATCTCAGTGTGCTCTGCCCAATCCATAAAAAGGGAGATCCCACAATTTGCGCCAATTACCGTGGGATCAGCCTCCTAAATATCGCATACAAGGTTCTATCGAGCGTATTGTGTGAAAGACTAAAGCCCACCGTCAACAAACTGATTGGACCTTATCAGTGTAGCTTTAGACCTGGAAAATCGACAACTGACCAGATATTCACCATGCGCCAAATCTTGGAGAAGACCCGTGAAAAGAGGATCGACACACTCCACCTTTTTGTCGATTTTAAAGCTGCTTTCGACAGCACGTAAAGGAGCTGCCTTTACGCCGCGATATCTGAATTTGGTATCCCCGCAAAACTAATACGGCTGTGTAAATTGACGTTTAGCAACACCAAATGCTCCGTCATGATTGGGAAGGACCTCTCCGAGCCGTTCGATACCAAACGAGGTTTCAGACAAGGTGACTCCCTATCGTGCGACTTCTTTAACCTGATGCTGGAAAAAATTATAAGAGCTGCAGAGCTAAACAGAGAAGGTACAATCTTCTACAAGAGTGTACAGCTACTGGCGTACGCCGATGATATTGATATCATCGGAAGCAACAACCGCGCCGTTTGTTCTGCTTTTTCCCGCATGGATAAGGAGGCGAAGCGAATGGGTCTGGAGGTGAATGAGGACAAGACGAAATATCTCCTGTCATCAAGCAAACAGTCGGCGCATTCGCGTCTTGGCTCCCACGTCACTGTTGACAGTCATAACTTCGAGGACGTAGATAATTTCGTATACCTGGGAACCAGCATCAACAACACAAACAATGTCAGCCTCGAAATCCAGCGCAGAATAACTCTTGCCAACAGGTGCTACTTTGGACTGAGTAGGCAATTGAACAGTAAAGTCCTCTCTCGACGAACCAAAATCAAGCTCTACAAGTCGCTTATCATTCCCGTCCTGCTTTACGGTGCAGAAGCTTGGACGATGTCAACATCAAATGAGACGACACTAGGAGTTTTCGAGAGGAAAATTTTGCGCAAGATTTATGGTGCTCAGAACATTGGCAACGGCGAATACCGCAGACGATGGAACGATGAGCTGTACGAGTTATACGACGACATTGACATAGTCCAGCGAATAAAAGGACAGCGGCTACGCTGGGTAGGTCATGTTGTCCGAATGGACGAAAACACCCCAGCCCTGAAAGTGTTCGATGCAGTACCCGCCGGAGGAAGCCGAGGAAGGGGAAGGTCTCCACTCCGTTGGAGGGACCAGGTGGAGAGCGACCTGGTTACACTTGGGATCTCCAACTGGCGCCGAACTGCGAAGGAGAGAGAGAGGTGGCGCACTATCGTCGATTCGGCTATAACCGGCTAAACGGTTGCAACGCCAATCACATACAAACTTATACATAATTATGAACCACTGAATAAGCGGGAATCTAGGTAGAGCTTTGCAAAATGTTAATCGAACATAACCCTTGCGAGAGAAATTCCTGCGCTTATGTATTGTGAAATTACATAGCAAAATATTTTGAAAATCAAAAACAATATTATTCAAAGAACAATTTGAAACATTATTCAAAGTGTTATCAGAAAGTGTACATTCCCTGAAATAATGTCTCAAGATATCGCTCCGATATCCTCCAAGACTCTAACCCATTGCATCTTACTAAGTGTTGCCAGGTGCAATCTGACATTTCCATTGGAAAGTTTGACATTTTTTAGCATAACATCACTCAGAACGTTTTGTCATTTAATCGTGAATTGTTTTATTTACAGGGAATTTTATATATACAGGAAAAATTCATCTCGGCCAAAAAATGTAATTAACTCGTGAACATTTTCGTGGGATCATTTTTCACAACTTTCGACGTGGATTATCGCGACAAGAGTGCATCGATGCACTAAAATCTTTGTATGGCTATGAAGCACCATCCTAGAGCACTGTGAAAAACTGGTACAACGAATTCAATCGTGGCCGACGCTCGCTGAAAGACGAATTCCGTGAAGGTCGTCCAAAAACAGCCGTTGTGGCATTTCGTTGATAAATATTCCTATTTTCATTATTAGGCCAGAAATAAATATAGCAGCCCTCGTATTCCTTCGGTAAGTGCTTTGTTTCTTGGTACCTAAATGTACATATAATACCATATAGACGTTATCCTGCATGATATTGCAAACTGTTACGATATTAAACAAAGTATGAAACGAAACACATTTGATAAAATAATTGGAATTATTGTAGAATTATAAAAAAATTCCCAAACACATTTTCTAAAAAACAATATACCTTTAGGCCGTCTCTATGCAGTAAAAATGGCGCCATCATTTTTGTCAAAAACTGTGTAAATGTAAAATTTAACCGAATGGTGACTACAAACCATTCTAGAATCCAGCTTGTGATACTTTTGAAGTAACACAAAAATATTTAATTGAAGCACAAGTATCAGAACGAAAAAGCTCACGACTTAAAATGTTATATCTATTTGTTGTTGTGTATCAAGCAGTAGAACTATGTGATGTAATCTTTATTTAAACAGTTAATATTGTTCCAGCGAAAATTTCACTTCATTGAATTTAATGTACTTTGAAACTTTAGAAATTTTTTGCTAGAAATTAAATATGTAAGTAGATACATACTCATATACATGTATATATATGTACAAATATGTATGTAAGAATTTATTGTTGATGCGCAATATACTTGTATTTGTTTTGTGCAATAAAAATAAACAAATTTAATTGATTGCAATCAAATATATCGAATATACATATTTATACACATGACATGATATATGTATGTATGTAAATAGGTGATAAATTTGCACGTTATATATATGTCGCATATGTGTGTGCCCTTGGCCAATTGAACGTGAACAGGTAGGTATCTCTCGCTTATTGAATTAATTAGAACAGTCAGAAAAAGCTGGAAAGCCAACAATTCCTTCTTGATTCACTGGAATCGAATCAAATTAAATGTTTAAATTCGATATGTAAACAATAAGGAGAACGTGACGTTCGCTGCGGCATCAACACGCGCGGGCAACAGTAGCGGCAATAATATTGAGAACGCGCACTGTGGCGGGACATACATAGGAGTGTAAGATTGTTTGGCAAAAAATACAAATGCATAAACTCATGTGCCAAAGAAGTTGAGTATGCGTGTGTGGGTATGTTTGTATAGATTCTAACATTCATGCGTGTGCTGTTTTTCGGACATTCTTAGAAATATAAGAATTATTCCTGTTTTGGTTTCAACAAAGATTCACTAGCATAATTAGTATTTACTTAGAAGTAGCGCTAGACTGTTAACTTCAAAGCAAAGAAACGCGGCAATACAGCCTTCCGCAAAGTTCTAAGCTCTACTCGTACATTGAGAAGCTTAAATGTGCGGCATTTGCTGCAGCCAAAAAGTACTTTGCGGTAAACGCTGTCTAATATCTTTATATACATATTTGTATATATTTTTATAAGTATTTATAGGTGTCTCTCTACGCATGCGCATGTGTGTATGTGTGGAAATATTTTGTTGCCGCTTCTATTCGCAACGCGTTTTAAGCGCGCTGCTTTACGTTAAGCGCTCACTGTTTAAATTTGCAATTAACACATTGGCACTAATTGAAATAAATTATTATTTAATCCTACAAACGCTGAGTTGCTTGAAGTGAAGTAATCGCAAACGAGCAGCAAATGCTTCAATACAAAATTTGTCCGGCGTGCGTGATTTTATTACGAATAATGTTGTTGAAACAACAACTCACAGCTATATTTTCACTATAAGAATAAAATCGAAAAAGATTTTGATATTTATTTATTTTAAAAAGTTGATAAAGTCGCATAAAATTGCTGATTTGCATGAATTTTCATCGGCAAATACTTAAAAAAATTAATTTTGCACTTCTTATTATTTAAATGAACTCACTTACCATTTTCTGTATAAACATTTTGTGCTAATTCAAAACTTTTTCACAGTTTTGTATAATTTTTGGTTTTTATGTTGCTTCCCCACACAGATTGCACTTTGTTCTATTGAAAATATTTTAATTAACACTTGTCTCATTCATTCTAATCATTAAATTTCACTTTCAATAGTTCCTTTTAATGTGTTTATTGTTTTTTCAGTGTTGACTTTTTACTGCGCCACGCCTTATAGTAGGCTCGTTTTTACTCGCTTGTCCGTACAACGCGCGTCGACAATGAGTTTTTGAATGATCTATAGCAGGCGGCGTAGCTCTTATTTATAAGCCCAAATAATCTACAAAATATCTGCCAAACGCAGTTGAATAGCAGCCGATGCGGCTACAACAAATACAAACAACACACATGAAATGATAAAAACCAAAATGACAAAAACGATGAAAGTGCTCATTTGCGCTTGTACTTGTACTTAGGTGTGTTTACTAAGCAACTGTGTCTCCCTGTGTGTGTGTTAATGTAAATAAAGTAACTAGCTTTAATGGCCGCACGTTTGGCGCGCAGTGTCTTGGCGCACGCGTGTGTTTACTTGTGCGTATGAGCAACATAAGGCGACTGACTAGCGTCAGAGCCGAGACGCCCATGAGGGAACAGCGAGTGAGTGTCCCTTGGATGAAGTTGAGTTATCACCTTTGCAGTAAGAAACATCTGGATCGTCTTAAAATTGGCTGCAAATGCAGCGGAGTAAAACATCGTACATTTCATATGTTGTTGTTGATTACAATCGTCAGCGTTAAAAGGCACTTAACTCTGTGCGCTCGTAACAATTTTTTTCGCACTAATTGAGGCAGTTCTGAATACAGTTGCACACACAATTACGGTCGGTTGCCAAAATTAACAATTAGAATTCACTGCGCATGGCCGCACATATGCAAATACATTTAAATGGGCATATTAAAGTGATACACATTTTTTGTGAATTAAAAGAAAGTGTTTCAATTTTTCAACAGCGACAGCGGTGGGTTACAGGTTCTACAGCTGATTAAAAAAAATCCAATTTTGTTTTATGTAATTCCATCCTTTTAGATGCAAAACTTGCCCGAAACTCGGTATATTTGTGATCTGGTTTCGAATTTATTTACAATTTTGCCAAACGCTCTCACATTTGACACTGATTAATAGGTTTTCTCTAATGTGTTTACTTAGCAATGAGCGTTTAAATTTGCGGTGACCTGCGCGTTTCGAAAACAGTTCATATTTACACAATACGAGTGTAACCCACAGAGTTGTCATTTACTTTAAGTAGACTCTATTATTAATTATCACACTTGACTTGTCAAAATCAAAGTCAGATTATAATAAGCTAAGTGATTCGAAGTGTCATTATGTGGTAAATTGGTACAGTGAAATATGGCATTTCACCTTTTAAGTGGGCGGTGCTATGCCTATATATCACTTTTTGGATAGAATCAATCAAAAGATTTTTGGAAAACAATGTGTCTCTTGAATTGTCTGATATAGACGAGAAATATGTGTTTTGAAAATTTGGAAGAAACTGAACTGAAAGAATTCTGTTTGTTTTTATACTCTCGCAACAAATGTTGCTAAAGAGAGTATTATAGTTTTGTTCACATAACGGTTGTTTGTAACACCCAAAACTAAACGAGTTTGATATAGGGTTATATATACCAAAGTGGTCAGGGTGAAGAGCGGAGTTCAAATCCGAATGTCTGTCTGTCCGTCCGTCCGTCTTTGCAAGCTGTAACTTGAGTAAAAATTAAGATATCTTGATGAAACTTGGCACACTTATTTCTTGGCACCATAGGAAGGTTGCCTTCGAAAATGAGCAAAATCGGACCACTGCCACGCCCACAAAATGGCGAAAACCGAAAACACATAAAGTGCCATAACTAAGCCATAAATAAAGCTATGGAAATAAAATTTGGTATGAAGGATCGCACTATGAAGGGGCATATTTGGATGTAATTTTTTTGGGGAAGTGGGCGTGGCCCCGCCCCTACTAAGTTTTTTGTACATATCTAGCAAACCAATAGAGCTATATATACCAAACTGTCTACAGTCGTTTTTTTAGCCACTTCCTAACACAGTCCAAAAATGAAAGAAATCGGATCATAACCACGCCCACCTCCCATACAAAAGTTAGGTTGAAAATTACTAAAAGTGGGTTAACTCACTAACGAAAAACGTCAGAAATACTAAATTTCACATAAGAAATGGCAGATGGAAGCTGCACTCAGATTTTTTTACAAAATGGAAAATGGGCGTGGCGTCGCCCACTTATGGGTCAAAAACCATATCTCAGGAACTACTCGACCGATTTCAATGAAACTTGGTTTGTAATAGTTTTCTTACATCCTCATGATATGTTGTGAAAATAGGCCAAATCGCTTCACAACCACGCCTACTTCCTAAATACCAGAACTTTGAATACGATCTGAATAATATTAGGGTTTCCAAATTTCAATGGACTTTATACAATACATATGAGAAATATGTGGGTCAAATTGTGTATTATATAATATAAATAAAGTTAAATAAATAAATTGCGAGAGTATAAAATGTTCGGTTACACCCGAACTTAGCCCTTCCTTACTTGTTTAATATATATTTAAAAATTTTCTAAATTATACTGTAATTTAGTAGATTATTTAAAGCTATATGTAGATTTTATCAATCCTGTCCGGCGTTAAATGTTTCGATTAATTCAAAATTTAAATATCCGAGCTGTAGTTTACCCATAAATCGAGATAAAAAATGTTGACTGTTGCTGACTATTTTATATATAGTACGCTCCCGAACACCTTTAACACTGGCTAAATGCAACACGGATTAAATAACAATCAAATATCATTTACTTACAATTTTCTTTAAAAGTTCATTGCACTGAATGCCAATTTATTTCCATAATTTCATGTAAATTTTGTAGTTTTAATTTGAACTACAATAAAATGTTTTAAACTCGACTGCACTACCCATAAAAATGGTCTTGTAACACATTTTTCCCAAACAGAAGTATTTATTATGAAAAAAGTGTGTTAAAGGTACCTTTTGATATTTCATAATAGTGAATGGTATTAGCTGTTATTCAGCATCGTAAGTAATAGGGTATTCGCACAGCCAAATTAATTAGAGAAACCCGGTAAAAAATTTCTAGCCTCAGTCGATGCCAATTAGATCTTCACGATTAGACTTGTTGGGGTGCTGGCCACAGCGAACTCCAAGGAAAATGTAAGGCTGATGGGTAGAATGGAACATTTCGGAGCACTACCTATTCTCTGGTGGTTTTCTACAGGTCAGTCGTAAGATTAGGTAAGATACTGATAAGAAGGGGCATATTATTTCCTCATAATATTTTCTTAGTTGTAGGAGTCATTGTCCCATTAAAATGTTATCGGGTGCTAGATGCAAAAGTTGCAGGTTTTGTTGGGAAATCCTCATTATCCCTACATATATAAATACTATAACGCGATTCGGATCAGTACTGAAAATTGTTATGTGGATTATGTATGCTTTCTTGCTAAACGGTCGCATAATTGGCTTTATAAATTGAATTTTCATTTATAGTACCAATACGAATCATAAAAAAATCAAAACAAAAATATTTGTGACAGAATACCGAAGTTCATGATATGAATTTTCCATTCGTGTGCTTCGAATGCTTTATTCACAGGCAATTTACAATAAGACAGATTTCATATTTAATTACAATGACTTTCTATGAGTCCGAAATCAATCAAAAATTGATAAGCACTAGATATCCGCTACAATGGGTTTTACAGTACCCGTAGTTTGTCGTTTATTTGTGTGTGTGTGTTGTTAGTGTGTAAGAGCAATTTGTATAATTAACAAATTAATATAGTTTTATCACCAGATGAGTTACAGCGTTCATTTGCCTAAGTAATAAAGGCACTAAATAAAATCATTATTGCCATAAAGTAAGTGCAATCGGGTCTTTATGTAAAAAATAACGAAAACTAGTTAGTAAAATATGATAAAATAATAAACAAATTACTTAGGTAAAGCGGTCCTGGCCCATCTAGATCATTTGCATTACGTTATAAATATTTTTCTACATACAGTTTAAAAATAGAAATTCCTCTTGTAAAAGCAGACCTTGACTAATATCGCTTCTTGTTTATTTCAATAACTGATTTCAATTCAAAATCATTAAATTAAACGCAAAACTTGTTTGAATAGAGTGTTTACACTTTATTTAACTTATCGCAGTTCTTTCATTGAAATGTGTCATTGCACCACATACGAGTATATCGACGCAATACCAATATATGTATATAGTATAATAAATCCTGCCAAACCACACAATTAATTGATGCTACTACTGTAAATATAATAATACTTGATTGGGTTGTTCTTTCAAGACGACTAAATGACTTGCGAAGAATTGGTAAACAGTTATTCTGTCTGTTGCATTATGATTATGATTGGAATGAGAATAAGACATTGACCAAAGAATCAGATTCTTTTACTTATTTTTTAATAATTTAACTAAGTCCCGGGAGTCTAAAAAATACGACATACTATGGGGTCCTTTCCCTTTTCCATTTATTCTGGTGCTTAATAATATTGTAAATCACTGGTTAATTAAGTTAAGACATTAAATTAAATACATTTATTCGAAAATCTTATATTAGATAGATTCAATATTCAGCCTCCTCGGAAAATTCAGCCTCCATGACGAAACATCACCAAACGGTCTGAGGCTGATCGACTTCGCCGGGGCCCGAAATATGGTCGTCTGTAGTACTAGATTCCAGCATAAGAAAATCCATCAAGCTACTTGGCTGTCCCCGGATCGAATCACTCACAACCAGATCGATCATGTTGTGATAGATGGACGACATATCTCCAGTGTTTTTGATGTGCGTACGCTTCGTGGTCCCAACATCGACTCGGACCACTATCTTGTAGCAGCTAAGATACGCACCCGCCTCTGTGTAGAAAAGCGCACACGTCAACAAACACAAGGAAGGTTCGACATCGAGAAGCTTCAATCACAACCGACAGCCGAACAATTTTCTACTCGACTTGCACTCCTGCTCTCTGAGAGCACTCATCAGCATCTCGGTATAAGGGAGCTGTGGGACGGCATATCAAACTCCTTACGTACAGCTGCAACCGAAACCATTGGCTTTCGGAAAAGCCAAAAAAACAGCTGGTATGATGAGGATTGTCGTCTCGCAGTGGAGAGAAAACAGACTGCCTACCTCGCAATGTTGCGATCGACCGCAACACGAGCGGGATGGGAAAGATACCGAGAGCTGAAGTGGGAAGCGAGACGCATTTGCAGACAAAAAAAGAAAGAGGCCGAAATGCGTGAGTATGAAGAGCTTGACAAGCTGGCCGACAGGGGTAATGCTCGAAAATTTTACGAAAAGATCCGGCGACTAACTGAAGGTTTCAAGACCGGAGCACACTCCTGTAGGACCCCCAGAGGTGATCTAGTTATTGATGACCAGAGTATACTGAGTTTGTGGAGGGAACACTTCTCTAGCCTGCTGAATGGCAGTGAAAGTACAACACCAGGAGATGGCGAACCCGATTCCCCAATCGACGACGATGGAGCAGATGTTCCATTGCCCGACCGTGAAGAAATTCGCATAGCAATTACCCGCTTGAAGAACAATAAGGCGGCGGGGGCCGATGGATTACCGGCCGAGCTATTCAAATACGGCGGCGAAGAGCTGATAAGGTGCATGCATCAGCTTCTTTGCAGAATATGGTCAGAAGAAAGCATGCCTGACGATTGGAATCTCAGTGTACTCTGCCCAATACACAAAAAGGGAGACCCCACAATTTGCGCCAATTACCGTGGGATAAGCCTCCTCAACATCGCGTATAAGGTTCTGTCGAGCGTATTGTGTGAAAGACTAAAGCCCACCGTCAACAAACTGATTGGACCTTGTCAGTGTGGCTTTAGACCTGGAAAATCAACAACAGACCAGATATTCACCATGCGCCAAATTTTGGAGAAGACCCGTGAAAATAGGATCGACACACACCATCTCTTTGTCGACTTTAAAGCTGCTTTCGACAGCACGAAAAGGAGCTGCCTTTATGCCGCGATGTCTGAATTTGGTATCCCCGCAAAACTAATACGGCTGTGTAAGCTGACGTTGAGCAACACCAAAAGCTCCGTCAGGATCGGGAAGGACCTCTCCGAGCCGTTCGATACCAGACGAGGTTTCAGACAAGGTGACTCACTCTCGTGCGACTTCTTTAACTTGATGCTGGAGAAAATTATAGGAGCTGCAGAGCTAAATAGAGAAGGTACAATCTTCTACAAGAGTGTACAGCTACTGGCGTACGCCGATGATATCGATATCATTAGAAACAACACCCGCACCGTTAGTTCTGCTTTCTCCAGACTGGATAAGGAAGCGAAGCGTATGGGTCTGGTGGTGAACGAGGACAAGACGAAATATCTCCTGTCGTCAAACAAACAGTCAGCGCATTCGCGTCTTGGCTCCCACGTCACTGTTGACAGTCATAACTTTGAAGTTGTAGATAATTTCGTTTATCTGGGAACCAGCATTAACAACACCAACAATGTCAGCCTTGAAATCCAACGCAGAATCACTCTTGCCAACACATGCTACTTTGGACTGAGTAGGCAATTGAAAAGTAAAGTCCTCTCTCGACGAACCAAAATCAAACTCTACAAGTCTCTCATCATTCCCGTCCTACTTTACGGTGCAGAAGCGTGGACGATGTCAACATCCGATGAGACGACACTAGGAGTGTTCGAGAGAAAGGTTTTGCGGAAGATTTATGGTCCCTTAAGAATTGGCAACGGCGAATACCGCAGACGATGGAACGATGAGCTGTATGTGTTATTCGACGACATAGACATAGTCCAGCGAATAAAAAAACAGCGGCTACGCTGGCTAGGTCATGTTGTTCGAATGGATGAAAGTGCTCCAGCTCTGAAAGTATTCGATGCAGTACCCGCTGGTGGAAGCCGAGGAAGAGGGAGACCTCCACTCCAATGGAAGGACCAGGTGGAGAGGACCTGGCTTCGCTTGGAATAACCAATTGGCGCCAAACTGCCAGAAGGAGGGATACGTGGCGCTCTGTTTTGAACTCGGCTTTAACCGCGTAAGCGGTGTCTACGCCAGTCAAGAAGAAGAGAAGATTCAATATGCTTTTGTGTTCGAGAGGAAATACCGGAAAAATCTGAATCAGACTTAATGGTCATATCGAACTCTGAGAAAGAATAACTGCATTTCCGTTGATGGGTAGTAATTTTAAGGAGACAAACTTTATTTGGATCAAAAAACTTCAATTTTAAATATCTTGAATACATTTTTGAAACTTCTTGTTCCAAGTAGTACACGTATTTGAGTTATCTAAAGTAAAGCCCAACTAACTGACGGAAACAAAATTTTTCCAGAGTATTTGAGGTTCTATGAGAATATTTCGAGACAAAACTAAAGCTGACTGAAACATATTTTCTTGTTTCAAGAGTCACCAACATATTGTTTGCTTATAAGGGAAAAGGTCTGAAGACAACAACATCTCTAACAAATGTAAAAACACTTGACTAAAGTAAAACTTCGACTTAATCTGTCTAACAGAATCCAGCTGATATCTGCACATTTGTATTCATCTCTACTTTGAGTGTATTTAATCAAAGTAACATCAGTATATACAGATATAGAAACGGGTCCTCCAAATCCAAAGCCATAATACAAGTTATTACAATTTGCAAATACATTCATTTATATGAACATATTTGTGCGATGATTGAATTCTTAATTGGGAGTGTGAATATTATTGGCGGTGTATTTAAACAATTTTAAATCAAGTACATTACAGTGATAAAAGCAAATTACGCGCAAATATGTTTACATTAGCATATGTACATACGCTCATACATATACATACATATGTACAATTGTATAGCTATTAGCTAAGGGCTGCTGCGCATGAGCATACTATGTATTTATTTGTAGCTACGTGACATTGCCTGTTTACGCGACTGAGCTATTATGAATGGGATGACTTATCCCACACCCAACTGTTGATATTATGGCATTCGTATATTTATTCAAAGTCACCATGTGGAATATGTCGCATGTCCACATCAAAGCATTTCATTGAATTCTGAATATTTTTTATTGGCAAAAATAACCTTAAGACCTTATGTAGTATCCACTTTTTGGAATCATGCGATACAGTCGCCTTTGTTTATAAAGTTATTGCTTTAATGTTCTTTAAGACACATTTATCCTGCAAGGAGCATAGGGCCACAGTAAAATAGTTCCAACCATTTCTGTCACATGCCATACGCTTTATTTCGCCCCAACTTTTTCCTGTAGGTCTGAGGTCAGCATCCAACTGCCTTCTCCACGTATGAGCAGGTCTGCCAACTCGCCTCTGTTCAGGCGGGTTCCAATCATTAGCATTTATTGCTATATCGTTTGGAGGTTTGCGCAAAGTGTGCCCGATAGCGTTTCATTGGATATTATATCCGGTCAGTAAATGCATAGTATTCTTCGAAGGCAACGGTTGACGAAGGTTTGTAGTCGTTGTGAATCCCTGCTGGTGACATTCCAAGTCTTACACCCATACAGCAAAACAGATTTTATGTTGGAGTCAAACAACCGCAACCAAACAGTCCCCACCTTATACCTCTCTCTTCACGCGTTGCGCTCCTCATCACAACATCCAGAACTGTGTTAAAAAGTAAAGGCGACAAAACACACCCTTGTGGCACGCCTCTTTCGACAGGAGTGCAGCTACCAAGTTGGCCATTGGCAACACGCGGCAACTGGCCCCAGAGTACAATCCCTTTATAAGTATAATGAGGGTGTCCGGGGCTCCTTTACATTCCAGAGCGCTCCAAATCGCACGATGACATAGTGTGTCGAACGCTTTCTCGAAATCAATGAAAGCTACATATAGTGAGGAGCGCCACTCCGCTGACTGTTCAACGATTATTCGCAAAGTGTTTACATGATCAACACACGACCTTCTGGGACGAAAGCCGGCCTGAATAAATAGAATAAATAAGGTTATAGAATAAAATAAGTTTATTATCTCGAGTAATGTATGGACAAACTTCATAAATTCTTGATATCAAATGACACCATACTGAGAAATTTGTCTTCAAATTTTACTGAGATATATTTCTGTTGATCGATATAGTCATATACAGTATAACTCGAAAAAATTGGATGAAAACTAATATAGGCGGTATATGGGATTTATCAGAAAATGTGAGCCGATTTCATTTATTTTTTGTACTAAATAACTTTATCTTAAACGAAACTAGTGTCCAACCGGCCAAATATTGCCGATGCTGAAATCGTTGACCGATACTGGCCGATGCCGATACCAAGACCAATTAATCGGTCGGACTCTAAACGACACAACTGCACTTCATAGTATTAAGAAATCCTATTGAAAGATTAAATATGGCGAAAGGACACCTGAACGAAGTAGAGTTGGGAGAAAAATTTAAGGGTCTTAAATTGCACCTCTCTTTTAATATTTTCCTCAAATTATCGATTGTTTGTACAGATGAATACAGGGAATTTTATTTGTCCTTTTATTGAGATAAATTGTATATATTTATATAGAACCTATCCATTTAAGGTGTTGAAACAATTTTATTCTGTAGAACATATTGTAGTATCTATAAATAAATTTTCACATTGCTCTAATATTATGCAGATGCTCTGCTATCCATGTGCAGTACACTAGCGTCCTAGCGTACTTGAAGTACTCTTGTTATTTGCCTGTAAGTTTAGAAATTGCCTACCTACATACATATATGATAATTTTGAATTTCGCGCGCATCTCATTGTTGTTTATTTACTTTGGCACATAGTATTACTTAGCTGACTTTTCTTTTAATCGTTACATTCAATTTATTTGTGTTTTCATTGAGCGGTAAGGATTTTTGTTTGCACTTCATATTTGCTTTAGAATTTAATTACTACTGTACACTCTCTACTGGTTTAATGGCTTTCAATAGTAAAGTCAATTTATTCGCATTGTCTCCTAACTCATTCACTAAGCTGCTCTTACATATTTGCATAAATACGTCTAAGGTTACCAAAGCAACGCTAATTGTTGGAAATAGCAGAAACGGCAAATGTTGATTTATATGTCCACTAGTTGATCTCCCTAATATCAGGAGTTGTATACAATTACTTTATTTATCCATATTCCTCGGTATTTATTAATCGAGAGGATAAGATATGATTTTATGTTAGTGGTAATTGTTTTTAGAATTGTAATAGTATATTTTGTTGTTAATTGTTTTCACATCTCCATATTCAATCTGCTCTGAAAAGGTTATTTCTTCCTAAGCTGTTTAGTCTTCTACCGACTAATTAAGGATGCAATTAAACAGATGTTGAAAGGGCAATCTTTGACCAGATGAAATTCGGTTCAATTTCTATTATTGCTATACCTTATTTTGATTTAATTCCATTCACTAATAGCGCTTTAATTGGTACAAAAGTGAATTAATAATGTCTTCAATGAATCCAATTAGTCATTTAGAAGTGTGAGAGAAATATTTGGCAATCCTGTTCTTAATGATTAGCGCCATTTATTAGCTTCAGATTTACACTAGATCTTCTTCCTAGATGCTATATATAAGCACCGGCGTATGTTACACGCCGTTGCCATTTCGTGGCAATATATTTGTGTAAATAGACGCATACGCGTCACGCTCTCTGTCAATAATGAAGTGGCCTGTGTGTGCTTTCGTGATTATGGAGCATTTACGTTTATGCGCTTTGGCTTCACTTCAGTAATTTGATCAAATATTTGGTTGCATCTTCACTTGCATCTCGAACTTGATCACACAAATGCGTCTTTTGTTCTTATTTTGTCAACATCAATAAAAATGTGCTTTTTTTGCGTTTGGGCTAATTGCGGTGCAAATCAAATATTTGAATCAATAATTATGAAAATCTCACAGTCTCATTTATAACAACAAAGTCTCATTCAATATTCGGTCAAATGGACTACAAAGTACTCTAAAATTATTCAGAAATAATGTATATCGTACCTTTGGCATTACGATACATTAGCGTACTCCAGGGAGAGGCTAAAGAAGAAGATAAGTACAGTGGTTTTCCGAAATAACGAACACATTAATTGTCAGGCCTGTTCGTTACATCGAAATAATACAAAAGTTAGGTTGAAAATTATTAAAAGTGGGTTAACTCACTAACGAAAAACGTCAGAAACACCAAATTTCGCATAAGCAATGGCAGGTGAAAGCTGCACTCAGATTTTTTTACAAAATGGAAAATGGGCGTGGCGTCGCCCACTTATGGGTCAAAAACCATATCTCAGGAACTACTCGACCGATTTCAATGAAACTTGGTTTGTAATAGTTTCCTTACATCACAATGATATGTTGTGAAAATAGGCCAAATCGCTTTACAAGCACGCCTACTTCCTATATACCAGAACTTTGAAGACGATCTGAGTCGTTTACTTTACAATATATAAAGTAAGCACTAGTGAAGATATCGGTGCAGAACTTTGCACAAATACTATGTTAATGTGTGGCAGCCCCATTCTAAAAATCGCCGAAATCGGACCATAGGTTTTTAAGGCCCCATATATCGAACACGAGGACCTCGGTGCTTCTAACCTAATTTTATGGTTTCCAACTTTCAATGGACTTTATACAATATATATGACGAATATGTGGGTCAAATTGTGTATTATATAATATAAATAAAGTTATATATATAAATTGCGAGAGTATAAAATGTTCGGTTACACCCGAACTTAGCCCTTCCTTACTTGTTAAAAATTGCATTTTTTTTTTGTGGATCATGGGGAGTCGAGTTAGAGAAATTCCACTGTATATGTATAGTATTGTAATCGTCACATAAAATGTTCAGTTTCGTCAATACCGGCTTAATAGTTGCATCGAACATTTTTCATTAATGTGTGCAATCAGAGTTTAAAGTTAGATGGCGCTGTAGACACACAAGGTGATTCAGAGTTAGCACTTAGCATTAATGTTTTTTGTGGTATTATAATTTTGCTTAAACTTAGTTTTTATACTCTCGCAACAAAAGTTGTTAAAGAGAGTATTATAGTTTTGTTCACATAACGGTTGTTTGTAACACCCAAAACTAAACGAGTTAGATATAGGGTTATATATACCAAAGTGATCAGGGTGAAGAGTGGAGTTCAAATCCGAATGTCTGTCTGTCCGTCCGTCCGTCTGTGCAAGCTGTAACTTGAGTAAAAATTAAGATATCTTGATGAAACTTGGCACACTTATTTCTTGGCACCATAGGAAGGTAGCTTTCGAAAATCAGCAAAATCGGACCACTGCCACGCCCACAAAATGGCGAAAACCGAAAACACATAAAGTGCCATAACTAAGCCATAAACAAAGCTATGGAAATAAAATTTGGTATGAAGGATCGTATTATTTAGGGGCATATTTGGATGTAATTTTTTTGGGGAAGTGGGCGTGGCCCCGCCCCCTACTAAATTTTTTGTACATATCTCGCAAACCAATAGAGCTATATAAACCAAACTTTCTGCAGTCGTTTTTGTAGCCACTTCTTAACACTTCTTAATACAGTCCAAAAATGGAAGAAATTAGATAATAACCACGCCCACCTCCCATACAAAAGTTAGGTTGAAAATTACTAACTCACTAACGAAAAAGGTCAGAAACACTAAATTTCATATAAGAAATGGCAGATGGAAGCTTTTACAAAATGGATAATGGGCGTGGCGTCGCCCACTTATGGGTCAAAAACCATATCTCAAGAACTAGTCGACCGATTTCAGTGAAACTTGGTTTGTAATAGTTTCCTTACATCCCAATGATATGCTGTGAAAATAGGCCAAATCGCTTCACAACCACGCCTACTTCCTATATACCAGAACTTTGAAGACGATCTGAATCGTTTACTTTACAATATATAAAGTAAGCACTAGTGAAGATATCGGTGCAGAACTTTGCTTATTATTATTAGGATTATTTTTAGGGACTATTCCCGGCAAGTATTCTTAATTTTTTTTAAAACTTCCCTAGATCTCCACGAACATTTCTAGACTAAAATTACCCAAATAGGTTCAGCAAATGACTGTCAAAAAATTCTCATACCCATACAATTTGTATGGCGCATACCGGAATAACGCGACAGCGACGCTGATTTTCTATTTAGACAGAGCGTTCCAAAGTTAAGTTGACTGCGAAAAACGAAGTTGCTCTGTAAAATAAAATTTCACAACAAAAATTCAAACAATTTATTTAGGGATGGCGCATCGATGTTAAAAAGCGTTCCGCCAACGCTTTTGTTTAGGGAAGGCAGTAAGTTATAGAATTACAACGAAAAATGCCTTTGCTTTTTATATATTAGAGGGGGGTTGGAGCAATCCCTGGACCGATTTCAACTATTTTTGCCAACAAGCTATATTATTTCAAAGAATATATAATATGTTCACTTAATTTTGCTAAGATACATATTAACCGATATTCACGGTATAAAGTTAGGTATATGGAGGCATTGTCCTGATATGGCCAATTTCGGCAAAGAGGCACATTAGTAGAAAAATATATCTCCTTTGAATTCCTTTAGAATGTCTGAGAGATTTTAGTATATTTTCGGTAATAAATACGTCACAAGTAGTGACTCTCATGTTTGGTATCTGGGGTCTTGATATGTTATAGTCTGATTTCGGCGATTTTAAGATGGGATGTCACACTAGAAACGCAATATTTGTGCAATGTTTTTTTTCCATTTTTTTCACTGGTGCTTCAAAATTGTGGTATAAGAAAAGTAGGCGTAGTTGTGAACCGATTTATCACATTTTCATACTATGCTATTGGGACGCTAAGGAAATGTTAGGGCCGACTTTGAATAGGATTTTTCACTCATTTAAAATTTTGTATAAAAATTTAAGTGCAGCCCTTCTGTACCATCTTTACCATGAAATTTAAAGCATTTTTACTAGTTTTCAACATAACCTTTTTATGGGCGGCAGGTGTGGTTATAATCCGGTTTCCTCCATATTTATATTATATAAGGAAGTGCCTAGAGGAAACGACCGTAGAGAGTTTGTGTTGATCTAGCTTTGCTTTAGTAGTATACGAAGTATGTACAAAAAATGAGTAAGCGGCCACGCTCAATTTAGTTATAGTACTACAAATTCTATATGAGCATTACCACACATCGAATGCAGTATATGTCCGAAGTTGGATTTCGATTATTTTCTCTAGTTCTCGATATGTATATAGTAAAGTCGCGTATAATGGCATTGTTTAATTATTAAGATTTATATCTAAATAGCGGAGAAAGCAACATAAAATTAGAAATGCCCATTTAAATATTCAGTGTGTCACTTATTCATAGAGTTTCAGCTGTAAACAAAAATAAAAGAATGGAAAACAGCTTGACTTCTAATTATTTAAAATATACCACACAGTACAGTTTATTCTACATAAGGTAAAGTATAAAGACGCCATAACTATTTACAGTGGTTGTGGACTATGAAATAATATTTACATACAATAACGACAAAATGTTTAAAATGCTATCAAAACGATCAAAAGTTTATTTTATATTTTCAAATGCGGTGGAGCGCAGAAAACCAAAGACACCAAATTTTGAGCACAACCAATAGCAGATGCCAGCCAAAAATGCAAACTTGCAAACTCGGTCCAAAATGTATAACCTTCACAGGAAAAAGATATTAATTAGTCATACACACATAATAGTAGATTGGAACAATACATCGTAAACATAGCATGCTTACATTTTAAGCTGAGTCCTCGCCCGGGGCAATGAGGACAGTGGTTCTTTCACAACATATTGACGTCCGCCGAGAATTGTCGTTTTCAGATAGTCATATTCATCGATGTCGTTCATTTCGATTTTAAACCTTTTTGAATTTAAGCCAATATAAATTGGAGAATATGCCAACAAAAACAACACTTACATGATTTTGTCGCCTGGACTTAACACCTCTTGAATTTGTTCGAAGTTTTGTGATTTGAAGTCCCAGCACCGTGTGGTGAAGAACTGCAGCATATCCAAGCCGGTGGCAATACGCGTCTGAACGCGCACCATACTGAAGAAAGGCAAAGAGTGAATGGTGAAACTTGTTATTACTTCTTCTGTTCGAGACAACTATTGATATTCTAGGTTTTTACTCACAAGCGCCGTTGACCGAAAATAGTTAACAATAAATCCACAGCATAGGCTGGCAACCACATGAACATAACAACGCAGAACCAGTGGTAAATCTGAGTAAAAAGAAATATTTTTATATTATGGATATAAGTAAGCTGGAATGATGGAATAGAGATTGCGAAAAGAACGCTATTTGACAAAATTTTTTATACTTCATGAATTTAACTGCTTTCTTTGCTTTGCTTGGATAACTGGTCTTTAGATAAGTGGCCTCTATTCCTTCACTTATATAATAATATCTTATTGTTACCTTGTTGGTAGTTATGTTACCGTCCGGATACCAAAGTCCAACTTCGAATGGATATTTTATACCTAGATCACGCCCAACATCCATAATCCATTTCCAAGTGCGCTTTTTCGTTTCTGGTACAGTTAGATTATATACCGGTATATTTTGGGGCCTAAGTGACAAAAACATGTTGGGAAAAAATAGCATTAAATAACTGTTAACCAAGAATATACAGTAGTGTTATGATTTCTTAGACATTAATTTCAACTATCTCATAGATAAAGGTTATAATTACACTTTTAATAGTACAGTCAACTTGAGCTCTTAAAGTTAAACGTCTGTAGCCACGGTATTAATGGATTTTAATGTATTTTAAAATTCTAATTTTTTTAATTCTAAATTTAGATTAAATCGGGAACACTTTCAAATTGTATTCGACTAAAAGTACTCTTCTAAAAGGTATTCAAAAGGAACGGTACAAAAGTAGACCGATAGGGACAGCGTCTAGACTTCTGCAAGCGTACCCGTGGTGGTCAAGCAAAAGAAATTCATATAATCCAAAGTTTCATACCTAATTAAATCGAATTTACTTTCACAAGAATAAAGAATGTCATTGATATCCCAAACCGCTTTTGCTTTTGAAGCGCTCTTATTGAAAAACCCTTTATGTACGATTAAGTACTGGTATATTATTTTAAGTAAAGCTTGGAACATTTTCAAATAAGCTTACCTGTTCTCCATAATATTGAAACGGTATGGTAATAAAATTAAGCCGTTAATAGCTATATCAATTGGCAATATCTCCGACTTTAATTCACCATTGCATAGCATTGAGCGTATTACTCCTTTTCCAGCACCGATCATTACACCAGTGGGTCCATTTAGATTGTCCACCCAACCGGGGAGAGGTTCCTGTACAGCAGGTGTTACTATTTGCAAAAGTATTTTTGATTTGTTAGAAATAATTAAATACATTAAACATTATATTAACACTTATATGTATATATACCTCAGTTTTGTTAAAATAGTAAGGAAACACGTTTTACTTCCTATATAATAGGTCACACTGAATAAAAAAATTAATTTCATCAGGCTTAATATTTAGAATTTTTGTATTAATTGGGTTTTCAAATTTTATAACAAATAATTTTATAGTCTACGGATCAAAAGGTTACATTTTGTTTTATTGTTTTATTCTCCCATTTCTATCTTATACATATGTATAGTATATTCAACAGATGGGTTTTGTTTCGAATTAATAAATTGCTGAATTTTGGAAACAACTATAGTGAAAACATTGGCAGTTTCTTAATTAAAATTAATTATTTTCTTGTTATGCTTAATTTAAAACTAAAAAGTCTGTTCTTAGCATGAAAAGTCAATATTCTTAATTATCTCTCACCAGAAATTTCATTATCTATACTACTATTATAAAGAGGAAAGATTTGTATGTATGTTTGTAATGAATAAACTCAAACACTACTGTGCCGATTTCAAAAATTCTTTCACCATTGGGAAGCTACATTCACCCCGAGTAACATAGGCTATATTTATTGCTTGAATTTCAACTTTATGGAAATAGTTCCCAGGTGAGGGTATCAAAAGGACTCCGTGATGGAGAATCTTAATTTGAAACTGAAAATCGTCTTGCGAGTCATTCTCTTCGCATCGCAATCGCGTGCTAGAGAGTCGAGTAACGAGCGCTCGCAGTTCCTCAAGTACAAACTTGAGAGTCGAGTACGGAAGATGTGCAGCGGCTTGAAGCACAAAATATTAGTAATATACAAGCTCGCATTAGGGCGTCGACTCTGAACGTTCCCAACGCCTTCATAATAGAGAGAAAGACAACGGACGCCAAAGACTAGAGGTCTAATCAAGTTTTAGCTCATTCCAAAAAAAATATAATTTCATGTTCAAATTTGCCGCATTTTACGTTTTTAAAAAGAATCCACGCAAGAAATGGGAAAGTATATACATATGTATGGGAGAGCGTGTATAATTGTGTAAAAATTGATAACTTTTGAAACGTTTGTTTAAACCCGTGCGAAGCCGGAGCGGTCTGCTGGTCTCTTACAAAAATAATTATAAACTTTTTGTAACACAAAAAGCTCTTTAAGAGATGATATTTGTGATTATGAAATCTAACTTAAAAACTTATTATAATAGAAATAATTCTTCGAAAAGAAAGTGTTTTGTTAAATAAAAATATGTTTATAATTTTAATTTTAGCATTTTTAGAGATTAATTAATTAAATAAAAAATAATATCTCGTAATAATGGGTTTTTATATCATTATGATATTATCGAAGAAATTGGGGATAAATTCAACTTTCAAAAATCTCAATTTGAATTTGGTGCGAAATTACCTTTAATACTCGAAATCACTTAAATTACTAATTAATTAATACTATTTTTTTATCACATTAAATCATTCCAGCATTCTTCAAAATTATTTGGAGAATCTTTTCAATATTGTAGACTGTAGACAACTTATCTATCATATAATAGGGGTATTCGTTTAAACGTGTAGAAGTCACGTAAACTTCGAAAACCGTATAAGTTTACCATTGCGTAAATGACTTGTCAAAATTTGTGTGAAAACTCATTTACACACATCGGATAAGATAGTAAAATTATTGAAGTGTGATCAAGAGTCTTCTCGTTCCCCAATTGAACCCAGTCGGTAAAGTATTATTATAAATTGCACTTGCTTGCACGAACGCGGGCCAATGAACACTTCGTCATATTTTATTAGCTTAACGATAACATCAAACGTTGTTCGGCTGACCTACACAATTTGTCTAAACCTGTTTTCATCCAAATGTGGCAAAACGTTCCTTAACAATTCCTGCGATTTTGGAACAGAATCCATATCTAAACTATTTAGGCAAAGTCTTCCTTAATTTCCTGATCTTTTTTAAATTATGATTTTATTATTGAACACTCAAAATAGTCGCAATTAGATTACCATAATTTTTTCCAAATAGCTCCAACATTTGCAGGGTTTTTTCAAAAAAATTAAGAAACTTCACCTTTTCGTTTACTCTCGGAATTTTAAATGTATGATTTTGACAACTAAACAGCTGATCGATAAAAAGCATTTACACAAATAATTTTAAATACAGGGCGTAAATGTATAAATATATGAAATTGGTAAACTTGAACGCTGACGAACACTAATATATTACTACTTAACCGAAGAATACTAATAATAAACAGTAAAGTGTGTTAAGTTATTTTTTTATACTGTTGATTAAACCCATTGAAAACAAAATAATAATAACACAATTTATTATAAAGCTATAAAAATATCATATAACACACATATGTAGTTTTATTTATTTTTATTCAATTAATAAAAACACGTCATTGATAAAAACGCAAAAAATTCCTTTATGTTTCATATAGAATATTAACAAATAAGAAAATGAACTTATTTGATACAATTATTTGAGGTAGTAATTTTTCTATAATTGGCAGGAAAAATGAGGCAATTAAATATAGAAGGTACTATACATATCTTATTCTTATTGTGCATTGCTCGAAAATAAGGCCAAAATGCCCGTCCATTTCAGTAAATAATATACGAACAGTGCCACAAAAACAATTTTAAAAAACCGGTCGATGCCATACATTCTGAAAAAGAAATAACAGGATTAAGGATATTTGCACAAATATGGTTGGGTTGGAGCTGTTCACGATCGCACCAAATCACAAATATTTCATAACTCAAGTACGTATATCGACTTTGGATTTTCATAAATAAAACAATAATATTATTTTAAAATATCTAAATATACTCTTGCTAAAAGAACACTTTTAAAAAGTTCAAGATTATAATCCTTTTCAGGATAAATCTAATTACATATTTTCCAATTTGTGCCACTATTATCCTGAATGTAGGTTTTGAACCGACTGCGAACGTTTAATGGATTTTGGAATCGCTTTAAAAATAGAAACATTGTCAAAATAAATGGAATAGTACCATAGGGAACTTAGGTGTGAATATCTTTTTGTAGCACAAATATTGTTTTCAATTAAAAGGTTTGGTGCTATTGTAGGAAAAGGGGTTAAAATACAACGTAGTGAACTTTGTCGCAGTTGAGCAAAAACTGTAATTATTGCATTTGAGTTCTGTTTGTGCATTCCGAAGACAATGATATTGGTCTATGACTAAATAATTTAGTTTTATTCCAACTTACATCTTCTGATGGAATCTGGCTTTTGGCAAGTCTTCAATCTTTTCTTTTAGAATGTACTCACGACCTCCCTTAATGCAACCGATGATGTACTCCTCTTCACTATAGTCGGAATTCATGTCCATGTTGAAGCTAGATTTCGTTGGGAATAATAATATAAATAATTGATTATATTTTCTGATTTTCACAAATATGCACAACGCTTACATGGCCTTGTCCTCGGTTGCGAGGTTATGCCACAAACTGGCAAAATTATCTGATTGAAAACACCAAGCATGGAGGGTGAAGAATTGCAAAACATCGAGACCCGTAGAAATTTTATTTTGAACACGCACCATGCTTGAAGAGAGTTTTGTTTTGATCAATCTAATTTTCTAAATTCGAACTTCGACTTACAATCGCTTCTGTCCGAATATTAATAGCAAAAAGTCCAGGAAGTATGCAGGTAACCAATGGAACATCAGCACATTGAATTGATGATATATTTTGTTGGTGGTGATGACAGCATCCGGGTACCAGAGACCCACGTTGAGGGGATAGTCGCGTCCCAAGCGTTTGCACATGCTGATCACATCGCCCATTTTCGTTTTGCGGTGATCGGCATTTGTGATGTTGTAAACGGGAATATCGACAGGACTGCGGAATACAAATGCATATATATATAAGGAGAGTTTTCGATACAATATATGCAGTCGTCCCTGTGCCAAACAAATTTTTTTGAGAACAGCAACGACTTTTTTTGCTCAGTGAAGATTTAATAACATTTTCTAACCGTTTTTGACTTTTATAGAACTGGTATGGTATCACAATAAGTCCGTTTATGGCGAAATCGACTGGTATGACTTCGGAGCGATTCTTCTCGTCGACGAGCACAGAGCGTATGACGCCTTTGCCAACGCCAATCATCAGACCGGTGGGTCCATTCAAGTTGTCCACCCAACCCTTCTTGGGCTCGAATGCGGCAGGTGACACTAAACAGATTTCCAGAGATTAAGTCAACATTTGTTTGTTATCTTTTATTTACTGAATATATAGTTACCGGTTAGCCGCACCACAATGGCTCTATTAGTTGGCTGTGAGTGGATGTGTGTGTTATGTTTGTAATGTGTGATTCTGTGAGTAGGGGCTTGTGTTATGTAGGTGAGAGTGTGCGTGTGAGTTCGATTGCTTTTATTTTCAATAAAGTTCTTATGTAATTGTGTTAATGTTAGTATATAATTGTTTTAAATTTCTAAGAATAATATCTAGTTGTATATGCTTGTATACATATGAAGGTGTTTCAAATAATTTAATTGTGTGGAAATTTAGGGTTTTGTAAGTCTATGGTATAGCCTAATCTAATTGTCTGTAGTAAATGTGTGTCTGAAATAGTTTCTTTGTTTTTTGAGTATTTCATGTATTTGTGTAGCCAACTAGATGACGAAGATTTGTATTTACACATTTCAAACTTTCCGAAAGCAAAATATCAACGCGCGCGGAAATTCAACCAAACGGTTATAGGTAAGTATGCACTTATTATTTTACGATTAATCACTGTTATGTTTCTTTGACAACAGCTAGTTTCGAAGAAAGTTCGTATAATTCAATGCAGAAACTATGATTTAAAAAAAATTCAGGACCATGTAAGGGAAGTTCTACAAAACAATCACGTGTTATTATAGTTTTGTCGATATTTCTATTTCAGTAGACGTACAGTAGACACGCATCATACAATATGGATTCAAGATTCACAAATATACTATTTATGCACATATTTATGCACTTGTAAATATAATAAAATACGATAAGCTTTAAATGCCTATCAGTGGTTATATATTATTACTAAGAATTATATATGTATGAATACAAATCAATAAACAAAAATATAAACTTGATACTTTCTCATTCGCTTATTCAATATTTTTCACATAAAAAAATTAAATTTCAAGCTCCTCTTTCTACAATTATATATATATTTGAACCTACGTTTGACGATGCTATGTTCTCTTGGATCTAATTATACCAAATGATCCTCAATTCCATAAAAAAAAAATACTTAGTCTAGTTTAGCGATTGAAAATAATATTCATAAAATTTAACAACATCATCAAATTTGTTCATAAGTAGCTATGGCTGATTTAATATCGAACCCTATTTTAAGCGCTTTATGCAAGTAATACTACATATTTCAATATTGTCAACAGAACAAGCAGACATTTTTTAAAGTTATAAGTGATTTTAAACTTTTCGATTTTTTTAAGCAGATGAGATCAGAAAGTAATTTCGACATCCGACATAAGACTAAAAGCTTTTTTCACCTGTCGATATATTAATGCCCAAAAAATTCATTCTCTTTTAATTTTTACTGATATTTCGACACAAATTCGTTAAAAAAAGCTTTAGTTTATATTATAATAACATATTTTCATTTCAAATTTTGGTGTTTATTAAAACTTTAACTATATCTTTTAAACTCAATCTAAACGTACCTTATTAAGTTAAGAAGGTAGAAGTTCTTGTATTGTAGATCTCTCTCCCATATGGGAGATTTACAAAACATACGAAAACCATCATTTGTGGCCAAACTCAAAAATTCAAGACATTTCGGTAATTTTACAAATTGAAGCCTGATAATATTTCCAAATTTGAAACATTGGTTTCTCTTTTCCATAATTCCCTGAGTAGAAGAATAAAATTGAAAAGAAAAACACACCAAGATAATAAATGTGCACAAAAATATGCATTTTTATTTTATTCAAATTAAAACAACATCACACAAATATTATATGGAATACATATGTAAAATGTGTGATGGATTCACTTAAAACTAAACCTATAAACATACAAAAAAAGATTTCATAACCATTAGGTACATTTTGTGCATATAAAGCGAATTGAAGCATAAAATTCGAAATTCAGCGCTGCAAATATAATAAAAAATCATTCATCATGCTCCTGCTTCCATGATGATAATCTCACGTTACTATATACAAAGCCAACTCTAAACGGAGATAAAAGACGCAATGCGATTATAAAGCCAATAGGCCAACATGCCGATAATCACTGTCTTACAGAACCGATCCAAAACGTATAAGCTGTAAAATTCGGAAGTGTTTACAAATACATAAGACATCGGGTATTTCAGAGAAGTGGCACTTGGTCCACGTTAGTCTCATTCGCTCACATTTTTAGATTGCGGCGTGCACGCGGCAGTGACTCAGGCGTTTCTTTCATCAGATATAGACGTCCGCCATGCAGACAGGAAAGCATATACTCTTCGATTGACTCTTTGGGGTCCATATCCATGTTGAAACTATATACAGTTATTGTTATTTTCTTATTTCTTATGTTCAAATGTAGCTTATACTTTTGCGGTTACGTACATTTTTTTATCCTCCGGCGTGAGATTTTTCCACAGGCCATCAAACGCTGGTGACTTGAACACCCACGAGCGCATCGAGAAGAATTGTAACACACTAAGACCTATTTGAATACGCCGCTGCACACGTAACATGCTAAAATTTTGAAGTGTCAACACCACGTACGATTTTCGAAAGATTTCAACACACTTACAATCGTTTCTGACCGAGTAGGAAGAGTATGAAGTCAATAAAATATGCTGGTAGCCAATGGAAGAGTAGCACGTTGATTTGATGGTGCAATCGGTTGGTGGTGATGCAACCATCCGGATACCACAAACACAACTCCATGGGGTACTCATAGCCGATTTTCTTACCCATCTCGATCGCCTCGCCCCATTGCATTTTACGGTGTTCCGCTGCGGTGATGTTGTAAATTGGCACTGAGGCCGGACTGTGTCGATAAGTGCAAGAGTTTAGAGATTTTTTGGGATTTTATACTTGAATACAAGAAAGGGTTTGCATACCGCGTTGGCTGTGTGTTAAACTCGTAAGGCATAACAATAAGTCCATTAATAGCGTAATCAACCGGAATGACTTCAGATTTGAAGCGCGTATCGATGAGCATCGAACGTATAACACCTTTACCGGCGCCCACCAACAGACCAGTGGGTCCATTCAAGTTGTCAACCCAACCGGGTACGGGTTCATACGCCGATGGCGATACTATATAATAGGAAAGGAAGGAATGAGTTATCGTTAATAGGAAGAAAGGCGGGGATTCTTAGTACAGAGATGGGAAGTTGTTATAGAAAGGCTAGGTACATAACAAGGATTGGTTTATTGTGAGAAGGAAACGAATGTTTGTATGAAGGGAATAGATGGCATATATAATATATCTGATGTGTCGCAGTAAAGGATGAATGGAATAACGTGAATTTAAATTTTTCTTGATGAGGCCGGAAAATATTTTTTATATTTATATATTTAATGGATCCACTGTATATTGATCTGATGTATGAATCTGTCTGAATGAATGTATACAAGTACGTATCATTTGATCTAATAATCATATAATCTAGTATTAGAGGAACTTTTATTTTGGTCTTGATAATGTTATAGTAAGTTTAGTTTTTTTGTTTGTTGGGTAAAAAAAAAGCAGCTATTTTGCATTTTTTTTGGAAAATTTCGAAAAATAAATAAAGGGTAAAGGGTTCTTGCTGTCTATATCTTATAAGATGAAATAATATCATAGGTATAGTTTACAGATATAAAATTTTGCATTGAAAATGACTATCAGCCAACCTTCATTTTAAGAATTTTAGAAGAGAGATACCCTGGATCAAGGGAACTGTTTGAACAGTTTTTCATATGATATTTAAAAAAAATATCTAATTAATTAGAGCATACTATCTTAAATAATCTAAAAATGTTTTGAGATTTAACTGTTTCAATTTAGATGAAATATTCTAAATACTTGTTGATATTTTGGAGTTTTTGCTCGAAATTAGCTTTAAATCAAACAGTGTTATGGACAGGGTTTCTCAGTAGGTAAGACCCAATATTGTACTGGTACTTGGTAGTACACTTTTCTCTATTAGATAACTCTATATATAATATTTAGGTTAATATACCTATGTAAATAAAAACAGATGTATTTTATGAGTGTCGTAAGAAATGAAGAGGCATAATGTAAGTTTGAACTCTAAGTACTCATGAAGCTACTAGAGTATACGCTCAGTCGTTATTGTTTCAAGAAAATATTATTAAATTCATACCTTTTTATATAAATATGAAATAATTTGGAGCATAAAGCATTTGAAAATGATGAAATTAAAAAATATAATGAGGATGAAAAAATATGTATGAACTTGGATATAAAGGGAGGAATAAAGAAAAAACACTTATTCTTTGGAATGGAAAAGGAAGCATGGCTTGGAAACTCGGGATGTGAGTGTTTCTTCGTTGTTTGTTTTTTATTTGCAACATACCGTTATTCACATGTAATTTTTTTGCTCTTACTTTATTAAAAGCACTGGCCTTAGCAAAGCGTTACAACGGCGAAGTAGTGTTTCAAGACGTGCGGGTCGGTATAAAGTTATCAGCTGGGTAGGTTTAGCGGTGGCATTGCAACATTTCATTTGCACTTTTAACTGTTTCACACAAACACGTTTCGTTTTTTTTACTTTTGTGTTTGTATTTCGTTTGCGACAATGCTGATGTTTTTGTGGAGGCGAGCGATTGTGAGGAATTGTGAAGCTTGAGTTTGTTCAATGAGCAGAAGCTGGCAGCAAACATGTCCGTTTGTAAGCAAGTTCGGTAAGCAAATAAGGAGTTCGTTAATAAATGTAACTGTGTATGCATGTTGGTAATGTGTAGCAATGGCAGGTCGTTTTTTTATTGTTGTCTTTTTTTGGTTTTTTAAATTTTTTTTTCTATATTTTTGCATTTTATGAAATTTTTATAATATTTTATCTTTATTATTTTTCATGTTTTTTTTTAATTTCAAGTATGTAGGCACTTTTAATTACTAATATTGTGTTGCACAAATTTGGGTAAACGCACTTTCCGGTTAATAGATACATGAGGAATGGGTGTGTAAACCGATTTTGACTGTAGTTAAGCACAACTGCGTTTTGTCGCATGTTTTGAGGTAACACTTATAAATATTTGTTTTAGAATTTTCATGTCTTGTTTATGTTTTAGTTACACAACACAAGCGAGAGAGTAGACGGAATGTTCGAAAAGCGTTTTAACATTAAAAGCACATAGCACAATTTCATAAAGAATTTTGTTAGCGAATGTAAAGCGAGACGAAATAAAGCTTTTTTAAAAGAATAAGCTATATATATTAGAATATGGTATTTGTAATATAAACAAGTTATAATATATTCGATTAAATAATACTGTAATTACATATATATAAATAATAAATAAATAATTATATTTGTATAGATATATATTTTGCAGATTACCTAAAATACCTATTACTCAATAAATATTCCCTAAAACTAACAAACTAAATAATTTCTCAATATATTGTCTCAAAACTTTGGCTCAGAGACACAGAGACAAATATAGTAGACGGTAGCAACTTCTCTTGCTTCAAATAAAAATAAATTATCTACCTATAAATTTAACAAAAATAAAAGTTCTCAATGATTCTCTAACCAAAAATATGTTTAAGTTTTCATTTGTCTCTTTTTCTTACCAAATCATTGTAACAGTATTTTCCTAAACAAACCGACGCAAAAAGGAAATGGCTAATGAAATGTTTGGTGTTGAAAAACAATTACCGCTTTACAATTCTTAATTCAAATTGAGTTGTCCAATTGCTAATTGGAGTTGAGTTGTAAAACAGGTGGTTTACAGCGAGCTATACAAAGTGCAACAAAATTGAAAGAGGTGTTGCGTGGATACTGTTGATGATATATAACAGTTTGAAACACACACAAATATCTGTTAGCATTTTACTGATTTTGAGTTAAATTCATAAACATTTAGATGTGAATTAGTTATATGCAACAATATAGATGCTAAAATTATTATTTGTTTTATTTTTTTGTTGCAGGAGTCTGTATTTAAAGACAAATAAATATTGAATAATTTAATTCAACAAAATATGCTGATACATACTTAAATTAACTTAAAATTTTTGTTAATTAAACTCAAAGAGGTCAGTGAAGCATTAACGCATTTTAATTATCTTAAAACTACGAAAAGGGGAAAATGAAGCATAATGCGCCAAGCCCATTTAAAGAACGCATATTTATGGTGTATATAAAAATAATAGTTAAATGATTTATTATATATTCGTATAGAAAAATGTTGGTCACTAAGCACTTACCGATACTGGGACGCGCTATAATCACCGGCATAGTCTCGTAATGGTCACGCACCAAAATTTCAGCCAAACGCTTCGAATAGGTATAAGTGTTTGGATGCGGTTTCATCAACTCGGGCGTGATGGACTCCAACGTTTTAAGGTCCATCCATTCAACCATGCGCATAAGATCCTCTGGCTTGTGTGGATATTCGTAGACCTTCTCGTACATAACCTCCTGATCACAATTACAGAAAGCAGTGGACACATGTACGAAAGCTTCAAGACCCTTCATTTGTTTGGAAATATCCAGAGCGCGACGTGTACCCGTTGTGTTCATGTCAATGGCATCCTTTAAGTTGCCCTCAAGTTTGAGAGTGGCCGCCATGTGAAAAACGATGTTTGTGTTGTCAATGACATATTTCAAATTCTCACCGCTGAGACCCAGATCTGTGAGATAGAGGAGATAAAAATCAGGTGTTTAGATTTTGTAATGTATAGAAGTGAAAACAAATCAATGGACATATAACGCAACTAAATTTAAGAATTATGAATATACCGCGACCACAACGAAATAATTCAGAATAATATTATAAACCATAATATATTTTCAAAACACTGCTTTTAGTACACGGAAACTTACTTTCATAAGTCACATCGCCATTGAAACTGGTGACCTTCTTCAACACCTCCGGTTTCTCCTCACGTATACGCTGGAAAATCGGCAACTTGAACATCTCTTCCAAACGCACTTCGGGGCTCTTTCCGCGCTTTGGACGAACGATGATGATGATCTCTTTTAAAGCGGAGCACGAGTACAACAGCTTCTCGACCAAAACCTTGCCCATAAAACCAGAGGCGCCCGTAATGAATATGGTCTTGCCATTATAATACTCCTGAACTGGTGTTAACTCCGGCATTTTGATAACTGCAAATAAAGTAATAAAAATAGGAAAGTTAATTACATGAATATAGAAATAAGGTCTTAATGGATAGAAAACTCGATTGCCTTTTTATTATAATATATTTATTTTATTTTATTTCTTTATTTTTATCAAAACTATCTATATTCGAACCCCCAAAGAGCGCCAAAGATACCATTATTTGGGACTTTAATATATTTATTTACAAATACAAAGTTACAGTATTAATTTCAGTGTAATTTCATTGCTAGTAATACTGTATTCGATACGGTTGCCTGTTGGAAGTCATTGTATCAGTGCCACTTGATGAAGGGTTCAAGTACTCGCATAATTACCACAATACTCGTGGCTAGCGTAAAGCATTGAAGTAAGTTGTGGCAGAATGATTAATGGAAAAGCTAAAGCGAAGCACACTCTACATTGCTATCAATCTTTAAAGGGTCCTAGGCACTGATTTCAGGCACAGTTGCTTTCTAAAACAAATCAGAAGTTTTTGCAACAACTCATGTATTAGAATAAATTATCTTTCGATGTGGAAGTTGGTTTGAAACCAAAATAGTTCAACAAAAGATTATCTTTTCATTGAAGTTCAATCTAATTCGTGAGAATCGAACCAATGATCTTCACTACATTTGTCCCACACAAGCCTAAATTTCTTCGTCGCAACAACTTTGTTCGCCAACAGTGCCAGTGAATAAGCATTACAAGCACAAGTATGAGCATGTCGGTGGCATGACAGCCGACAATGCTTTGTTGCAACAACAAGTAGTTGAGTAGCAAAGTGCAACACTCCGCAGAACTTGAGTGGCACTGCAAGGCGGATACTTGCATTTATTGTAATATTATAATTGGAGTTTCCATTTCATATGCTGTCATACATAAATATTTTTCTCCTGCTGCAACAAATTGTAGCGCGTATTGTTGAGGCAACAGCAACGTCATAAATATGAACAGCAGACAATGTGGCAAGTAGTAGTGGCGGAGTTTCGCGACGTTGCAATGCCTTTTCCTTTCGAAAATAGAGAAGGTAGCAGCCGCGAAACAGGTTGCAGCGATTGCTAACAATTGCGAATACAGGTATAGCGGCGGCAGCAGATAGTTGCACGCGCGATTGGCAATATTGCCATGCCGCATTTACGATATTGCATTTGCGTTGCGGTTATGTAACGAAAGTAGTGCTGAAATGGAAAAGTAGCCGCGTAATGTCGTTTAGACACACACAGTTATGTAGGCAAACCGCAATTCGAGTGAATTGGGTGAACAACTGTTGTTGTTGTTGTTGCTGTTCGCAATTTTGTGGTCGATGGTCAGAATCCAAGTGCGGCGTGTGTGTGGAATCGCGCAACCGGGTGCTTGTGCCAGAATTAGCTGCCTAAGTAACGGCAATTGTCTGCCACTCGCACAATAAATGGCCAATTGAAGTTGCAGCAAAATGTGGTCGAAGAGTTATTGCGATTGCGTAGTGTTCCTCTGCGCTTTTTTGGCTTCGAAGTAGTTGTATGTCTAATAAGCGAAACTTATTTACAGTAAGTAAAAAGAATGCGCGCTCGCAAATGGTGCACGTTCACTTTGTCAACATTCAGACGTTACAATACGGCAATACGGCAATTTAGTAATTTTATTTATTTCGAGGATCAGAAAAACTTACTGCTAGTATGTCTTTCATCTCTTTCAATTGGATAGCTGTTCGTTAATGAAACTTTCAATAAACAAATTGTGTTATTAAAGAATACTTTTCTCTAGTAGTATGAATTTATTATTATCATTTGGGGTAAAATATTACGTAGACTATGTGCTATGTATGAGGACCATACGTCTTAAGGAAAAACTAAAATTTTACACTTAAACTAATAAATCGAAATATTCTTTTTTTTTATTTCAATCTATCGACGGAGAAAATATTGAGTATTCATAATACATACATATATTAAATCGGCGTGAATGTTTGTGTTTCTATATTTTGTAATAACTTTCTGGGATTCATTAAATTTTTGGAGTACCGACTCAAACAGAAAACTGGTATAATTTACAAAAACCAGTATAATCAAATTCTACATAGAATAAACAGTTTTATGAGATAAACTAAATAACTTTGTGTTTACTTTTACAAGTAATTTTTACTATTTTAGTTAATATTCTATATCCACTATTAATTAATTCTAGTTAAATACAGTTTTTCGAAAAAAAGATAAAAACCGCACAAATAGCATAAAACTGAACGAGTTAGATATAGGGTTTTATATACCATGATCAGGGTGACGAGTAGATTTGAAATCCGGATGTCTGTCCGTCCGTCTTGAGTAAAATTAAGATACCTTAATGAAACTACGCCCACATAATGACGTTAACCGAAAAGTTTTAAAGTACTATAACTAAGCAAAATAAGAAAATAACTAAGAACAAGTAAGGAAAGGCTAAGTTCGGGTGTAACCGAACATTTTATACTCTCGCAATTTATTGAAGAAATTTTATTAAGATAACGCACAAATTTACCCATAAATTCGGCATAAAGTTTAATAGAATAATTAAAGTCATATATAGATATGAGGGCTGAGGTAATTCCTGAACCGATTTCATTCAATTTCACCAGCAAGATACACTATATCCAATACTATACGCTCACTTAATTTTGCTAAGATATATCACATATTAACCAATACATATATGCGTGATAAAGCCCAACGAATTTTTGAAAAACCTATAATTATGTATATGGGAGCTAGGAGATGTTGTGGCCCGATTTTAATAATTTTTGGAACAGAGACACACTATTGGAAGAAAACAATTTCCTCTGAATTACATTAAATTAGCTGAGAGATTTACCGATATTTTCGGTTAAAATTTAACCTTAGGCGCTGAGTTCAACATGTTCGATATCTGGGGCCTTGAAAAGTTATAGTCCGTTTTTGAATATTTTTCCACAAGTGATGCCACAGATCATATACTGTATTTGTGTAAATTTTTATTTCGCTATCATCATTGGTTCCGAATGTATATATTATAAAGTGAAGGATTCAGATGGAATTCAAAATTGAGTTATAAAGAAAGTAGTCGTGGTTGTGAACCGATTTCATCCATTTTCCACACATGTCATCAGGGTGTCAATAAAACATTATACACCGAATTTCATTAAAATCTGTCGAGTACTTCCTGAGATATGGTTTTTGACCCATAAGTGGGCGATGCCACGCCCATTTTCCAATTTGTAAAAAGATCTGAGTGCAGCTTCCTTCTGCTATCATTTTTGTGAAATTTTGTGTTTCTGACGTTCCTCGTTAGTGAGTTAACGCACTTTTAGTCATTTTCAACCTAACCTTTGTATGGGAGGTGGGCGTGGTTATTATCCGATTTCTTTCATTTTTGGACTGTATAAGGAAACGGCTAAAAGAAACGACTGCAGAAAGTTTGGTTTATATAGCTTTATTGGTCTGCAAGATATATACAAAAAACATATTTGGGGGCTGGGTCACGCCCAAGGAACACCTGTTCCAAGTTTCATTAAGATATCTCATTTTTTACTCAAGTTACAGCTTGCACGGACGGACAGACGGACAGACAGACATCCGGATTTGAACTTTACTCGTCACCCTGATCACTTTGGTATATATAACCCTATATCTAACTCGTTTAGTTTTAGGACTTACAAACAACCGTTATGTGGACAAAACTATAATACTCTCTTTAGCAACTTTTGTTGCGAGAGTATAAAAACAGCAGACACTCAAAAATGTATGGTAAAGATGGTATAGGAGGGTTCCACTCATATTTTACTATATGGACTTATTTTCGTTATTCTAGTGGACTTTATGTCGAATATACGAGAAGAATTGTGTGTTGTCTTAATAAAATTAACTAAATAAATTGCGAGAGTGTAAAATGTTCGGTTACACCCGAACTTAGCCCTTCCTTACTTGTTAGATAATTTTGAATATCGGCCGATTTTAATTTCTACTCAGGCTCAAGTGGTCACACATTCAGTCCAACGAAGATTTTATCAAAGTACTAAGCCAACTACGAGCAGTTTTATATAAATTGTTCAATTCAGTTCTGAAAATTGTATTGGCATAATAGCCAGTTAATGGAGAATTATTACCGTATTCGTAACATTTTAAAAGCTCGAATGAGTAAACAAGTAATGTTTTGAAAAATCCGGTTTAACTGCTTTAATCGGGATTAATTCGGAAGTTATCTCAGTTAACTCCATTTGCTAACTCGCATATAATCCTCAAAAGAGATTAGAGAGTTAGTGGAATTTTCGGCAACATTGTTAAAAATGGCCGCTTTTAAGCTATTGTGAATGAAAACAAGACAGATGTTTTTCAATTAAATGTAAACAAAAACATTCGCAGGCAATTAAATAGCTAAGTTTTCTAAAGTGAAAGTTCTAATAATAACTTATTTATGTATATTTTTTTAATAATCTATGATTTTGTACTAGTTGTGCGGCTAACAACCGTCTGCCGTCTATCTAAGCTATAAAATATAAAGCAATTTACGGAATAAAAGCCCTGAAACTGGTTTGTGTAAATTATGAACAGAAAACTAATGGGTATCCTACATAAATATATTCTAGAAGAATCACTACAATTAAACTTGTTATTGTTATTACCTTCAATTGCGATGCCTAACTGTCTACAAAATTACTTTTGTTACTAGTTAGCGAAAACATTTATACATATTTAAGAGCATTTAAGAGAGGTCATTGCTCTGGTTGTGCAAAGTCTAATTTTTGCTTACATTTCATTTATCTTTACACACACACACATCCACAAATGTAAACGTAAGCGTAAGTGTTTTTACAAAATGTAAACATTGCTTCATAACCCGCACCGGTTAATTTAATGCTAGCAGCCATTGAGGAGCTACTAGCTGACTGCCATCCAACACTTTCGGTTGTCTAGCTGCCGTTCCATCGCACCACTACGGCATGCTCCAATTGCGTTATGTCGGCTCAATGGAATTTGTTCGCATTGTAAAAACACTCGGAATTACATACATATGCATGTACGAGTATACATGTAAGAGTGTGGAAAAATGTTGTGTGTTTTGACGAGACATTCAATGCACCGCTATGAAATAAATCTGGTAAGCAATTTGAAATATGTAATTCTGTTTTATGTGGTAGAGTAACTGACATAATTTCTGCGGAATTGCTTACATAGTTTCACAATGTAATTATTTTCATTCATATGTGCTGTGATGGCATTAAAGCGATTAGTTTAAAGGCAATTTAACATTTATGTGATTAGTCGTAAATATTGAATGTTTATTACAAAAGACTTAAGCAACGAACCCAACCAATTACTCTGTCATTACACAAATATTGCTTATCTTTTTACTGTGGGAAACTGATTTATCTTTTTTTTGTATGAAAGTATGTATTAAAAATGCACTGGATATCTATTTTCAGTTAATTTTTTTTCGGTTTTAGTTACTAAATTTTTTTACTTGCTTGTAAAACCACAAAATATGTATGAAAGGCAAAGGAATATGTATATAGGGGAACCTGTTTAACTGCTAATT
Source organism: Zeugodacus cucurbitae (assembly GCF_028554725.1). Taxonomy (NCBI): domain Eukaryota; kingdom Metazoa; phylum Arthropoda; class Insecta; order Diptera; family Tephritidae; genus Zeugodacus; species Zeugodacus cucurbitae. The sequence continues at coordinate 39,474,657 of NC_071671.1, read as the reverse complement.
TACTGTAAACATATGTGGGCTGGTACATGCAATAAGTAAGCCCTCATAACGTACTTTTAATGACAAAGAAATATCCAGAGACAGACAAAATGTGGACATTTGTAAACAAAGTATTAACACTGGAGTAGACATTAATCATATTTACCACATAACTAACGGTTTTTCAAATATACTTATTGAGTGAAAAGCAAGGAGACTTGGACTCACATCTTCATATTGCTTTTTTATAAATTTGTTGCTAAACGTGACCCCTCTTCCACAACCAACAAAAACACTAAGATGTGGCTTTAAAGGAGGAGTCACTGTTTATTAACACCTTTATATCTACGACGATCCAGTGAAAATCTTTTACAAGATTTATCGCCAAGTTAACGCAGTGAACTGATCGGAACTTCGCGCACGTGTCAATTGCTACCGGTTTTTGCCAGCGTTGCACAGCAACTTTAACACACACCATATCATGTTCGTGGTATTGCGAAAATCATTCTTTTGCAACAGACTTTGCAGTTTGTTTGCTGCCATTGCCTTAGACGCTCCGTAGCTCTTGAGTGTATTTATTTTGCTAGAATATGAGTGTTGTAAAAACGATTACACACACAGAAGTGCGCGTGTTTGCTTATGAAGAAACTTATCAACAAACATTTTCAATGAAACCAATTCTGTTTGACCTCAAGTGCGATAAATATTTGTACAAAAAATAAAATAAAATAAAAACAGTTGTAATGTGTAATAGCGGGGTGGAAAATTTTGAGCAATTTATTGCTATTTTGTTTGCGTTTTTGGCGCATGGAAATTTTCCGCAAATTTCAATAAAACTGGTTTATGGTGAATTTAATTGTAGCAAGTGTTTTTTATGATTTCTCTTAAAGCCTTTAACTATGGCTATACAATAATAAAAACAAATATATTGCCCTACAGAAATTGAGAAAACATTTTAACGTCAGCAAAAACCACGCCCATTTTAATTTTGTATACCATTTTGAGTGCAGCTATTCTGTACGATCTTTATAATGAAATTTAAGGTTTCTGGTGATTTTCCGTACTGAATTAAAGCATTTTTAGTAGTTTTCAACATAACTTTTGTATTAGAGGTGGGTTTCCGATTTCCTCTATTTTTGGACTGTATAAGTTAGTACCTAAAAGAAACGACTCTAGAAAGTTCCATTTGATATAGCTTTAGTAGTTTACGAGATATGTACAAAAAACTTAGTAGGGGGCTTTTACTTAAGTTACAGCTTGCACGGACGGACGGATAGACAGACATCCGGATTTAAACTTTACTCGTCACCCTGATCATTTTGATATATATAACCCCATATCTAACTCTTTTATTTCTTGGTGACACAAACAACCGTTATGTGAACAAAACTATAATACTCTGTGCAACATGTTGCGAGAGTATAAAAATTATTAATTGTATAGATTTATGGAATTAAATTTTTTAAATAGTGGCCACCAACACAAGACTGCAAACTTCATTACTATTTATTATATAAATTTTTCAATTTTTCAATAACTGATCTTTCTTATTTTTGAACTGTGTGGACTATAAATTTAATCTCATATAAACCAATAAAAACTTGTTGGAAAAAACAAACCTTGATAATATAAGACTATTTCGGTCGATATAATCTATTATTTAGAACGTCGAAACAAAAATTCCATATTATTATCTTCTCATAAAAATTCGATCAGTGGTTTTTAGGCTTCGTGGCTCTTACATGGGTCGAATAATCAGCCGATAATAAATAATTATTCGAAATAAAAATTTATATTTCATTTTCCTATTTTAGGTGTTTTATTCTGAACACCCAACTTTATTTAGAATTCACCGGTATTTGTTGTTGGCATGATTTCGCTACTCTAGCAGTATTTATACGGCATACCGGTTCATTATGTAAACTTTTGTTTAGTCTTCTAAAGCAATAATATAAAATAAAAAATTTCCAAATATTTACAAAATCATATGCGCAATTTACTAACCAAAGCGATACGAAGCTGGATTTTGCAAAGCCCACCGAAGTAAACATGAACAAAAAACAATTAACTGTAAAATTTGAAAGAAACCAAAACCTGTTAGAGATGCTTGTGTAAATTCGGTTCGGTTTTATTATGGATGCAAATTGCCTTTGGGAATATTTTTAATTATGCAAACTAGCAGAAAGTGAAAAAGAACAAAAATTCAAAAATACGAAGATAATAAAATCAAATACTACAAGCTGGTCAGCAAAAACGAAAGTGTAGGTTGCATGGCGACAAATGGAATATAATGGGATAAGCGATGCCGTTGGTGCGCATTTCGCGATGCTCCAAACGCTCACACCGCAAGCGGCTAATCTTGTAAAGCTACATGTGTGTATGTATATGTGTGGCGAAAACCCGATTTGCTTCTCTATTTTTGGCAAATTATTTTTACTGTTTTTAACTTTTCGCTTGCAATTAATATATGATCGATGAAATGGGTTTTAAACCGTGACCAGTGTGCAATGAATTGCAAAATATAACTGCTAAACTGTAAAATGAACTTCGAATATAATTATGATAAAATTAAAATATATAATTAAAAATTCGATTGCAAATTACCATTGATGCCGTTAACGGAATTAATTATTATATTTTATTTTGTTTTATTTTCCCATAAAGTGTGTTGCAATATATAAAATATCATTAATAAATCATGAATTGGTTGAAAAATAATTTGGTATTCGCTGCTTTTTGATTTCTAATGCTTATGAAATATGTCTTTTACAGAACTGCATGAAAATATTTCTTAACTGCACTTTAAGTGCTTCTAACCTTTGCTCATTGTTGTTTCTCACATTTTGAGCAATGACAATATTTAGCACAAATATTTGGAGCTGAAAGCTATTAGCAAATGCAACATCAGCTATTTGCTTCAGTGTTTTGTGCATATTGCCACTAATGGACTCTAAATTAATTGCATACAAGGGTACGAGAGTTAACCAGTGTTGTCCAGTTAAAGTGTAAACTGTTAAAGGCGAGCATAACTATGCCTTAATGTGCACACTTAATGCCACATTGCGCTGGTTAAGTGCGAAGAAACATGAGAAAACGCATAAAAAGTGAAAACGTCAGTTTACAACTAATTGAAAGCTCAACAATTACTATATGGTGCGAAATGTACGAGTGGAGAAGATGAGTAACCAATGCTTGTGCGAACGACCAAAGCTGAAGTGTTTAACTTCAGCAATTGTGTTGCCCCGAATGGTCGCATTTAGTATGATGCAACGATGCGGCACAAGTTCATGACCTGACCTTGTCTTACTTTTTGTAAATTTTGTGCATATTACATGTAAACAACACTACCAAAGAGTGCCGGCGGGTTACGACTGCATTGGGGTATTTCGGAAAAATACTCGTAAACATATTTCACAGAAGCCTGAGTGTACCGTTGAAGCATACGATTATAAAGAGGTTGAGATTTTATTAGCTTCTTATTATTTTTATTAGCTTCTTCAAAAGACACGTGTATAAATTTCACAGTAATATAGCATTTTGGTTACACTAGTTTTGATGTTTTGAGATGAAGCAATCATTCGAAAGTTGTTTGCTTTACTCCAACAGAACTCGAGACGATGGACGCAGTGGTCATTCAAAAAAGATATTATGGATGAAATTGTATACAAAATGATTGCAGAAGATATCGAAGGAAGTTGCTAAATATATCGTTCACTAAGATTTGAGTGTTCGATCAACACCAACACTGAATTGATGATCCTGAGAGGTCGGAACTCTTAAATCGTAAAATTCACGAATTTTCGCGTGAACATGTGACAATGAGAGATAATAATGTATGTATAAATATGATGATTAGACATCTTTTTTTTTGAAAAGCAAGCAACATCAACAGAGACAGTCCTATTTGAAGAACTATAAAGTGCTGATATTTTGCACCGTTCAAAAATTATAACGAAATTGAACATCGGGCCTTCTTTTACCTTAAAATAATGTTCACTAGAAAGAAATAAGCGCCAATGAAGAGGAAATTAACAATATAGTAATAGGTTTTTCTCATTTCTTGAATACTATCAATACTCTGAACCAGCGTTTCTAATAGCACTTTATTATTTTTTAACCTCAAAATATCTCTACTGGGTATAAAATTCATAAATGAGCGCTAAACATTGCTCACAAGCTCTCAACATTTTTTATTTACAAAGAAAACGAAGCTTTTAGGTTTTAATTAGCTACAAATATAGTGTGTGTACATTTGTATAAAATAAATTACCTCAGTTTAGATGCCCTTTGTCTTATACCCATATAACTATACACTTATGTACGAATATTCATATATATATAAATATGTCCACAAGCCATTGCTCGGATATCTTCTCATTTATCTTATTGTTGTTTACCGCCACCTACTTCTTTTCCACTTCAATGACATGTAACATTAAAGTTTTGTAACGCAAACATTTTAATGTCGCTGTCGGCTACGATTTAGATTTTACTGTGTACTTTATTTTCAATTTTGCATTTTTGAATTTTGTTTTGAACGCTTCATTTTGCAGTGTTGTACAACTTGGATCGCCTAAAATATTTGCCGAGATGTGAATATTTTACATATTTATTTAGAAATTCACTAAACTCTAGATTGGGTTAAAAATCGAAATATAATACGTGTGTTTTATTACGAAATAAATAACATGGAACGTTTTGTTTCCAACCTTTTCATCTCTCAAATTTCGCGGATCGTTACTCAAGGAAATTGGTTGTTTCGTTGCGTACAATTTTGCGTCATTATCTTTTTCCGACATTTAAATTTTCCCATTTCGTTGAGCATGAAAACGGATAAACACAAGTGATTCAGTTATTAGATTTACGATAGAAAGGAAACTGATTTTCTTAAAATTGTAAGAATAGTTTTTATCAAAGGACGACTAATGCTTGTGATTTAAGTATATCGTTTTCGTAAGTCAAGTTATTTCGAATCAAATGAACAATTCGTCAAAGGGGTTCAAGAACAACTGTGTAAACAGAATATTTTTAAATAAATATTGTTCCAGCAATTATAGAGGTCTTACAACCCTTAAATGAAACCATTTATTTCTTAAACGTGAATATGTACTAAGGTCATATTATAAGATATTTTCTTAACTTGAATAGAATGATCTCTCTGTCCTCTGTCTTAGTGCCTGTTTTTAGTCTATAAAGAACGTGCATTCTTTAAGAATAGGCACCTTCATCTAACCAACGACGAAGATAGCATTTACTCAATGAATATAGCTTTCTGAAGGATGATTGATGGAAATCTATATATTAAAATAAATTTTGCATAAAGTTAGCACATTTTGTATACAGATGTTAGATATATTGAGATAAATATATGAAATAATAATTCCTCCTGAAATAATCTGGTCAAAAACCCAATTTTATAGCTGAAACCGTACCCTGTAATAAGTTTGTAAAGTAAATATTTGTTACTTTCATGTGTAAGCTTTAGTCTATTAATTCAGGGGAACTTGAAAAATGTGTATGTGTTCTCTAAAACCCTAAGCGCTAAAATAGCTAAGACCGGTAGGGACCGCAAATAGCTAAGCTAAGCATAATTTTAGACTGAAGTTTTTTTGTTTCGTTTGTTAATATTTAAGTTAAAACAAACATTCGATATTTTTATACTCTCGCAACAAAGTTGCTAAAGATAGTACAAAGTTTTGTTCACATAACAGTTGGATATAAGGTTATACATATATAGCAAAGTGATCACGGTGACGAGTAGAGTTGAAATCCGGATGTCTCTCCGCCCGTCCATCCGTTTGTCCGTCTATCCGTCCGTGCAAGCGGTAACTTGAGTAAAATTTGAGATATCTTAATGAAACTTCATACACCTGTTTCTTGGCGACCATAAATTATGCTATGAAAGTGAAATTTGGTACAAAGGATCTTTCTAGGTAGGGGCATATGTGGATGTAATTTTTTTGATGAGTGAAATCGGGTCATAACTTCCCCTAGCTCCCATATACCTAATATTAGGGTTTTCAATGGACTTTATACCATAAACATATATGTATGCCAGATATTTAGTCAAATTGTGTGTGATGTTAATAAAATTAAATAAATAAATTGCGAGAGTATAAAATGTTCGGCTACCCCCGAACTTAGCCCTTCCTTTCTTGTTTGAAAATATAATTGAAATTCACTTTCGTAAGTATGCAAATCTACCCACAAACACTAACGTGGGAGAGATCTATGCTGAAAAGAGAAAAGAACTTACTAGTTCACTCGAAGAAATCAAAATTCGGTGTTTTAAGGATAGTTTTGGTAGAATATTTTTTGGCTATCATAAATAACTTTTTCATCACCGTATACGAAATAATAATAATAAATATGTCTTTGCTTTAATAAAGATTTTCATTAAAAAATTTAAGAGGTCTACTATAAATCGAGTTCTTGATAATTAAATCAAATAACTATCTGAAATGGACTTGCGAAGTTTTATAGTTCTTTCGTGGTACCAAAAAAACGTAAATATGAATCTAAACCCTCATACATAGACTAAGCTTCTTAAACCCATCATATCTGTTCAGACGATTGGTTTTAACACCAGCTAGTATGTCACGAGAAATTTCTACCTTGCCGTCTTTAAAATAACTCCGATAATTGGCATCCATCAGGATTTTCAACCTTAACTCATGGTTGACCAATGAACATAAAGATTCTCCAGCACTCCACTGGGCAGGAGGACCGAACGGTGCAAGTGCTGGTAGTTGCACAGTGCTCTAGTAGTAAATAGCAGATGTATGTCCTGTTCTCCGTCTGATGATATTGCAACCAGAGTTATCATCTTGTAAGCTTTACAGTTAGCGACAATTACCTAGTCATCGATCATTCATACAAATTTTATCACAAAGTAACTCGTTGCAATTAATAATGAGGCTAAGCACTAGTTTTGAATGCGCCGTCAATGGGTGAGCATTATTAAAACATTTTTATACTCTCGCAACAAATGTTGCTAAAGAGAGTATTATAGTTTTGTTCACATAACGGTTGTTTGTAACACCCAAAACTAAACGAGTTAGATATAGGGTTATATATACCAAAGTGATCAGGGTGAAGAGTGGAGTTCAAATCCGAATGTCTGTCTGTCCGTCCGTCCGTCCGTCCGTCTGTGCAAGCTGTAACTTGAGTAAAAATTAAGATATTTTGATGAAACTTGGCACACTTATTTCTTGGCACCATAGGAAGGTTGCTTTCGAAAATGAGCAAAATCGGACCACTGCCACGCCCACAAAATGGCGAAAACCGAAAACACATAAAGGGCCATAACTAAGCTATGGAAATAAAATTTGGTATGAAGGATCGCACTATGAAGGGGCATATTGGGATGTAATTTTTTTGGGGAAGGGGGCGTGGCCCCGCCCCCTACTAAGTTTTTTGTACAAATCTCGCAAACCAATAGAGCTATATAAACCAAACTTTCTGCAGTCGTTTTTTTTTAGCCACTTCCTCATACAGTCCAAAAATTAAAGAAATCGGATTATAACCACGCCCACCTCCCATACAAAAGTTAGGTTGAAAATTACTAAAAGTGGGTTAACTCACTAACGGAAAACGTCGGAAACACTAAATTTCACATAAGTATTGGCAGATGAAAGCTGCATCCAGATTTTTTTAGAAAATGGAAAATGGAACTACTCGACCGATTTCAATGAAGCTTGGTTTGTAATAGTTTCCTTACATCCCAATGATAAGTTGTGAAAATAGGCCAAATCGCTTCACAACCACGCCTACTTCCTATATATCAGAACTTTGAAGACAAATCTGAATCGTTTACTTTACAATATATAAAGTAAGTACTAGTGAAAATATCGGCGCAGAACTTTGCACAAATACTGTATTTATAGTGTGGCAGCCCATTCTAAAAATCGCCGAAATCGGACCATAGGTTTTTAAGGCCCCATATATCGAACACGAGGACCTCGGTGCTTCTAACCTAATATTATGGTTTCCAACTTTCAATGGACTTTATACAATATATATGATGGATATGTGGGCCAAATTGTGTATTATATAATATAAATAAAGTTAAATAAATAAATTGCGAGAGTATAAAATGTTCGGTTACACCCGAACTTAGCCCTCCCTTACTTGTTATATATATAATCATAAATCAAGTGCGAGCAAAGTTCAGATAAGAATTGTTGTTAATTCTACATATAGCTTGATAAATGCATTGACATTTAACCTTTCAGTAAGTATTAGTTAAATAGCGAGAAATTATAAAAGAGCTAAATAATGTAAACAATGCGCTCGAAAAAACGCGTTGCCGTGTTTTAGGCTACAATAGACTTAAGCGACAACCGCCTTTGATATTCGCATGCGCATGTGTCCACTGCTGCGCCTTCGCATGCAATTTATAATAAGAAAATATCCTACTGGTTTTACCCCTTGTTGGCGCAGAGGCAAAGAATTAGAAGACTTCTTTTTCTTTTCTTTTTTGAATTTATTTTAAATATCTGACTGAGGTCCTCATTTTCTATATGTAAGACCTTTAAAAGTCTATGCAACAATCGAAATGCAGTATTTGTGCAAAGTTTTGTTACGATATCTTCACTGGGGCTTAACTTAATAATATTGTAAAGTGAAATAATCGGATAGATAGATCGCCTATTTTCAAAGTATACTATTGGGATTTTGGGGACCGAATTTCGATGAAATTGGTCGAGTAGTTCCAGAAAAGACGGGGTCACGCCAAATTTTCATTATTTACACCAATATGAGTGCATTAACTAAGTATGTTTCGAGAGTATAAGAATACCTGGAAGTTAAAAATATCATTTAGGGGTCTATTTTATATACACACACTTTTAAAAATAAGTTCCTTCGGTGCTATTATGTTTACAGTTAAACTAATCTTAACAACATTAATTGCACAACGCACACAAGCTGAACCAACAACAAACACATCTAAGCACACGAGGAGCTCAAGTGACACTTGTCAAGGGGTTGCGCGACAAAATCAACACAAATCAACACGAATAAATGGCAATGGATAAACTTATGAATATGCAATAAATTAAGACACTTGTTAGCTGTCGCCTTAGGTTAGTTAGATTAGGTACGTACACGTTCGACGGACACTGCGTTTGCTTGACTGATGATCAGATGCTGTGCAATTCTAGCGAAAAGGTTACTCGCGATTTTGCCTTGAATGCGCAAAAAATCTGCTAAGCTGCAAATTTATCAAACAGAGTGACTTGAAACTTGAAAAGTTGAGCGGTTTTCGATTCACAATTCCACTTGACAGCTTTCACGTTTACTTTTGCGTTTTGCAGGCGAAGACTGTGCACCGAGCAACGTCCGATTGGAGACTGAGCCCCATCCACGGCTCGCCGGCTAATATGAATGGGCACGGCCGGCTTAGCCGACGAGGACGCCGACTGCGCGTAGCGCCATCGCAGCAGCAGCAGCTACAGCAAAAACGGCAAATTTGTTTACTAACAGCAATCACAAGCAGGTTGCGGCTGCGCCGTCTCAATGCGGCACACTCTCAATCAACCATATTTACCATATATGTTTGTGTGTTGCAGTGTCACATTTGCGAAAATCGAGTTGCGCTTTTTGGCTTGTAATTGGCCCGCTTTATGGCGGCGATATGAGTTGTTTGTGCTAAAATTGTAGTAAATTAATTTTATTACCTCTATTAGAGTGCGACTTATTGTTGTTGTTGTGTGTTTTATTTTGCCTTAGCCAGCGCTTTGAGTCGCTATGAATCTGCAATTAGCTGCTGTGAAAGAAGAACGAAGAAATGCGCTTACTAATTATTTAGAAAATGCAAGTCATAAGCTGCAAGCTGCTCAGTTTGCCTTTTACTTTTATTTGAGGAGAATTCAAACAACTTGCGCACCGCAATCTCTGATCGGACGCTCTTCAACGCCGTCCATCAGCCAGAACCAGTTCAGCTGCAACGACCGGCATGTTACCCCACCGCTTCGGCAGGTTTCGAGCTGCACTTTGTTTCACCAGCGGCTAGTTCGCTAATTAAGCCGCGGATTATTGATTTTCAGCTGCGAGCATTTTTAGTCGACTGCTTTTTGGCTTCTTTGTTGGTTTTGCTGTCAAATTGTTTACTTTGTACTTTGTTGAGATATGAAAAATGCGACTCAGTTGCATTCGTTGCTTTGTCTTATGGGATGCATTCAGTGACGTATTATGTGTGTGTGCGTATGTGTGAAGGTACAGCGCAGACATGGCTCATTTTCTTTGGCTTACTTCACGCTTCGCTTGCTGTTATGCTCGATAGTAGGCGCAGATGATCTAGCATTGTTTTTGTTGTTGTTATTTTTTTATGAACTGTTTCGGTTAATATGATACGTGTATTGTTCAAAATTACTTTAAATTATTTAATTGTTTCTTCTTGACATCATGTTTACCTTGCATTGGTTATTATGTGCTTACTAAATTTCCATAAATTACAAAAAATCGTATCACAATAGTGGAGCCAGCGTTAGAAATCTTAAAGTGGAGCTAAAATAACAGAGTTATAGTTGAGACCTTACAACATTTCAGAAGAGGTGTCAACCGAAATTTCCAAATTTCATTTGATACATATTCATATATACACCATCAATAGCCACACTAAAGTCGAATTAGTCCAAAAAATTATTGAAACAACTTATCAAAGATAGTTATAACTTGATTAGAAATTGGGATATATCAAGGAGCACATGTTCCTTGGATAGAAGGCCCACACTCACAACAGTATATCACAGTGTTAGGATCGAAGATTCAAATTTGGGGCAAACGTTTCACATACTAGTAAAGATATATCAACCAAGCTTAGCTAAACTCTTTCAACTATTTCATGATGCATGAAATCGAATAATAGTCACGTATACAAATATTATTTTGAAAATAACATACACGTTATCTCACTCCCAGATGATTTTTTAGTATCCTATTTCGTTTCGAGTGACCTGACCTCATAAGCGCATACTTTAGTTACTGGTTTTGCTTCCACCACGAAGAAAAATTTCTTTGTTGCTATTTCGAGCTGCATATTTTGGTGAGAATTCCCAAATATATTGAGCTCTTTGACATAATCTTAAGTGCCATAATAGGCCTAAATATATACATCGGTCAGAATGTTAAATATCTTAACAAAATTAAGCGAAAGTATTATCTCAGACGTATAGTAACTTTTGGATACAAAATAATATAACATTAGCTCAATTTTTCCACGCTTTTGGTGTTTACAAATTACTTGGGTATATAATACTCGGATGTTTTTCCCTATGTGTTTGTGAATCAGTTTATTGTGAGTAAATATTTAAAGTCGCAGAATGATGCATGTCTCTTTAGATTCTTATCGCGTATTGAAGTCGTAAGCAGTAGCCATGAAGGTGATCGTGTTGATAAGAGAGCTGCGATTTATTTAAATGATATATGGCTGACAGAATTTATGTTTTAAGTTAGTAACTTTACTTGTATTACATTTGACATTGTTCTGAAACAAACATATTAATATGACTACCAGTACTTAGATATTAATTCATTTTAAACGAAACTTTATAGGAGACGGCACAAAATAGGATAATTGATCGAATAGAATAATACATTAGTGCGTGGGCTCTGTAGCAAATATACTTACATATAAATAATACTAATGAAATCCTACATATTTACCATAGGATTTGCGTGATATATTGATTTCATCGCCATCTATTAGGCAAATTAATGTCCGAATATTATATTTTATATCATTAATATTACTTCTATATATGAATAAAATAGGTCCCTAGTACTTTTTATCGTGTACAATCTAGTCATGAACTAAACTCTTTCAACAAATCAGAATAGTTTTATTTTAATCAGTTCATTCTTATATGAACAGTTTTGTTGCATATACTTTGCAAACTCATTCGCCAACGTATTATGTATAATGTTATTGTTTACTCTCAAATGATGTAGTAATTAATTACTGTAATTGTTACACAGTAATGATATTACAGAAGGTTCGAATAGTTATTATAAATTATATGTTTTGTTTTGTACTTACATAGTATGCAGTGTTGTGTTCCTGCATAATCGCTTGAAATTTAATTTAAATATTACTAGATTTTGAGATTACAATTTATTCAATGCACAAGATGATGATAGTTATTTAATTTATTGCGGCTATAATCGCTGAAGCTGTTCCTAGGCCAAATATATATATAACTAACAGACCGCTCCGGCTCTCGCACGGGTTTAAACAAACATTTCAAAATGTATGTACTTTCAGGTTTCTTGCGTGGGCTAATTTTAAAAATGTAAAATGAGGAAAATTCGAACATGAAATTATATTTTATTTGCAATGAGCTAAAATTTGATTACGACCTCCAGCCTTTGGTCTCCGTTGTCTTTCTCTCTGATTATGAATGCTAGAATCTTAACAGTTTTGACTTGAGCAACCCCTTACTTGAGCTCCACTGGCCGAAATTGGCTCTAGTATTTGATTATTCTATTTATATACTTGTTTTCGATTGAAAGCGTGGATCTCCTACCGACTAGATGGTAAAACTTAGCAAATTTTAAATCAAGCTCACCCCTTTTTTCTTGAGATGCTCTTTCCAGCGAAGCTTAGCATCTAGGGTGATTCCTAGGTACTTAGCATTATTATGATGTGGTATACGAGTACCATTTATATAAATGGGATGGTATAATGGTCTTTTTTAAGTAAAGTCTACGTGCATTGATTTGGAATCGTTTAATTTAGTGCGCCACTGACTGCTGTTTGCACTCGATGGGTAAATATTGAGGTTGACTATACTGCTGCTAACAGGGCTGTGCCATCCGCAAATGTCGCAAGTTTGAGTATGCATCCTCTTGTTTTATGCGAAAGTATCTATCAATCATGTTTGGGTAACATTCATTTCAATTTCAGCAGTATACCCGAATGCCAAACTCTATCAAAAGCCTGAGACACGTCTAAGAAGGCCGTCGAACAAACGTTCTCTTTATCCATAGCATTTTCAACGAAATTAACGATTTGGAGTACCTGGCCAATTATTGGATGATCATCACGAAAGCCGAACTGATGTACTGCTATAAGGTGTTTTCAATCTATTATTGATTTCAGCCTCTTTATGAGGTCATTCTCGAAGACTTTCGATAGATCTGGCAGCAGCGATATTGACCTATAAGATGTGACATGTAGAGGTTTACCGGCTTAGGTATCATAATAACGTCAGATACTTTCCAAAGCGATGGAAAGTATCTTAAGTATAATGCACTGTGTACAATGTTTCCACTTTTTTTTGTACTCTCGCAACAAAAGGGTGACGAGGCGAGTCAAAATACGGATGGCTGTCCGTGCGTCCGTCCGTGCAACGGATAACTTGAGTACAAATTGAGATATCTTAATGAACACATGTCCCTTGGGACCGTGAGAGAGTTGCTTTCGAAAATGGGCAAAATCGGACCACGGCCACGCACACAAAATGGCGAAAACCGAAAACACATAAAGTGTCATAACTAAGCCATAAATAAAGTTATAAAAGTAAAATTTGGAATAAAGGATCGTCCTAGTAAAGGCCATATTTGGATGTAATTTTTTTTGGGGAAGTGGGCGTGGCCCCGAGGAAAATGAGAGAAATCGGATAATAACCACGCCCACCTCCCATATAAAGATTAGGTTGAAAATTACTAAAAGTGCGTTAACTCACTAACGAAAAACGTCAGAAACACTAAATTTTACAGAAGAAATGGCAGATGGAAGCTGCACTCAGATTTTTTACAAAATGGAAAATGGGCGTGGCGTCGCCCACTTATATATCAATAAATTGCGAGATTATAAAATGTTCGTTTGCACCCGATCTTAGCATTTCCTTACTTGTCTTTATTTATATTTTACAGTGGGCTATTATTTGTTGGGGAACTATCAGCTTTCGCTTCTTTTTGAGTATCCACTCAGTTTCTTTAGCTAGTTCATCTTCATCCGTTTTGTATACTTCATCAACACTTACATTTGATGGTTTTGTTAAAATGCTCTAAAATAGGTTAAATATAGACTGAAATGCTGAAAGTATACATAAAATTAATCCATGCATTTAGCATTCTTTCCAGCCTGAGTTATACTTTGGTTCGTCTTAGTTCACAATACAAATAACAACCTAAAATCTTGTGATGTCATGGAGAATAAATCAATAATTTTCCAAAATGAGATTTCAGACAGGGTGACTCACTATCGTGCGACTTTTTCAATCTTTGCTGTCAAAAATAATAATACGAGCTGCAGAGATAAATAGAGAAGGTACAATCTTCTATAAGAGTGTACACGGCTGGCGTATGCCGATGATATTGATATCATCGGCAGCAACAATCTTTGTTCTGCTTTTTCCAGACTTGATAAGGAAGCGAAGCGTATGGGTCTGGTGGTGAATGAGGACAAGACGAAATATCTCCTGTCATCAAACAAACAGTCAGCGCACTCGCGTCTTGGCTCCCACGTCACTGTTGACAGTCATAACTTTGAAGTTGTAGATAATTTTGTTTATCTGGGAAACAACATTAACAACTCCAACAATGTCAGCCACGAAATCCAACACAGAATCACTCTTGCCAACAGGTGCTACTTTGGACTGAGTAGGCAATTGAAAAGTAAAGTCCCCTCTCGACGATCCAAAATCAAACTCTGTAAGTCGCTCATTATTCCCGTCCTGATGTATGGCGCTGAAGCGTGGACGATGACAGCATCCGATAAGACAACTCTTGGGATTTTCGAGAGAAAGGAAAGAAATCTTCCGCATAGTTAAAGATATGAAAAACAATGTAATTTCATCCATAGTATTATAAATGTTGAACAGAACTGAGCTAATTCTAACTTGCCTTCTTTCAAACAACTGCGACAATTGCCATTCATCAGAATTTTCAGCATTCTTTCGACTGAGACATTGCTGAAATTAAAGAGTTCAATAGACCTCTTACAATATACACTATGCAGCGCGATGTAATTAATTATAAGATCGAGCACGCCAAGTCAACAAGTTCTCGGCAAAAAAACGGTGCTGCAGGCAACAAAAGATTTATGCAACATACCGTCTTTGTTGTGTGCAAGCGCATGCGTTCGTTGTATTGTCAGCGCTTTAGGACGCAGTTTCTAACAGTAAAAAAGTGCGTGAGCCATCGCCAATAAAGTGTTCAAAAGTGTACATAATGTATGAAAACAAGTAAAGAAGGGCTAAGTTCGGGTGTAACCGAACATTTTATACTCTCGCAATTTATTTATTTAACTTTGACCCACATATTCGTCATATATATTGTATAAAGTCCATTAAAAGTTGGAAACCATAATATTAGGTTAGAAGCACCGAGGTCCTCGTGTTCGATATATGGGGCCTTAAAAACCTATGGTCCGATTTCGGCGATTTTTAGAGTGGGGCTGCCACACTATAAACATAGTATTTGTTACTTTATATATTGTAATGTAAACGATTCAGATCGTCTTCAAAGTTCTGGTATATAGGAAGTAGGCGTGGTTGCGAAGCGATTTGGCCTATCACAACATATCATTGGGATGTAAGGAAACTATTACAAACCAAGTTTCATTGAAATCGGTCGAGTAGTTCCTGAGATATGGTTTTTGACCCATAAGTGGGCGACGCCACGCCCATTTTCCATTTAAAAAAATCTGAGTGCAGCTTCCATCTGCCATTTCTTATATGAAATTTATTGTTTCTGACGTTTACCGTTAGTGAGTTAACCCACTTTTAGTAATTTTCAACCTAATTTTTGCATGGGAGGTGGGCGTGGTTATTATCCGATTTCTTTCATTTTTGGACTGTATTAAGAAGTGGCTAAAAAAACAACTGCAGAAAGTTTGGTTTATATAGCTTAATTGGTTTCCGAGATATGTACAAAAACCTATCTTTATTTATGGCTTAGTTATGGCACTTTATTTGATTTCGGTTTTCGCGATTTTGTGGGCGTGGCAGTGGTCCGATTTTGCTCATTTTCGAAAGCAACCTCCCTATAGTGCCAAGAAATAAGTGTGCCAAGTTTCATCACGATATCTTAATTTTTACTCAAGTTACAGCTTGCACAGACAGACGGACGGACAGACAGACATTCGGATTTGAACTCCACTCTTCACCCTGATCACTTTGGTATATATAACCCTATATCTAAGCAACTATATCTCTAGCAACTTTGTTGCATTTTATAGATATTTATAGATATTCAATACTTATACACTTTTCCACAAGTTAACAGTTAAACTACATTAAGGTAGCATTTCAAGGAGAGATAGGAAAGTTATTAGGAGATCAGACACAAATCAGAATACTAAAAGAAGGGATCACAGTGGAATTTCGGGATTTAGACGATATCACAACAAAACAAGTAAGGAATGGCTAAGTTCGAGTATAACCGAACATTTTATACTCTCGCAATTTATTTATCTAATTTTATTGCTATAACACACAATTTGACCCACAAATTCAGTTTGACTTTAGACCTGGAAAATCTACATCTGACTAGATCTTCACCATTCGCCAAATCTTGGTAAAGACCCGTGAAAAGAGGAGAGACACAGACTATCTCTTTGTCGATTTTAAAACTACTTTTGACAGCACGAAAAGGAGTTGCTCTAGCTGCCATGTCTGAATTTGGTATCCCTGCAAAACTATTTCTACTGTGTAAGCTGACGCTGAGCAACTCTAAAAGCTCCGTCAGGATGGGGAAGGACCTCTCCGAGGCGTTCGATACCCAACAAGTTTTCAGACAGGGTGACTCACTTTAACCTGATGCTGGGGAAAATAATACGAGCTGCAGAGCTAAACTGATATAAGAGTGTACAGCTGCTGGCGTACGCCGATGATATCGATATCGTTGGAAATAACACCCGCGCCGTTAGTTCTGCTTTCTCCAGACTGGATAAGGAAGCGAAGCATATGAGCCTGGTGGTGAACGAGGACAAGACGAAATATCTCCTGTCATCAATCAAACATTCAGCGCATTCGCGTCTTGGCTCCTACATCACTGTTGACAGTCATAACTTTTAAGTTGTAGATAATGTCGTATATCTAGACACCAGCATCAACACCTATAATAATGTCAGCCTTGAAATCCAACGCAGAATCACTCTTGCCAACAGGTGCTACAATGGGCTGAGTAGGAAATTGAAAAGTAAAGTCCTCTCTCGACGAACAAAAACTAAACTCTACAAGGCACTCATCATTCCCGTCCTATTTTATGGTGCAGAAGCGTGGACGATGTCAAAATCCGATGAGACGGCACTATGAGTTTTCGAGATAAAGATTTTGCGGATAATATATGGTCATGTTTACATTGGCAACGGCCAATACCGTAGACAATGGAATGATGAGCTGTATGTGTTATTCGATTACGTAGACATAGTTCAGCGAATAAAAAGACAGCAGCTTCGCTAGCTAGGTCATGTTGTTCGAGTGGACGAAAGTGCTCCAGGTCTGAAAGTGTTCGATGCAGTACCCGCAGGTGTAAGACAAGGTGGAGAGGGACCTAACTTCACATGGTATAACCAATTGGCGCCAAACTGTCAAAGCGAGGAAAAAATGGCGCGCCGTTGTGGACTCGGCTATAACTGCGTAAGCGGTGTCTACGTCAATCAAGAAGAAGAAGATCCATTTAATTAATCGTCTTTAGGGTTTGCTAAATTGAAATGAAAACGAAGGTGAAAATAAAAGCTAAATTTCTTTCTTTTTCATTTACTATTCCGATGATTTATTTAGCCAGAGATACACCAACTTTGTCAGGCAAACAAAGGCTTGTTGCATTAAGTAAGTACACATGTGTGCGTACAACTTTTGCGCGACGTCGATTGTGTGAACTTGTTAGTTAAGGGTTTGTTTTTTCGCTTTTTGCAAATGGCCCGATTTTTGCAAACTTTTGTCAATTTCCTTGGCAAAACTAATATGCAAATGTTCGAATATATTATTTATGCGCCATTTGTGCTTAATTTTTTGCAAACAAAAAAACATCAAAACCAGCCAGTGTTCAGCGCGCTCAAAGAAAAAAATCGAATGTTATGTATGCACTCATTTGTTGTTGTTAGTGCAACTCTGTTTGTATTCGTGAATGGTTTTGCATGAAATTGGCAAATTTGTCGGAAACCGATTATGTATTTAAAATAATTTCTCAATGTTGGTTGTTTGTGTTTTATTATTGGCGGAAGATTAAGAAGTGTGTTGCTATCCACCAATATTTCCATTTATTATATAATAAGCATAGTTTTAGTCACTATTTTTTGGAAAGTTTATTTCATTATATTGACATGATGAATTTCTTCGTTGGGCTTCAGTTCCACATATAAGCTTGTATTTAGACACACTTCCCGGAAATTCGATATCAAATATGGGAAACATATTGTAGGCAAACCTGTACATGTTCTCATTTGTTATTGTATGTATGTATGTGATTGGCGTTGCAACCGTTTAGCCGGTTATAGCCGAATCGACGATAGTGCGCCACCTGTCTCTCTCCTTCGCAGTTCGGCGCCAGTTGGAGATCCCAAGTGTAACCAAGTCGCTCTCGACCTGGTCCCTCCAACGGAGTGGAGGCCTTCCCCTTCCTCGGCTTCCTCCGGCGGGTACTGCATCGAACACTTTCAGGGCTGGAGTGTTTTCGTCCATTCGGACAACATGACCTAGCCAGCGTAGCCGCTGTCTTTTTATTCGCTGAACTATGTCAATGTCGTCGTATTACTCGTACAGCTCATCGTTCCATCGTCTGCGGTATTCGCCGTTGCCAATGTTCTGAGGACCATAAATCTTGCGCAAAATTTTCCTCTCGAAAACTCCTAGTGTCGTCTCATCTGATGTTGACATCGTCCAAGCTTCTGCACCGTAAAGCAGGACGGGAATGATAAGCGACTTGTAGAGCTTGATTTTGGTTCGTCGAGAGAGGACTTTACTGTTCAATTGCCTACTCAGTCCAAAGTAGCACCTGTTGGCAAGAGTTATTCTGCGCTGGATTTCGAGGCTGACATTGTTCGTGTTGTTGATGCTGGTTCCCAGGTATACGAAATTATCTACGACCTCGAAGTTATGACTGTCAACAGTGACGTGGGAGCCAAGACGCGAATGCGCCGACTGTTTGTTTGATGACAGGAGATATTTCGTCTTGTCCTCATTCACCTCCAGACCCATTCGCTTCGCCTCCTTATCCATGCGGGAAAAAGCAGAACAAACGGCGCGGTTGTTGCTTCCGATGATATCAATATCATCGGCGTACGCCAGGAGCTGTACACTCTTGTAGAAGATTGTACCTTCTCGGTTTAGCTCTGCAGCTCTTATAATTTTTTCCAGCATCAGGTTAAAGAAGTCGCACGATAGTGAGTCACCTTGTCTGAAACCTCGTTTGGTATCGAACGGCTCGGAGAGGTCCTTCCCAATCATGACGGAGCTTTTGGTGTTGCTCAACGTCAATTTACACAGCCGTATTAGTTTTGCGGGGATACCAAATTCAGACATCGCGGCGTAAAGGCAACTCCTTTTCGTTCTGTCGAAAGCAGCTTTAAAATCGACAAAAAGGTGATGTGTGTCGATCCTCTTTTCTCGGGTCTTTTCCAAGATTTGGCGCATGGTGAAAATCTGGTCAGTTGTCGATTTTCCAGGTCTAAAGCCACACTGATAAGGTCCAATCAGTTTGTTGACGGTGGGCTTTAGTCTTTCACACAATACGCTCGATACAACCTTGTATGCGATATTTAGGAGGCTGATCCCACGGTAATTGGCGCAGATTGTGGGATCTCCCTTTTTATGGATTGGGCAGAGCACACTGAGATTCCAATCGTCAGGCATGCTTTCTTCCGACCATATTCTGCAAAGAAGCTGATGCATGCACCTTATCAGTTCTTCGCCGCCGTATTTGAATAGTTCTGCCGGTAATCTATCGGCCCCCGCTGCTTTGTTGTTCTTCAAGCGGGTAATTGCTATTCGAATTTCTTCATGGTCGGGTAATGGAACATCTGTTCCATCGTCATCGATTGGGGGATCGGGTTCGCCATCTCCTGGTGTTGTACTCTCACTGCCATTCAGCAGGTCGGAGAAGTGTTCCCTCCATAATCCCAGTATGCCCTGGACATCGGTTACCAGATTACCACCTTGGTCTCTACATGAGGATGCTCCGGTCTTGAAACCTTCGTTAAGTCGCTTCATTTTTTCATAAAATTTTCGAGCATTCCCTCTGTCTGCTAGCTTCTCAAGCTCTTCGTACTCACGCATTTCGGCCTCTTTCTTTTTTTGTCTGCAAATGCGTCTCGCTTCCCTCTTCAGCTCTCGGTATCTATCCCATCCCGCACGTGTTGTGGTCGTTTGCAATGTTGCGAGGTAGGCAGTCTGTTTTCTCTCCGCTGCGAGACGGCACTCCTCATCGTACCAGCTTGTTTTTTGTCGTTGCCGAAAACCAATTGTTTCGGCTGCAGCGGTACGCAGTGAGTTTGAGATGCCGTTCCACAGTTCCCTTATACCGAGATGCTGATGAGTGCTCTCAGAGAGCAGGAGTGCAAGTCGAGTAGAGTATTTCGTGGCTGTCTGTTGCGATTGCAGCTTTTCGATGTCGAACCTTCCTTGTGTTTGTTGACGGGCATTCTTTGCTGCACAGAGGCGGGTGCGTATCTTCGCTGCGACCAGATAATGGTCCGAGTCTATATTTGGTCCTCGGAGCGTACGCACGTCTAAAACACAGGAGACATGTCTTCCGTCTATCACAACGTGATCGATTTGGTTCCGCGTGTTTCGATCAGGAGACAGCCAAGTAGATTGATGTATTTTCTTATGCTGGAATCTGGTACTACAGACGACCATATTTCGGGCCCCAGCGAAGTCGATCAGCCTTAGGCCGTTGGCGATGTTTCGTCATGGAGGCTGAATTTTCCGACTGTTGTACCAAAGACACCTTCTTTACCCACCCTGGCGTTAAAATCGCCAAGCACGACTTTTACATCGTGGCGGGGGCAGCGCTCATAGGTGTGTTCTAGGCGCTCATAGAAAGCATCTTTGGTCACATCGTCCTTCTCTTCCGTTGGGGCGTGGGCGCAAATCAGCGATATGTTGAAGAACCTCGCTTTGATGCGGATTGTGGCAAGACGTTCATCCACCGGGGTGAATGCCAGGACTCTGCGACGGAGTCTCTCTCCCACCACAAATCCAACACCAAATTTGCGCTCCTTTATATGGCCGCTGTTGTAGATGTCACAAGGACCCACCTTCTTCCGTCCTTGTCCCGTCCATCGCACTTCTTGGATGGCGGTGATGTCAGCCTTGAGTCGTATGAGGACATCAAACAGCTGGGCAGAGGCACCTTCCCAATTAAGGGTCCGGGCATTCCAGGTGCATGCCCTTATATCATTACCCTTAAAACGTTTGCAGGGGTCGTCATCAAAAGGGGGGTGTCTCATCCGAGGCTTTCGTAGATTTTTCATTGGAGGGTGTTTTTATGTGGTGGGTCCCAAACCCTACGCACAACCGCATAAGCGGGCTTCGCCTTCTCACTTTAGCTCGCCTTCAAACGGATGTCTGTTGGCTACCCAGAGGATACTTGGTCTAAAACCGGAAGTCGTGAGCTGCTTGAACCATGTGGAGAAGAATCGTTTCTGGCCACTCCCAAGTGAGTGACAATCAAAAACTTTCCTCACTTGCGTGAACTTCTACACATGATCCCATCCTCCATTTGTTATTGTGTTTTTATGAAATTTGGATTAACTAGTGAAATACTTTCATAGCATTTTATTCAGTATTATTTCCTAATTAGATTATCTATATTACGAAAGTCAAAGTTGCGTCGAAAAGTTAAGAACTATCTCAATTTTATTCAGAAAGATAAAAACAACTAATCAACGGGACTTATACTAAAGCACTGCCTCTCGAAACAGTTTCCACTCATGTGTTCAATGCCGCTCATACCTAAATGTAATCATGTATGGGTGTTTTATTTCGAAATGCTCGGTATTTGTCGGCTCTCAAGTAAATATTACAATAATATAATGGTGAATTACAGCTATCCATATTAGACAAGATATAAAGTTATTGCATTTCAGTAAATGTAATTAAGTGATATAATATGTGAACATCGCGCTGCCTCCGACGAAGCAAAACTAAAAAGAGAGATGCAAAGACACAATCAAGATGCATCAATGAATAAATAAATAAAGTTTTTTGTTTTGTATACTTAATTGGCATCATTCGGGCTAATTCAATAAATAAAACTTGTATAAACTAGTTGCATATGAAATGCATCTGTGAGACCTTGACAGCGAAAAAACACACTTGTTGTCTTAAGCAGCACGATATGTATTTATGGTAAAATTAATAGTTGATAACCAAACAGTTGAGAGATGCTCCGAAAACACACTTTAGTCATTTACTTTGTTTTTTTTTTTTTAACATATTCTCTGTGGCAATAACTGTTTTTGAAAATAGTTTAGAAAAGTCTTTTATTTATGTCTATAAAAATCAGGTTTTGTCAGGTCGATTGTTTAATAAATACAATTTTCTATCCCAAATATATAATAATATATTTTATTTATCGTTCAATATATGTATTTAAGAGCAGAGCTTTTCACAGAATTCTGATAAAAAAAATAAATTCGAATTACTATACAAATTTAATTTAAGAATTAGGTTCAAAAGCTATATTAATAGTTTTGTCGCACTTAAGGTGGTTTAATACAGTCTATAGCGAAAAACTTTCATCATATATTGTTCCCCAAAACAAGTTGTCAACGTTTCGATTCCATACCTCTAGATTTTTTAGGCAAGGAATTTGTATCATATATGGTATTTATGATTCGGATTTTTCTTTTTTTTTTCAAGTAAAATGGGTCATTATGGCCCAAGTAGTATACCGTAAGGTGGGTTTGGGAAAAGCATAGCCTATACCGGATTTGTCCTGGGACAAGGTTATCCCATATGTAACTGGTATTGGGACAAGGGCGTGCCATTATTAGCGTAATGATAAGATAACAATTTAAAAATGCAGTTGAACTTCCATAACTCGAACTGTTCTAAATCGAAGTTCTCCATAATTTGAACTATTGAATTGGCAATAGAAGTTAAAATTCATACAAATTATATTCTGTAACTCGGAAGTCTCTCTAACTCGCTGTCGGAAGTCTCTGTTTTTGTGGATTGTGGTGATTCGAGTTAGAGAAATTCCACTGTATTTGGAAGTTTTATTGTATTTTTTATATCTTGTTATGAATTATAAAAGTTAATAGTAGTGAAATGAAAACACTCTGTTGGACACATACGTCCCGCCAGTATGAGTCCAATATGTGGTAACAACCGAGTTTCAAAAGAGAAAGATCAATTTAGATTGATCGGTTTTCGAGACTTAAAATCTTTAAAATTTGAAGTGCTATATCTTTGTCGAAAAATCAAGAATTCAAACAGAAGAATAAAGACGGCAAGGTATTTTGAATTCTTCAACAACACCGAATGGTAGGCGTGGCTATAAATCATTTACAGATCTTCAGTTCAGCCTTCGTCTTACAAATAATTGGTACGTTGGAGCTTCTTATTAAAATTTTAGTTATTGCAAAATAAAATAACTCGATTTCGATCTGCATTACGATTGACTTAGATTTTTACTCTACTCATGGTCGTTATGCAAGTTAGCTTTCTGTCGTTAAGCGCCTCCCAAGTGAAGCAGCAAATTATTTAATATCGCTCCGCTGCACATGGAATTAAAGCGGAAGCCGCCTCTGATCGGCTGCTGTCTTTTAGTTAAACGTGTGACACACATTCTCGTGCACATGTATGTATGTGCAAGCATGCGCACATATGGATGGCCATAATGGAGATGTATGGAGGTTGAAGAAGAATGGCTTGGCCGTAGCTATTATAAAATTCTGAAATTTCGCAAGTTTGTTTAATTATGCAATTGGTTTCGATTTCGTTTATTGTTTAATTGCATGTTTACTAAAAATATTGTTTTTCTTTTTTTTTACTTTTTTATATTGTATATTTGAATAGATATTGTTTTTGTTAGTAATGTGTATATATACAAACATGTGAACAAGTAAACATATGTAGGTACATATATACCTACAATTAGTAGTTCCTTTACTGTTGCTTAAATTCATTTTCGAATATTTAAAAACACAACTCTTTTATAGTACAGATATTTTAATAAGCTTGCTTTTTCAATCTACGTTTTTGTATTATTTCGACACCTGAAATATAAGTTTTTTCAGAGATCTAAAATCCTACTGATTTCTTTACAACGCCATTTTGATGGAGAGATGGAATATATGTGTGCCAAGAGTTGAGAGTTCCATAACTCGAACTTCTATTACTCAAAGTTATCCTTAACTCGAACTTTTAAATTGGCAATAAAAGTCAAATTCCATACAAGTTTCCTTCCATAAATCGAACTTTTCGGAATAATACAAAACTTAAAATTGTACTATCGAGGCAGAATAATAAAAGAGTCCCTCTATATCGTAAAATTATGTAGATTAAACTTTAAGCGAAATAAATAAACAAAACTGTGAATAATTCTAATAAATAATTTTACAGCCCTCTGAAAATTTGTATGTTTTAATGTAAACTTCTACAACTCGAAGTTTTTTTTGTGGATTATGGTGATTCGAGTTAGGGAAGTTCAACTGTACATATATACATATGCATAAAGTCAATAACTTAACAGGTAATTAGAATTTTGAAATATTTGGACAATTTTGGAATTACATTAATCTTAATAAAAGATGCTCACGTAAGTACATTGAGTTATCTCCCTAACTCGCTTCAGACACGGCCACATTTGTCGCGTTAAATTTTAATTTGTGGAAGTGGCAGCGACAGGGAAAATGCAATGCAAAACGAAAAAAGGCATACCATAGTCGAATAGAGAATAAAAAAGTATGAACCCCTTTATCTTTTTTTTTTTGCGAAATTGCAAAAAAGTTTCCGCGCAAAACGAAATTACTTTTTTATCAGAACTGCTGAAAAAAAACAAAAAAAGTTTTGTACACTGTACACGTTTTTCTTCTTTAATAATAGATATTTATTTAACTAATAATCTTCCTATTATTCCAAACGCCTTTTAATGGACCTAAGGGAAAATTTGTTATATGCCTAATGTATATGATATAAAGTCAAACAGTGTGGCGAAAGTCATCATATTGAGTATACTGGGCTTTAGGAAGGTATGATGCAATTTCATTCCCAGCAATTTTCGACTACCAAAACTCCTATACATAGAAAGAATTAATGTGAAAACTAGCATCACCCGAACATCAATTATCTTAATATCCGATTATCTGAACGTATTCGTCTCAGCGTCGATACGATACATGCGTCGTATTTACATAATAAAAGTATATTTCAATTAAAATATTCTTTAATTTGCTTTGAAAAAGATTATCCTTATTTTCAATTATCCGGAATACCAATGGTTTTATTTGATTCGGATAATCGGGATTCCACTGTATATCCACATTCGAATAACACATCTTCAGGCGATTTTTGGTAAAAACTATTACAAAATGTAATTCGCAATACAAACAAGTAAGGAAAGGCTAAGTTCGGGTGCGACCGAACATTTTATACTCTCGGAATTTATTGATGTAATTTTATAAAGATAACACAATTCGACACATATATCTATAAATAAAATTCAATAGAATAACGAAAATCATCATAAATAGTAATGGGGATTGAGTTAATTCCTGAACCGATATCACTTGTTTTCATCACCAAGATACAATATATCGAAGACTATACGCTCAATTGCACTCCTGCTCTCTGAGAGCACTCATCAGCATCTCGGTACAAGGGAGCGGCATATAAAACTCCTTACGTACAGCTGCA
The DNA here is from genome assembly GCF_028554725.1 of Zeugodacus cucurbitae. NCBI lineage: Eukaryota > Metazoa > Arthropoda > Insecta > Diptera > Tephritidae > Zeugodacus > Zeugodacus cucurbitae. The sequence continues at coordinate 39,448,864 of NC_071671.1, read as the reverse complement.
ACCGAAACCATTGGTTTTCGGAAAAGCCGAAAAAACAGCTGGTATGATGAGGATTGTCGTCTCGCAGTGGAGAGAAAACAGACTGCCTACCTCGCAATGTTGCGATCGACCGCAACACGAGCGGGATGGGAAAGATACCGAGAGCTGAAGAGGGAAGCGAGACGCATTTGCAGACAAAAAAAGAAAGAGGCCGAAATGCGTGAGTATGAAGAGCTTGACAAGCTGGGCGACAGGGGTAATGCTCGAAAATTTTACAAAAAGATCCGGCGACTAACTGAAGGTTTCAAGACCGGAGCACACTCCTGTAGGACTCCCAGAGGTGATCTAGTTATTGATGACCAGAGTATACTGAGTTTGTGGAGGGAACACTTCTCCAGCCTGCTGAATTGCAGTGAAAGTACAACAACAGGAGTTGGCGAACCCGATTCCCCAATCGACGACGATGGAGCAGATGTTCCATTGCCCGACCGTGAAGAAATTCGAATAGCAATTACCCGCTTGAAGAACAATAAGGCGGCGGGGGCCGATGGATTACCGGCCGAGCTATTCAAATACGGCGGCGAAGAGCTGATAAGGTGCTTGCATCAGCTTCTTTGCAGAATATGGTCGGAAGAAAGCATGCCTGACGATTAGAATCTCAGTGTACTCTGCCCAATACACAAAAAGGGAGACCCCACAATTTGCGCCAATTACCGTGGGATAAGCCTCCTCAACATCGCGTATAAGGTTCTGTCGAGCGTATTGTGTGAAAGACTAAAGCCCACCGTCAAAAAACTGATTGGACCTTATCAGTGTGGCTTTAGACCTGGAAAATCAGCAAAAGACCAGATATTCACCATGCGCCAAATTATGAAGAAGACCCGTGAAAATAGGATCGCCACACACCATCTCTTTGTCGGCTTTAAAGCTGCTTTCGATAGCACGAAAAGGAGCTGACTTTATGCCGCGATGTCTGAATTTGGTATCCCCGCAAAACTAATACGGCTGTGTAAGCTGACGTTGAGCAACACCAAGAGCTCCGTCAGGATCGGGAAGGACCTCTCCGAGCCGTTCGATACCAGACGAGGTTTCAGACAAGGTGACTCACTATCGTGCGACTTCTTTAACTTGATGCTGGAAAAAATTATAAGAGATGCAGAGCTAAATAGAGAAGGTACAATCTTCTACAAGAGTGTACAGCTACTGGCGAACGCCGATAATATCGATATCATTGGAAACACCCGCGCCAGACTGGATAAGGAAGCGAAGCGTATGGGTCTGGTGGTGAACGAGGACAAGACGAAATATCTTCTGTCATCAAACAAACAGTCGGCGCATTCGCGTCTTGGCTCCCACGTCACTGTTGACAGTCATAACTTTGAAGTTGTAGATAATTTCGTCTACCTGGGAACCAGCATTAACAGCAATAACAATGTCAGCCTGGAAATCCAACGCAGAATCACTCTTGCCAACAGGTGCTACTATGGACTAAGTAGGCAATTGAAAAGTAAAGTCCTCTCTCGACGAACAAAAACCAAACTCTACAAGTCCCTCATCATTCCCGTCCTATTTTACGGTGCAGAAGCGTGGACGATGTCAGCATCCGATGAGACGGCACTAGGAGTGTTCGAGAGAAAGGTTTTTCGGAAGATTTATAGTCCCTTAAACATTGGCAACGGCGAATACCGCAGACGATGGAACGATGAGCTGTATGTGTTATTCGACGACATAAACATAGTCCAGCGAATAAAAAAACAGCGGCTACGCTGGCTAGGTCATGTTGTTCGAATGGATGAAAGTGCTCCAGCTCTGAAAGTATTCGATGCAGTACCCGCTGGTGGAAGTCGAGGAAGAGGGAGACCTCCACTCCGATGGAAGGACCAGGTGGAGAGGGACCTGGCTTCGCTTGGTATAACCAATTGGCGCCAAACTGCCAGAAGGAGGGATACGTGGCGCGCTGTTTTAGACTCAGCTATAAGCGGTGTCTACGCCAGTCAAGAAGAAGAAGATACGCTCACTTAATTTAATATTACTTATAATTAGGTATATGAGATCTGGGGGAAGTTAATACCCGATTTTAACCGCTTTTGGTACATAGACAAACTGCTAAAAGAAAACAATTCAGAAGAAATAAATTACATTAAAACATCTGAGAGATTTACCTATATTTTTGGTGAAAAATTATTCTTAGGCACCGAGTTCTTTATGTTCTATATTAGGGGCCCTGAAAATTCATGGTCCGATTTTGACATTTTTTCCACAAGTGATGTCACAGCTCAAATGCAGTATTTGTGTAAAGTTTTATTTCGCTATCTTCATTGGTTTTTAATGTATATGCGAAGTAGGTGTGGTTGTGAACCGATTTCGCCCATATTCCACCCGTGTCATCAGGGTGTCTAGAAAGTGTTATATACCGAATTTCATTGAAATCGATCGAGTAGTTCTTGAGATATGGTTTTTGACTCATAAGTGGGCGCCGCCACGCCCATTTTCCGTTTTGTAAAAAAATCTCACTGCAGCTTCTTTCTGATATTTCTTCTGTAAAATTTAGTGTTTCTGACGTTTTTCGTTAGTGAGTTAACGCACTTTTTGGACTGTATAAGGAAATTGCTAAAAGAAACGACTGCAGAAAGTTTGGTTCATACAGTTTTTTTGGTTTGGAAATTATATATAAAAAGCCTTTTTGGAGGCGGGGTCACGCCTCCCTTTAAAAAAAAAAACTTAATTCCAAATGAGCCCCTCCCTAATGCGATCCTATGTTCCAAATTTTATTTTCATAACTTTATTTATGGCTTAGTTATGACACTGTAAACGTTTTCGGTTTTCGCCACTTTGTGGGCGTGGCAGTGGACTGATTTTACCCGATTTTCGAAAGCAACCTCCTCAGGGTGCCAAGGAATATGTCTTTTAAGTTTAATTAAGATATCTTAATTTTTACTCAAGTGCACGGACAGACGGACGGACAAACATCCGGATTTCAAATCCACTCGTCATCCTGATAATTTATATATATATATAACCCCATATCTAACTCTTTTATTTCTTGGTGACACAAACAACCGTTATGTGAACAAAACTGTAATATATAATAAAAACCCGTTCACTTAGCTTAAAGAAATATTTGAGAATATCACAAAACCAAAACCAACAATTGCTAGCCGAAATAATACACATGATATGTATACATATGTATTTACATATATGTATGAATTAATTAACTATTGAAAAACTATTGAGATTATTAAGGGGTTACATCTAGTTAGAAAATTGTGTTCAAGTAAACATTCTGAAAATTTCAATTAAATCCGACGATTATTTTGAAAGTTACACGCAATATTGTAACAACGCGTCAGAGACCTTGAAGGTATTAGCCCGGTGAGAAAAAAAGATTTGAGTTCACACAATTATAGAATATTTGATTTGTAGATTTCTCCTTTCTATTATACAACAATACATAATTTTTAATATATCAAAAACAGAAGAAAAGTATTGCCATAGGGCGGCCCTAATGTTACAAAATGTTTCCCAAGGCGCATCTAAAATGCAACTTTGTGTTATATTTATTCACTCGCTACTCGTTACTTTCGCCAAATCGTTCCGAATTGACTCGTTGTATTAGGTAAATGTCAACTCAAAAGCAAATTCCTTCTTTTGTAAGGTCGCAAGTGGTAAGCAATCATTGCACGCATGCTGTTTTGCAAAATCTATCATTGAGTGAACAGTATTTCTCAAATTCATTCATTTGTATACAGTTGACGGAGGCAGCAATTGCTTTGGCGTTTGCAAGTGCACTAAAACAACACAATGGCGGATTTAGACGATTTCTTCGCTAAGAAGGACAAAAAGAAGTCCAAGGCCAAGCCCAAGTTTTTAACTGCTGAGGAGCTGGTGAAAAACCTAGAAAAGGAGGCAACAACGACCACCAAGGCAAAAAAGGTGGAACCAACCATACCTGCACCAACTATTACGCCAGGTGTTGTTGAAGAGCCAACTCAAGTAGTAGAGCAGGTTAGTAACGAATGCAAATATATTCTCGAATAAGTATTATTAAATATTGTTCTTTGAATGCAGCCGCCTGAAGAGGAATGGGATGATTTTGAGCAAGAACAGCGTAAAGATTATACTGGTCTGAAAATCGGTCAACTGACTTTGAATGATGAGGACGATGAGAGTCCCGCAGAAGGCGATGAAGATGAGGTGGATAGTGATGGAAATGTCAATACTGAAAATAATTCCTCGAAACGTAGCGGTGGCGGTCCGTGGAGAAAGGTTGTACCCGCCGAAGAGGTGACTCAAATTCCGATGGAAATAGAAAAACCCACGTCAAAACTTTATATATCACCTGCATTGCGAGCTGCGGTAAGTTATTAAAAAATAATTGCAGTGGATTTGAATATATGCCACGTCAATTGTTTGAAATTACTTTGTTTACAAATATTTACTTTGTTATTGTATATTTAGCAAGCAGCTGGAGCGGCGCCTGGACCACGTCTAAAGCCCCGTAACCGTGCGGCCCCCGATATTACAAATGCAGAGTACTTCCCCTCGTTGAGTGCTGCTCGCCCTGAAGAACAACGTAAGAAAAAGAATGAACCAGCTTTTGAGGAGGTTAGACACGGAGGTAGGGTGCAGCGCATCCATGAACCAGTTTTGGCGCCCGTTACCATGGCGAATCGATTCCAGTCGCTGGACGAGGATGACAGCTAGAAAGCAAAGGTCGCCAATCAAGTGTCGCTTCTATTTGGATTATTATTTTTTTTTTGCTATATGTTTTTTGAAGAACAGGATTTAGAGAAGTCTGTCTGTATTGTATGTATTGTACGCTTTGTATCTATATTTTTTTTGTAATTTCCTCAGAGCTTTTTATTTTCGCACTTTTTATACTTTCTAAAATGGAGTACGAAATTGTGGTACCTGATGTGCCGCCACTTTTCACAATTGTCCGAAAACTGCCGCTTCACAATAGAAATTATCATGTTTATATAGTGGTAGGGACAGATTAGCTTCCAAAAACCAAACAGCTCCCAAATTGCTATAATACTATAATAAGAATATATGGGAATACTATAAAAAGAAATACAATAAAATATAAATGAAGTCAACTGCTAACATAAAAATGTTATATTTATTTCTTATATCACGTTTATCTATCACATTTTCATTTGGTCTCATCTTTTATGTGATTTAACTCATCCTGTACATACATATCTTCCTTGGAGCTGTCCAAATAACTGCAAAAATGAAGTACTTCATTAGCATAAAATGAAACCTACAGACTACGGTTATAAAATACATTAATAACATTATTATATGTGGATGTCGTCATCCAGAAACTAAGCACTATAATTAATGAGATGCTGTACAAAACCGGATATCTTAGCCGTTATTAATTGCATATAAAGTTATGATTCAATAGGTCATATCATCTTTTGCTTTTACTTCAGGCAATCTTTCTGACCTTTCGCAGTAGGGATTCGCCTCTGAATTATTATACTTTTCCAGGAAACGTTTTGAAAGTAGCTGTTCCGGGAATTGCTTGATCAAATACAACCAACAGTCGATTGGTCTGTAATATTTACATTATATTTTTATTTACTCATAATTCTGTTATAGACTACTTACTCATTATTCATATTTTTTACTTGCTGTATTTCTCTGTGATAATAGTTGGGATAATCTTCTAGCACATCAAGATTTGCGAACATTGTGTCGTCTACCTCATATACTTCTCCATAAATATTATGCCCAACTCCTGGTTTGTTGAGTAAAAATGGAATGTTGTAGCGTGTTCCTATGACTAGTGGAAACTTTTCCACCGTTTGCGCTTCGCACAGAAACCGTGAGTGGCCATTTTCCGTTCGTGTCAGCCAATGGTGATTAGGCTCACCACGCTTTAGTGTCCCATAGACGAATACTTTTATTAAATTTCGAGACATTTTCGAGGTCATAATGTCACTGAAGTACTGAGAAAATGTTTAAGTGGCTAATAATAGTTATTTGAAAGCATAGAGTAAATCGTTATCAATGTGATTACGAAGCAACAAAGTGTACCCGGAGGTAAATAATAACAGAAACTGTCACAATTTGTTTCCGTAACACGAGATGAACGGCAACAATTACCCACATAATTAAACGTTCATGCATGTAAACTGTTGATATTTGGAATAATTTTGTATCATTTCTTTTTTGTTTTGCTATTATTGGTGTTTATATATATTATTTATATTTTACTAATCCGTCACCTATTGCAGTTAACATATGGCAACGCGAAAAATTAACCCGTAGGTGCAAATTTAGAAAATTCGATGCAAACGTGGACACATACATATCTATGTACTTGAATACTAAGGAATCAAACTCTTTTATTGTTGAATGCATTTGAAAATGTTTTTAAATGCTACAACAAAAAGGTCGAAGCAGTATATTAAGTGCAACGATTTCTGTACTCTCCCAACATGCAATTCTTGTATATTCGATTTTTATATCTAACACTTCACTCAGTGTTACATCATAAAAATATTGACTAAGGATAATTATGGATGTGACCTCACCCTTTAATGAACTACTAAACCAAAACCGTAGAAATCTTTCAAATATAATCTTATCCTTTATAAGAAATTGACTTTAACGTGGATTATACAAAAATACGTTTGGCTTTATTCCGCATATATCGGTTAATATGTGAGATATCTTAGTCTTGGATATATGTAATGTACCTTGGTGGTGAAAATGAGTGAAAACGGTTCAGGAATTACCATAGCCATCATATATTATTTATAATGATTTTCGTTATTCTATTGGACTTTATGCCGAATACATGGGTCAAATTGTGTTATCTTATTAAAATTTCATCAATAAATTGCGTGAGTGTAAAATGTTCGGTTGCACCCGAACTTAGCCTTTCCTTACTTGTTTTTATTATTTATAGTTATCATACATATATTCTTGCAATTTACGAGAAATTTTTGAATCACAAGGAATATATCAGAAAACCAATAAATTATTATATAGAACTATTCATTGATATTGAAGTTGAGCTGAGTCAACTGAGCAGGGATAAAGGGATGTCCTATAACTTATTCCAGTGTGAGAGCGCCTCAAAATTTGCATTTTTTATAACAATTTGTATTATTTCCAAATCATACAAAATACTAATTTTTTAGCATTTAAATTAAAATACCCAACATTTATTATATATTATACCTATACCTATTTAAATTTCATTTAGCGATATACTTCGAACTTTCAGTAATAAATAAGGTTAATTAATGCCTGTCAATTGACAATTAATATATTTTTTTTATTTTTTCATGAAAAATTAGTTTTTCGATGTTGCAAATCACAAACAATTTCTTCAACCACTTTTAAATTTCGCTTTTTCATTTATATTTTTTTTAATTTTTTATTTGTGATCTTGCACGGCGGTTATAAATGTCTCTGTTGTAATATTTTTAACAACATTTGAATCTGGCCGTTTCAGTTTCCCAATTGCTAAACGTTGAAAATTACTGATTCCAGTCAACTGTCAAGGATTGACAGGTTTTGACGTTTGTCATTGCGCTCTCACTTCCAAAGACAAAAAGAGTTGTAGATCTCTTTATCTCTGCATAGGAGTATGAAACGGACGGATGGTATCAGCGTTCTCCTCTTTGGAAATTACCGTATGATTTAACCGATTGTTAACTAGCTACGTTGTAATTTTTATTGGATTTTCATTATTGTCTCAGAGGAACGAAGTTTTCCGAAATTGAGGCTTCCCTAATTGAAAATTCCCAAATCGGGGTTCAAAAGGACTTACATAAGGCCCCAATAATTAATATTAAAAGAAATAATGAAAAGCTATACTAAACAACCTCGGTATAAAATCACCTCGTAAAAGCTCACTAGGAACAAGATATATAATGATTAATCAGTAATTTCAAATATTTCTTATCAAATGTTTTATTAACAAAATATTCTTAAAATTACTGCTTTATAATACGCATTAATTGACATTATTATGCTTGCTCAAACAATCCGTGGTAAAATTGATTTTAGGTTTTAGGCCATATTATAAAGACCAGGCATTGATTAAACATAAAAGTATATATGTATATGTTATATGGCTACATTTAAAGTCTACAATAGTTCAGCTAATATCGACATTGGAATTATTATAAGCTGCGCTGCTTTGCTGGATTTCCGCTTTCTTCAAAATTGAAACCGAGGAAACAGTGCAAGCCTTCCATTCAATACAAGTTCACAGTAAGTAAATGCTAATCACACAGTTGACCAATTATCTATTTCTTAGCAGTAAATAGGTCAATGGCTACCACTATTCTATAGGGTACAACAGAGTTTAGGCAGCAGTGTAGGCAAGATCCTCCTGAGGTGGATGCTTGTGTGTACGACGATTACGCATAACGTAGGGGTGAGCGGCGCTGTTTTCATAACTTGCCAAATATTGCAGGGAGAGCAGCTTCTCGGGATACTTTTGCAGTAAATATACCCAACAGGGCACAGTGCTGAAGATAGATTAGTGGGAAAAGTGTTATATAGATAGATTTGATTAAAAAAAATTGTGAACTCCAGCAACTTACCCTTCACCAACACCGATGTTCATGTCATGCACCTCCCGTGTGAATACATCCTGGCAATCCTCCAAGTTATCCAGCGATCTCAGCATCTTGTCGTCCACCTCATAAATCTCACCTAATACATAGTTGCCAACACCAGGCTTGTTCAGCAGAAACGGAATGTTATAACGAGTGGCTATCACCAGCGGCAGTTTCTCGGTGGTTGTGGCGCGGCACCAGAATTTCGCATAGCCATTGCCCGAATTGGCGAGAATGGAGTGACCGGGTTGGCCATATTTCAAGGCACCGCAAACGAAGAGCTTTTGCAGAGACGAAGCAGCTTTCTAGAGAATAAAAAATGAACAAATAAATAATGCAATGAATGGGTGTATGCAAAAAATGTTGTTGTTGTATATATTGTTGTTATTTATATATAATATGATAATAAAAAGTATTGCTTTCCTTGTTTGGCTATTCGATTATCAACATTGGGTTTTCACCATATTTATCTTTTATATAAATAACCACTTATTATTGCAACAACACCATTCGCCCTACAGTCAACGAAAAAATGAGCACAACTTAATTCATATTTAAGAATATAATGCTAATGAAAATCTTATAAATATTGAGTTTCCAAACAATCTCGTAATGTGTGATTAAAATTATTAAAAAATAGAGAGTGCTGTAGGCCGGCATTTGATATTCACATTTTCGAGCATTTAATTGATCATTATACTCTCGCAACAAAGTTGCTAAGAGAGTATAATAGTTTTGTACATAACTAAACGAGTTAGATATGAAGTTATATAAACCAAAGTGATCAGGATGACGAGTGGAGTTCAAATCCGGATGTCTGTCTGTCCGTACGTCCATCTGTGCAAGCTGTAACTAGAGCAAAAATTGAGATAACTTGATAACTTGGTACAGGTATTTCTTGGCTCCATAGGAATGTTGCTTTCGAAGCGAAATCGGTCGACTACCATGCCCACAAAATGGCGAAAACCGAAAACACATAAAGTGCCATAAATAAGCCATAAAGCTATGAAAGCACAATTTTAAGGGGCATATTTCGATGTAATTTTTTTTGGGAAGTGGGCGTGGCCCCGCCCCTACTAAGCTTTTGTACATATCTCATAAATTACTAAGGCTATTGTAACCAAATTCAGTACAGTCGTTTCTTTTAGTTACTACCTTATAGGTACTACCTTAGTTTAAAAATGAAGAAAATCGGATTATCCCATACAAAGGTTGTATTAAAAACTACTAAAAGTGCTTTAATTCAGTAAGGAAAAACACCAGAAACCTCACATCACTATAAATATGGTATAGAAGGGCTGCACTCAAATTGGTATACACAATTTTAAATGGGTGTGGCTCCGCCCACTTATGGGTCAAAAACCATTCTGGCATGATATGTTATTTAAATAGGTCAAATTGGTTTACAAACACGTCTACTTCATATATACCAGAACTGTGAAGTCAATCTGAATCGTGTATTTTTCAATATATAAATAAGGCACTAGTGAAGATATCGGAACATAATTTTGCACAAATACTGCATTTATAGTGTCGCATCGCCCTTCTAAAAATCGCTGAGGACCTCAGTATTTCTAATACAGTTTTTAACGAAAATATAAGTAAGTCTCTCAGATATTTTGAATAAATTAAAATGGAATATTTTTCTTCTAATAATATGTCTCCATGCCAAAAATGAGTGAAATCGGGTCATAACTTCACATAGCTCACATATACCTAATTATAGGGTTTTAAACTTTCAATGGACTTTATACCATATACATATATGACGAATATGTCGGTCAAATAAATTTAAATACATAAATTGCGAGAGTATAAAATGTTCGGTTACACCCGAACTTAGCCATTCCTTACTTGTTTTTAATTTAGAATTCAGCAAACCTCAAATATGACCTTCAAATTTCCCAAAAAATTGCTTCGCCTTAAGTACATATTATTAATAACTATAATTAAAATCGATAGAGACTCAATCATTCGAAAAAAATAATTCATAGTTAGGAGTATTTAGTTCTTAATAAAACCTTAATATTCCAGAGATTTATTAATGAGCTTTATAAAATATTTCGACATTGTAAAAACCAAAAAACCGGCATCCCTAATAAATATCTATGCATATTTGATCAGCCGTAGTCTAAATATTAACATTCCCGCTAAAAATAAACGTCACAACGGTCCCTAATTAGTTGATTCAAAGATTCTAATTTCATGCGTAATGACATTGATTGCTAACACAATAGCAAAAAATTAAAACCGACTGCAAAGTTATTGCTTAATCATGCCGCAGACATTTGTATATATAGTAAATATGTATTTTGGTGCATTTAAAACTGAATTCAATTATATTCATATATACGGTGTGTAAGCAAGGCAAAGTCTAGATTAATTATGACAAATAATTTATTTCTTGAAGTCTAAACAAACCTTTTTCAATAAGGAGACCACTGTAGCTAATCAGTGACATATGTACATATGTATGTCATGCACATAGAACATCTATTTATACATTATCATTTTATATTCTAATGAATTTGAATGAGATTTCAAAAACAAAACTCATATAGTAAGATCTGAAAATTATCTCGTTCATTCATCCAATGACGCGCTTGAGTGGAATGGGTATTCAAGCATTGTGCTACATATACATATATAAGTACCTCATGGCGTTTTGAAATAAAAGCTACTTTTTAGGAAAATATGGCAGTACTTTCAAGGCTATGTTTAATTGAGGCAAAACTGGTAGTTTCCGAAAGTCAATACGTATGGTTCTATCGAGAGAATGACTTCACAAAACAAATAAAATTCTGTTGCAAAAACAGCAATTTGTTCTGTATCTGTACATTATTTAATCACAAACATTTTTATACGATTTTATAGCTTAGTTTCCTAACAGTTACTAACAGTAACTATGTATTTCGATCCACAAAAAGCACCTAATCAGCTGAATCCCATCAACGCTAGTCGTCTACATGCGGAGCACCTATCCAACTTAGAAGCTATAGTTTTGAGTACCCAGTAGTTATTTAACCCATATAATCCCAACTTTTTCTAGAAACATTTTGAAGGAAAGAAAGCAATTTCGGTTAGCTATGAGACACCAGTAACCAAGCGCTTAAGGCCTTTTATTCATATCTCTCGTAGTTTTTGAGAAAATAGCCGCCCCAAAAATGGGGCGCTGGCCACACCAGGGAGCACCGAAAATATACTATGTAGTTCAGTTAATATAAGATGTGATTTCTGTATAGCGGACAAGCTTGCAAGGGAGGGTACCCTAGCTACATTGACGCCGGAATGGGAGCGTATTGGTAGTCCATGGTCCACCTGCGCAAGAGCGCTGGACATGCAGACTACGCATGAGCTCGTCAAACGCTGGTCAACTACCAGTACTTGTGCAGTGGCGAGGTCCTTTTGGCCCTCTGTGGAACGTAAGCGGTCCTTTCAACTGCTTTCTCTGGACAGGGTCCATCACAGCGTCATCATGGGTGTGCTTACTGGACATTGTCCAATGGGTACCCATGCGGTGAGACTTGGGATCGTGACAGATGCAAGTTGCCAAAGCTGTATGGAGGAAGGCGAGATGGAATCATCTAAGTATTTCCTTCTTCATTGTCCAACTTTTGCCAGACTGAGGGTCTGGTCTTTAAAGGTCTTTGATCCACAGGGAGTTTTATTGGTACCACAATGGACAGCGCCAAGGCTGTCTAAGTGAGATCTTCTGTTTTTACCGAGATCTGCCTACTAACTTAACCTAACCTAATTAAAATAAATATAAATAAAATTATGAATGGAAAGCCTCAAAACAGTTTGTGTGACATCCAACATCACATTTTCGACACTTTTTAGTTGTGTTTTTTTGCAACTGCCCTTCAACTCGTAGCTGATTTCCAGAGAGATGATTAAAGTTTCCTGCTTCGGGGTCGTCTTCGTCACTGTCACCATCACTTAGCATGTGATTTTCAGGAGGGCAAATGTAAACAGAAGCATTTATAATATCTTCTTCATTCTCCAATATATCGACTATGTCAGCAACAGTTAACCTGAATAGTGAGTTTCAGTTATGGAATTTCCGTAAAATAACGGGTGATTTTTTTGAGGTTAGGATTTTCATGCATTAGTATTTGACAGATCACGTGGGATTTCAGACATGGTGTCAAAAAGAAAGATGCTCAGTATGCTTTGACATTTCATCATGAATAGATTACTAACGAGCAACGCTTGCAAATCATTGAATTTTATTACCAAAATCAGTGTTCGGTTCGAAATGTGTTTCGCGCTTTACGTCCGATTTATGGTCTACATAATCGACCAAGTGAGCAAACAATTAATGCGATTGTGACCAAGTTTCGCACTCAGTTTACTTTATTGGACATTAAACCAACCACACGAATGCGTACAGTGCGTACAGAAGAGAATATTGCGTCTGTTTCTGAGAGTGTGGCTGAAGACCGTGAAATGTCGATTCGTCGCCGTTCGCAGCAATTGGGTTTGTGTTATTCGACCACATGGAAGATTTTACGCAAAGATCTTGGTGTAAAACCGTATAAAATACAGCTCGTGCAAGAACTGAAGCCGAACGATCTGCCACAACGTCGAATTTTCAGTGAATGGGCCCTAGAAAAGTTGGCAGAAAATCCGCTTTTTTATCGACAAATTTTGTTCAGCGATGAGGCTCATTTCTGGTTGAATGGCTACGTAAATAAGCAAAATTGCCGCATTTGGGGTGAAGAGCAACCAGAAGCCGTTCAAGAACTGCCCATGCATCCCGAAAAATGCACTGTTTGGTGTGGTTTGTACGCTGGTGGAATCATTGGACCGTATTTTTTCAAAGATGCTGTTGGACGCAACGTTACGGTGAATGGCGATCGCTATCGTTCGATGCTAACAAACTTTTTGTTGCCAAAAATGGAAGAACTGAACTTGGTTGACATGTGGTTTCAACAAGATGGCGCTACATGCCACACAGCTCGCGATTCTATGGCCATTTTGAGGGAAAACTTCGGAGAACAATTCATCTCAAGAAATGGACCCGTAAGTTGGCCACCAAGATCATGCGATTTAACGCCTTTAGACTATTTTTTGTGGGGCTACGTCAAGTCTAAAGTCTACAGAAATAAGCCAGCAACTATTCCAGCTTTGGAAGACAACATTTCCGAAGAAATTCGGGCTATTCCGGCCGAAATGCTCGAAAAAGTTGCCCAAAATTGGACTTTCCGAATGGACCACCTAAGACGCAGCCGCGGTCAACATTTAAATGAAATTATCTTCAAAAAGTAAATGTCATGAACCAATCTAACGTTTCAAATAAAGAACCGATGAGATTTTGCAAATTTTATGCGTTTTTTTTTTTTTAAAAGTTATCAAGCTCTTAAAAAATCACCCTTTATAAAAAAAGCAGAAAAAAATAAATCGGAAAGAAACAATGTGTCATACATTTACTGAAAATTAACAAATGTGAACAAAAAGTTTATGAAAAAACATGTGGGCATATGTGCTCAGCACCCCAAAAATGGGGCGTCACAAAATATCTCTTACAAAACTTAACAGAACCAATAAAAACCACTTTTGACTTTACTTTTCCACTCAACAAAGATAAATTTATAAACTTTAACAAAAAAATATCACAACTTGAAGATATAACAACATAAACTTACTTATTATTTCGCGACATCGTAAATTGTACAAAACACCAAATTTCTTTCACACGTTTGAAAAACAAAGTGAGGTTATGGTGAAAACAAAATACATGATAGTGTTGCCGCACAATCTAAAAATATGTAGCTAAAGGATTTTGTGGTAATAGACAATTACGTTTTTTAATAACTAAAATAAACTAAGCGTTTTAAAAATGGGGCGCTGGGATTATATGGGTTAATCTTATCATAATTTTATTGTTCTATTTCGGTCTCGGCTGCCTATTTATTTGAAGATATCTTTAGAATTCATATACACAGAAATGGGTCTCCACTTCCGTCTATTGTCAAACAAATTTATTAGAGAGATATGATGTATAAATTGATAGGTTCTCGTTGGGGTGGGTACACCCACTTCGAATCGAGTCTAATGTTCTTAAGTTAGATTAGGTTAGATTAAACCTTTATGTTCTTAATAATAATGATAATAAACATTGTGTTTCCCAAATTTCCATTACCTGTCTTTTTTAACAGCATCCATACTTTTCTCAACACAATGATAGCCAAATTTCTCTCTATTTGCGCCATCTTGTTGAATATTTTGCCTAACGAACAGCATTTTATCTAGTGTTGATAAGACACTACTAGATAACTAATAACGAACTCACCTAATGCTGTGCTTGTGCGGTTAAACACTTTTTATTGCACATTTTAATGAATATATGTACAAACAATCATGTTTTTGAAATTCGCCACATTCCCACATATGTATATATATGTACAGCACAGTCGTATGTTACTTTTGGCATTAAAAGCTATCGTGCCTCAAGTTCGTTTATTTATTTCGTGACGCGCCCCTTAAAAAACCTAACAAAAACTAAAAATGAATCTAAAACGAAGAAACCAGTTTCTCTTATCCACATATTATTATATGCATTTGTTTTCGATAAATCGGAAGATATTCGTTGAAGCCAATGAAACCGCCGAAACAAATACTTGTACATAAATATAATGTTGTTAAAATTTTGTATTTACATACGTATTGGATAATTCGAAATAATGCGGAAAAATTAAATGCGTCTCAAATATTCTTTCTATTCTGAATTTTTTAAAAACTTTTGACTTAATTTTTACTTTAGGAAGTCATTTAACAATAACCCCTCGACGCTCTCCCTAAAATGTGCTAATAATAAGAACACACACCGCTTTTAGTATGATTTGTTTTTGGAAATTTATATTATGTAATTAGGTGTAAATGCATATAAGTTCTAAAATCACTTTATTTATGCATCGACACAAAAAATAAGTTGAAGCTTCTTTTAAATACAGTGGAACTTCTCTAACTCGAATCACCATAATCCACAAGAAAACTTCGAGTTTGAGAGGCTTCGACTTATAGAATTTTCATTAAAACATACAATTTTTCAAAAAAACTGTAAAATATAGATTTACATAGAGTTTTCTTCGCATTAAGTTTTATGTATATAACCTTAAACATAAATTATGTATTTATGTATTTTGTTTGTTGCGGTTTGCTATTGTTTTGCTCTTGACGTCTGTATCCCATGTCTTTCTTACATGATTTATGCAACCCATAAGAGTAATATCATATTTTTTGTTCGCCTCCATACGATATAGGGACTCTTTTAAATTTCTTCCTCGAAAAAAAAATTTGAATTTTGTATTATGCCATCGTCGAAAAGTTCGACTTCTATTTGAACTTTGTCTTCTATTGCCAATGCAAGAGTTCGAGTTATGGAGAACTTCGAGTTAAGGAAGTTTGAGTTATGGAAGTTACACTGTATTGTATTTTATTAAAACTATTTAAATTATTCTTTCGGATGCTTAATTGTGAACACCACTGTACGTGCATTAACATGACATATCGCAGCGAACAGGTAAAAGTAACACTAATTTATCTCACCAACATGTAACAACCGGCAGGTAATGCAAGTATCGACATACCTACATACCTATACAAAAGAAAATTGTAATGCAACGAATGTTATTCATCAGCTAAAACGCTCGCTTTGGGTTGTGAGCGAATGGACAAACTTTTAACAAAAACTGAAAAAATGTTGATGAGGACAACCTTCCTTTCATGGTATATACAAATGTATTCGAGTATAGACATACACATATGTATATATAAGCGTAACGGCTTATGGAATGCATTAAAATTACAGAGTTTCTCTGAAGGAATACAATACTTGCACCGAAAGGTAAGCGAAATCCATTAACAAATGCCAACTTTTCTTTTTGTGAAAGAAAGAGGACGAAACAATTTTAAGAAGTCTGTGAAGGATTTTAAATATTTCGGCTTATATGCGTTAACATGTTTTCTATAAATGGCACAGCAACAATAACCGTATTATCTCATTTATCTGTTTCCTACGAATTGTTGTTTTTATTAAACTTAATATATTTTTATTATGGTCGTGCTAAATTTATTTGATTATTTTCATTTATTTGATTAAATTAATTTATTTGTTGTGCCATTATTTCACTTCGTTATCATGCTATTATTGCTTTCACAAAAAGTAGAGTTACTAGGTTTATGAGTGATAGATAATAAATAGTAATTGAAATTATCATTTACAATAAAATTATGTAATCGTATTGACAAAGCTCATAGATATCGTGTAGACTGCAAACACAGCAATCGGCTTGGTTATGGCAATTATACGAGGGAAAATTATGTGAAGCACACGACTGTAACTATGTACATATATTACAAATTTAATTTATTTTATTTTATTTATATTACTTCATTTTTATTATTTATTTATAATGATTATTTTTACAACTGTTTATATAAAGAATTTGAAATTTATTTCAAAATAACTTATCATTACAATATAGCAGCATCTATTTTTTAAACTCATAAATTATTTAAAACTGTAATTCTAAATATAAAATTAAATGCTAAAATTCACTGCCAGTTCATCTCGTTAAAACGCATTTAAAAAGTAAATTAAAGTCAATACACTTATCGACTTAATGTCTGGCGGAATTTATGGAGAAATTTAAATAAACATTTCAAGATAAACTTGATTTATAAGTTCATATATTACTAGAATATCATATACATACATACATACGTATATATGTAGTTTTGTAAATGTACATCTATGTATATGATAAATATATGTGTCACTACATTGCACAAGCGAAATCGCCAATTGGTGCAATTTTATGTCATGCGATAAATTTTAACTGAACAAATCGAATGCGTGTAACACGAAACACATTTCTACACAACTGCATGCGAGCGGACATAATGTATGTATGTATGTATGCCTCAGAATTTCGAGTTAATATGTAATATGCACTTGTAAGTAATTACAATAATTACACAAAAAACATAAGTACATATGGCATTTGTAAGGAAACATCATGTGCATGAGTAATTGCATTAAATTATGGCGAGAAATAAACTTGCAATTCAATATCACCTGACAGTGTGGCGAGACCTAATACATTCAGACATATGTATTTATACTAATTTACATTACATATTCACAAGTACATAATTTTAAAATTAAATATTCATAACCACAAAATCACTTTTATGCTTGATAAAAAGCGGCAGTGGCTCACTTTTATCACGTATAAAAACAAAGAGTATTTTTCATTGGTAATTACGTAACAATTTGCCAAGCACCATGCGACTTTTGTCTATGCGCCACAGTAAAGCGTTAAGAATTACAAATTACAAAGTACATAGATAATAGACGACTTATTTACTTTGAAATGTAAAATCAACAAATGTCTGCATTAGGCGGGTGTAGAGAAAGCGTTGCCTTGCGACTCTACCATTCACTTCACTTGCATTGCAAGGCTGTTTGAATGTGTATCTGTGTGTGTAACATGCATACATACGAAGCGGCAGGAGGCTCGTCACGAAGTGTGGAAGCGCTAAAGGCAGTGGCGCTACATTTTCGCCGCTTTTAAATTCATTAAATTTACCTGAAGCTATAATTAACTGCAGCTTTTTACAAAAAACTGAACTAAAATTGGAGAAAAATTAATTTACATACAAATTAACTTCACCATTTTGCGACATTTCACTTATTTATTCAAGTTTTTCAAACATTCGGTTCACTTACCCTGATATTGGTCATTGTTGTTGTTGAAATTGCAGTGCACACGTAGAGCTCTCGAAATTAAACAAAATTACAAATTCAGCAAAAAATTGCTAAAAAAAATTGCTGTCGTCAGTCTGGCTGTTAACCCTTCGAAATAAATTTCTGCCGTGTAATTACAACAATAAATGTTCAAAAAAAAATATACTATTGTTGTTGTTGTTTTTAAATGTTGAATATCCCTTTTTATTATGGACGACAAACTGGAAACAGGCGACAATGCAAATGCACTCGGATGACTTTTGAACAACGAATGAATGAGCTCCAGTGGAGATGGCAAACGATGCGAATCGGTGGAGAGCAAAACTTCAACTGAAATTCTGAATTGTACGTAGCGGCTGCAGGAGTCGTTGCGGGCTGGCTGATTGGGCACTGTGGCTGTCGAAGCAAATGGAAGGTGCCCACATACATACATACATACATATACACAAATTATATATATATGTATGTATATGTATGTATGTGAATAAAATATTTTTAAACTTATTAAAGCAAAAGCGCCAAGAACTAGACCGCCAG